>NC_091760.1:57789635-58414635 GCF_029378745.1 Bos indicus
CCAAAGAAATCCCAGGGCTGATCTCCTTTAGAAGGGACTGATTGGATCTCCTTGCAGTCTTCTCCAACATCACAGTTCAAAAGCATCAATTCTTTGGCACTCAGCTTTCTTCACAGTCCAACTCTCAGATCCATACATGACCACTGGAAAAACCATAGCCTTGACTAGACGGACCTTTGTTGGCAAAGTAATGTCTCTGCTTTTGAATATGCTATCTAGGTTGGTCATGACTTTCTTTTCAAGGAGTAAGCATCTTCTAATTTCATGGATGCAATCACCATCTGCAGTGATTTTGGAGCCCAGAAAAATAAAGTCTGACACTGTTTCCACTGTTTCCCCATCTATTTCCCATGAAGTGATGGGACCGGATGCCATGATCTTAGTTTTCTGAATGTTGAGCTTTAAGCCAACTTTTTCACTCTCCTCTTTCACTTTCACCAAGAGGCTTTTTAGTTCCTCTTCGCTTTCTGCCATAAGGGTGGTGTCATCTGCATATCTGAGGTTATTGATATTTCTCCCGGCAATCTTGATTCCAGCTTGTGCTTCTTTCAGCCCAGAGTTTCTCATGATGTACTCTGCATATAAGTTAAATACGCAGGGTGACAGTATACAGCCTTGACATATTCTTTTTCCTATTTGGAACCAGTCTGTTGTTCCATGTCCGGTTCTAACTTTTGCTTCCTGACCTGCATGTAGGTTTCTCAAGAGGCAGGTCAGGAGGTCTGGTATTCCCATCTCTTTCAGAATTTTCCACGGTTTCTTGTGATCCACACAGTCAAAGGCTTTGGCATAGTCAATATGGTAGAAATAGATGTTTTTCTGTTTATGTGGGGTCAAAATTGTGAGGATTTGGTCTTTGATGGTTAAGACCCAGAGAAAGAATTTTAGAGAAGAAAAGACTATAATGGAGCCATTCAGGCTAAGTCTTTTATTATATGGAAGAAAAAACAGAAGTCAATGATGATTACATAATTCGCCCATTTTTACACAGTGCAAGACCAGGCATAGCATTTAGGTCTTCTGCCCTCTCATCTAACATTTTTTTTTTTTGTACTAGATTGCACTGGCTTCAATCCATTGGATAAATCTCATGAGTGGCATGACAGTTTTCACTGGGAAAGAGACAAAAAGAAAAAGAAATAGTAGAGAAGAAGAAAGGAGAAAAAAGATGCTAAGAGAATAAGAATTTCCCAATCTTCAAACTGACAAAACATTGAAGGAATAGTGATAGTGTCATAGTGTTACTTCATTATGTTACTATAAATTTAAAGTATTAGGGGTGTGTATAATGTAATTTTTTATAATGGAAGAAGAATGATTTTTAAAAATATTTTGCCTAAGTTATGAAACATAGGTAGAAATCTCTCATAGAAAATGCTACTAAAAATTGTTCTTAAAAATTTCTATTTCATTTTGCACAAAAGTTGATCAAATATTAAATATGCTCCTTGAAAATGAGAATCTACTTAGCATCACAAATAAAGATAAAGATTGCAGAGGAAATTGAGCAATGAGCAAATGAAGATATTATTATTCCTGCATTATAGTGTCAAAACTTTAACATTTGACTATTAAAAATGCTAACAATAAAATTCTAATTAATTTTAAATTTAAGTATTCAGAATGTGATTTAAGGTTGACTGGAAGTGGAGATCCTGATTGTTCCTCTCAGATTGAAGGATAGTGGATATAGGAGATGGAATTGGGAGGTTTTGTAATATGTGAGGAGAGCTATTTGTGAGAGAGAGAGAGAGGGACATCTTTTCAACATTTTGTTTTCTATAAAAATTTTTGGAAAGTCCATCTTTAACACCATAGAAATCTAAGGTGACTTTTTAATATTTAATTTTGTTTATCTCTCTTTTTGCCTCAGCTGTATCTGAATTAAGAACTGAACTCCAGTCCAACCTTGACTCTGAAAATTTTATGAGATTTATTTACTCACCTGTAGGAAACCTGCTCCTCAAATATCTCTTTTCCCATTACAAGTCTTGATCAATGCTCCAGAGGAAGCATGCTTGCTTCCTTGCTCTGAATCCCAAATGCACAGTTACTATCACTAAAATGTATAATGTTTCCTTGGAGATTGTGAGGTCCCTAAGACCAGCACCTGATCGTGCACATGGATCATCTTCTAAGGAATGAAGAGAAGATCATCCCTGTATTAGTTGAACAAGAAATATAAGTATAAGTAATAAACAACAAGGGGGACTATTACCTTTAAAAATCCACTCCCAGAAGTGTTTGCATAGTCATTAGTTTCTAAAAAATCTAAATCAGGATCATATACACATACATATGGTTAAAAGAATCAAATAATGAAGCTATGATCTACCCCAGCCCTGCTTCCAGGGGAAACTGCTCTTACGTGGCAAATTTTTAATTGATCTCTCTTACGTGTGTTCCACTGAACTTCTGCCACAGTTGGTGAAGATTAGGCTCCTTCAACTTTTGTTCCTCCCAGTATAGTTCCTTTCCTTTCAGTACAGTTCTTTTGCTGCTTACCTCTGCAACCTTTAGCAACATGGTTAAACCTGGTTTTTTTGTTTGTTTAATTTACCATAGAAACTCTTTCTTAGCTACACTTCTCTCCACCCACCTTTGTTTCAAGGTTTGTCAACTGTACCTTCTCTTTCAAAGCCATAGTTAAACAGAGCGTAATTTTCCTAAAGAATTAAAATAATGATTTAAATATATCTAAATATGTTTTTGTAAATTTATTCATTTTAATTGGAGGCTAATTGCTTTACAATATTGTAGCGGTTTTGCCATACATTGACACGAATCAGCCACGGGTGTACATGTGTTCCCCATCCTGAACCCCCCTCCCACCTCCCTCCCCATACCATCCCTCTGGGTCATCCCAGGGCACCAGCCCCAAGCATCCTGTATCATGCATCGAACCTGGACTGGCGATGCATTTCACATATGATAATATACATGTTTCAACGTCATTCTCCCAAATCATCCCGTCCTCGCCCTCTCCCACAGAGTCCAAAAGACTGTTCTATACATCTGTGCCTCTTTTGCTGTCTCACATATAGGGTTATCATTACTATCTTTCTAAATTCCATAAATATACATTAGTACACTGTACTGGTGTTTTTCTTTCTGGCTTACTTCACTCTGTATAATAGGCTCTAGTTTCATCCACCTCATTAGAACTGATTCAAATGTATTTTTTTAATGGCTGAGTAATATTCCATTGTGTATATGTACCACAGCTTTCTTATACATTTGTCTGCTGATGGACATCTAGGTTGCTTCCATGTCCTGGCTATTATAAACAGTGCTGCGATGAACACTGGGGTACATGTGTCTCTTTCAATTCTGGTTTCCTTGGTGTGTATGCCCAGCAGTGGGATTGCTGGATCATAAGGCAGTTCTATTTCCAGTTTTTTAAGGAATCTCCACACTGTTCTCCATAGTGGCTGTACTAGTTTGCATTCCCACCAACAGTGTAAGAGGGTTCCTTTTTCTCCACACCCTCTCCAGCATTTATTGCTTGTAGACTTTTGGATAGCAGCCATTCTGGCTGGCGTGAAATAGTACCTCATTGTGGTTTTGATTTGCATTTCTCTGATAATGAGTGATGTTGAGCATCTTTTCATGTGTTTGTTACCCATCCGTATGTCTTCTTTGGAGAAATGTCTGTTCTTTGGCCCATTTTTTGATTGGGTCGTTTATTTTTCTGGAATTGAGCTGCAGGAGCTGCTTGTGTATTTTTGAGATGAATTCTTTGTCAGTTGCTTCGTTTGCTATTATTTTCTCCCATTCCGAAGGCTGTCTTTTCACCTTGCTTATAGTTTCCTTCGTTGTGCAAAAGCTTTTAAGTTTAATTAGGTCCCATTTGTTTATTTTTGCTCTTATTTCCATTACTCTTGGAAGTGGGTCATAGAGGATCCTGCTGTGATTTATGTCGGATAGTGTTTTGCCTATGTTTTCCTCTAGGAGTTTTATAGTTTCTGGTCTTAATTTTAGATCTTTAATCCACTTTGAATTTATTTTTATGTATGGTGTTAGAAAGTGTTCTAGTTTCATTCTTTTACAAGTGGTTAACCAGTTTTCCCAGCACCACTTCTTAAAGAGATTGTCTTTCCTCCATTGTATATTCTTGCCTCCTTGTCAAAGATAAGGTGTCCATAGGTGCGTGGATTTATCTCTGGGCTTTCTATTTTGTTCCATTAATTTATATTTCTGTCTTTGTGCCAGTACCATACTGTCTTGGTGACTGTAGCTTTGTAGTATAGCCTGAAGTCAGGCAGGTTGATTCCTCCAGTTTCATTCTTCTTTCTCAAGATTGCTTTGGTTATTTGAGGTTTTTTTGTATTTCTATACAAATTGTGAAATTATTTGTTCTAGTTCTGTGAAAAATACCATTGGTAGCTTGATAGGAATTGCATTGAATCTATAGATTGCTTTGGGTAGCATACTCATTTATTCTTCCAATCCATGAACATGGTATATTTCCCCATCTGTTTGTGTCCTCTGATTTCTTTCATCAGTGTTTTATAGTTTTCTATATACAGGTGAGAGGGTAACAGGCAGGAAGGCCAGGGGTCTCCAAACAGAGGAAATAGCCTGCAAGTGTCAGACATTTTTATCTCTCTTAAGCGGCAGGAGGAAACAAACTAGTGATATTTTTTCCTTATCTATACAAATTTAAAAGGAGGTCTCTCTTAAAATACTGTGTTGCCATAATGACACCTGGTTTTGCCTGAAGTTAACTATTCTCAAACCTAGAGATAACCAATGCCTTTTTCTTATGGAAATGTTTGTCTTAAGCTATGCTAATGTACTACGCATTTACCCCAAACTCTGTCTTTAAGTCGGTTCTGCATCTTGGCTCCGAACCTACTTGACAAACCAGTATGTTATACTCAGATATTGTTCCCCTAATCTATGTAAATGACACTATTTGTATGGTGGTCTGCCCTTCTTCAAGATTCAAGTTAATAATTTTATGGCCCAGGATGAACCATTTGGTGCCAAGATTATCCCAAAATGCATTTTATGAGTGAGGGGCCTGGTGCCATTCTGAATTTTAAGACATTCCTTTCTTTCATTAACAGACTGCTAGTGACTATATAACATCCACCTGAAGACTAGCAGGGGGGTACTCTTTCTGCCCCCTTCTGATGTCTATGTCAGAAGCTTTCTGTATCTCCTTTATACTTTAATAAAACTTTATTACACAAAAGCTCTGACTGATCAAGCCTCGTCTCTGGCCCCGGATTGAATTCTTCTCTTCTGGGGGCCAAGAATCCCAGCGTCTTTGTGTGATTTGACAACAACCTCTCACAGGTCTTTTGTTTCTTTAGGTAGATACATTCCTAAGTATTTTATTCTTTTCATTGCAATGGTGAATGGAATTGTTTCCTTAATTTCTTTTCTGTTTTCTCATTGTTAGTGTATAGGAATGCAAAGGATTTCTGTGTGTTAATTTTATATCCTGCAACTTTACAATATTCATTGATTGAAGAGAGTGAAGTTGCTCAGTCGTGTCCGACTCTTTGCAACCCTATGGACTGTAGCCTACCAGTAGACTGTAGCCTACCTCTGTCCATGGAATTTTCCAGGCAAGAGTACTGGAGTGGGTTGCCATTTCCTTCTCCAATATTCATTGATTAGCTCTAGTAATTTTCTGGTGGATTCTTTAGGGTTTTCTATGATAGCATATTCAAAAGCAGAGACATTACTTTGCCAACAAAGGTCCGTCTAGTCAAGGCTATGGTTTTTCCTGTGGTCATGTATGGATGTGAGAGTTGGACTGTGAAGAAAGCTGAGCGCCAAAGAATCAATGCTTTTGAACTGTGGTGTTGGAGAAGACTCTTGAGAGTCCCTTGGACTGCAAGGAGATCCAACCAGTCCATTCTGAAGGAGATCAGCCCTGGGATTTCTTTGGAAGGAATGATATTAAAGCTGAAACTCCAGTACTTGGCCACCTCATGGGAAGAGTTGACTCATTGGAAGACTCTGATGCTGGGAGGGATTGGGGGCAGGAGGAGAAGGGGACAACAGAGGATGAGATGGCTGGATGGCATCACTGACTCGATGGACGTAAGTCTCAGTGAACTCCGGAAGTTGGTGATGGACAGGGAGGCCTGGTGTGCTGCGATTCATGGGGTCGCAAAGAGTCGGACATGACTGAGCGACTGATCTGATCTGATGTAGAGGATCATGTCATCTGCAAACAGTGAGAATTTTACTTCTTCTTTTCCAATCTGGATTCTTTTTATTTCTTTTTCTGCTCTGATTGCTGTGGCCAAAACTTCCAAAACTATGTTGAATAGTAGTGGTGAGAGTAGGCACACTTGTCTTGTTCCTGACTTTAGGGGAAATGCTTTCAATTTTTCACCATTGAGGATAATGTTTTCTGAGGGTTTGTCATATATAGTTTTTATTATGTTGAGGTATGTTCCTTCTATTCCTGCTTTCTGGAGGGTTTTTTATCATAAAGGGATGTTGAATTTTGTCAAAGGTTTTCTCTTCACCCATTGAGATAATCATATGGGTTTTATCTTTCAATTTATTAATGTGGTGTATTACGTTGATTGATTTGCAGATGTTGAAGAATCCTTGCATCCCTGGGATAAAGCCCACTTAGTCATGATGTATGATCTTTATGATGTGTTGTTGGTTTGATATTTTGTTTGATATTGTTTGTTGTTTGATATTTTGATATTGTATGTTGTTTGATATTTTGTTTGTTAGAATTTTTAAAGGATTTTTGCATCTAAGTTCATCAGTGATATTGGCCTGTAGTTTTCTTTTTTTGTGGCATCCTTGTCTGCTTTTGGTATTAGGGTGATGGTGGCCTCATAGAATGAGTTTGGAAGTTTACCTTCCTCTGCAGTTTTCTGGAAGAGTTTGAGTAGGATAGGTGTTAGCTCTTCTCTAAATTTTTCTAGAGTTCAGCTGTGAGGCCGTCTGGTCCTGGGCTTTTGTATGCTGGAAGTTTTTGATTACAGTTTCAATTTCCATGCTTGTGATGGGTCTGTTAAGATTTTTTATTTCTTCCTGATTCAGTTTTAGAAAGTTGTACTTTTCTAAGAATTTGTCCATTTCTTCCACGTTGTCCATTTTATTGGCATATAGTTGCTGATAGTAGTCTCTTATGATCCTTTGTATCTTTGTGTTGTCTGTTGTGATTTCTCCATTTTCATTTCTAATTTTTGTTGATTTGATTCTTCTTCCCTTGTTTCTTGATGAGTCTGGCTAGCGGTTTTTCAATTTTATTTATCTTCTCAAAGAACCAGCTTTTAGCTTTGTTGATTTTTGCTATGGTCTCTTTTGTTTCTTTTGCATTTATTTCTGCCCTAATTTTTGAGATTTCTTTCCTTCTACTAACCCTGGGGTTCTCCATTTCTTCCTTTTCTAGTTGCTTTAGGTGTAGAGTTAGGTTATTTATTTGACTTTTTTCTTGTTTCTTGAGGTAAGCCTGTATTGCTATGAACCTTCCCCTTAGCATTGCTTTCACAGTGTCCCATCGGTTTTGGGTTGTTTTGTCTTCATTTTCATTCGTTTCTATACATATTTTTATTTCTTTTGTGATTTGTTGGTTATTCAGCCGTGTGTTGTTCAGCTTCCATATATTAGAATTTTTATTAGTTTTTCTCCCATAATTGACATCTAATCTTACTGCATTGTGGTCAGAAAAGATGCTTGGAATGATTTCAATGTTTTTGAATTTACCAAGGCTAGATTTATGGCCCAGGATGTGATCTATCCTGGAGAAGGTTCCGTGTGCACTTGAGAAAAAGGTAAAAATCATTGTTTTGGGGTGAAATGTCCTATAGATATCAATTAGGTCTAACTGGTCTATTGGATCATCTAAAGTTTGTGTTTCCTTGTTAATTTTCTGTTTAGTTGATCTATCCATAGGTGTGAGTGGGGTATTAAAATCTCCCACTATTATTGTGTTATTGTTAATTTCCCCTTTCATACTTGTTAGCATTTGCCTTACATACTGCGGTGCTCCTATGTTGGGTGCATATATATTTATAATTGTTATATCTTCTTCTTGATCCTTTGATCATTATGTAGTGTCCTTCTTTGTCTCTTTTCACAGCCTTTATTTCAAAGTCTATTTTATCTGATATGAGTATTGCTACTCCTGCTTTCTTTTGGTCTCTATTTGCATGGAATATCTTTTTCCAGCCCTTCGCTTTCAGTCTGTATGTGTCCCTTATTTTGAGGTGGGTCTCTTGTAGACAACACATATAGGGGTTTTATTTTTTGTATCCGCTCAGCCAGTCTTTGTCTTTTGGTTGGGGCATTCAACCCATTTACATTTAAGGTAATTATTGATAAGTATGATCCCATTGCCCTTTACTTTGTTGTTTTGAGTTTGAGTTTATACACCATTTCTGTGTTCCTGTCTAGAGAAGAACCTTTAGCATGTGTTGGAGAGCTGGTTTGGTGGTGCTGAATTCTTTCAGCTTTTGCTTGTCTGTAAAGCTTTTGATTTCTCCTTCATATTTGAATGAGATCCTTGGTGGGTACAGTAATCTGGGCTGTAGGTTTTTCTCTTTCATCACTTGAAGTATGTCCTGCCATTCCCTTCTGGCCTAAAGAGTTTCTATTGAAAGATAAGCTGTTATCCTTATTGGAATCCCCTTGTGTGTTATTTGTTGTTTTTCCCTTGCTGCTTTTAATATTTGTTCTTTGTGTTTGATCTTTGTTAATTTGATTAATATGTGTCTTGGGGTGTTTCACCTTGGGTTTATCCTGTTTGGAACTCTCTGGGTTTCTTGGACTTGGGTGGCTATTTCCTTCCCCATTTTAGGGATGTTTTCAAATATTATCTCCTCAAGTATTTTCTCATGGTCTTTTTTTTTTGTCTTCTTCTTCTGGGATTCCTATGATTTGATTGTTGATATGTTTAACATTGTCCCCGAGGTCTCTGAGGTTGTCCTCATTTGTTTTAATTCTTTTTTCTTTTTTCCTCTGTTTCATTTATTTCTACCATTCTATCTTCTACCTCACTTATCCTATCTTCTGCTTCCATTATTCTACTGTTGGTTCCCTCCAGAGTGTTTCTTATCTTGTTTATTGCATTATTCATTATATATTGACTCTTTTTTATTTCTTCTAGGTCCTTGTTAAACATTTCTTGCATCTTCTCAATCCTTGTCTCCAGGCTATTTATCTGTAACTCCATTTTGTTTTCAAGATTTTGGATCATTTTCACTATCATTATTCTGAATTCTTTTTCAGGTAGATTCCCTATCTCTTCCTCTTTGGTTTGGTTTGGTGGGCATTTATCCTGTTCCTTTACCTGCTGAGTATTTCTCTGCCTTTTCATCTTGTTTATATTGCTGTGTTTGGGGTGGCCTTTCTATATTCTGGCAGTTTGTGGTTCCTCTTTATTGTGGAGGTTCCTCACAGTGGGTGGGGTTGGACGGGTGGCTTGTCAAGGTTTCCTGGTTAGGGAAGTTTGTGTCGGTATTCTGGTGGGTGGAGCTGGATTTCTTCTCTCTGGAGTGCAATCAAGTGTCCAGTAGTGAGTTTTGAGATATCAATGAGTTTGGTGTGACTGGGCAGCCTGTATATTGCAGCTCAGGGCTATGTTCCTGTGTTGCTGGAGAATTTGCATGGTGTGTCTTGCTCTGGAACTTGTTGGCTCTTGGGTGGCACTTGGTTTCAGTGTAGGTATGGAGGGTTTTGGATGAGCTCTTACCAATTAATGTTCCCTGGAGTCAGGAGTTCTTTGGTGTTCTCAAATTTTGAACTTAAGCCTCCTGCCTCTGGATTTCAAAATTATTCTTACGGTAGCCTCAAGACTTCTCCATCTATACAGCACTGATGATAAAATATCTAGGTTAATGATGAAAAGTTTCTCCACAGTGAGGGACACCCAGAGAGGTTCACAGAGTTACATGGAGAAGAGACGAGGGAAGAGGAAGATAGAGGTAACCAGGAGGAGAAGAGGGGGAAATCAAAAGGGGAAAGAGCAAGCTAGCCAGTAATCAATTCCCTATGTGCTCTTCACAGTCTGGACCCCTCAGAGATGTTCACAGAGTTAGA
The DNA here is from genome assembly GCF_029378745.1 of Bos indicus. Classification (NCBI taxonomy): domain Eukaryota; kingdom Metazoa; phylum Chordata; class Mammalia; order Artiodactyla; family Bovidae; genus Bos; species Bos indicus. The sequence continues at coordinate 57,799,665 of NC_091760.1, forward strand.
CAGAGAAGAGAAGAGGGAGGAAGGAGACAGAGGTGATCAGGAGGAGAAAGGGGGGACTCAAAAAGAGAGAGACAGATCCAGCCAGTAATCAGTTCCCTAAGTCTTCTCCACAGCCTGGAACACACAAAGAGATTCAGAGTTGGGTAGAGAAGAGAAAGGAGAGGGAGGAGATAGAAATGACCTGGTGGAGAAGAAGGAGAGTCAAAATGGGGAGAGAGCAATCAAGCCAGTAATCACACTCCCAAGTAAAAATGGGTACTGAAGATTGGGTTCTTAAAGGTACAAAATTGATAACAAATACCAAAAAGCAAAGAGTAAAAATCTAGAGCAGAGGTTAGACTCTCAAAAACACAATATTAAAAAAAAATACAAAGTCACAAAAATTATAAAATATATAGATAAAGTTTGCTTTAAAAATAAGGTCTTTTTTTTTGGAAAGGTAATAGATTATAAAAATGAAAATTAAAGGAGTAATAGAGGACTTAAAATGAAAAAAAAGTTTTTAATTTAAAAATGATAGTAGTAAAAATATATCTAGGAATTTCTCTGGAGCTGTTGTGGACAGTGTGGGGTCAGTTCAGTTTCAGATAGTTCCTTGATCTGGCTTATACTTCTCAACTTCTATAGGCCCCTTCCAATGTAGTCGGTGCTAACTACAGGGTTTTAATCTGTTGCACCTGTCACTTCCAAAGTGGTTCCCTCTGTTTATTTTAGCTTCTTCTGTTTGCTAGTCTCTTCAGTGTTTAATTTCTGCCCTGTCACAAGGGGGTGAAGGTGGTCACTTATTTAGGCTTACTTGTTCAGTTGTGCTGTGGGGAGGGAGGAGCACTGCAAACAAGTATCACTGGCGTGTGTGGGGAGTGCTTGCAGTGTTTCAGCCTCATTGGGTTTTCCTCTGCTCACTGCGTGTGTGCTTTCATTGTCTACATTTCTCAGCCTCTAGGTTGCGCTGCCGGGAACTGTCTGAGGCGGGCCCTGGGTTGCGTACACTTTCCAGGTCTAAGCTGCTCAGATTCAGGTTCTTGAGTACTCCCCAAAGGCGCAGACTTGGTTGGGCCTGCGTTTTGTGCCCTTCCCAGGTCTGAGCAGCTCAGGTGACCAGGTGCTTGGTGAGTGCAGTCACCCCCAGGTGGGCAGTGCGTCTATTGCCTCCCACATCCCAGCCGTTCATTTTTCTGGGTGTACAACGGGTGTGCCTTCTCAGGTGTGCCGTGTGTCTCTTCTGGGGAGCTGATCTCTCGCTGTGACCCTCCTAGCAGATGTCAACTGTCCAGAATCCCAAGAACTCTTGGTTAGCAATGGAGCCTGTTTGCAGTTTGGTAGAGGATGCCTCTCTGGGGCCGTGATTGCCCCTTTCCAGCTCTGGCTCCACCCCCCCCCCCACCCCCCCTGCCACTCCAATGCCTGCTTGTCTCCAGTGGGGGATGGGCCGGTCCACAGCCTGCTAGCTCTCCTCTGATGTTTGCTCAGTCATTTGTTCTGTGAGCCGGCCTGGCAGTGCCTCAGGTTAGGGCTTTTCGCAGGATAGTTCTCTCTCTCTCTATTTTTTTTTTCTCTCTCTCTCTGGCTATACTACCCTAAGCAATGTTCAGCCCCTGCTTGCTGGTGGCGGCTGCAAGCGCTGGGAGTTTCCGTTAGGCATGTAATCTAGGGGTTTTAATTACTTATTTATTTTTCCTCCCAGTTATTTTGCCCTCTGAGATTCCAAGATTCCCCACAGACCTGCAAGTGAGAGTGTTTCCTGGTGTTTGGAAACTTCTCTTTTAAGACTCCCTTTCCTGGACGGATCTCTGTCCCTACCTCTTTTGTCTCTCTTTTTATCTTTTATATGTTGTCCTACCTCCTTTTGAAGACAATGGGCTACCCTTCTGGGTTCCTGATGTCCTCTGCCAGCATTCAGAAGTTGTTTTGTGGAATTTGCTCAGCGTTGAAATGTTCTTTCGATGAGTTTGTAGGGGAGAAAATGGTCTCCATGTCCTATTCCTCTGCAATCTTCTCTAAATATTAAAATAGCATAATTTTCTATAGACTTTAAATAATTGTTTTCAAGTTCCACCTGATAATCTTTTAAAACTAAAATCTTTAAACTCTTTAAAGTTGGTGTAAGTACTGATATGTTGAGATTTTAATCTACCATCTTATTATTTACTATCTGACCAGTTTTATGTCTCTTTCTCTCTCTTCCTGAATTCTTTTAGATTAATTATTTGTTTTTATTTCATTTCCCCCCTCTTTGTTAATTATACATTCCTATACACTTCTATACCCTTTAAGTGGCTGACTTGGAGATTGTAACATATATCCTTGAAATCTTCTCTTACTATCAAGTTTTATACTGGCCATCATTTATTCATCTTTTATAGCTGCATTTCCACAGCTTCAATGTCAACAGGGTCTTGTCACCACAATAAAGAATTAATATGCTTTGATTCAAGTTTCCAGAAATTAAAAAAAGGAGTTTCCTGCCCTCATTGCATAGCCTTAAATATTTTTAACAGAAAGAGAAGGGCTCTTCGCTTATCTGCCAACTAGAGTTCACAGAAGAAATCTACTGTTAAGTGTTTACTATTCAGAGAGTTGGAGAAGGAAATGGCACCCCACTCCAATACTCTTGCCTGGAAAATCCCATGGACAGAGAAACCTGGTAGGCTAAAGTCCATGGGCTACAGTCCATGGGCAAAGAGTCAGACACGACTGAGCGACTTCACTATTCAGAGAGTAGTACTTCAAAGTCTAGGCTTTATAATGAGTGAAATATTTTCTTTCTTCAAAATGCACATGGAGAAGGCAAGTCATTTATTACAGATTATTTTAGGAAAAAAACTATAGCACCTCTGCATATCATTTGCAGAAAGCACAAGCTAATAACTTTCCCAGAATCTTATTTGACTGGACAGCTTGCAGTATAACTTAATGTTATATTCAGAGTTGGTGACAGTATTGAGTAAGTCACATTAGTTAGCCTACTTATTCTATTTTATTAAGATATCTTTAATATAATCTGTATTTTTGGTTTTTATAAATGCAAGAAAATGATGAAAACGGTAAAGTATCTCCATAATTTGTCACATCCACCCAAGAAACAAAAGCATCACTAGCTTTCAGTGATATTGAATCATAAATTTTGAATGAGTGAAGGAGACATCATATCTTTTGGAAATCTAACAGTTTTGTGTATAGCCAACTGTTAAAGTATTGAAATGAGTAGTCCAGTAAGCAGTCCAGATGAGCTAAATATAACCTCATTTAGGCCTAGGAAATCTCATCAAGCTCTGAATTAAAAAAAAACTCAGGGCTTCCCAGGTAGCTCAGCAGTAAATAATCCACCTGCCAATTCAGGAGATGTGGATCCAATCCCTGGATCAGGAATATCCCCTAGAGAAGGAAATGGCAGCCCAGTCTAGTATTCTAGACTAGAATACTAGTCTAGAATTGAGTTCAAAACTCAATGCTGTAGATTAGAACAAGCAGCAGTTTTCCTAGTGACTCTGTTGGTCATGCTAACAGACCACAGGATCTATCCCATGGTCTTAGAATGCTTTTACATGTGATGGTATCTTGCTTGTTATACAACTTTAAGCATCGTTTTGGCCTCAGAACAGAGTATTTCTCTGTTACCTTGACCATCTATTGTTATTGCTGCTGCTGCTGCTAAGTCGCTTCAGTCATGTCCAACTCTGTGCGACCCCACAGATGGCAGCCCACCAGGCTCCCCCATCCCTGGGATTATCCAGTCAAGAACACTGGAGTGGGTTGCCATTTCCTTCTCCAATGCATGAAAGTGAAAAGTGAAAGGGAAGTCACTCAGTCGTGTCCGACTCTTAGCGATCCCATGGACTACAGCCTACCAGGCTCCTCCATCTATGGGATTTTCCAGGCAAGAGTACTGGAGAGGGGTCCCATTGCCTTCTCTGTTAAACAGGGATTGAACCCAGGTCTCCCGCATTTCAGGCAGATTCTTTACCAGCTGAACCACAAGGGAAGCCCAAGAATACTGGAGTGGGTAGCCTATCCCTTCTCCAGGGGATCTTCCTGACCCAGGAATTGAACTGGTGTCTTTTGCATCGCAGGCAGATTATCAGTTGTTATTGATAAGAAGCCAAATGTCAACCTGATAATTGTGATAGTAAATATTACTTCTCATTGGTAACATAGGCTCTTCTACTATTAGACTTTTGAAACTTTCTAGTGCTATTTTTATTAATAGTTGTCTTTTTAAAAATACTTTAATGTGATGGGCATTTATTTGGTAGGTTCATTCAATCCAGAAACTCAAATCCTTCAACTCTGACAACCTTCTCATATCTTTGAGACTTTCCCCCCATTCATATAACATTCTCTTTTGATAAACTTTATTAAGCGGCCATTAAAATATTTAGTTTGGATTTTATTTTTTCTTTAACATTAATGTCTCTTTTCCTTTTCTTCAGACTACTGAGAAAGTTTCTAAAATTTGTCTTCAAACTCTTTATTAACTGTTTCCTTCTTTTGATAATCAAGTTTATAATTCTGAATTGCTTTTCTAATTTAAAATTAATTTTACAAATTATCCTCCTACTTTAAGGAAATAATATCTTCTCAAATCTATCTAAGAATAATAATTTAAATAATAATTTAGGGGTGCTTTAATTGTCTTTAATTATCTCTACCAGTCCCTGCCTCACCTCCACTACCATGATTTTATGTTATTTTTACTTAGTAATTTCCACTTTGATTACAGGCTTTCTTCAAAGTTTACAGATTCCTGACTGGGAGTTTAAAGTATCTTCATTTGGTTTTTTGCACCTTGTGAAGAGCTAAATTTTTATTTGTACAGAGCAGGCAGCAATTAACCAGAAGACTCTGAAAGCCAGAATGTAGAGCCTTTACTCTGGTGCTCTTATCCCCTCTACCTTGGCTACTTCTGCATGTTTAATGATTATTTGAACCTCCATGTTTTTTGCCTGAGGGGTAAGCACTTGGCTATCCAGAGTTGTGCTTTGGGATATGGAAGTGATGCTTTTGACTCTAACCTTTATTCTGTGATTCACTATTCCTTCCTCTGTCAACTGAATCCTGAGCCCTTCCCCGCAAGCCCTGCAGGGCTGTCTGTGCAGGAATAGTCTGCTTTGTACAAACATGAGCCTGCAGCTTCTTTCATCCTGCACCTTCATAGGCCATTCTGTGCTTTTTATATCTTTCATATGCTTGTTTAAACTTCTTGTTAATGGAGGTCTCTCTTCTGTCTACTTGTTATTTTTCATGTAATCATTTTAGTTTTGTTACTATTATTTTAATGAAGTCTCAGGAAAGAGTAGAGATAAGTATTTCTGTTACATGTGTCCTTTCAAACAGAAGTCAATCAGCCTTTTTCTCCTGGTAGTTTTCCCCAAATCATGAGATTGAGTTATGGCAACTAAATGGCATATGTATGTCCCATCAATCTATTGAGTAGATTACTATGGTTATGTTAGGTAGATAGAATAGGGAAAAGGAGTCTAAAATGGCGGTGGCTAAAAGGCAAGGAAGGTCCGAGGACCAGAGTGAAGACTTCAGGCAGAACAAACAGCACTCCTGGCTAAGCCCAATTTGCACAGAGCAGGCCCAGGTGGAGGAAAAAAACATATAAAAGGAGGAGCCAAAGCGCTTTCTCATGGACTGTATCTCCCGCGTGCATGCGTGTACACGCTCTCTCTCTCTCTTTCTCTCTCCTGCTATCTTCTAAATAAAATAGAGCTGTAACACTGATTTGCCTAAGAGCTGTAGCACGGTTTGTCCAAGACCCAAGAGCTGTGACGTGCCAAGGGCTTTAATGTCCGTCTCTCCAAATCTTTGTTGTGATGAGACAAAGAACCAAGGAACATACACTCACGTGACAGTTAATTTCAATTCTTTTTTTTTTTTAATTTTATTTCTCACTGAGATACAAATGTCTGCAAAGATGTAACATCAGTTCAGAAGAGGATTTTTCCATGTTTATCTTTAAGGTGAGGCTAGTGGAAAAGAACCCACCTGCCAATGCTGGAGACGTAAGAGACTCAGCTTCGATCCCTGGGTCAGGAAGATCCCCTGGAGGAGGGCATGACAACCCACTCTAGTATTTTTTCTTGGAGAATCCCATGGACAGAGGAGCCTGGTGAGCTACAGTCCATGGGGTCACAAAGAGTTGGACACTGAAGCGATGTAGCACTAGCTTTATAGAACGTATTTGGGATATAAATCCCTGATTTTGCTGAAATCTTAGAGTTTCCTCCCCCCGCCCCATTTTTGTTGCCATTGACTTCAGGTCTGTGTTCAAATTTTTGTGCCAGATTCTTTCCATTCAGCTTCCTCCACCCATTTGAATGAGCTATGCAGTATCTCACTGGAAAAAAAAAAAAAAAACGAGTTAAAAATAGAAACTGAGGCAGAGTGATATTTGACCAGTCAAAAACAAATGGCACAAAGCTTTTCAACTAAAATCTATGATTTTCTAATAGTATCTCAGGGAAGAAGTAATTGCTAACAAGAATTTATCTCTTTTTTCAATGATAATAAAAAACTAAAGCAGCAAATTAAAAAGGAATGAGAGGTCACAATAAGCAGACAAATGACATCAATCTGACAAATAGAGGACAAAAAGATGCAAAATACACAGTAGTTCATGCCACTTAACATAAGTGAAAATTTCCTTAAGATCCATCCACCGTGAGGCACAGGTTCATTTTTATGCTACACCTAAGAACTATTATTGATAATCATAATGATGGTCTTTTGTTAAACTGAAGTTGTTATATAAAATATAAATTATATTCAGAAGGCTATATAGAAAGAAGGAAAGTTTATTAATACCACTTAAGTACATTGTAGTCAAAACAGCTATTGTAGAAAGCGCTGATACTCATTGTGTTTTTCTTAAGTATGCAGGCCCTGGAGTCAGATAGAGAACTGCACTTGCTTCTCAGTTTTGCCACCTAATCACTATGTAGTTTTGGGCAATTTTATTACATCTTAGGGCCCTCTGTTTTCCATTTTGTACCAAATAATTGTGCTCATCTAGTTGATGTAAATAATTATAGGAATGAAAAAGTTTTCCCTTCTTCCCTTTTAGGTTCTTTGGCTAGTCTAATTAAAAAAAATGATATTACAAATTAACAGGAGAAAAACAAACAAATTTCAGTGTATGTATACATGGGAGAGAACCGAGAAAACAGAGCCTTTGAAAGGACTGACACCATCATCTTAAGCACTATCTTCAGCTTTTTTAAGAAAAGAGATGTTAGGGGTGGGGAGTCAGTTACAGGAGGTTACCAGAAAAGGCACTGTAAACATGGGTAAGGTTGTTATGCAGATTTAAGCTGTTGTTTTCTCAATTGATAAGAATCTACACATTTAGCATCATTCTCTTCTTCCTGGTACAAATGAAGATTTCTCTTACAGATTGTCTTATAGATTTATTTTTCTTATGAACATCTTTCTTACCAAAGAGTAACTTCTACTTGGTTTTCAGTTGTATATCCTGTGTTTTCAGCTTCTTAAAAAATCAGCCTGAAATAATCCTTATGTAAACGAGATGTATTTCAGGGTGGCAAATACTACTACCTTACATAATCCTTACAAAGTGTCTATTGCATCTCTAAGAACATTAATTTAAATACTAATTATCCTTGTAAATTTATTTTCTAAGGTTATTACAGAATCTTTGGAAATTCAATTTTAGTAACAGGATAATATTTCATTAAGTGACTATATTATATTTTGCTTAATAATTTTTAAAGTGGTTATATCTAAGTGGATATTTAGGTGGCTATATATTTTTTTAATTCTTGAGAGTGATAGAATGATAGTAAATATTGTCTGTCTTCAATTTGAATACTATTAGTATATTATTTTACAAAATGAAATGTGACAATCTTATAGTATCAATTTGAATGTCAACAAACCAATGGTAAACCAATAGAGCATTACAGATTAAAGGTACCAAAATGTCAGTATAGTTTATAAAAAGAAGTATAGTCCCAAAGAACATGTTTTTGGTTTATGTTTTCTAGGTACTGCTGGTTTTTCTTATAATTGGCTATGTACATTTGGTACATTCTTTACTGTTTCATGTATTTTATTTTTCATCTTCTGTATTGTTTGGAGAAATAAAAAGTAAGTTGTATTATTACTACCTGTTTTCATAGAAAAGGTGGATTAAATAAGGCTAGTTTTAAATAGGAAAAAAAAATTCCAATGGCTCTGGGAAAATTAATCATGGAAAGAATCATCATGGAAAACTTTTGTATATTCTTGGTAATTTTTTGCAGTCAAAGGATTTATCCTTATTAAAATGACATGCTACTTGGGATTGTTACAGAGGCAGGCTGTTAGTAATCTTTCATGCTTACAGTAAATAGAAGTTTTCCCAGGTGGCACTAATGGTAAAGAACCCATCTGCCAATGCAGGAGACACAAGAGATGGGAGTTCAGTCCCTGGGTTGGGAAGATCCCCTGGAGGAAGGCATGGCAACCCACTCCAGTATTCTTGTCTGGAGCATCCCATGGACAGAGGAGCCTGGTGGGCTATAGTCCATGGAGTTGCAAAGAGTCAGACCCAACTGAAGTGACTTGGCACGCACGGTAAATGGAGTTTAAGATTCTTGAGGACAGATTTTGATGGGAGAGAATCATATGGACTTCAGACATCTGGTGAAAGGATGACCGCTGGGTGGTAAAACGGTGAGGACGGGAAACTTGAGATAAGTCTACCTGACAAAGCCACAGTAAGGTGAGAGTGGTGTTACTTTACAAGATTAATATAATAAAATATTGATTCAGTTATTCAACAAATACTTCCTCAGTGCCTATATATTGCTATGCATTGTTCTCAGTGTGGGAGACAGAGTCACAGCTAAAACCTACAAGTTCTTTGCCTTTCAGAAGCTTGTGTCCCAGTGGGGAGAGGCAGTCAAGGAAAGATACAAGGAAAAAAGAAAATATTGGGTAGTGATAAGTACTATTTAGAAAATAAACAGGATGATAAAATTGAGAGAAATCATGGGGCCAGTTTATGTTGAGTGGTCTCTTTGAGGAGGTGACTTTTAACCTGAGAACTGGGTAAGAAAAAAGTTGAGTAAAGTTCTAGCAAAGAATATTCCAGACAAAAAAGGAAAAATTAGTATAGGTCCTCAGGTAGGAATGAGTTTGAAGTGTTCAAAGAATAATGAGAATCTCAGTGTGACTAGAACAATGACTTAGAAATAAGTGAGGGCCAGAAGAGATAAGACCCACGGCCCGGAAAGGCATTTGAGCTTTTAAGTGTCTGCAATAACAATCCATTGAAGCAGTTAAAAGAGTAGAAGGATCTAGATTTAAGAATCTGGAATTTACAGAGCATGTAAGACCAGAGGTATAAATTTGGTAGTATACAGGGCATGTTCTCCAAGGAGACAAATCATATCAATATATTATTAAAAATCAATGAATCAATCAAAAACATTATTGAAAAGATATTTTGATCTGTCAAGAGTTTGAATCTCCCTTTTCTATTCGTAGCATGCTTTACAATACACCGCCAGTAGGGGGAGGGTTTGGGTTGTATTCATCTTATGTATCATCACAGTCTGTATCTGTAGGTCTGAGAATGTGCTTGAAACCACACTCCAGCTGCTGCTGCTGCTGCTGCTGCTAAGTCGCCTCAGTCGTGTCTGACTCTGTGCGACCTCATAGATGGCAGTCCACCAGGCTCCTCCATCCCTGGCATTCTCCAGGCACACTCCAGATGAGACACCCCTAATGAACCACACTCCTTAAGGAACACAGGTAATTGGCGAATGTGAGACTTTTGCTGTCATTGTGTATACTTCAAATTTAAGACTTAACCTTCCATATTAAATTATGCCTTTATTCGTCCCTTCGCTCAGGCGTGTCCGACTCTGTGACCGCATGGACAGTAGCCTACCAGGCTTCGCCGTCCATGGGATTTTCCAGGCAAGAATACTGGAGTGGGCTGCCATTTCCTTCTCCAGGGGATCTTCCCAACCCAGGGATTGAACCCGGGTCTCCTGCATTGCAGACAGACACTTTACCGTCTGAGCCACCAGGGAAGCCCAATCGTGCCTTTGGTTGCAGCAATTGTTATTTTAAAAATAAATGGAAAAATATTGTTCATATATAGTTTCATGAATTAGTCATTTCAAATGAGGTTATAGTAATAATCATGTCTTTGAATGTTTCAATTCATTCCCTGATTCACAGTCTGTTCCCACCTCCCACTGTCACCAATTGAATGGCTTATCTGATTTGGGGTTTTCTTTTTTCCTGAGTATTAATAAGTATGAACATGTTTTAAATAGGTTTCTCCTTCTGAGAAGTTATTGTCTACATCTTCATATGACATCGGGTTGGTTGTCTACATCTATAGATATATTCCTTATATCCTAGATTCTGTACATACAAGATATTGATTACTTCTCCCTATTTGGCATCACTCAAATTAAAAGAAATCTTTAATGCTGTTAAATTCATAACTTTTTTAACCTAATAGCTTGAGTTTGGAATCTTATTTAAGAAGTCCTCATCTACCTAAACTCACAAAAATATAATCGTATTTTCTAGCTTTCTATTGTTCTATTTTCTATTTAGGTCTTTAAACCTTTATACCTAATGTAGACTTGATAATACAGTATTAATTTTCATCATATAATGATCCATATTTCCTGACATCATCTACTACATGATCTATCCTTTCCTTACAGATAAGCTTTATTTTCAGCTCTCTCAGGTGGAAGTTTTGTTCCACTGTTTTTTTTCATGAATGCTTACTTTTTATTGCTATGGTCTTTTGTTATGTGTTAAATTGTGGTAGGTAGAGGTTTCCCTTTTTTCTTTTCAAACTTGATATTTCAACTGAAGGATACACAAACATATAAATGTATCATGAAATAAGTTTAAATTCTTTAAAAAATACAGCTTGAATTTTAGTCCTACATGGAATTTATAGACTAATTACTTTTGGAAGTATTGGTATCTTTATGGTGTAATTTGCTCAACCTACAAATATGTTATCCCTTTATTTAAGTCTTTCTGAATGTTATTTAAGAAAGTTTAAAAATTTTCCCTTAGTAGGTTTTGTGGATCTTTTCTAAGTTAATCCTTTGGTACTTTTCATTTGTTTGCTATAATAAATAGTAACATATTTTAAATGAAATTTTCTAGCTTGTTATTAGTGGCTTAGGAACAGTTATTGATTTTGTGAGTTAACCTGTAGCTGGAAACCTTGCTAAACTGTTTATTTATTCAAAGTTTTCTGTTGATCTAATGATTTTTCACATAGATCATCATCTTGCTTGCCTGTAATGACATTTTTGCTTTAAAAGACTTCTGAATTTAAAAACATCTAAAATTTCTCTACACTATCTGATGCAGTGTTTGGCCTTTAAGCATACTATCAACTTAAGGAGAAGTTTCATTATTTCCATTTTCTATGATTTTATCATATATAAGTTGTTGAACTTGAGTAATTCTTTTTGTACTTGCTGAGATAGTGACATGAACTTTCCAAAGTAGTTCATGAATACAATAAATTCTATTGACAGATTTTCAAATGCTAAACCATTTGGGGAATTTTGTCTGCTTTTTAGATGTAACGACTATACTTTTATTTTTCTGAATCATCTTTGGCAGGGGAATTATTTGATTTCAGTTGAGTTCCTTTCAAAGTTACTGGATTATTCAATTTTTAAATTTCTTATAATGTATATAAATTCATTTCTATTTTTAAAACATTTTACTTCATTGTGGTAAGAACATTTAACATGACATCTATCTACCCTTTTAACAAAAATTATAAGCATACAATATAATACTAGTGATTATTAGTACAATGTCGTAGAGCAGATCTCTAGAACTAATTCATGTTGCTTAACTTAGTCCAATTAACTAGTGTTTCCCACTTCTCTCTCCCCAGCCCCTGGCAACAACCATTTCACTCTGATTCTATGAATTTGACTATTTTAGATCACTTACATAAGTGGATTTATCTTTTGTGACTGGCTTATGTCCCTTAGAATAATGCCCATGATGTTCATCCACATTGTCATATATTGCAGAATTTTTCTTTTTAAGGCTGAATAGTATTCCACTATATATAACACATTTTCATTATCTATTGATCTGAAGATGAATATTTAGGTTGTTTCTGCACCTTGGCTAATGTGCATCATGCTACAATTAATATCAGTTCAGTTCAGTTCAGTCGCTCAGTTGTGTCCAACTCTTTGCGACCCCATGAATTGCAGCACGCCAGGCCTCCCTGTCCATCACCATCTCCCGGAGTTCACTCAAACTCACATCCATCGAGTCGGTGATGCCATCCAGCCATCTCATCCTCTGTCGTCCCCTTCTCCTCCTGCCCCCAATTCCTCCCAGCATCAGAGTCTTTTCCAATGAGTCAACTCTGCACATGAGGTGGCCAAAGTACTAGAGTTTCAGCTTCAGCATCAGTCCCTCCAAAGAACACCCAGGACTGATCTCCTTTAGAATGGATTAGTTGAATCTCCTTGCAGTCCAAGGGACTCTCAAGAGTCTTCTCCAATTCCACAGTTCAAAAGCATCAATTCTTCAGCGCTCAGCTTTCTTCACAACTCTTTCTTCCAACTCTCACATCCATACATGACCACTGGAAAAACCATAGCCTTGACTAGACGGACCTTTGTTGGCAAAGTAATGTCTCTGCTTTTCAGTATGCTATCTAGGTTGGTCATAACTTTTCTTCCAAGGAGTAAGCGTCTTTTAATTTCATGGCTGCAATCACCATCTGCAGTGATTTTGGAGCCCTCAAAAATAAAGTCTGACACTGTTTCCCCATCTATTTCCCACGAAGTGATGGGACTGGGTGCCATGCTCTTCGTTTTCTGAATGTTGAGCTTTAAGCCAACTTCTCACTCTCCTCTTTCACCTTCATCAAGAGGCTTTTGAGTTCCTCTTCACTTTCTGCCATAAGGGTCGTGTCATCTGCATATCTGAGGTTATTGATATTTCAGTGCTAATATCACTTTGAGATCCTGGTTTCCATTGTTTTAGATAAAAACCCAGAAGTGAGATTGGATCATATATGGTTCTATTTTACATTTTTGGAGAAACCTCTTTACTGTTTTCCAGAACAGTTGCATCATTTTGCATTCCTATTAATAGCAAGTAAGGGCTGCAGCTTCATCATATTTTTTACCAACACGTTTTGTCTTTTGTTTTTTGAAAATAGCCATCCTGACAGATGTCAGGTGATATTTCATTGTGGCACTTATTTGCATTTCCCTGATAATTTGTGACACTGACTATTTTTTCATATACCTGTTGGGCATTTGTATCTTCTTTGGAGAAATATCTATTCAAATTCTCAGCCTATTTGTCCATTGGGTTACTAGGGGTTTTTGTTACTGTTGTTGTGTGGGTGTTTGTGAGTTTCTATGTGTTGTAGGAGCTCTTTAAACACTTTGGAGATTAACTTTGTTGGATATATTGTCTGCACAAAATTTTTTCCCGGGTTATCTTTTATTACTAGCACTGATTAATTTAAAAACACATTTGGAAACACATCCCAAATAAAGTGAAAACTAATTTTAGAAGCTCAATAGGTTAGATGATATGACAATAAATGGAAGAAATAAGGTGCAGAAGCTCAGGATAGTTTCCTATACAAGCACTTTGGCTCTGAGGCAAGAACTTTAAGATTGAGATGGATGACAAACCCTGACACTGACCAAATGTCAATGCTTATCCTGTTGATAAGCAATGCTTATTCCAGTTGAGCTATTTCAAATCCTGAAAGATGATGCTGTGAAAGTGCTGCACTCAATATGCCAGCAAGTTTGGAAAACTCAGCAGTGGCCAAAGGACTGGAAAAGGTCAGTTTTCATTCCAATCCCAAAGAAAGGCAATGCCAAAGGATGCTCAAACTACTGCACAGTTGCACTCATCTCACACACTAGTAAAGTAATGCTCAAAATTCTCCAAGCCAGGCTTCAGCAATATGGGAACCATGAACTTCTAGATGTTCAAGCTGATTTTAGAAAAGTCAGAGGAACCAGAGATCAAATTGCCAACATCTGCTGGATCATCAAAAAAGCAAGAGAGTTCCAGAAAAACATCTATTTCTGCTTTATTGACTATGCCAAAGTCTTTGACTGTGTGGATCACAATAAACTGTGGGAAATTCTGAAAGAGATGGGAATACCAGACCACTTGACCTTCCTCTTGAGAAACCTGTATGCAGGTCAGGAAGCAACAGTTAGAACTGGACATGGAACAACAGACTGGTTACAAATAGGAAAAGGAGTACATCAAGGCTTTATATTGTCACCCTGGTTATTTAACTTCTATGCAGAGTACATCATGAGAAACGCTGGGCTGGAAGAAGCAGAAGCTGGAATCAAGATTGCCGGGAGAAATATCAATAACCTCAGATATGCAGATGACACGACCCTTATGGCAGAAAGTGAAGAGGAACTCAAAAGCCTCTTGATGAAGGTGAAAGAGGAGAGTGAGAAGTTGGCTTAAAGCTCAACATTCAGAAAACGAAGAGCATGGCACCCAGTCCCATCACTTCGTGGGAAATAGATGGGGAAACAGTGGAAACAGTGTCAGTCTTTTTTGGGGGCTCCAAAATCACTGCAGATGGTGACTGCAGCCATGAAATTAAAAGACGCTTACTCCTTGGAAGAAAAGTTATGACCAACCTAGGTAGCATACTGAAAAGCAGAGACATTACTTTGCCAACAAAGGTCCGTCTAGTCAAGGCTATGGTTTTTCCAGTGGTCATGTATGGATGTGAGAGTTGGACTGTGAAGAAAGCTGAGTGCCAAAGAATTGATGCTTTTGAACTGTGGAATTGGAGAAGACTCTTGAGAGTCCCTTGGACTGCAAGGAGATTCAGCTAGTCCATTCTAAAGGAGATCAGTGACTGATGCTGAAGCTGAAACTCCAGTACTTTGGCCACCTCATTCGAAGAGTTGACTCATTGGAAAAGACTCTGATGCTGGGAGGGATTGGGGGCAAGAGGAGAAGGGGACGACAGAGGATGAGATGTCTGGATGGCATCACTGACTCGATGGACGTGAGTTTGAGTGAACTCTGGGAGATGGTGATGGACAGGGAGGCCTGGCGTGCTGCGATTCATGGGGTCACAAAGAGTCGGACACGACTGAGCGACTGAACTGAACTGAACTGATCCTGGAGCTACTTGCTTGTGTATATGAGTAACTGTTTCCTCTTCCACACCTGGAACATACATGGTTTTGGTTTTAAATGTTATGGTTTTAAATGTCGTTAATGACATAGAAAACATTTGCATGCTTGTAACAGTTTTATGACTGTTAAAGACTACTGGAAGTATTTGTCACACTCTTTAGGTTGCACTTTCACACTGTCATTGTTTCCATTGTTTTGCAGAAGCGAAGGAAATGGCAACCCACTCTAGTGTTCTTGCCTGGAGAATCCCAGGGACGGGGGAGCCTGGTGGGCTACCGTCTATGGGGTCGCACAGAGTTGGACACGACTGAAGCGACTTAGCAGCAGCAGTTTCATGTGTCTGCTGTTGCTTTGTGGCCTGTACTTTTGGTGTACATCCTTGAAATCACTGCTAAGGCCAATGTCATGAAGCCTTTCACCTATATTTTTTCTGGGATTTTAACAGTTTCAAGTCTTACATTTAAGTCTTTTGTTGATTTTGAGTTGACTTTTCTATATGGTATAAAGTAAAGATTCAATTTCAGTCTTTTGCATGTGAAGATCCAGTTTTAACATTATCATTTGTTCAAGAGACAATTCTTTCCCTAGTGTGCATTCTTGGCACCCTTGTCAAAAATCAATCAACTGTGTATATATGGATTTATATCTGAGTTCTCTATTTTATTTATTCATATGTCTGTCATTACCACAGTCCCACAGTTTTAATTACTGTAACTTTGGTATTATACTCTAAAATCAGGAAATATTATACCTCCAGGTTCATTCTTCTTTCTCAAGATTGATTTGGCTATTATGGCTTTTTGTGTTCCATATGAACTATAGATTTGTTTTTTTCTGTTTATGTAAGGAATGCTATGGGAATTCTCATAGTCATTACATAAAAAACCTAGTTCTACTCCTTAAGGAGCTAGAAAAGAAGAAAAAACTGAGCCTAAAGTTAGCACAAGGAAGGAAGCCACAAAGACTGAAGAAATAGAAATGTTTTATTAAATAATGAAAAAAAAAAACAAAACTATATAAGTTGGTTTTTGAAGAGATAAAAATATTGACAAGCCATTAACTAGACTAAGAAAAACAGAAAGAAGACAAATAAATAAAATCAGAAATGAAGCAAGAAACATTATGATTGATGAACAGAAATAAAAAGGATCATAAGAGACTACTGTGAGATATTATATGCCACAAACTAGATAATCTAGACTAAATAAATTCCTAAAAACATACAACCTTATCAAAACTAAGAAGAAACAGAAAGTCTGAACAGATCTATAACTATTATGTAAATTGAATCAGTAACCAAAAACTTTCTAATAAAGAAAAGTTCAGGATAAGATGGCTTCACTACTTCCCTGGTGACTCAGATGGTAAAGAATCTGCCTGCAATGCGAAAGACCCAGGTTTAGTCCCTGGGTCAGGAAGATCCCCTGGAGAAGAGACCAGCTACCCACCCGAGTACATTCCCTGGGGCTTCCCAGGTGCTAGTGGTAAAGAACTCACCTGCCAATGCAGGAGATGAAAGAGATGTCAGTTTGATCCCTGGGTTGGGAAGATTCCCAGGAGGAGGGCATAGCAACCCATTCCAGCATTCATGCCTGGAGAATCTCATGGACATAGGAGCCTGGCGGGCCATGGTCTATAGGGTTGCAAAGAGTTGAACACGACTGAAATGACTTCAGTCTATCAAACATTTAAATTCTACCAAACAGGCACCAAGTTCTACCAGACATTTAAACAAGAATCAATGCCGATGTTTCTTATACTCTTTTAAGAAATTAAAAAGGAGGGAACAGTTCCAGTCTCATTTTATTAGACCAGATTTACCTGATACCAAAGGTAAAGACAACACAAGAACAGAAATGTATTATATAACAAATATATTAGGTTGGTGCAATCTAATTATGGTTTTGGACTGTGAATTTTAAATCATTATAACTAGGCTCAAACACATCTTTATTAATCAAAGTAGGAGCCATTGAAATCAACACATTTTAGCCAATATTCCCATAATGTAAAAATCCATGCTTCAGGATTCAATGAACTCTTGGAAACTATTTTCTGCCTCCTGCTGGTAGGTGGAAGTGTTTTCCCTGCAAAAAGTTGTCAAGATGCTTGAAGAAATGATAGTCAGTTGGCGAGAGATGAGGTGAACATGGCAGATAAGGCAAAACTTCATAGCCCAATCCGTTCAACTTTTGAAGCATTGGTTGTGAGACATGTGGTTGAGTGTTGTCATACAGAAGAATTGCACTCTTTCTGTTGACCAATGCCAGCTGCAGACATTGCAGTTTTGGTGCATCTCATTGATTTGCTGATCATACTTCTCAGATGTAAAGTTTCCACTGGAATTCAGAAAGCTGTAGTGGATCAGACGGACAGCAGACTGCCAGTGACCATAACCATTTTTTGGTGCAAGTTTGGTGTTGGAAAGTGCTCTGGAGCTTCTTCTCAGTCCAACCACCGAGCTGGCCATCACCAGTTGTCATATAAAATCCACTGTACATTGCACATCACAATCCAATTGAGAAATGTTTTGTTGTTGTTGCATATAATCACACTTCAAAAACGACAATTTTTTTAAAATTTTCAGTGGGCTCATGAGGCACCCACTTATTGAACTTTCCAATTTGCTTCAAATGCCAAATGACCATAGAATGGTTGATGTTGAATTGTGCAGCAACTTCTCATGTAGTTGTAAGAGGATCAGCTTCGATGACCACTCTCAATTTGTTGTTGTCAACTTCCAATGGCCAGCCACTGCATTCATCATCTTCGAGGTTCTTATCTCCAGCAGTTTCTGGAACAAATGCATTGTTGATGCTGTGAGTTGTCTCTGCTGCTTTACAACCCATTTTGAACTTGAGTATGAAAATCACTTAAATTTGCTGTTTTTCTAAAAAACATCATATCCCTAGTCTAAAATAAATATACAATACACAGCAAGTAATGTCATTAGCAAAAAAAAAAAAAAAAAAAGCATAAAGTGAGAAATGTGCATTAAAATGATATATAACATAACCACATTTATTTAAGAATGTATTCCAATATCAAACAGCAAAATTCAATAATGCAAAACCACAATTACTTTTATACCAACATAAATATATGGAAGGACTTCCCTGGTGGCTCAGATGGTAAAGAATCTGCCTGCAATGTGGTAGACCAGGGTTCGATTCCTGGGTCGGGAAGATCCCCTGGAGAAGGGAATGGCAACTCAATCCAGTATTTTGCCTGGAGAATCGTATGGACATAGGAGCCTGGTGGGCTACAGTCCCTGAGGTCACAAAGAGTCAGACATGACTGAACAGCTGAGCAGTAACAGCAGAAATATATGGAAAAGGCCTTAACAAAATACCGGAAAATTGAATTCAATGGCACATTAAAAGGCTCACACAGGCTTGAACTTGGCCAAGATAGTAGAGGAGAAAGGCCCTGAGCTCACCTCCTCAGATAAGCACACCAAAATTATAATTTTCAGAGCAACTATCAATGACGAAAACCCAAAGACTAGCAGAGAAGATCTTCTACAGCTAAAGATATAAAAATGGAGCCACATTCCATTGGATGGATGGGGAAGTGGAGACTCAGTATAGTCAAGAACCATACCCCAGGTAGATGACCCACAAACAGGAGGAGAGTCACAATTGCAGAGGTTCCCCCCAAGAGTGAGTGGTACAAGTTCCATATCGAGCAGTCCACCCTGGGGGTCCTGCACCAGGAAGATGAGCCCTAGAAAATCTGGATTTGAAGGCCAGTGTGATGTGCTTTCAGGAGAGCCTAAAAGCTTTAGGAGGTAGAGACGT
The DNA here is from genome assembly GCF_029378745.1 of Bos indicus. Lineage (NCBI taxonomy): Eukaryota > Metazoa > Chordata > Mammalia > Artiodactyla > Bovidae > Bos > Bos indicus. The sequence continues at coordinate 57,818,651 of NC_091760.1, forward strand.
CATTGCTAAAGGTACACACAAAATTTCACTCAACAGAGAGCTGGGGAAGAAGCAGTAATTTAAAGGAGTGTGGAAATCACTCAAGCTAAACAGAAAAAAAGCATTTTAATAAATAAGGATAGATTAAGAGACTTCTGGGACAACATCAAGTACACTGATGTCAATATAAGGGTCTAGAAGGAGAAGACAGAAAAAGACAGAGAACAAATCTGAAGACATATTGGCTGAAAACTTCCCTAAGTTGAGAAAGAAAACAAACATCTAGGTCCAAGAGGAACAGAGTGCCAAATAAAAACACAAATATTGTAATTAAAATGACAAAAATAAAGAGAATATTAAAAGCATCAAGGAGAAAGTAACAAGTTATACACAAGTGAACTCCCAAAAGACTGTCAGCTCACTATTTAGCAAAAACTCTTCAGGCCAGAGGGAGTGGTACTATATATTTAAAGTGATGAAAGGGAACTCCTACAAACAAGAATACTTTATCTGGCAAGGCTTTCATTCAGATTTGATGGAGAAAGCAAAAGTTTTATACATACGCAAAAGCTAAAAGAGTTCACCACCAAAGCAGCTTCACAAGAAATGTAAAAGGAATTTTTATAAGCAGAAAAAAAAGGAACAAAAACTAGAGGCTCAAAAATTACAAAAGGAGAAATCTCATTCGTAAAGGCAAATATACAGTAAAGGTATTAGATCAACTACTTATAAACTTAGTAGAAAGGCTAAAAGGCAAAGGTACTAAAATCAACTATATTCACAACAAATTGTAAAGGGATACACAAAAGACAAAGATAAATGATATAATGTCAAAACAGTAAACTTGGAGGAGTAAAAATACAAGGCCGTTAAAATGCATTTGAACTTAAGAGATCAGCAACCTAAAATAATCGTGTATATATAAATAATCTATATATAGATTCATATATATATATAAAATTCATGGTAACCAAAAACCAAAATTTATGATAGATATACTCACAGAATGGAGAAAGGAATCCAAATTTAAAACTAAAGATAGTTAAAAACAAAGGAATAAAAAAGGACCATGCTGCTGCTGCTGCTGCTAAGTCACTTCAGTCGTGTCCGACTCTGTGTGACCAAGAACCTGAAAACAACTAACAAAATGATAATAAATACATGTGCATGTGTGCATGCTCAGTCACTTCAGTCATGTCTAGCTCTTTGTGACCCTATGGGGTATAGCCTGCCAGGCTCCTCTGTCCATGGGAATTCTCCAGACAAACATACTGGAGTGGGTTGCCATGCCCTCCTCCAGGGGATCTTCCTGACCCATGGATCAAACCTGTGTCTCTCACATTTCCTGCATTAGCAGGTGGGTTCTTTATCACAAGTACAACCTGGGAATCCCAGTAAGCACATGTCTATGTCTGTGCTAAGTCACTTCAGTCATGTCCAACTCTTTGTGACCCTATGGACTGTAGCCTGCCAGGCTTCTCTGTCCATGAGGTTCTCCAGGCAAGAGTAGTGGAGTGGGTTTCCATGCCCTCCTATCAATAATTACTTTAAATGTAAATGGAGTAAATGCTCCAATCAAAAGGTGAAGAGTGACTGAATAAACAAGAAAACAAGACCCATATATATGCTCCCCATAAGAGACTCACTTCAAATCCAAATCTACACTAGCCTGAGAGTAAGGGGATAGAAATAGTATCCCATGCAAATGGTATTCAAAAGAAAAAAAGCTGGGGAAGCAATACTTATATCAGACAAAATGGATTTTAAAACCAAGATATAATAAGAGACAAAGAAGGACATTACAAAATAATAAAGAGATCAAACAGCAAGAACGTATAACAATTATAAACATACACATTCAACATAGGAATACCTAAATATATAAAACAAATATTAACAAACATAAAGGGAGGAATTGACAATTATACAATAATAATGACATAATAATAGTAAGGGACTTAAACACCTCATTTATATCAATGGACAGATTATCCAGACAAAAACATCAAGGAAACAAGTGCCTTAAACAACACATTGGACTTAATAGATCTATATAGAATATTCCATTTAAAGCAGCAGAATACATAGTCTTTTCACATACACATAGAGCATTCTCCAGGATAGATCACATGCTAGGCTACGAAATAAATCTCAGGAAATTTTAGAAGATTGAAAGTTTATCAAGCAACTTTTCCATCCACAAGGCTATGAGACTAGAAATCAACTATAAGAAAAAGCTGCAAAAGCCACAAACATATGGAGGCTGAACAATATGCCACTAGACAACAAATGAATCACAGAAAAAAATTAAAGAAGAAATAAAAAATACCTGGAGACAAAAAACACAATCCAAAAATATATGTGACATAGCAAAATCTGTTCTAAAAGGGAAGTTTACATGATAAAAGTCTACCTCAGGAAGCAAAAAGATCTCAGGTAACAATCTAACTTTACACTTAATGGAACTAGAAAAAGAAGAACAAATAAATGCCAAAGTTAATAGGAGGAAAGAAATCATAAAGATTAGAGCAGAAATAAATGAAATAGAGATTTAAAAAATAACAGAAAAGACCAATGAAACTAAGAGCTGGTTCTTTGAAAAGATAAATCGCTAAACCATTAGACTGATCAAGAAAAACAGGATAGGTTCAAATGAATAAAATCAGAAATGAAAGAGAATTTACAACTGACACTGCATCAGTACAATCTCCTAAGACTGAAACAAGAAGAAATCGAAAATATAAGCAGACCATTTACCAGTCATGAAATTAAATCAGTAATTAAGGAAAATTCCAGCCAAAAAAAGACCAGAACTAGATAGCATCACAGGTGAATTCTAACATTCAGAGAACAGTTAACATATATCTTTTGCAAATTATTTCAAAAAAAATTCAGAGGAACAAATGCTTCTAAATTCACTTATGAAGCTATCATCATTTGGATATCTAAAGCATACAAAAGCATCATAAAAAGGAAATTATAGGTCAATATCACTGATGAACATAGATGCAAATTTCCCCAACAAAATATTAGCAAACTAATTCAACAATACATTAAAATGATCATATAACATGACCAAGTGGGTTTATCCCAGGGAGATAAGGATGGTACAATATCTGAAAATCAATCAAATGTGATACATCATATTAACAGATTGAAGAATAAAGATCAGGTGATCATTTCATAGATGCAGAAAAGCTTTTACAAAATTCAACATTCCTTTATGATAAAAACTCTCAACAAAGTGAGTAAAGAGAGAATATACCTCAAATAATAAAGGTCATGTATGAAAAACCCACAGCTAACATCATACTTAATCATAAAAAGCTAAAAACATTTTCTATAAGATGAGGAACAAGACAAGAAAGACCACTCTTGCCACTGGTATTCGACACATTATTGGAAGTCCTAGGCACAGCAACCAAATAAGAAAAGACATAAAAAGAGTTCTGGATTGGAAAGGAAGTAGGAAACTTATCACTGTTTGCAGATGACATGGTACTACATAGAAAATGCTAAAGATGCCATCAACAAACTATTAGAACTCATTAATGAATTCAGTACAGTTTCAGTATACAAATTTAATATATAGAAATTTGTTCCTTTTCTATACATTAAAATGAATTATTGAAAAGAAAATTAAGGACATAATCCTGTTTACAATTGCATCAGAAAGGATACAATACATAGAAATAAATCTAATTAAGGAGGCCAGATCTAGAGCTAGACATCCTGGAATGTGAAGTCAAGTGGACCTTAGGAAGCATCACTACAAACAAAGCTAGTGGAGGTGATAGAATTTCAGTTTGCTATTTCAAATCCTAAAAGATGATGCTATGAAAGTGCTGCACTCAATGTGCTAGCAAATTTGGAAAACTCAGCAGTGGCCACAGGACTGGAAAAGGTCAGTTTTCATTCCAATCCCAAAGAAAGACAATGCCAAAGAAAGCTCAAACTACCACACAATTGCAGTCATCTCACACGCTAGTAAAGTAATGCTCAAGATTCTCCAAGCCAGGCTTCAACAGTACATGAACTGTGAACTTCCGATGTTCAAGCTGGTTTTAGAAAAGGCAGAGGAACCAGAGCCCAAATTGCCAACATCCTCTGGATCATCGAAAAAGCAAGAGAGTTCCAGAAAAGCATCTATTTCTGCTTTATTGACTATGCCAAAGTCTTTGACTGTGTGGATCACAATAAACTGTGGGAAATTCTGAAAGAGCTGGGAATACCAGACCACCTGACCTGCTTCTTGAGAAATCTGTATGCAGGTCAGGAAGTAACAGAACTGGACATGGAACAACAGACTGGTTCCAAATAGGAAAAGGAGTACGTCAAGGCTATATACTGTCACCCTGTTTATTTAACTTCTATGCAGAGTACATTATAAGAAATGCTGGGCTGGAGGAAGCACAAGCTGGAATCAAGACTGCCGGGAGAAATATCAATCATCTCAGATATGCAGATGACATCACCCTTATGGCAGAAAGTGAAGAGGAACTGAAGAGTCTCTTGATGAAAGTGAAGAGGAGAGTGCAAAAGTTGGCTTAAAGCTCAACATTCAAAAAACTAAGATCATGGCATCTGGTCCCATCACTTCATGGCAAATAGGGAAACAGTGGAAACAGTGGCTGATTTTATATTTTTGAGCTCCAAAATCACTACAGATGGTGACTGTAGCCATGAAATTAAAAGACGCTTACTCCTTGGAAGGAAAATTATGACCAAACTAGACAGCATATTAAAAAGTAGAGGTATTACTTTGCTAACAAAGGTCTGTCTAGTCAAAGCTACGGTTTTTCCAATAATCCTATGTGGATGTGAGAGTTGGAGTATAAAGAATGCTGAGCGTCGACGAATTGATGCTTTTGAACTGTGGTGTTGGAGAAGACTCTTGAGAGTCCCTTGGACTGCAAGGAGATCCAACCAGTCCATCCTAAAGGAGATCAGTCCTGAGTGTTCATTGGAAGGACTGATGTTGAAGCTGAAACTCCAGTACTTTGGCCACCTGATTCGGAGAGTTGACTCATTTGAAAAGACCCTGAAGCTGGGAAAGATTGAGGGCAGGAGGAGAAGGGGACGGCAGAGGATGAGATGGCTGGATGGCATCACCAACTCAATGGACATGAGTTTGGGTGAACTCCAGGAGTTGGTGATGGACAGGGAGGCCTGGTGTGCTGCAGTCCATGGGGTCGCAAAGAGTTGGACACAACTGAGCCACTGAACTGAACTGAAGGAGGCAAAATACCTGTACTTGGAAAATGACAAGATAATGATAAAGAAATTGGTAACCACACAAACAAATGGAAAGATATACCATGTTCGTGGATTGGAAGAATTTAAATTGTTAAAATGATCACACTACCCAAGGTGTGCTATAGCTTCAGTACAATCCCTAACAAAATACCAATGGCATTTTCACAGAATTAGAACAAATGTTCCTAAAATTTGTATGAAAACACACAAAAAAACAAATAGCCACATATATCTTAAAAAAGTACAACTTTTTTTAAAGCTGGAAGTATCATACTCCCTTATTTCAAACAGTACTATGAAGCTACAGTCATGAATGCAATATGGTACTAGCACACAAACAGATACATAGATTAATGGAACAGAATCAGAACCCAGAAATGAGCTCACACTTATATGGTCAGTGAATCTACAACATAGGAGGCAAGAATATACAATAGCAAAAAGACAGCATCTTCAATAAATTATGTTGGTAAAAGCTGGACAGCTATATTCAAAAGAATCGTTCTGGACTACTTTCTCACACCACGTACAAAAATAAGCTCAAAATGGATTAAAGATGTAAATGTACAACTGGAGAGCATAAAACTCCTAGAAGAAAATATAGGCAGTAAGCTCTATGACATCAGTCTTAGCAATGTTTTTTTGACTCTGTCTCTTCAGGCAAGAGAAACAAAAACAAAAATGAACAAATGGAACTACATCAAACTAAACAGCTTTTGTACAGTGAAGGAAACTAACTAAATGAAAAGGCTATCTACTGTTTGGGAGAAGATTTTTCAAACAATATATCGGATAAGAGGTAAATATCCAAAATACACAAAGAACTCATGTAACTCACCATCAAAAACAACCCAATTAAAACTGAGAATAGGACCAGAATAGACATTTTTTTCCAAAGAAGACATAGAGATGGCCAGCAGGCACATGACATCAGGATCAGCATCGCTAATCATCGGGGAAATGCAACTCACGACAACAGTAAAATATCACCTCACACTTGAGAATGGCTCAATAGAATGGCTATTATGAAAAAAACAACAAAAAAATGTTGGTGAGGATGTAGACAATAGAGAACACTTTTGGAGATGTACAGCCACTATGGAAAATAGTGTGTAGGCTCCTCTCAAAATATTAAAAATAGAACTACCATATGATCCATAAATTCTGCTCATGGGTATATATCAAAAAAAATGAAAACAGAAATTTGAAAAGATATGTGCCCCTATGTTCATTGCATCATTAATTGCGTCATATTTACAATAGCCAAGATATGAAAGCAACCTAAGGTCTCATTAATAGATGAATGGATAAAACAGATTTTGTACTATGTACAAATCTGTACTATTTGTACAGATGCACTCTTGTTAAGTCACTTCAGTCATGTCTGACTCTTTGCAACCCAATGGACCTAGCCTGCCAGGTTCCTCTGGAACCTGGATGAATTCTCCAGGCAAGAATACTGGAGTGGGTTGCCACTTATTACTCAACCATAAAAAGAATTAGATATTTCCATCTGTGACAACATGAGTGAACTTAGATGGTATTATGCTAAATGAAATGTCAGACAGAGAACTATTAATACCATGATTTCATTTATATGTGGAATCTGAAAAGCAAAACAAAAAAACAAACATAAAATAAAAATAGTCATAGATACAGAAGGTTGCCAGAGGGGATAGAGTAGGAGGATGAAAGAAATAGATTAGGGAGATAAGGATGTAGACACTTCCAGTTACACAATAAATGAATCAATCACAGGTATGAAAGGTATAGTGTAGAGAATATAGTCAATAATTATGTAAAATCTTTTTATGGTTTAGATGATAACTAAACTTATTGTGGTGAACATTTTGTAATGTATAGAAATATTGAATCAGTATGTTGCACACTAGGAACTAGCATAGTGTTGTAGTCTATTATACTTCAAAAACAAACAAGCTCATAGTGAAAGAGATCAGATTTGTGGTTGCCACCAGCAAGAAGGTGGGGGAAGAGGGAATTAGATGAAGCTGGTCAAAAGGTACAAATTTTCAGTTATAAGATAAATACTAGGGATGTAACACATACCATGATAAATATGACTCTTTGCAACCCCATGGAATGTAGTCCACCAGACTCCTCTGTCCATGGAATTTCCCAGGCAAGAATATTGGAGTGGGTTGCCATTTTCTTCCTGACCCAGGGATTGAACCTGAGTCTCCTGAATTGAGAAGCCCAATTAATGTGATATTTCACATTAACAGAATAAAGGATAAAAATCACATGATCATCTCAACACACTATAGAAAAAACATTTGACAAAATTCATCATCCTTTCATGATAAAAACTCTTAACTAGGAATAGAAGGAAAGTATCTCAACATAATTAAGGGCATATATGAAAAGCCCATAGCTAACATCACACTCGACAATGAAAAAATGAAATATTTACCTCCAAGATAAGGAACAAAGCAAGGATACCCATGCATGTCTCTTCTATAGTACTGGAAGTCCTAGCCAGAGCAGTTAGGCAAGAAATAAAAAGCATAACAATCAATAAGGAAGAAGTAAAACTGTTCCTTTTGCAGAAATGGCATGATCTTACATATAGAAACCACCACAAGTTATAGGATATGAAATTAATAGACAAAAATTTGGTGTTTCTACATATAAACAACAAATTATTTTATTTTCCAAAAAGAAAATTAGGAAAAACAATCTCATTTACAACGTGTCCGACTCTGTGCAACCCCATAGAGGGCAGCCCACCAGGCTCCCCCTTCCCCAGGATTCTCCAGGCAAGAACACTGGAGTGGGTTGCCATTTCCTTCTCCAAATAGCATCAAAAGGAATAAAATTCTTAGAAATATATCTAATTAAAGAGGTTAAAGAATTGTAGGTTATCATATTAAGTGAATTAAGTCAGAGAAAAACAGATATTATATAAGATCACTTATATGTGGAATCTAAAAAAGTAATATAATACAATATTGTAAAGTTTAAAATAAAAAAAAAAAAAAAAAAAAGAATCTGCCTGCCAATGCAGAGGACATTAAAAAAAAAAGTAATATAAGTTAATTTATTTACAAACAGAGTTAGACTCACAGACATGGAAAACAAACTTATGGCTACCAAAGGGGATGGCGGGGATAGAGGGAGAGAGAGAAACTAGAAGTTTGGGACTAACATATATTCACTACTATATTTAAAATAGATCAACAATAAGGACCTACTGTGTAACTCAGGGAACTGTATTCAGCATCTTGTAATAAGCTATAATGGAGAAGAATCTGAAAAAGTATATATGTATATATATATATACACACACATATATGTATGAAAGTTGAAAATGTTACTCAGTTGTGTCCAATTTTTTGTGACCCCCATGGACTATAGCCCTCCAGGATTCTCTGTCCTTGTAATTCTCCAGGCAAGATACTGGAGTGGGTTGCCATTCCCTTCTCTAGGAGATCTTCCCAACCCAGGGATCCAACCCTGGTCTGCAATGCAGGCAGATTCTTTACCGTCTGAGCCACTATGAAAGCTCACACATATGTATGAATGTATGTATGTATGTATACTTTCATGCATTGGAGAAGGAAATGGCAATCCACTCCAGTGTTCTTGCCTGGAGAATCCCAGGGACGGGGGAGCCTGGTGGGCTGCCGTCTATGGGGTCGCACAGAGTCGGACACGACTGAAGTGACTTAGCATAGAATAGCGTAGCATAGCATATATAAATGAATCACTTTGCTGCACACCTGAACTAACACAACATTGTAAATTAACTACACTTCAATTTTTTTAAAAATGTATTGGAGTGTAGTTAATTTATACTGTTGTATTAGTTTCGGCTGTACAGCAAAGTGGATAAGTTATACATATACACATACCCACTCATTTTTAGATTCTCATATAGGTCAGTACTGGAGGAGGGCATGACAACCCACTCCAGTATTCTTGCCTGAAGAATCTTGTGGACAGACGAGCCTGGTGGGCTATAGTCTATGAGGTCACAGAGAGTCAGATACAACTGAAGTGACTTAGCACACACGCATAGTTCATTACAGAACATTGAGTGTAGCTCCGTGTGCTATATGGTAGGTCTTTATTAGTTGAAAGTTAAAGTGAAAACTATAAAACAATTTAATGAAAGAAATTAGAGAAAACACAACAAATGGAACAACATTCCATGTATATGAATTGAAAGGCTTTACATTGTTAAAATGCCAATTTTAAAATTCTTATGACCAATCTGTCATTTTACAGAATTTTTTCCATCTTGTATTACATTTTTATGTCTATTTCCTAAACATATACATCTTGGCATAATTCTCACCTATCTCTCAAAATCTCATTATCTATCCTCTTAATCCCTTCCATAAAGATGTTAATTATTAAATTAATTATAAACATACAATTTTGAAGAATTTGCTTTTTTTAGGCAGTTATAAGTTTTGATGAGTTATCCTTTCTGTTTATCTTTCCATGTAGCATCTGCCTGGACTAATTTTTTCTTTTTTATAGAATACTTCTTTTGAAAATATTTTAAAGGAGAATCTCAATATAATTTCTGAAATTTCTGTGCTTAACAAAATGTTGTTTTCATCCTGTTATTTTATAATATTTTGCTAATTTAGGTCACAGTTCTTCAGTAGATTATAAGAATTGAGCTCCAGCAAAATATCACCCACAAAATATCATCTATGTATTTGGGAGGAAAAAAGAATAAAGAAAGTTTAAAAATAAAGTGATAGAAAAAGATAAAACTGGCAACGTCAAAGAATAATCTAATAAGGGTGTACGTATGTTTAGGAAAAGTCATGTATAAGAATGTTTATAGCACACTATTAAAAATAACCCTCCCTAAAATGGAAAACAAATGTCTAGTAACAATAGTATAGATAAATAAATGTGGCATTTAAAGAATGGGGTCATATACAGCAGTGAGAATGAGTGAGCCACAATTACATGCAATGACATGGATAAAATTTTCAAATCTACTGTTGAGTAAAAGAACGAAGATACAAATGAGGACATCATCTATGATGCTATTTATATGAAGTTCACAAACAGGTAAGTCTAGCCTATGATGTTGAAAGTAAGAGAGTGGTGGAAAGGTGGCAGTGACAAAAAGGGTAGTCAAAGAGAGGACAGGCTCTGATGAACAGGGCACGGTAAGCTTTTATGTGCTTCTGGCTATGCACGTATATTCACTCTATGATGAATACTGGGTGCTTATGATGCATGCATTTCACCCTGTGAACAACACATTTGATAAAAATTTTAAAGTATTTTAAAAAATAATACCTTCGTAGTAGTTGTTATAAAAGACAAAGTAGAGTTCAGAGTTATTTTTTCTTCCATATTTTGAAAGTTAACTCATTGCCTTCTTGTATCCGGTGCTGCTTTGTGACATTTAAAGTCACTTTGATTCTTTTTCTTGGTGTCTCTACTTGTCATGTTCGAAGCTTTAAGAGTTTTTTTTTTTTTTTTTAGTTTCCTTAATTTGACCTTTAATTTCGCTATATAAATTACCTTTCTCTTATGTATCTTGTTTGCCACTCCATGAATATTTTAGTCCTTTCAGTGTTTGTTTTTTCTGGAAAAAATCGGTTATTATTTTATTTACTGCCCTGGGATTTGCAGCCTTAAGTATAATAGAAGCTCTGTCCCAATACCTTGTCGTAGGTGTGGTGGTCAGGGGTGGTGGTCGGGAAAACAGAAAAGGCTATAGGAATTGAACACTTCATTGATCTGTCTTTTGTTTGTTTTAATGGCCAATAACTCTGAAGCTTGTTAAAATAAGAAATATCCTCATCATCAATGCAAGTGGAAGAAAATTTCTCACAGCAGAGAAAAAAATAAACACAAACCCAGTCCCATCAATAAGGGAGAGATCATTAACAGCATTGATGGTTTAAATACATAATTTGATTCTGGATAAAAATAAATACACATTTGCTTTGCAAATTTTCTATTGCTTAAATTTAGCTTCAAAATATTTGGGTTTTCCGGGATGGTAACTGGGGAAACTGGAACATTTCTCAAAAATCATTTCATACTTGCGTGGACCACAATGCAGCCGGCCATTCCCCCAAGCACCACGCAGTGAGGCAATTCATGTCTTCCCACCCCCTCCTTTCCCTTTCTTTGTCTGTATAATGAAAATGAAAACAATGTATCTTTTTTTCCAAACACTTGCTCAGTCTTCCCAGTTGAAACCTCTGAAAACGGCGAAACGCGTTGAAGACGGGAAAAGATGAGCACTATGTAATCTCCCTTATACCTCTGCGTTGGTGGGTAGGGGTAGGCTGGTAGAGGAGTAGGGGGGCGGGGCCGGAGCCGGGGCGGAGCAGGAGGAATTATGCTGTGAATCCGTGGGGAAGAAGTCGTCTTTGCTCCGCGGAACTGGAGGGGCTCTGCCTGGTCGGGTGTGAGATCCCTCCAGGCTTCTCAGCAGCAACCAAATAACCTGCGCGGCCAGGAGCGAGGATGCAGTGTCTGGTGAGCTGGGCCAGGCGTGGAAAACAGGGCGCAGGGTGGGCGACTCCTCTCCGGTGGCCTTGGGGCGATGTCAGGCTGCGAACGCTAGGCTGCGGCTTTCCCCTCTCTGATTCAGAGCTGGAATTCCCGCTTGCGCTTTCCTCTCAGTTCTAAACCTTGCAGAGAAGCAGATCTTGCCTTCCAAAGCGGGGTTTATAGGCCATACCTCCATTCCTAGGGTTGCGATTATCTGTCGCGGTAAACTGGAAACAGGAGGCTGCCAGGTGCAGGCTCCGGAGACGCTTTCTCCGATCGATCACTGACATCCTTGTAGAGGAAATGAGCCTGGAGGCAGACGCTGGCTGCCTGGATAGAGGGTGCTGTATTGGCTCCATTTTTGGTCCTGAAATCTGGGGTGGGGTTGCAGAATTTCAGGATCAGGCTGGCTCCTCTGTGATGCTCCAGCCTCTTTCTGTATCCTCTGGGCCTTTGCCGTGGGAAGCCAAAAGGATCGGATAAATCAGAGTTAAAACCCAGGGTATCCGTGAGAAACAGGCATTTTGTTATCCAGGATCTAGGTATATGACAAAATGAAGGAAGGAGAGGATTTTCATTTACATTGGTAACCGATATAAAATAATTTAAAAATCCAAATACAAGTAATGCCTCAAGGTAATTTTTTTGCATATGGTTTGTTGGCTAGACTACACAGACAGTTATTGCCTTCCTTAACAAAGAAGAATGGTGGCCTCCCAGCTAGCGCTTACTGAATGCCAGGTACTCTTAATCTTCACCACTGTCCTTCAAAGAAGGAGTTATTACCCAGTTTTACAAATAAAGAAACAGGCAGACAGGTGAATTTTTCCAAGTACATATGACTGTGGCAGCTTCAGGATTTGAACTTACAAATTTTCAGGGGAGGGGCAGTGTAGCTGCCAGATGGACAGTTGTCTCTGGACTCTGGCCCTCTTGGCAAGGGTTATAAGTGGACTTCTCTACTTCCATTATTGTGTGATCTGATTAATGAATTTTTTAAGTTATGTAACACATACTGGCATTTACCATGTCTTGGCACCTCACTCCAGTACTCTTGCTTGGAAAATCCCATGGACAGAGGAGCCTGGTAGGCTGCAGTCCATGGGGTGGCTAAGAGTTGGACACAACTGAGCAACTTCACTTTCAATTTTCACTTTCATGTATTGGAGAAGGAAATGGCAACCCACTCCAGTGTTCTTGCCTGGAGAATCCCAGGGACAGGGGAGCCTGGTGGGCTGCCGTCTCTGGGGTCGCACAGAGTCGGACACGACTGAAGCGACTTAGCAGCAGCAGCAGCAGCAAGAGATATGGGTGGTTACATGAGATGATGATATGGCTTATGACCCTGAGCTACAGAGAACAGTGTACTGTAAAAGCTGTGTCCTATGATAATGCTAACAGTGTACTGTAAAGGCTATGTCCTCAGATTTAGAAAAGTGCAATCATGTTGGTGGGCTGTGAACACCCCAAAGATCCCCCCTTTGAAGGGGTGGGCCCGGCACCTGTGGGGGGTTCTGTGGGTCCTAAATGAGAGAATCCTCAGCGGTACAGTTGCCCCTGTGGAGGTTACTCGCCAAGGGAATATCGTGGAAGATGGGCACGTAGATTGTGTGGCGAGAGACCCTGAAGGGGTGGAATGTAGGGAGTAAACAATTGGCCAGGTGGCAGTGATCAGGCTCTCGCCTCACTCCACTCAAATCCTACAGCTGGGATTATTTGTGGCACTGTGCTCAGACATCATGGTGTGGCCCTATATAGGTACCACCTAAAAAGCTCGAGGAGAATCAAGTTGAAGCGAGTTGCATGGTCACTGTTGCTGCTGTTTCAGCCATTAGAGAGTAAAGCCTGTCTGCCTTGCCACGCTGAATAAAGAATGTCTGCAGTTCCTATGGTCTTTGTATCTTCTTCCAGCTTCCCCACTCACGTCTTGCCTACCCTGGGTTTAGCAAATAGTGAGATACAGACAGTAACCTAATGAGATAACAGCTACATTGATTTAGTGTTTATTTGTATCAATCACTTTATAGGCGCTTTACATATACCATCTCATTTAACCTAACAGAGAAGATTGGTACTATTTTTTTTTTCTGTATCTCCAAGAGGTAAAATGATCTGTCTAAGCTTACACACCTAGCATTTGTGCTAGCCTGAATTCAAATTAGCCAGAAGAAATGTGTGCCTAATTAATAGCAAGGCTTTCTTTCTAATTCTTTTCACCTCAATCACTGTGCTTCTGTTTCTTAAATGTTACTGTCTCCCAGTCCCCACATCTTGTGTTTTGGTGTGTGTCTGCTTTTTCTCTTATCCTAAAATACAGATTTTTACTCTGAGCACTAGACTATTTGCATTCCTCATCACAGCCTTTACTAGAACCTGGATTTCCATATGGCGTGATGGTGTGTAATCAGAATGCCAAAGAAAACTTCTGGTTTCAGAAGCCTAAGTTTTGAAATAACAAAAGCCTAAGCATTTGAGTTTTAAAAGCCTAAATGATGAAAGACCAAGGACAGGCATTCATCCCAGAAAAAGCTGATGGGAAGAATACAAGGTGATAGAGGAAGCAGCTTTTCTGACCCTAGGCTGGGAGAGCAAAGCGAGACTGATTAGCATTGGTTTGTGTCCTGAGAAGGATGCTCTGTGCCTGGCCCCAGGAGTGGGGAGTTTAGGAGGATGGTGAGTAGAACTTACAGGGAGGTGTTGAAATCAAAGAACAGAAAACAGCTGTGCCTTGCTTTCCTAGGGGCAACTGTGGGAAGAGGCAAGCCTACCCACCATGGCAAGGGAACAGTAAAACAGAGATTGATAGATACATGGAAGTCTAGGCAGAGACCCTTGTATAATTCTGCTTTGTTCAGCATAGGAAGGATCCAGGAGCACAGAATCCAGAGAATTGGGAAGCATGAGAGAACACCCTGTAAGCACAGGATTTAATTACACAAATTGATGATCAGGAGGATGACTTGAGGGGAGCACAATGCCAAGATGGATGGATGGTTGTAACCAAGGGCTAATAGTCCTGTCCAATGGCTTGGCATTCCCACGACTGGATGCAGTGCCAGAGACTGGGACAATTGTGAAGTGACAGTCAATTGAACTATCAGACAGAGATTATGTAACATTGACTGAAATTTAGTCTCTACCTCTAGTAGAATAGCAGCATGAAATAAAATTGAAGTTCATTTAAAGAAAGATACGAGAAATCTACATTTCTTAAACACCTCAATTATAGAAAAATATAGAAATATAGGCAAAATTTACAATGAACATACTAATGTAGATCAAGACTATGGACTGATGCAGAGTAATCTGTCTCCATTCCACTCTTCATTTTATAGCAAAATGATTCCCAGAGTAATACTCTCTTAAATACTACAATGATTTGTTAAAAAAAAAAAAAATGCCAAGGATTTGTGCCCAGACACATGAAAATAAAGCAAGGGGGAAGAAAAAAAAGCCAAATACTGGTTTTAAAAGGTACAATTTACATGAATTGTGCAGAATTTGCAGGAAAATATCAAAACATGTTCTGCAAAGTGGTTACACCTGAGTTACATTTTTAATATTAACAGATCTGGATCATTTGGGGAGTAAATGTTCTGCCACATTTGCAGTCTGTGTTTTCTGGGTATATTTTTGGCAGTTTGTTTTCTCAGCAGTCTTGACAGTGGTGGCTTTGGGAGCACAGCCTCAAATTGCTAGGAATGGCCATAACGAAAGAACCACATGGCTGCTTTTCCCGTCCAAACCTAAGCACCCTCTGTTATTTCTTCCATTTATAGTCCCTGGTGCTGCTTCCACAAAACCAAAGGCTTCCAGTGGTTAAAACTTTAGCTGCTATTTTTCCTGATACAGCAATTAGATTGAAGCTCCCTTAGCTTTGTCCACATTCAAATGCCCATTTCTGTACTTGCTCTCTGTCTTCAGGTGTTCAGAAGGCTCGTCTGTCATCTATCTACCTTCCAACTGATTTGGTTCTTGGCACCACTGATCTTATGCAGGGCACAAGGTAAAGATACTCAATTCCCCTGCGTGGAATCCAGGAAACACAGTTTCTGGAGTGGACATCTGACCACTCTTGTCTGTGCTGTGTTCATTTGTCTGCATGAATTAATTAACCGTGTAATTTGTTTGGAAGACTGGGAGTGGTTCTTTCTGCTTTCCACAGATATTTGGCAAAACTAATACAATGATGTAAAGTTTAAAAAAAATTAAATTAAAAAAAACTTTAATATTAAGAAACTTTTCATAGATAAAACCAGACATAAAAAAAATTGTTTCTGAATTAAGACATCATTTTTTCACCTATCAAAGTGCATAATGTTTAAAATAATAATTCCATATGTGTGTGAAGACATGGGAATGCGTGTTGGAGCAAGAATGAATTTGGCCTCTAGAGCAAGTAATCTGGCAATAAGCCTTAAAACTGGTTGTATCCCTCTTACAGAAAAATAGTGAAATATGAAAGCTATATACAGTTCACATATGTTCACATAGTCTATTATATAAAACACACCTGAGCTGTCCACTTGTCTGCTGAATTGCCTACTTCTGCCAGACCTTTCTCTTTGACTCCATGGGAGACCACACCTCACTTACTGCTGGCCTTTTATTACCTTTTGTGTGGTATGTACTATGGGCTTCTGTGATAGCTCAGTTGGTAAAGAATCCGCTTGCAATGCAGGAGACCCCAGTTCAACTCCTGGGTTGGGAAGATCTGCTGCAGAAGGGATAGGCTACCCACTCCAGTATTCTTGGACTTCCCTCATGACTCAGCTGGTAAAGAATCCGCCCACAATGCGGGAGACCTGAGTTCAATCCCTGGGTTGGGAAGATCCTCTGGAGAAGGGAAAGGCTACCCACTCCAGTATTCAGGCCTGGAGAATTCCATGAACTGTATAGTCCGTGGGGTTGCAAAGAGTTGGATACGACTGAGTGACTTTCACAACAATGTGGTGTGTACTATAGTCAGCAGTCTTCACAGGGATACAAAAGGCATGCTTCACACCGTGTATAGCTCAGGATTTACCAACTGGGGGATCTTAAATGGAATTTCATATAAAAGCAGCAAATAATTGTAAACTTTTCATTAAATTATTTTGTCGCATAGTCAAAGAGAAATAATCTCGCATAGTCATAGATTTTTTCACCCTAGAAGTTGAAACTCTAGTTTTGATCCCTTTTTTACTCTCTATTCTAAAAGCAGCAATTTATTCAAATCTATGCTCTGCACTCAGCAAACCTTTAAGAAACCCCATCCTAATAACAGCTATTCCCCTAGAATTTTTTGCAACTATCAAGAGTGTACCTCACTAAAATTGGAATTTTGCAGCACTTGGCGGTTCCAGTTTGTATTTGTTGCTATGCCCGCCTTTTCATTCTTGATGTTGTAGAGCATATATTCTTTTTTTCTAATTACTCTAGTCATTTTATCTGTTATTAGTCTTAAAAAAAACAGATTTTGGTGTTTTGATTAAGCCAGTATTTTGTGTACTATTTTATTAATTTGTGCTTTTAACTTTATTAATTCACTCCTTTTATCAACTTTTGGTGTGTGGGAAGTTTGAATGCATGTAGGTATTCATTTTTCAATCTTTCCTGTTTCCCAATAAATTAAGTTAGGATTAAATATTCCCACCTGAGAACTGCTTTATAAGCCTCTACAGATTTTAATATATGATATTCTTATTGTCATTCATAGTGATTTATAATTTTTGTTATGATTTCTGGTGTAATTAAGGAGACAAAAGTATGTAAATTTCTAATTTTATTGCATTATGGATTGAGTTCAAAGTCATTTTTTTGTATACTACTTCAAATTTAATTTGGGGTTATGTTTCACATGTGGTTTGAAAAGCATGTATGTTTTCTTTTGGGTAAAGGTTTATAAATACATGCTCATATGCACATATTACATGTACACATATGAATATTTGTTTTTAAAGTCTTCTATGTCCTTGTATTTGATTTTCTTATTTTTTAATAGATGGAAATGAAAATTCTGAGAGAACAATGAAAAATTCTCCCATTATGATTATGGATTTATGCATTTTCCTTTGTAGTTCTATTAGCTTTGTATATATTTCAGAGTTATGTTGTTAGGCACATCAAGGTTCATGAGGGATATACCTTATTTCAGATTTCTCCTTTTATCATTTTTAAAAATACATTTTTGTTTCTTAGTGTTTTTGTCTTCCATTTCCCCTTCTCTTTCCTTTTAAAAATCTTACTTGGACTAATACTGAAATATCAGTCTTTCAATATTTAATCTTTTCTGTATTTTTAACCCTTCCAATTCTGGAAGAATTTTATGATCTGGTCTTCCCACCTACTCATTTAGTCTTCAGTGATACTCATTCTGCTAAGGCAGCCAGATTGTGAAAAGAGTTTATATTTCTCATTTTATACATCTCTAGTTTCTACTATTTACAGTGCTGGTTCCTTTTCACACTTAAGATATCACATTTGTTCATGTAAAAATGTTTATTTATTCATTTGTAGAGTTTATTATTCCTCTATCATTGTGTTAGTTGACTCAAGTGTTTGTCTATTTGTTACTGTATTGACATTTCCCATTGAGCCATCTGTCATATCAATATGAGTAGCCAGCATTGGAGGGGGAAGAAATTATTGGCATACCTTATATTCATGCCATATTCAGTAAAAATGGGGGACTGTGTAGATTGTAATTTGGTTGTCAACGCTCTCTGGTACTATCAGCCTCCTGGAGCATTGTCCTGTACATCTCTCTGTCTATGTTCCTATATTTACCACTGCTTCCTGATGGCAGACGTCACTACTGCTGCCCCTTCCTTTTCAGATGTGTGTGTGGAATGTATAGGGCTGCTGTAACTTCTTCACTTAAACTAATCACTGCATATTGTCCATTGGCCCTTTCTTATTCCTAGCTATTACTGTTCCAGACATAAACCCACTTGGTGATACTTCTATCCTATCTATCCTATCTGGCATTTTCCATCTTCAACCTCATTTCACCTAATTTCCAGCCTACAGGGATTCTTCATGTAAGTTCTGGTCACTGGGAGTTTGCTTTCTTATTTTTCTACTCTGCTACTCTTAAAGACTGAACAAACATATTTGAACTTATAGTTCTCTGGCAACAACAGGAAGGTAGGTAAATGTTGTTTTCTTTTTTGTATTTTTCTTTCTTTATAAATTTGACTTTGAACATGCATTTTTTAATCAAAAATGTATATTTGTGTATGTACTAAAATATATAAATGTTCTTTTATGATTCCATGATGAAAGTGGTGACCCAGGATGTAAGAGGGCTGCTGAACACACCTGCTTCTTTAAGATGCTCTCTGAAAAATCCCCAGGAAGTTTTGATTGTGACATGGCAAAAAATCAAGGCTGTAAGCCCAGAAAACATGATCACCTACAGCGAGAACCACGGGGTTGTAGTCCAGCCTGCCTACAAGGACAAGATAAACATCACCCAGCTGGGACTCATGAACTCAACCATTACCTTCTGGAATACCACCTTGGAAGATGAGGCGTGTTACAAGTGCCTCTTTAATACCTTTGGTTCTGGAAAGATCTCAGGAATAGCCTGCCTCACTCTCTTTGGTGAGAGTCTCTGAGAATACATTGTCTCTAGCTTGAAATGTTATCTTGAAGAATGTTTGAAATGTAGTGGTAGTAGTAATTAGTCTTTCAGGATCCTAGCCCCAGAAAGGTTCATTGGAGGACACTTGGCCTTTCATGTCTACTGTGTAACTGTGCTAATGATTATTTGGAGAGTTCATAGAACTATGTTGAATCTTTGCCTGAAGTTATCTTTGCCTTGAAGAATACTGTTGTCAACAAGAGTAAACTAAGGACCATAGTGAGGATAAATTCTCCATAAGCAGTGCTATGGTTCAGACCTGGCATTGCCATTAGGAGTCATGTGACCCTAGAAGAGTCCTGTCCATGGTGTACCAGAGTTTATTTATCTGCACCAAAAGTGTGAAATAGATCATCTCTGGTTCCTAAGAGCTTTCGTATTTTTTAACCTAAGAACAAAGCCAGATTGGGCTAAGCTGGAGCCAGTTATGGGGAGTCCCTCTCATTTTGCTTCAGCGGAGCTTTTGCAAAATTGATAAACAGCCATGCAGCAGAGGTTCTTCATACCCAGTGCCTGGTAGCGATTTAACTGGTAAATAAGCATTCTTCTAAAATCTAAGAGGCTTAGTTTGACAAGATTCCTTTCCTGTTAACTGATGCTTAGCTGGGATCAAGAACTGAGAATTACGAATAAGGGGTAGCTTTGGAGGATGCACACTTGGTGGTGGTTTTAGAAGGGAAAGCCAAACTTAGGGTTATTGGGAATGTTAAAATGAGAGTTTGAACACACCAAGAATATTGGACAAGGGATAAGGAGAGGCTCAGTAAATAAGAATGCAAGGGAGGTAGGATGACGCCAGATAACATGTTTCTTTCACTTATTTTGTCCATGAATCATCTCTGCAGAATCTTGCATCAGGCTTTTCTTCTTGATTTCTATTTCTTTCATTCCTTTGTCTCCTTCTGTCTCCCTGGTTTTTTTTTTTGGGGGGGGGGTCTCTTCCCTCCTCCAATCCTTCCTCCCTCTTCTTTTTTATTCCTCCTTTGCTCTTTTTCCTTCCCTCCCTCCCTGCCTCATTTCCTTTCAGTTCAGCTCAGTCGCTCAGTCATGTCCGACTCCTTGCGACCGCATGAATCACCGCACGCCAGACCTCCCTCCCTCATTTCCTTTCACCCTCCCTTATTTCCTTCTTTCCACCATTTTCTTCCTTTTCCTTCTTGTGTCATATTTTTCTCATTTCTGTTGTTTCCTTTCTCTTTTTTGTTCATCTTTCTCTCTTGCTCCCTTTCTTTACTCATTAATCTTTGAATAATTTGTATGCCTGAAACACAGACTCCTCTGTGTCTTCTAGCTGGTAATTCTGTAGTTCTTTTCCACAATGACACTTTCCTGCCATAAGGTATAGCTTTCATCCAAGTAATTCTTTGATACACCAGAGAACCCTGCTAGCCAGGCTGGCCATTTCAGCCATACTGGCCCTCCTTTACTTTTATAATATCAGGGCTCACTGATGTTAGCAATCTGGGCACTCTGGTCAGAGCCACAGTCCTCCTATAGGCTCATTTCCTCCAGCCTACTCCCACCCACCCACCTCTTGAACTTCTAAACACAGACAAGCTTTTATTTACCACTGCCCTTTAATTATCTTGTGGGCTCCAAAGCCTACCATAGAAAGACGTTTGCGTTTGCTCAGCAGAGATAAACTGTATATTCCAAGGAAAATGAACTAATTAGTCAAGGGACTTTTGAAAGGGAACAGGGTACAGCTGACCTAAAAATGTCCTTTTTTCATAAGCTCTTTATTTTCTGTTAACTCCATAAGGTGATCTCCAAGGTCCTTACAACTGTCATTCTGTGATTTTTCTGACTACTGACTGTGAATACATAATTTGCATTTTGTATACAGGGACTTTCTAAGTCTGCTCCATGCCTCTTATTCACTGGCCCAGTTCTAAACAGAAAAAGGCTTTTTCTAAGTGGCAGCCCTTCTACAGGCTCTCTGTTCTGAAACTGCTCTGCTTTTCTGAGGAGTGCAGACCACCTGTGTGGAGGTGCTGATTGATAGAGTTGTTGTTCAACTACTTGAGAGGGATACGCAGAAGAAGGCAGAGGTGCTGCATTGTCCACGAAAGAGAAAAGCATAATTATTCTCTGCACTGTTTGGGAGGAAAGGTACCCTCTGTCCATCTAGCTAATTCTCTTAGAGACAAACTCCATAGAGGATCATTCTTGTCACAGGGTTGTATAGGCCAGTCTCCACCCTGCTGTTCAGAGAATTAGACAGGAAGAGAAGGCCCCAGTTTGGATTGGATGTGCCACATTAGCTCTCTAGCTCCCACTGTCTTTCTGTAAAGATCTTTCTCTCATCTCTCTGAGGAGAGTGTGGGACTCACACTGGATTTTTTTTTGTCCCAGTACAGCCCACAGTATTCCTTCACTATAAACTATCTGAAGATCACCTAAATATCACTTGCTCTGCCAATGCTCGCCCAGCCCCTATGATCTCCTGGAAGGTCTTTGGGTCAGGGATTGAGAACAGTACCGAGATCGTGTCACACCCCAATGGAACAACATCTGTCACCAGCATCCTCCAGATCAAAGACCCCAAGACACAGGTGGGGAAGGATGTGATCTGCCAGGTGCTACACCTGGGGACTGTGACCGACTACAGGGAAACTGTGAACAAAGGTAAGAGAGGTTTTCTGTGGTCACGTTTGTGGACACACACCTGCAAGGTGGTGAATGCTCTGCAGAGCCTCTTGGCCTCTTAGCAAAGAAGCTGGTAAGGCAGAGAATGGGATAAGTAGGGAAAGAAAAACAGTTGAGGAAGCCAGTATAGCCTATTTTATTGCTTTGGCGATTGTGGTATGTTGCTCACACACTGAATGCTTTTACTGAGAACCATTCTATTGATTTATTCTTCTGTGCTCCTGAGTATTTGTTATGCCAGAAATGTGACAGCAAGGACTCAGTCCCCAAACACAGGGAGCTTCTAGTCCAGGAAGGAATGCAGAAAGAGCTGGGCAGTTGTAAAAATGCAGGTTAAATGCTTCAATAAGAAAGCTATGGTAGGAGTTTGAACCCGTTCTCCTTGCTTGACCCTGCAACAAACCATTCTCTGATAAAAGGAAAAAAAAAAAAAAAAAGAACGCTGTGGTATAACATGGGAAGATTGAGAATGCAGAGAAGGAGCATCAGCTCAGTCTGGAGGGATTACAATGTTTTCTTGGAAGCAGTCACATCTGGGATGAAACCTTTGCGTAATCTACACTATGGGAAAAGGGCAATAGATCTTTCAGGAAAGAGGCCAATCTGAGTTTTCCCAACCTCATTTTAAAATAAATTGCCTCCTGCTCAGGACCTCTTTTGCTGTCTTGTATTTCCATCTAAACTGCTATCTCTGAGTCTCATTGATATAAGAGGTAAAGATGATGGGAGAGAGAATAAGAAAAGCAGTGGTCTTAGGGACAAGATGCTTCAGTGACAACAGCCATAGTTGCCTTTCTCTGCATAGTTTTGAAGCACTGACTCTGGATGAGGCACTCAGTTAACAAGCCTCCTATAAAAAGATATTGCTGCTTTTTTCAGGGTACATTGTGAACCCCAAAAGTTCATGCCTCATTGTCATGTGCTCAGTTACTCAGTCATGTCCAACTCTCTGTGACCCTATGGACTGTAGCCCACCAGGGTTCTCTGTCCATGGAATTTTCCAGGCAAGAATATTGTCATATACTTGTCATTTCCTACTACAGGGGATCTTTCCAACTCAGGGATCAAACCCATGTCTCTTGCATTGGCAGGAGGATTCTTTACCACTGCTCCACCTGGGAAGCCCAGATAGTCTCTAATGAACATGTCCTGTAGTCATTTCTGGGGTCCTTGAAAAAGCAAAGTAATCAAAAAGTAAACTTTAGAATGGACTGGTTGGATCTCCTTGCAGTCCAAGGGACTCTCAAGAGTCTTCTCCAGCACCACAGTTCAAAAGAATCAATTCTTCAGCGCTCAGCTTTCTTCACAGTCCAACTCTCACATCCATACATGACCACAGGAAAAACCACAGCCTTGACTAGAAGCACCTTTGTTGGCAAAGTATGTCTCTGCTTTTGAATATGCTATCCAGGTTGGTCATAACTTTGCTTCAAAGGAGTAAACATCTTTTAATTTCATGGCTGCATCACCATCTGCAGTGATTTTGGAGCCCCCCAAAATAAAGTCTGATACTGTTTCCACTGTTTTCCCATCTATTTGCCATGAAGTGATGGGACTAGATGCCATGATCTTCGTTTTCTGAATGTTGAGCTTTAAGCCAACTTTTTCACTCTCCTCTTTCACCTTCATCAAGAGGCTTTTGAGTTCCTCTTCACTTTCTGCCATGAGGGTGGTGTCATCTGCATATCTGAGGTTATTGATATTTCTCCCAGCAATCTTGATTCCAGCTTGTGCTTCTTCCAGCCCAGCATTTCTCATGATGTACTCTGCATAGAAGTTAAATAAGCAGGGTGACAATAT
This sequence comes from Bos indicus, assembly GCF_029378745.1. NCBI lineage: Eukaryota > Metazoa > Chordata > Mammalia > Artiodactyla > Bovidae > Bos > Bos indicus. The sequence goes on from NC_091760.1 coordinate 57,842,463, forward strand.
ACAGCTTTGATGTATTCCTTTTCTTACTTGTAACCAGTCTGTTGTTCCATGTCCAGTTCTAACTGTTGCTTCCTGACCTGTATATAGGTTTCTCAAGAGGCTGGTCAGGTGGTCTGGTATTCCCATCTTTTTCAGAATTTTCCACAGTTTATTGTGATCCACACAGTCAAAGGCTTTGACATAGTCAATAAAGCAGAAATAGATATTTTTCTGGAACTTTCTTGCTTTTTTGATCCAGCAGATGTTGGCAATTTGATCTCTGGTTCCTCTGACTTTTCTAAAACCAGCTTGAACATCTGGAATTTCATGGTTCACATATTGCTGAAGCCTGGCTTGGAGAATTTTGAGCATTACTTTACTAGCGTGTGAGATGAGTGCAATTGTGGATTAGTTTGATCATCCTTTGGCATTGCCTTTCTTTGGGATTGGAATGAAAACTGACCTTTTCCAGTCCTGTGGCCACTGCTGAGTTTTCCAAATTTGCTGGCATATTGAGTGCAGCACTTTTACATCATCTTTCAGGATTTAGAATAGCTCAGCTGGAATTCCATCACCTCCACTAGCTTTGTTCGTAGTGATGCTTTCTAAGGCTCACTTGACTTCCCATTCCAGGATATCTGGCTCTAGGTGAGTGATCACACCATCGTGATTATCTTGGTCATGAAGATCTTTTTTGTATTTTATTTGTATTATCTTGCCACCTCTTCCTAATATCTTCTGATTCTGACAGAATGTGGTCCACTGGAGAAGGGAATGGCAAACCACTTCAGTATTCTTGCCTTGAGAACCCCATGAACAGTATGAAAAGGCAAAATGATAGGATACTGAAAGAGGAAATCCACAGGTAGGTAGGTGCCCAATATGCTGCTGGAGATCAGTGGAGAAATAACTCCAAAAAGAATGAAGGGATGGAGCCAAAGCAAAAACAATACCCAGTTGTGGATGTGACTGGTGATAGAAGCAAGGTCCAATGCTATAAAGAGCAATACTGCATAGGAACCTGGAATGTCAGGTCCATGAATCAAGGCAAATTGGAAATGGTCAAACAGGAGATGGCAAGAGTGAACGTTGTCATTCTAGGAATCAGTGAACTAAAATGGACTAGGACGGGTGAATTTAACTCAGATGGCCATTGTATCTACTACTGTGGGCAGGAATCCTTTAGAAGAAATGGAGTAGCCATCATGGTCAACAAAAGAGTCCGAAATGCAGTACTTGGATGCAATCTCAAAAACAACAGAATGATCTCTGTTCATTTCCAAGGCAAACCATTCAATATCACAGTAATCCAAGTCTATGCCCCAACCAGTAATGCTGAAGAAGCTGAAGTTGAATGGTTCTATGAAGACTTACATGACCTTTTAGAACTAACACCCAAAAAAGATGTCCTTTTCATTATAGGGGACTGGAATGCAAAAGTAGGAAGTCAAGAAATACCTGGAGTAACAGGCAAATTTGGCCTTGGAATACAGAATGAAGCAGGACAAGGCTAATAGAGTTTTGCCAAGAGAACGCACTGGTCATAGCAAACACCCTCTTCTAACAACACAAGAGAAGACTCTACACATGGACATCACCAGATGGTCAACATCAAAATCAGATTGATTATATTCTTAGCCAAAGATGGAGAAGCTCTATACAGTCAGCAAAAACAAGACCAGGAGATGACTGTGGCTCAGATCATGAGCTCCTTATTACCAAATTCAGACTTAAATTGAAGAAAGTAGGGAAAACCACTAGACCATTCAGGTATGACCTAAATCAAATCCCTTATGATTATACAGTGGAAGTGAGAAATAGATTTAAGGGACTAGATCTGATGAACTATGGACAGAAGTTCATGACATTATAGAGGAGACAGGAATCAAGACCATCCTCATGGAAAAGAAATGCAAAAAAGTAAAATGGCTGTCTGGGGAGGCCTTACAAATAGCTGTGAAAAGAGAAGCGAAAAGCAAAGGAGAAAAGGAAAGATATAAGCATCTGAATGCAGAGTTCCAAAGAATAGCAAGAAGAGATAAGAAAGCCTTTCTCAGCCATCAATGCAAAGAAATAGAGGAAAACAACAGAATGGGAAAGACTAGAGATCACTTCAAAAAAATTAGAGATACCAAGGGAACATTTCATGCAAAGATGGGCTTGATAAAGGACAGAAATGGTACGGACCTAACAGAAGCAGAAGATATTAAGAAGAGGTGACAAGAATACACAGAAGAACTGTACAAAAAAGATCTTCACAACCAAGACAATCAGTTAAATTATGACGTGAAAAATCCCATTATAAAGGTATGGAGAAAATGCCAGAGACTCCCAAATCAGACAGTGCTTTTTCTGACTTTGTATTACACAGTGACACTGAGGAACTGATATTTAGGCTAAGTTGCATTTACTGACTACTAGATAGAAGTTTAATAACAAAGACATTGATTAGAATGAACACAAAACATGGAATTGAGTTATTCCTGGAGGTTGGAATCATGAGATTTATTATTTTTCCTTTATATTTTTCTATATTTTCCAGAAATTCCTCAATAAACATATTACTTTAATGGACAGTATGGCAAAGATTATGTGCTTTGAAGGCAAACAGATCTCTGACCAAGCCTTGTTCTACCAATTACTGCACTGATTTGGGGCTTACCCAACTTCTCTGAGCCTCAATTGTTTGTTTTATTAATCTGTTAGATGGTAGTAATAATAATACCTAACTCGAGCTATTTTGAGGATTAAAGGAGGCAACACATTCAAAGCTCTTACTACATAGTAACCACATAAAGCATGTTAATTATTATTATTTAAAGGCTATTAAAATAATATGAGGTCATGAATGTAGACCTTTATATATGTAAGAATAATTTTCATCAAAAGCACAACTCTAGTAGAATCTCATTACAACTATCTCTTTATTACTTTTTGCCTCTACAGCTTCCACTTATCACTAGTTTTTCCTTTTCTCCTATCAATATCCACAGGCTTTTGGTTTTCAGTTCCACTGTTGTTAAGCATCGTCTCCTTGGTAATTCTTCTGGTCTTAATCTCAATTCTACTCTACTGGAAACGTCATCGGAACCAAGATCGAGGTGAGTCCCATGGGAAGTAAAAAGAAGGAAAAATTATTGTTTAATGACAATATGGGGTTCAAATGAAGATATAAATAAGGGATGAGTGCTTAGTCATGTCTGACTCTTTGTGACCCCGTGAATTGTAGCCTGCCAGTACTCTTGCCTGGAGAATCCCATGGATGGAGGAGCCTGGTGGGCTGCAGTCCCTGGGGTCGCGAAGAGTCAGATATGACTGAGCGACTTCTTTCACTTTTCACTTTCATGCATTGGAGAAGGAAATGGCAACCCACTCCAGTGTTCTTGCCTGGAGAATCCCAAGGATGGTGGAGCCTGGTGGGCTGCCATCTATGGGAGTTGCACAGAGTCAGACACGACTGAAGCAACTTAGCAGCAGCAGCAGCAGGCTCCTTTGTCCGTGGGATTCTCCAGGCAAGAATGCTAGAGTGGGTTGCCATTTCCTTCTCCAGGGCATCTTCCCAACCCAGGGATTGAACCTGGGTCTCCTGCATTGCAAGCAGATTCTTTACCATCTGAGCCACCAGGGAAGTCCTAAATAAGGCATGATAACCATGAAATTAAAAGACACTTGTTCCTTGGAAGAAAAAATATGATGAACCTTGACATCATATTAAAAAGCAGAGACATCACTTTGCTGACAAAGGTCTGTGTAGTCAAAGTTATGGTTTTTCTAGTAGTCATGTATGGATGTGAGATTTGGACCATAAAAAAGGCTGAGCACCAAAGAATTGATGCTTTCAAACTGTGGTGCTGGAGAAAACACTTGAGAGTCCCTTGAATTGCAAGGAGATCAATCCAGGCAATCCTAAAGGAAATCAACCCTGAATATTCATTGGAAGGACTGATGCTGAAGCTGAAGACCCAATATTTTGGCCATCTGATGTGAAGAGTCAGCTCATTGGAAAAGAACCTGATGCTGGGAAAGATCGAGGGCAAGGGACGGGGACAACAGAGAATGAGATGGTTGGTTGGCATCACTGACTTAATGGATATGAGTTTGGGCAAACTCCAGGAGACAATGAAGGATAGGGAATCCTGGTGTGCTGCAGTCCAAGGGGTCACAAAGAGTCAGACATGACTGAGCAACTGAACAACAGGTCAGCTATCCCACTGAAGGGACTGTGAACTTGTCCAATGTGATCACCAACTGAGTAGTGCTTTCTATGTTATATACTCACTATGGCTCAGACACTCTAGGACTTACACAGGGGATAATAAGTTTATCATCTCATCCTGCCCTTATACATTGTTAATTTCTTTCCATCTGCTATAACATCTATCACAGTGTCTTATGTATACTCACTAAATGTTTACTAAAAGAATGAATGACTGAATGGAAGGGTAGATTTTCAAAGGGATTTTTTCTATTCCACTTTTTAAACTGCAAATTCAGTACCTCATAGATGCTGAATCTAAACATTATGGAAGAATAGAAAACAAGAGACACTGTCAAACAAGAGGAGTCAGCCATAGGGGAAGAATTAAATTTCTTTGGTTTCTGAAGACACTGCATAATTTATTAAAGCTAATGAAAAGGTGCAGTTTATGTTGTATGTACTGGGAATTTTCTAGGATGAAGTGGTGCTGTGGGAGTTTTCTCCTGCTCACATGACTGACAGAAAGGGGAGGGAAAATGTTCACTTTGAGTGTTATTTATATTTCTATTAAAAATATCACTTATGTGCTACCTTTTTTCCTCTCTTTCTGTCTCATAGAGTAATATCTTTCATGTTCTAAGCTTTTTGAACATTTAATTTTGCATAAGCCTTATATAAACACTAGATGAATTCATGTGATTTTGTAAGAAAAACAACAAATCACCAGCATCAATGACCTTTTGCAGGTGTGGATAAAAGAATTTGTTCTGTAGGGGACAGGAGATTGCAAATCAGATAATCTTGCACATAAATTTAAGCCCTTAGACCTCCTTGTGCTCAGTCACTCAGCTCTGTCCGACTCTTTGTGACCCCATGGACTGTAGCCTGCCAGGCTCCTCTGTCTAGGGGATTATCCTGGCAAGAATAGTGGAGTAGATTACCATTTCTTTCCCCTGGGGATCTTCCCAACCCAGAAATCAGGGATCGAATCCAGTCTCCTGAGGCTTCTGCATTGGCAGATGAATTCTTTAGCACTGAGCCACCTGGGAAGCCCTTAGCTCTGTGCAAAATGTCAAAGGTGGAAAGCCAGTTGACTCTACTTTTTCCAAACATTTTGCTTTTCTGGTTAAAAACAGTTGACTTCCTTCCCCTAATACAGTTAACAGCAGGCCTAAAATTAGAATCCTGGTCTTCTGACCTCTGCTGGAATATTCTTCCAGTTATAGTTTCCTGACTTGAAAGGCACAGTTGTTAATTGTGTGTATTTCAACCTGTGTTTGCTGATATTGCTCTATACTTCTGTAAATATATAAGCAGAAAAGTATGACATGTTCAAATTCACTTTAAAATGTCCCCTTGAACAAGAATCTTATAATACAGTCCATTCAAGCCCAAGGTAAATTTCACTAGAAAGGGACATTTGCAAAATAATTGTCCTTAGTGTATTAGGTCTCTTATTTTCTAGGAAATATAATTGTTCAATGCCTTATTCAGTTGCTGAAGTGAAGAGAGTTAGCTTAAGGTTATTTGGTCCCATATACTTAAATAGCTAGTAAAATCAAGTGTCAGCTATGCTAGAGACAAACTCTCAAGGCTGAGAAAATACTGGTTTGCAGATGATGACTGCAGCCATGAAATTAAAAGATGCTTACTCCTTGGAAGGAAAGTTATGACCAACCTAGATAGCATATTGAAAAGCAGAGACATTACTTTGCCAACAAAAGTCCGTCTAGTCAAGGCTATGGTTTTTCCTGTGGTCATGTATGGATGAGAGTTGGACTGTGAAGAAGGCTGAGCACCAAAGAATTGATGCTTTTGAACTGTGGTGTTGGAAAAGATTCTTGAGAGTCCCTTGGACTACAAGGAGATCCAACCAGTCCGTTCTGAAGGAGATCAGCCCTGGGATTTCTTTGGAGGGACTGATGCTAAAGCTGAAACTCCAGTACTTTGGCTATCTCATGCGAAGAGTTGACTCATTGGAAAAGAATCTGATGCTGGGAGGGATTGGGGGCCGGAGGAGAAGGGGACGACAGAGGATGAGATGGCTGGATGGCATCACCGACTCAATGGACGTGAGTCTGAGTGAACTCCAGGAGTTGGTGGTGGACAGGGAGGCCTGGAGTGCTGTGATTCATGGGGTCGCGAATAGTCGGACACAACTGAGCGACTGAACTGAAGACCAAAACTTAAGTAATCCAAAAATTTGGAAGAAAAGGAAGAAAATCATCAAATATAGTGACTTTTTAAAATTTCTTTAAGTAAAAAATTTTGATTGTCAAATTGTGATGAAAGTGAATAGTCCTACTATATTTGCTTGTCATCTTTAATTTTTATTTTATATTGGATTATAGTTGATTTACAATGTGTTAGTTTCAGGTGTACATATAAAGTGATTCAGTTATACATATATCTATTCTTTTTCAAATTATTTTCCCATTTAGGTTATTATAAAATATCTTTCTTTACCCTTACTTTGTGTTTTTTTCTCCTCTCTTTTTCTTTCTATTATCTTCTGAAACATAAAACTTTTGGATGGACAGGGAAACATGATCAGTCAAAATGACCCCAAGATTCTGGGCCTCAGTGACCTGAAAAAATGATCATGTGAATAGAAATGGAAGTGGAGAGGGGGAACTGAGAGTGAGTGAGTGTGTGTGATCAGTTTGTGGGGAAAGAAAAAGTAGAGGTGAATTAGTTTTTGAGCTTATTAAATATGAGTAGACAAAGAATCATCTGCATGGAGCTGCTAGTAGTAAGACAAATCTGGTAAGAAAAGTCTATTAAGTTCAAATCTTTGTTAGATAAATGACCAAAAGTATTTATTGTAGATTAAAATCACTGATTTATTGCTCACAAAAACATAAGCAAATTTACAGGTTGTAGACAGAGGGGTAATCTCTAATGACAGATGTTATTCTCATAGTCAGGCCTCTTTTCCTGTGATTTGGTGTAATGCCAGAGAGTGTTACGTTAGGTTTTTTCCAACAGTTAAAATGTTCTCTGAGGAAGGTTTGATGAGTTAGAGGCAGTTTCTGTTTGTACCATTCCTAGTGAGATCATCACAGTTATTTCTCATGGGACTACAACAATATGATAATAGATTAATAGGTTTTCAAAGAATGTTTTTTTTTTCTTTTATGAATCAGTACTGTATTACTAAATAGAAAGTGAAAAGAAATTAAAATTTCCTAGGGAAATTTCTTGATAATTTTTTTCTATTAAAACCCAGTTGATGTCATAAATTTGCCCCTTACATATACTACAAAAACATTAAGTTTGAGGTTAAGAATAATCTTTTATTTCTCATTAGCCAAACCACCAATGATTACAAGCTTCTCAGAAACAACTTCACTTTGGGGCATATTATCATGGATAATCACCTAATTTTTAGAAATTTTTATTGTCAGTAGCAGTCTTCTATTGTTTGGGTCATGGTTGAATTGGAAACCAATAGAAGACTTAGACAATCATGTGAAATGCATATTCCGAACTTCATTTTTCTTCAAAATATCTAACTATGTCAGGTAAAAGTGATTTATTTAAACTCATATCTATATACTTACTTTGATTTTTCCCACTTTGCTTCACAATAACCTAATCTTATAAATGGGTTCTCTGCAATGATGATAATGGCAATGTTAGCGAAACATTATATCCTGGGTAAAATCAAGTCATTTTCTCATGTTTTAAGCTTAGAACTCTATCAAATAACAGCAGTACTCAGTAAATAATTGGTGATGCTGAAATTGGAGATTAATTGGAAGAATAATATAAAAGATACATGTTTCCAAAAAAAATAAAAATCTTTGCTTTACTAATAATTGTACTTAAGCTTCCCAGATGAAGGCTGGCTGAGTGGTAACTCTCAGCCCATCCCAGTGTAATTATAGTTTCAAGCAGAAGAAGGGATGCTTTAAATGAGAAAAGTGTGAAGTAGTTATTATTGAACAATCTAGGTTAGAACTGCTGGGAGAAATCTTGCATCACAAGGCTATCTGTCTATAAAATTTTACGCGTGAATATACCAATGCCACCCATCATATCAAAATGTCATAACAAAATCCAGTCATAAAGTAGGTAGTTAACAGACCTGAAAGTCTGGGCATTCTTGCCTGAGCTGCTCTATGTCTTTCACCATGGAACAGATCACTGGTATTAGAAATGATGACACAGTTAAAACATGCAAAACTTCGGGTTCTGGTAAAGAATTACTTAAGATTACAGAGAAAGTAAGATTAAAGGAGCCAAGATAAAATCCCAGACCTTTCACTTCACTGTTTGCCTGCCTTGTAGGGAGGCCCACATTCTCCCAGTTTAAGGGCTAGAAAGCTAATAGTCTTGTAAGGGCCTCCATCTGTCTAGTTTGTGACCGTTCCCACCTTGATGTCCAATAAGTGAGTATCCACAGGAAACAAAGCTCAAGGTCTTATAAATAAAATACATGTGGATCATTTGGAATTCTTGAGCCTGCTCTTTTACTTGTAGTCTTACATGTATTATTAAGCAAGTACAATCTTGCTTAAGAATGCATGCTAAGTCGCTTCAGTTGTGTCCGACTCTGTGCGACCCCATAGATGGCAGGCCACCAGGGTCCTCTGTCCAAGCATTCTCCAGGCAAGAATACTGGGTGGGTTGCCATTTCCTTCTCCATTGCTTAAGAATGGTAAGCTATTATTTCCTAGAACTACTCATATCCTTTTAAAGAGAGTCACAGTGCCTCACAGCACACTGAGTCAGCGGTATCTACTTCCTCCTCTTTGCTGATGAAACATTCACTGGAGAATTCTGTGTTTATTGATCCTTCTATTATCTATCTTCTGAAAATCTATTAGAATAGAAATTATAGATTTTCAAAGTTCATATCTTGATCTTTCTTTTACCCAGAGCCCTAGAGGAGTCACACAGAACCTAACAGTTATTTCCTGGTCTACTTGAATCTGACTCAGGAGGCAAGCAGAAGAAAGAGGATCATTCTCCAAGGAACCTAAAAGAGCAAAAAAAAAAAAAAAAAAAAAAGGGAGTCAAAGGCCTAAGAATTTCAAGACTTTCCACTGCCATGTAGGCCACCCAGTGCTTCTGTGAGTTCCCAGAGGAAGTCATTTTACGTCTCAGGTCTGTTGTAGGACTTGGTTTTGTAAAACGATGCAGTGTTGTGCCGTTGAAAGGATACTGGACTTGGAGCCAGGAGCCACCACTCGGAGGTTGACTTTGACTCCAACTGGTGGTAACCCTGTGTTAATCATATCTCAATGAACTTTCACATTCGCATCCAGAAAGTTAAGAAGTTGGACCAAATAATTTTCCATTCTGCTCTAAAAACAGATGCAATTCCAGGGAAAAAAAAAAAAAAAAGGATAAAGAGAAAAGAAATGAAAGAAGAATACAGGAAGGTAGGGACCAAAGAACTTTTCTGAGACTGCCTTTTGCCTTTCTGTGGACATGCCATCTCTTCTTCCTTTCTTTGGTCCATAAGTCTATTTCCTCATCACTGGGTATCTTGTCTACTGCCTGCTTATTGTTTTTGCTATTAACTGGTCTTTCTAGAAGTCTCAGTTTCACTGCTCTTCTTCACGTACTTCTGTGATATTTACCACAATGGAAGTGGAACTCAATTTATTGTGAAGTAACATTGGCAACCTTAACTTGGCTTATCTGTTTTTATAGCAGACTAAAATATTGTTAGTCTTAGACAGCAGCTTGCATTTTTTAAAAAGCATGCATTTCTCATCCATTTGTCTCATAATATGACCCAGCCCTATTTTAATCATTCTAAATTCAACCTAGTGTAATGAAATATATTATGAAAAGAGGTGTTTAGAAAGTTTTATGAATAGCAGTCAGTTAATTCAAATGCTTTGCCTCCCCCAACTTTTTTTCTTATAAAGTAACTTATCACAATAGCAGAGGAAGCATGTATGGCTGTACAAATTCCTTTGTCATAAACATATTGTTTAACTAGTGGAACAGTTTTGAACTCTAAATCATCATTGGACCAAGCTGGTGACTTTTTCAGTATCTTTTGCTTTCTTGTCTGTATCCAGTGACTTAGGAACTAAAACTTAAGTTGTCTTTATTGTTGTATTGAATATTTATATATTTAGTAAACTTTTCGTATGTTATTTAATTATGTATTATTTCATATATTTGTATTAATATACTAAATAATTAAAAGTGTCTAACTATTTGGTTCATGATATTCTCTTGGGGAATGTGGAAAATGTGGACATTAATGATAATACTTATATTTTCCCTCTGTGTGTGAAGCCCTCCCCCCTCTCTCTTAGTCTTCTAAAAGATGCTGTTGACATTTCTGATTTCTCACAACATCACAAGTCAGATGTCCTTTTCTGACCAGTGAGAGCTCCTTCATGTTGGTGATACAACCCGGTCAGTTTTGGAGCACTTCCTTATATATGCTGTTTTGATTTTACTTTTAGATACTAACCTTTTCAAATGAATTAGCTCACACAGCTTTGAATTTGGTAGGACTTAATATCCTGCTTCTGATTTTGCTATATTCTGGCATCTCAGTTGCCAGATCAGATCTTGTAACTTAAAGCAGTAGCTCCAAACATTTAAAGGTCTCAGGGCCCCTTAACACATGTAAAAACATCATTGAGGACCCCAAAGAGCTTTCTTATATAGCAAATTATGTCTGTTGATATTTACCATATTTGATATTAAAACCAATACATTTTAAAAACAAAAACCTACAAACATACATTTCATTGGGTCATCAGACTGATAGTAACATTATACATCAGGTAATTTCTGGAAGGCTCCACAACACATTTGTAAGAGAATTGAAAATAAGGAATTGGTGTGATTATGACCGTAGTTTTGACTTTGTGGAGCCCCTGAAATGGTCTCAAGGGCAATTTTAAGGACTGCTCACTTAAAGGATAGGCAAAGAAGGAGACCATCTTATGAGATTTCATGAGTGCCCAAAGGCACTCCTTTATGAAATAGCTATCTTCACAGTGCCTAAGCATTCCACCAAAATTTTATTTAGGCCATTACCTTTCTGGGAATTCCCCTGCAAAGAAGCCTTGGCCTAACCCTTCTTCCTAATAATTAAATTGATGTATTAAATGGCTAATCAGTTACTTTGGAGGATATTGAGAGACTTGGACTTAGAATTGATAGACTTTGATGGTAAAGACTTGGGAGGGTCATAGAGAGTGAAGAGAGGTGGTGGAAGGCATAGCTCAGAGTGCCTGATTCCGAGAAGGCAGATTGAGTGGAGAACCTGTGAATGCTGTCCTCTTGCTCTTGGGAGGGGCTCATCAGGTCCCCCTTAACTCATCCTGACCCTTTCAATTAGGAGAGCTTTTTCTGAATTTGTGAATTAGAAAAAGACAGTTTGGGCTTTGTATATTTAATCAAGGTTGGGAAAGTTGTAAACATTTGAGTCACTTAGAATAACTCAATCAAAAATTTTTCTTGGCAGTAAAAATTTATGAACTTTCCAGGGTGATGGTAAATAAGCTCAGAGATAAGGGAAAGTAAAAGAAGTTTTCTGTGCTTAAATAGAACTAAACTTCAAGATGAGAATGTGGGGGGAGGGCTTGGAACTTTTTAACTACCAACTAGGTAACATTTCACACATACACATTCAAAGAATACAAAAAAATACAAAAACCACATGATGGCCAGGGACTATGAGGCTTTGGTTAAAAGAGTTTTCTTGGACCAACTTTCTTCTATGGTTATTTAGCTCATCGAGAAAGAGATTTAACTTTCTAAAAATAAAGCTTCCTAAAGTAATTCCTGACACCTGTAATTTTTTTTTTTTTCATTTGCTCTCAAAATGCTCCAGATTTGACTTCAGTCTCCTCACCACAGTCACTTAGGCTAATGAATTTGGATAAGGTCACACAGCACTGTGATTCAGTTGTAAGCAAGCCAGCTCTTGCATAGACATCATATACATTTGAACCTTGTGAGGTGGAGAAGGTTTTCAAGCCCATTTTTATAAGTGTGAAAAATGAGGCCCTAAGTTTTTCAGTGACTTTCTTTGGGTAACACAGAAGACATGTTATTGCTGTCCAGTCACTAAATCATGTCCAATTCTTTGTGACCGTATGGACATAAGATGGGACTAAAGCTCCAACTCAGAATCCCAGACTTCCTGCCCAGTGCCCTCTCTCTTCCCTCCACTTATACTTTCGTTCATCCGATATCCTATTTGTCAGTATATTCCTATTTGCTCTTTACTTAGAATCTAACGCTTGCGTCTAATCTTACCACCTGGCCCAAAGTGTCATTCTCATTTTCAGAGACTGTTGACATATTAATAGCTTTTTTTCCCCTTTTTTTAAAATTTATTTTTTTTAAATTAAAATTTTATTTTAATTGGAGGATAACTGCTTTGTTGTATTGGTTTCTGTTGTACCACAATGTGACTCAGCCATAAGTATACATATATCCCCTCTCTCTCAAGCCTCCTTCCCAACCCCTCTCCCCCCACATCCCACCCCTCTCAGTCATCCTAGAGCACTGAGCTGGTTCCCTGTGCTATACAACAGCTTCCCACTAGCTAGCTATTTTACACATGGTAGTATATATATTGACATAGCTTTACTAATCTCCCTGCTTCTGCTTTCTTCCCCTTTCAGACTATTCTCATATCTGTCTTAAAATATAGGTCAAGACAGATCTTGTCATTCTTCTGCACAAAATCTCCAAGTGCTTCCCATCTTATTTAGAGAAGAAGCCAAAGTCTTTACATGGGCTTTATGGTCCTTCATGACTGGGCTCCCTGATACTCTAAAATCACCTTCTACTGCTCTTTCTCCTGTTTATACTCTGCCAGCCACACCACCCTTTTCTTGCTATTTCACCAATATTTAGACAGATTTCCACTAGAAAACCTTGGCACTTAACTCTTCTCTCTGCCTAGAATGTTCTTCCTGAAGGTGGCCACATAAGCCTCTTCCCCAACAAACCCTTTCTCTCTCCCTCTTCTGCTTCATTTTTCTCCCTTGCATCCATCACTATCTAGCATGCTATCTGCTTTACTCATTTATTTTGTTTATTATCTGTCACCTTCCAATAGATCATAAGCTTCATGAGGGCAGAGGTTTTAATCTGTTGGCTTGCTTTTCCCTAGCACTTAGTATAAGCAGCCAAGGAATATTTCTTGAGCAAATCAATTTTGTGACAATACATTAGGGGAGGGAGGGAGGAGTAGTTTAAACAACTTTGCACTGGAGCATCCCTCCTGCCCTATGAGAGAATACGATTGAACTAGAGAATAGAAGAGGACTTTTAGAAATTGATGGTCATGAAGCATAGAGACAAGTATAATGGATTTAGAACCAAAAGAATGGTGTTTAGATTTCATCCCTGATATTCAGCAATGTATGATCTTTGACTTAATATCTCTGAATTTACATGTCCTCAACTATAAATTGGGAGTGCACCAAGTTTGTCTTACTGGGTATCTGTAAAGGCTCAAGTGAGAAGGAGTATAGCTCTCAACATGTGCAAGCTTACTGCTGAAGCATGTCTGCTCTGTGACCTCAAAATCCACACTGAAACACCACAGGTCTCATATCTTCAGTTGCTCCTAGTTCTTTCTCACAGTCAGCTCCACCCTTCTCTGGAAGTGGATGCGGGGGTGAGGTGGAAATAGGAGTGCTGGCAGTAGAAGCAGGCTGAACAGAGAGAAAACCTATTGGGCTTTGTTTCAAAATAAGCAGGGATCCTAATCCAGGATGACATGGCCTTTCTTTGTGCTGAGGATATGACCAAAAGAACAGAACACACAAAAGTCAGTGTCTTAGCATTTTGACTTGTTGCGGTTCAGGCAAAGTGAATCTGGTCAGTAAGAAGGTGGTTTTCTGTAAGCCAGGGAGAAAGCCCTCCCAGCCCTTGATCATGTTGGCACTCTATTAAAACAAAACAAAACCCAAAAGAATAAAACCCCACAAAAGTTAAAATCTTTTCTACTGGGCATCAGCTTTCTGAATACAGTTTTGCCACTTTGTTCCAGAGTATTAACAGCCACCATCTGCCATCAGAGATGGCAGAGAGCCCTCCGACACTTAAAAAGGATGCAAAAATTGATATGCCTGAAAGCTCTCCATAGAATTATGTTACTTTACCAGATTTGATATTATGCCATAATGGAAAGACCTTTCTAGGATTTGAAAGGTTCCAGAGAATTCAACAGATATTTAGATGCTTTTCACCTAAATCATGTGAGCCTAGAGAGGGGAGTGCTCAAATCAAAGACCTGGAACTCAAAGAGCAAGTTGTGTTTTCCTGAAAGTAGCTTTCACTTTGTAATTCAAGGGCAAAAGTCAGTGAAGCCTAGCTGCCCTGATGATGCACTTCAGATACCATGTGATTCTGGATCTGCTGTTGCTATTTAGCTTTGTATGTAATAATCCCCTAAACTTGTATTCACCTTGGTTTCCCTTCTTATTGTAATATTGTAAATATCAATGGCTTTAATTAAGTGCTTTTAAGTAGTATATTGATTAATAAACCATGTGGTTTCTAGTTAAGAAACGTCAGGAAGCACTAAAATTTCAGAAACAGTGACCAGTTGGGTGGAAACCCATTGATATCGTTAGGGGTGGGTAGCATTGGCCCAGGCCAGTGTTCATGAAATACAGCCTACAGCTCAAAGATGGCTTAGAATTTTATCTCCCTTTTCCCTTGTCCCAGTGAGTTGCCAAGAGACACAGCTAGTTTTGCAGCTGCCCAAGCTTGGCTGGAACCACTTGGGAGAAGGAGGTGCTTTTCTCTACTTTGTCTTAGAGCTAACTTTAATCTACAAATCCCTTGGAAAGAAAGAATGTATTCATCAAGGGAACTCCAGGCCTACCAAGTTGTATTTGATTGGACAGGCTCCTATCCCCAGAGCGTCATGAGTAGCCACCATCTTGCTGACAAAGGTCAGCAACCATTCCTGAGACCTCAAGAACTGACTGACATGCCCTGGGTAAGCTGACATTTCCTGATGCATGCCAAAAGGCATTGAAAGAAACTGTGTGACAATCATGGAAAGTCAGAATTAAAAGAGCTTTTAGAGATAAGGAAACAGGCCTCAGAATTCCACCTGATTCACTAAAATCATTAAGTTTCACTCCTTTACTGGGACACCTGAAAGAACCCGGAGCTGGAACTCCTTCTGTAATTACAGACAAAAGGTTCTTACACAGCCTGAGGCGATCTGCTTAGCCAAGAACAACCATTTCCTAAGTTTAAAGATATTTGCTGGCTCACAGAGCTTACTGGAAACCCAAACTTTCCTGCATCGCCTCCCTCTGCATGAGATTCAAAGCTATTCCCATTACTGGTGTTTGATGTTCCTCCAGCTTCTTTGGCAGTGAATAGGTAAACATCTGGTTTGATAGATAATATGTAGTTTTGACCTGATGCTTAAATTCTGGAAAAATTTTTCCCCTGACTAGAGGAATTTTGATTATTTTCAGCTAAGGTAATTTTGGAGGTGAATGTTGATAAGAGAGAGAGACAGACAAAGAGACAGGGAGGGCAAGCAAGCAAATTCTTGGTTAAGGAGGGGCAATTTTTGAGATATATCAGGTTTAAAATAAAAATTAAAAAGGCCCCAAGAATCACATGTAAAACTAACACATAAAGTCAGACTTGAATGAATTTCCAGGCATCAATTTTCAAAAGCAAAACATATTGAGAGAGAACATTACAAAAATGGTAAAAAGATGAAGAGAAAGAAAACAAGTGATTTCACAAGTTTGGGATTTGTGTTTGACTTGTTTTCTTGAACAAAGAGATGGAATAAAGGGGATGATGTCATTAGATGCAGTTGTGATAATTGGCTTTTGTACCCACAAACTATGTATAGTTTTCTAACCATAGAGCTGTTAGAAATGCTGCGTTTATCTTTGCTATTTGATCCATATTCTGCTAGTTATATTTATGGTGATCAGAACAGCACCATGTATCTTTCAGTGGGTAGCATTTACTAAGAGCTGTTTCAACCATCCAGCTGTCCTGGGTCCTGAGAAATAGTTGCCGAGGAAAGCATGGGAATAATTCTTTTCCTGGAGAAATTTAAAACTGGAAACCAGAAGGGAAAGAGACACGTGTACCCCAGTGTTCATCGCAGCACTGTTTATAATAGCCAGGACATGGAAGCAACCTAGATGCCCATCAGCAGATGAATGGATAAGAAAGCTGTGGTACATATACACAATGGAGTATTACTCAGCCATTAAAAAGAATACATTTGAATCAGTTCTAATGAGGTGGATGAAACTGGAACCTATTATACAGAGTGAAGTAAGCCAGAAAGAAAAACACCAATACAGTATACTAACGCATATATATGGAATTTAGAAAGATGGTAACAATAACCCTGTGTACGAGACAGCAAAAGAGACACTGATGTATAGATCAGTCTTATGGACTCTGTGGGAGAGGGAGAGGGTGGGGAGATTTGGGAGAATGGCATTGAAACATGTATACTATCATGTATGAAACGAGTCACCAGTCCAGGTTCGATGCACGATACTGGATGCTTGGGGCTGGTGCACTGGGACGACCCAGAGGGATGGTATGTGGAGGGAGGAGGGAGGAGGGTTCAGGATGGGGAACACATGTATACCTGTGGCGGATTCATTTCGATATTTGGCAAAACTAATACAATATTGTAAAGTTTAAAAATAAAATAAAATTAAAAAAAAAAGATAGACAAAATAAACCTTCCTGCATGTATTTAAAATAACTTATGAAAATTCATGATGTCATGAATTGGAAATAAAATTTATAAATGTACTTATTATAATTCAATTTTATATTTTGATTCCACATCATTACATATGTAATCATATCTTGGATATGGATGATAGGGAATAAGATTGGCCATATGTAGATAAACTGTTGAAATTGAGATTATTCATACTCTTCTCTCTACTTTTGTATATGTTTGCAAAACTCATAAATCAAATTTTAAAAAGAATTGGATTCCAACTTTGCTAGTAATGGGCTACTTAAGGGAAGACTTTCCTCTGAACAAGAATAATATCATCACCTGTATTTTCACAGTTTATTCATCTCTGCTGAATTCTCATCTATTTTCCAAATAAAATCTTCCTCAATCAACAACACTGAATTACTCTAGATCTTTATCAATGGAAATATAATCTCAAGTGGTCTGCTTTTAATCTTCTAATGACTAGAGCTTCCCTCAATGACTATAATGTTCCAGCTTTTAAAGTGGCTACAGGCTAAAGGCCATCCATCTAGACCAGGTACTTCATCATCTCTGGAATTATACTACACACAATATTATTGCAAAATTTTAAACACATACTTATCATCCCCAGATACTCCAAACTGTTATAGCCACCCCTGGGCACATTTTCAGACTCAGTACCAATGAACCAGACCCACTTTTCTCACTTACTCTTGGGCTCTCTTCACAGTGATCTTTAGGAGTGATTGTCTAGGGACTGCATAATCTTAGTCCATTACAGAATCATGTACGCCTTCTGTTTTTTTTGATCAATGCGGCAAGAAGCATCTGTGGGCATTGTCAATGTATTTGCTGAGAAATGATGCTGAGTTAAAAGTACAATACTAGAAAAACTGATTTTCCCAAAGGAAATTACACACTCCCTCCCTTCTGATTTTACTATATATGTGCCCTCTTTCCTTGACTATCAAGAAGTTCAATTAAGAACTTCTTTCTGTTTATAAAAATAATAAAGACATATTAATTATAGAAAATTATAAAGTACAGAAGAGTAAAAACAGGGGAAGGAGAGACATAAAAAATAATTAACCCATTATTTTGCCATCCATCAGAGCCAGAGCCACTGCTAATATTCCTGTAAGAGCCAACTATGACACTCAAATGATGGAATTTGAATTTATCATCATGGTTGATATGAATACTTACCTTTCAGTTGGTTGATTTTCCCAATTTACTTTTTAAGTATATATATTTTGAAACTTCTTCAAGTCACTTTGGGGAAGAGAAGGGACAAGTAAAAATCAATATTTAAACTAATGTTGTGGTAGTATCTTGCTAAGACTAGGTCTCCTGACATAATACTTACCCAACTGTGGGATTATAGTATTAAATCAGAGAATCACTGGTTGCACATTAAAAACTTCAAAGTACTATAAAAGAATAATAATAATACTTAACATTGAGTTGTGTGATATTTTGCCAGGCATAGTGCTGATTAATGTTCATATATTATGTCATTTAATACTCACAATGACCTTATGAAAGGGTATCACTATTCTATTTGACAACAACCACCACAAAAACAACAATAACAACTACAACAAAAATCCTGGAGGTTTGGGAAGACTAAGTAATTTTTCCAATTAGAAACTGGCAAAACTAGACATAACTACATGGAAAAAAAAGCATGATGTGATATAAATTTTTGATGTAATGGAGAAGGCAATGGCACCCCACTCCAGTACTCTTGCCTGGAAAATCCCATGGATGGAGAAGCCTGATAGGCTACAGTCCATGGGGTCACAAAGAGTTGGACATGACTGAGCGACTTCACTTCACTTCACTTTGATCAAAACTCAGAGAAATTCTCCAGGAATTACTACCTAAATCCAGCCTTTGGTGTTCTGAAAGAGTCCACTTCACTCTTCTGTAAGATAATGAGGTTCACATCATGTCCCTAGAACCTAAGAATGTGATATTATTTGGAAAATAAGTCTGTGCCAGTGTTATTTCAGATAAGGACCTTGAGATGAGATCATCCTGGATTATCTCAGCATGCCCTAAATCTAATGAAAAGTATCTTCATAAGACATATGTATAGAAGGGAAGAGAAGGCCATGTGACCATGGAAGCAGAGACCAGAGTAATGTGATGATAAGCCCAGGAATGCCTGGGACCACCAAAAGCTAGAAGAGATAAATAACATATAGCCCACAAATGCTTTGGAGGGAGTGTAGCCCTGTGGGCAAACTTGCTTTTGGACTTTTAGCATCCAGAACTGCAAGAGAATCAATTTATGTTGTTTTAAGCTACAGAATTCATGGTAATTTGTGATAGCAGCTCCAGGAAAAGAATACAAAAATCCCAAGAAGAGAGGTAGAACCAACTTGGAGAAAGTAAAAGAATGAACTTCATAAGTGTTGGAATTGCTCAAAAGTATCAAGGCCAGGGTTATAAAATTCTTAGCCTCTGGCAATTCGACTAATGGTTCAGCAAGTGAAGGGTCGGGAGGAAGAGAGTCCACTGAATGGAACTGGGAGTCAGATTTACATGTTTCTCACTACAGTTTTCTGGAATCACTTCTCAGGAATATCCAGCTTTTATTCAGATCATTGTCCTTTATCTCTGTTTCCAAACAGGAAGATTCGTTTCTATGGCCAGAGGAAGTCAATGTTGCTCATGCTTGGAAAATAGACTGGGAATATCTGGCAGACGTCGTAACTATGCAATCATCTCCCTAAAGCTGATTCATCTGATGCTTTCTACACTTGTAGAGGAACAGACTTTCTTACAAGCTTTCTTCTTTATTTTCTGATGACCTCTTATTTTGGGCCATGAGCCTACCTGAGGACACAAAACTCATATAATTGCAATTAGCCTTGTTGTTTAGCCACTAAGTCAGGTCCAACCCTTTTGCAACCTCATGGATGGTATAGCCCTGCCAGTCTCCTCTGTCCATGGAATTCTCTGGGCAAGAATACTAGAGTGGGTTGCCATTTCCTTCTCCAGGGGAACTTCCTGACCCAGGGATCAAACCCATACCTCTTGCAAGTGGTTTCTTTACCACTGAGCTCCCTGGGAAGCCCTGCAGTTAGCCTTAAAGTCACTAAAAAATTTTCCTTATTTTTGAGATAGTAAAGAATTAACATTAAAAATTTGAGCCCACATAGATTACTGATTAGATGACTTTTTGGAAGCCACATAGTGAAGAGGAAAAGTTAAAATTTTACATAACCTCCTGCTCTTTCTGCCTCTGTAACTCAGCTTGCTCCTTGCAAAGTCTGGATCACGTAAGTCTCGGAAAGTGGGGACTCACAATGCTGGGAACTGGAGCTTATCTCACTCACCCTTGTCCTGCCTCTTTGCAATCGCCCAGCCCCTGCAAACCTGCAAACCCACTTAATCATGCCTGTCTGTGTATAAAAATTCTGTAACTCCTTTGTTCGGGGCTCAGAGTTTAGACTGTTAACTCCTCTGGGCCCGCTGGTGTAATAATCCTGAGTTCTCCAACACTCTGAGCTCAATTACTGGTTTCTGCAACAGTAGAAGTTTTAACCTGGGCTTCATGGGTAGATGGTGAGATAACTCCACCATCCTCTAAAATTGTCAGCAAATTTTTCCTTTCTGGAAGGACTCTGGTGACCCTCATACATCAAGTTCAATGAATATCTTTCACCTCTTCTTACAGGATCTCATATTAGATTCTCTTTTCTTTAAAATTTCTCTTCTATTATCATCTATAATGCTATGTGCTCTTGATATTTTCTTTTAACTTTCCAGCACATCCTCCTGTACCTAACCTTTAAATTCTGGTTCTGTGAATTCCCATTCCTGGCCATGCCTCCTACCAATCACCAACTCCTGAAAGCCTTCAACTCTGTTCCCTGGAACATATGGCTAATAACCAGCAAACTCCCCTATATCCTCAACCTTTTTTTCTAAAAGCTTCTTTTTATCTTCTGCACTTATTGAACCTGGTGCCCTTTTGAGAACAGCATTTCCTTGAAGCCCTGTGCCTTGGTTTTGCTTTCCTTGTATCCCTGGACTGTGCTGTGATGAGGGGAGGTATCGTTTTTGCTCCTTGTTGCCACTTCCAAGTCGCTTTCCTTTTTGGCTCCATTAAAAACCCCTTCATTAAGTCTCAAATCATCAGATAATTTACGAACCTCTCCTCTTTTGTATATAATCACTACCTTTATCAAGTAACTAGCCTTCATTCCTTAAAGATTTTAGTTTCAGTCATTGGTCTCCAAAACTACTTCTGTCATAATGATTGATGATATCAATATGTATATAGATGATTCTTTCATTCCCTGGCCTCTTCCCCTCTACTAACCTAGTTCTCATTCCTACTTAAGGCACACACTCCTATGATCACATCCTAATCTCTGTTATCACAAAACTGCTACCCTTCATGACTTCCTTTTCCCATTTCACACTTCCCACTGCCATAAGACAGCCTCCTATTGTTCCTGTTTTTTCTTTTTCCTCTCAAGTAGTCCAACATTAATTATCCTTTATCTGTGGTTTTCAATGGAGGCAACTTGACCTCTACCCTCCAACCCCCAGGAGACATTGGAAATGTCTGGAAACTTTTATGGTTCTCACAGCTAGGAGAGTGTTACCAGCATCTAGCAGGTAGAGGTTTTCTGCTAAACATCATATAAGGCACAAGACAGCCCTCCACAGCAAAGGATTATCCAGTTCAACTGTCAACAGTGCCAGGGTTGAGAGACTCTGCTTCACATGACCAGTATCTACAAGCCACTGGTTCTACCATGGTGTTATATAAAGAACTGTGTCCTCCAAAGAAAAATTTGTATGTTAAAGTCCTAACCCCTGGTCCTTCAGAAAGTGAATTTCTTTGGACATAGGGTCATTGAAGATACAACTAGTTAATACAGGGTCATGCTGAAGTAGGGTGTGCTGCTGCTGCTGCTGCTGCTGCTGCTAAGTCGCTTCAGTCGTGTCTGACTCTGTCCGACCCCATAGACAGCAGCCCACCAGGCTCTGCCATCCCTGGGGTTCTCCAGGCAAGAACACTGGAGTGGGTTGCCATTGCCTTCTCCATTGTGTGAAAGTGAAAGGGAAGTCACTCAGTCGTGTTTGACTCTTAGAGACCCCATGGACTGCAGCCTACCAGGCTCCTCCATCCATGAGATTTTCTAGGCAAGAGTACTGGAGTAGCTTGCCATTGCCTTCTCCGTACCTCTAATTTAATATGACTAGTGTCCTTATAAAAAGAACACCAAGAAGAGACAGAGACACAGGGAGAACCTCATGTGAAGACAAAGGATTAGAGTGATCCATCTGCAAGTCATGGAATGCCAAAGATTGCTAGCAAACCACCAGAAGCTAGAGGAGAAGAGGCATCAAAGATTATTCCTTACAGATGTCAGAGAAAGTATGGCCTTGCTGACTGAAATTTGGATTGCTAACCTCCAGAATTTGAGAAAATAAGCAATTCACTCTGTGGCACTTTGCTACAGTAGTTATAGGGAGCCGATGTGCATAGTTTCATTGACCTTTACTCCATTTATGTCCTCATTTCTTGCCTTGCCCAACTTAAATAATAGTGGTTGCTAAAGCAATAAAATATACAATATTGCACAACTGTATTTATTCCCATCAGGAAGCAGAGAGATTGAAATTTGGATATGTGTTACAGTATTCATTTATTTAAATCACGTGATAAAATGTTATAAGTAAACATGATAAAATCTGGGTAAGGGTGATACTGAAAAGAGGACCAGGACTTACAAAATACATGAAATTGATGCAGTGGATTCTCCAATGACATAGCAGAAGCCATGAGAAGAGTCTTACCCGGTATACCTGAATTGAATCTTTTTTGGTATGACTGAGTGACTGAACTGAACTGAACTTGTATTGGTTTATACCTTCCAGGTTTTAATTCCTTGACCAATGACCAATAACCCCAAACCTATAGTGGTGGTGGTTTAGTTGCTAAGTCATGTCTGACTCTTGCAACCCCATGGACTGTAGCCTGCCAGGCTCCTCAGTCCATGGGGATTTTTTAGGTAAGAATACTGGAGTGGGCTGCCATTTCCTTCTCCAGGGAATCTTTCCAACCCAGGAATCAAACCTGTGTCTCCAGTGTTGCAGGCAGATTCTTTATCAATTGAGCCATGGTATAAAATGTCTGATCAAGGACTCTGAGTAAATAATTTCAGCTACTATGATGGGCCTCGAATCATGATTCTGTTCTACTTAAATAAATGATTTGCAAACCTAGGACTGTACCAAGAAATAAACACATGGATGCTGAAAAACTAAATATGACATTGTTTCTGCAAATTTTTACTTTAATGCAAATATATCAAGTTTAAAAAATCATTTTACTGTTTTGCATGTACTTATATTAAAGATGTATATAGGAAACTAACATAGTAGACTATGTGTTTGAACTGTGGTGTTGAAGAAGAGAGAAGGGACTCTCTACTCTTGAGAGTCCCTTGGACTTCAAGGAGATCCAACCAGTCAATAGTAAAGGAAATCAGTCCTGAACATTCATTGGAAGGACTGATGCTGAAGCTGAAGCTCCAATACTTTGGCCACCTGGTGCAAAGAACTGACTCATCAGAAAAGACCCTGATGCTGGGAAAGATTGAAGGCGGGAGGAGAAGGAGATGACAGAGGATGAGATGTTTGGATGGCATCACCAACTTAATGGACATGAGTTTGAACAAGCTCTGGGAGTTGGTGATGGACAGGGAAGCCTAGCGTGCTGTAGTCCATGGGGTCTCAAACAGCTGGACACGACTGAGCAACTGAACTGAACATAGTAGACAAATGATTTTTACTGAGACACTTAAAGTATTTTACCCATTTATATTTATAGTCAATTTTCAATACCTGAGATAATCTGATTTACTAAATTAGAAGTTTACTAAATTAGGCTTTAAGATTTTGAAATGCTTATGAGAATCATATGTAAATATATAGTTGGCCACTGAACAAAAAGGAGATTAGGGGAGCTGACCCCCTCCCCCACCTCGCTTTATCTTCAGTTCTATATCCTTGGTTCAACCAGCCATGTAGTATTACAGTGTGTATTTACTGAAAAAAATCCACATATAAATAGACTCATGAAGGGCAAGCCTGTGTTATTCAAGGATCATCTGCATAAGTTTTTGTTATAATTAGGTTTACTATAGTTGTGTATCTGTTTAGGAAGGTTTTGTTTATGGGGTTTGCATATCTGCTTTCTTAGCTGCTCACAAGGAAATCCACTATATGAAATGTGAATATAGATGGAAATATTTATAGGAATGTAAGTAACCAGGTCTCTAAAATGTGTTCAAATATATAAAAACATTCAAATTAATGGCTTTATACACCCATTTGTTGAATTATATGTTTAAATAAAATAATAAATTTGTATGTTGTGTCTGAAAGATTATGCACTGTTTGTTCATGAAATGTATAAGCTAATCTAACAATAAAGTACATACTGTGCTTAACTCCAATCTAAAATTCTTAATTTACTAGATTTTTGCAATTGTGTTTAATAGTTTAAGAAGAACAAGGTTTTCAGTTTATAACTGTAGTAGATAGAACATCAGTGATAACACAGGCTACTGTACTGTTTCCTGTCCACAAAAGCCTCTATGCGATCAAAAAAAGAAGCCAACTGTTGTCAGTCTGAGATGGATCTTAAAAAAAAAAAAATCTTTTTGATGAAAGTGAGGCTGAGAGAAAGCCAGGACAGAAAGAGGTTGAGCTAGAGAGAGAAACAGTGTACAGAGGACCATGGAACTTCACTCCCAATGGAGCAGAGAGAATGAATTAGGGATCCTGAGGAAGGTAGATGCCAAAATCCCTTAATTGGAAAAACTATGCAAGAGGCAGCTAAGAAGAAAAAAATAAAAACCCTCTTCAATATGCTTCCCACTTTCAAAGCACATACACATACTTGCTATGGTAAAAATGAATCTGGCTGGCTTCTTCCAGACTATTTTCCCTGATGGGGTTTTGATGGGCAGCGCCTTTTTGGAAAACAAGGATGTGATTTGTACTTCTTTCAGCAGAGCCTGGTGCCAGTTCTGTGACTCAGTAAATAGAGCTCAATTGTCCCTCCTTCCCCTTCCCACTCTTTTAAACCTAGTAGACTTTCCTGGCAGGCGGCACTACCAAGTCAGACCTCTTCCCCTTATAGGCAGAGAATGTCCATCTGCACTGAGGTCAGGGTCAGAGCATGAATGGGAGGAAGCAGATCAGGAGAAACATGTTCAGATGGAATAAAATGTAAACCAGGCAGAGGTCTATCCTGATGCTGGCCCACCCTGGAAGCCCCACCTCCTCCCCCTGCCACCCCTTCTACAATGAATTCTCAGTCACCAGGGTTGAACCACATGGAGCTTGGCTGCTGGCAGGCATCTGTTGGTTAACAGATTAGGGTTTTTGTCTGTATTTGCTGTTTTCTCTACATCAAGTGTGAACTTTCTGTTTTGTCCACTCCTATATTTTCAGTGTCCAGAACAGTATCTTTATATAAGAGTCACTCAGAGAATATGAGTGGATGCCTAAGTGGAAAACAGGAAATGTGAAACCCTCTTTCACGTTTCAATGTGAAAGATTTTCAATGGCCTCTTCAGCATTTTCTGCTTTAGTTCATCCAAGGGACAGAGAAGACCCTTGGTATTTTTTTCCATCTTTTGCACAAGAAAGTCCCTATGATCATCCTTAGGGACTCAAAAGAGGAACAGGCAGCTTTCTGGAAAACTCATAAAGCAAATCTTTTTAAAGGGACAGATGGACTCTGTGTACACAGTCTTTTTTTTTTTTCCCTTCATACTAGTGTCTCGTGAAAAAGTGTTAGTTGCTCAGTCATGTCCAATTCTTTGCGACCCCATGGACTATAGCCCGCCAGGCTCCTCTGTCCATGGGATTTCCCAGGCAAGAATACTGGAGTAGGTTGCCATTTCCTTCTCCAGGGGATCTTCCTGACCCAGGGAAGAAACCCATGTCTCTAGATTTTACATTTTAGTGTTGTTGTTTTTTAAAAAACAGACTTTGGTTTTAGGTTTACAGTAAAATTGAGCAGAAGGTATGAGGTTTCCCATTCTTGCCTGCTCCCCAGATACAGCCTCCCTAACTATCAACATTCTGCACTAGAGTGGTACATCTGTTACAGTTGAAGAATCTACACTGAAACATCGTTATCACCCAAAGTCCATACTACACATTAGGCTTCACTGGTGCTGTACCTTCCATGGGTTTCAATAGATGTATAATGCCCTGTATACACTATATATAGTATACATCATATAGAATAGTTTCACACCCAAAAAATCCTATGTACTCAACCATTTCATCCCTGTTTCCCCTCAACCCCTGGCAATCACTGGTCCTTTAGTTTCTTCATACATTTGCTTTTTCCAGAATGTCATATAGTTTAAACCATACAATGTGTTGCTTTTTCATATTGACTTCTTTTACTTAGTAACATACATTTAAGTGTCTTCTGTGTCTTTTTGTATCTTGATAGCTCATTTCTTTGGCACCCCACTCCAGTACTCTTGCCTGGAAAATCCCATGGATGGAGGAGCCTGGTAGGCTACAGTCCATGGGGTCGCTAAGAGTCGGACACAACTGAGCAACTTCACTTTCACTTTTCACTTTCATGCACTGGAGAAGGAAATGGCAACCCACTCCAGTGTTCTTGCCTGGAGAATCCCAGGGACGGGGGAGCCTGGTGGGCTGCCGTCTATGGGGTTGCACAGAGTCAGACACGACTGAAGCAACTCAGCAGCAGCAGCAGCAGCAGCTCATTTCTTTCTAGCATTGCATGATATTCCATCATCTAGAAGGACCTGTTTGTTTTTCCGTTCACCAAAGACGTCACGGTTGCTTCCAAGTTTTGTCAATTATAAATAGAGCTTCTATAAACATCCTTGTGCAAGTTTCTGTGTGGACTTAAGTTTTCAGCTCCTTGGGGTAAACATGAATGAGTGCCCCTGCTGGATCATATGGTTAACAGAATGTTTAATTTTGTAAGGAACTTTCAAACTGTCTTTCAAAGTGGCTGTCAGTCAGTTCAGTTGCTCACTCGTGTCTGACTCTGCGACCCCATGGACTGCAGCAAGCCAGGCTTCCCTGTCCATTACCAACTCCCAGAGTTTGCCCAAATTCATGCCCACTGAGTCGGTGATGCTACCCAACCATCTCATCCTCTGTTGTCCCTTCTGCTCCTGCCTTCAATCTTTCCCAGCATGAGGATCTTTTCTAATGAGTCAGTTCTTTGCACCAGGTGGCCAAAGCATTGGAGCTTCAGCTTCAGCATCAGTCCTTCCAATGAATTTTCAGGACTGATTTCCTTTAGGAAATCAAAGAGGCTGTAGCATTTTACATTCCCACCAGAAATGAATGACAGCCCTTGTTGTTCTGTGTCTTTGCCAGCATTTGCGTTGTTTGTGTATGGTTTCTGGCCATTCTATTAAGTGTACAGTGGTAGCTCATTGTTTATAAAGGTGCTTATTTGCCACCTGTGTATCCTCTTGGGTGAGTTGTCTTTGAGAGTCCAAATCTTTGGAATTTTTAAAGAACTGGGTTGTTTATAGTCTGACTGTTGAGTTTTGAGAGCTCATCTTATATTTTGGGTAACAGTCCTTTATTAGCAAGGCATTTGGTAAATATTTTCTCTCAGTCTGTGGCTTGCTTTCTCTTTCTCTTGACTGTGTTCTATGAAGAGCAGAAGATTTTTTATTTTAATGAAGACCAGCTTATCAATTATTTCTTTAGGGCCATGCCTTTCGTGTTGTATATGAAAAGTCATCACCAAACTCATGATCACCTGAATTTTTCTTCTATGTTGTCTTCTTGGGTTTTTATAGCTTTCCATTTTATATTTAAGTTCAAGATTCATTTTGAGTTCATTTCTGTGAAGGATGAAAGATTGTGTCTATATTCTTTGCTCTATTGTGTTGCCTATGCTCCTTAGTCAAAGACCACTTGAATATATTTATGGGGCCAATTTGGGGATCTCTATTCTGCTCCATTGGTCTATTTGTCTATTCTTTTACCACTGCACAGTGTATTGATTACTGTAGCTTTGTAGTAAGTCTTGAAGTTGGATAGTGTTGGTCTTTGTTCTTCTGCCATATTGTCTTCACCATTCTGGGTCTTTTGCCAGTGAATATATAAACTTTAGAATCCATTCATTTCTATCTACAAAATAACTTAGTGGAATTTTGACTGGAATTATGCTGAATCTATAGATCAACTTAACAATAATGACTCTATCCATGTACATGGAGTATCTCTCCATTTATTTAGTTCTTTTATCTCTGTCATCAGAGTTTTGTAGTTTTCCTCATATAGATCTTGTATGTATTTTGTTATATTTATATGTAAGTATTTCACTTTAGGAGGAAATAATGGAAATGGCATTTTTAAAAAAATTTCAAATTCTGCTTGTTCATTACTGGCATATAGGAAAGTGATTAACTTTTGCAAATGAATCTTGAATCCTGCAACATAGTAATGATCACTTCTTAGTCCCAGGAATATTTTTGCCAGTTCTGTCAGATTGCCCACATATGCTATCTTCTAAAAAAGACAGTTTTATTTTTTTCTTCTCAATATATATTGTTTTGTTTGTTTGTTTTTTGTCTTACTGCATTAGCTAGGGCTTGCAGTAAAATTTTTAAAAGGAGTGGTTAGAGGGGACATTCTTGCTTTGTTCCTGATCTTTTCAGAAAAGTTGTTTCTCACCATTATCATGTTAGCTGAATTCCATTTTTAAGAATATGTGTAGGTGATTATAAATTTAAATAGAAAATAACATTCAAGTATGTTTGCATGCCTAATTTTAAATAAGGGTAAACAATTAAGGTACGATATTTTTCTTCCAGGGTGACTTCTGAGCAATCTTGGAATAAAGGCCAAGAATTTCTGCATCCCTGACATTCATATAAATTTGTCATTGATTAGAAACAATGTAGGTTTGGAGTAGTTTTTTATTCCTTAAGACAATGCTGAGCTTCCTCATCATTGCTTCTAGATGAGGTGCCAGCAGATTAATGGACTATAGCTGACTCAATCAAACTCTGATCAAACAATAGGAAATTTGGATATGGAACTCAGATCTAGTTCACTAACTAGCTGGTTTAAAGGTTGAGAAAGGATGGTTTCCTTACTCTAGACTGTACTTCCCAGTACTGAGTTCAATGGCAGTAGAAAGTCAGTTTAAAGGGCTCCATAATAACTTTCATAGAGTCATATTAGTGTTTTGGATCCTAAGGGGCATTCAGAAAAATATTTAACTGTATATTAAGACTTTTTTTAATACAAAACTTCATGATGGATAGAAAAATAGAGAAATGAGCTGGTTAGTAAAATCCTCCCAAATGCCAGCAGAATGGACTCCATGATAATCCTAGATCCTCGCCATGGGAAGATTTCTGGGGGTTTGTCTGCTCACTCCTTGTCAGCTTCAGCTTCAATTCCTCCCTGACCCTGCAGAACCTACATTTTGTCAAGGTACAAAATAATGAGCTTTACTTCAATTCATGAAATTTGTTATTTATTTTAAAACTAAGATATTAAGAAAGGCTTTATAAGGAATAAAGAGTAATATACTAAAAATGCAATCCACCCCACAAAATTTAAGAAATAAATCATTGTCAACTACCAATGTTGTTTAAACTCTTAGGGCAATATTAACATTTATTTCTTTTGCTCGATTGTTAGAGCTTTGTTTTTTCTTGATTGTTGTTTTCAATCATTAAGTCGTGTCCAACTCTTTGTGAACCCATGGACTGCTGCACACTAGGCTTCTCTGTCCTCCACTATCTCCCAGAGTTTGATCAAATTCATGTCTATTGAGTCAGTGATGCCATCCAACCATCTCATTCTCTGCCATCCCGTTCTCCTCCTGCGCTCAATCTTTTCCAGCATTAGAGTCTTTTTCAATGAGTTGGCTCTTTGCATCAGGTGGCCAAATTACTGGAGCTTCAGCTTACCTTTTGGAAATAATAATATTTGATGTGGGAAGAAGATGCCCATTTTCTTGATACTATCAAATGTTATATTCACTACTAAAGCCAAACGCCTGTTGTGTGCATGATAATGACTTTGATTCATTTATTTATCCACTCAATAGATGTTTATTGAGCTTCTACTATATGACAAGTGCTTGTGTTCTACTTAGCATCTGATGATAGTGTTTTTAAGTGAAATTATTTCTGTAACTTTTTCTTTCTGCCGTATTGTTAGTCTTATGGTTCTTTCAATCCCATCTTGGAGGGAAGCTTGATGCCACTCCATCCTTCTCTGAGGTAAACAGATCCTTCTCATTTTTGTCTAAACCTGAATACCTGTTATACTTACAACTGTCTGCTCTGGATTTTCAAGTTCTGTGTTCAAATTTTTAAAATAATTTTTATTTATTTATTTTTGGCTGTGCTGGGTCTTTGTTGCTGTGTGGGCTTTCTCTAGTTGTGGCGAGCAGGGGGCTACTCTTTAGCTGCAGGGTCCAGACTTCTCATTGTGGTGGCTTCTGTTGTTGCAGAGCACAGGCTCAACAGCTGTGGTGTATGGACTTAGTTGCTTCACAGCATGTGGGATCTTCCTAGATCAGTGGTCAAACCCATGTCTCCTGCATTGGTAGGAGAATTCTTTACCACCGTGCCACTAAGGAAGCCCCAGAAAATTAATATTCTTAGGTGTAAATCCTAGTGTCATTGTTTAAATGTCCCAAAATGTCTTCTGACTAAGCCAAGGGTGATTTTTCTCTAGTTTCTCAATGGAGCATCTGACCTGACTTGAGGCTCCATCCTCTCCATTTCACTTGGAATTGACATTCTCAAGTGAAGAGCAAAGGAATTATAATGAAAGTTGTGACCCAGTTCAGGTCAGTTCAGTTGCTCAGTCGTGTCCGACTCTTTGTGATCCCATGAACCGCAGCATGCCAGGCCTCCCTGTCCATCACCAACTCCCAGAGTTTACACAAACTCATGTCCATTGAGACAGTGATGCTATCCAACCATCTCACCCTCTGTTGTCTTCTTCTCCTCCTGCCCTCAATCTTTCCCAGCATCAGGGTCTTTTCCAATGAGTCAGCTCTTTGCATCAGGTGGTCAAAGTATTGGAGTTTCAGATTCAACATCAGTCCTTCCAATGAACACTCAGAACTGATCTCCTTTAGGATGGACTGGTTGGGTCTCCTTGCAGTCCAAGGGACTCTCAAGAGTCTTCTCCAACACCACAGTTCAAAAGCATCAATTCTTCGGTGCTCAGCTTTCTTTATAGTCCAACTCTCACATCCAAACATGACTACTGGAAAAACCATAGCCTTGACTAGATGGACCTTTGTTGACAAAGTAAGGTCTCTGCTTTTTATTATATGGTCTAAGTTGGTCATAACTTTCCTTCCAAGGAGTAAGAGTCTTTTAATTTCATGGCTGCAATCACCATCTGCAGTGATTTTGGAGCCCCCCAAAAATAAAGTCTGACACTGTTTCCACTGTTTTCCCATCTATTTGCCATGAAGTGATGGCACCAGAAGCCATGTGCTTAGTTTTTTGAATGTTGAGCTTTAAGCCAACTTTTTCACTCTCCTCTTTCACTTTCATCAAGAGGCTCTTTAGTTCTTCTTCACTTTCTGCCATAAAGTGGTGTCATCTGCATGTCTGAAGTTACTGATATTTCTCCCAGCAATCTTGTTTCCAGCTTGTGCTTCTTCCAGCCCAGCATTTCTCATGATGTACTCTGCATATAAGTTAAATAAGCAGGGTGACAATATACAGCCTTGACATATTCTTTTTCCTATTTGGAGCCAGTCTGTTGTTCCATGTCCAGTTCTAACTGTTGTTTCCTGACCTGCATACAGGTTTCTTAAGAGGCAGGTCAGGTGGTCTGGTATTCCCAGCTTTTTCAGAATTTTCCACAGTTTATTGTGATCCACACAGTCAAAGGCTTTGGCATAGTCAATAAAGAAGAAATAGATGTTTTTCTGGAACTCTCTTGCTTTTTCGATGATCTAGCGGATGTTGACAATTTGATCTCTGGTTCCTCTGCCTTTTCTAAAACCAGCTTGAACATCTGGAAGTTGACAGTTCATGTATTGCTGAAGCCTGGCTTGGAGAAGTTTGAGCATTACTTTACTAACGTGTGAGATGAGTGCAATTGTGTAGTAGTTTGAGCTTTCTTTGGCATTGCCTTTCTTAGGAATTGGAATGAAAACTGACCTTTTCCAGTCCTGTGGCCACTGCTGAGTTTTCCAAATTTGCTGACATATTGAGTGCTTCCTTGATAGCTCAGTTGGTAAAGAAGCTGTGACCCTGGCCTACATTAAAAGGGTTTTATCTCTACCTTGGGTACTTCCATAAAACTCCTTATACTTTGTCTTCATAGGCACTTCTAAGCTAGCCCTTGCCTTTCTCCTCACTGCCAAGGTCCAGCCCTGGCTGATTCAGGGAATTTGAAGGGGAGACGGCTTCGGCGAGTTCACTGTGTACAATAGCTTTATTTAAATATTCATTAGAGATATAAAGAGTAATAGAATGAGGATAGCTCAGCAGGAAAATTCAGTGGAGAAAAGAGGCTGAGTAGCTTGGTTTACGTGGAAAATCAATATAACCTGTGACACCAGGTTAGCTCTGACCACAGAGGCTGCAGGCGCCCTCTCGAATAGCAGAAGGTGCCCCACCTTAGGCACCTTCTCGAGTGGGTCTTAGAAGCCCAGGCAAATAAATGGTCACAGAGGACCTCTGCGCTCCAGATGGAGACTCAGCCAGAATGCGAAAAGAAAGAATGACATGGGGAGACCAAGCTTTGGTGAGCAAGGCCCTTGGCTTTATTTTCAACAGGGACTTTTATACCCTAAGTTGCACATAGAGGATAATAGGGGATGTGAAATCATGCAAAGTCAGCAGTCTTTGATCCTTATCAAAACCAGGGTTTCTTTCCTGCAAATTTATCGTATACAAATGGTTTAGGTGATTCACATAATCTTCTGGCCAGAAGGCCTATTAACATTTTATGACTCTTGACAAAGTTTTGTCAACCGTAAGACTTATTTTCTCTAAGAGTAATTATTTTAAGGTTTGGTGCCATCCTCCGAAGGTGTTAGATAAAGTTGCATTCCTATAGGGCAGAGGTGCAGTGGGTTTACAACAAAGGAAAGAATTTATTACCTTAAGGGTCTAAAGTTGCTAGCACCAAGGCCACTACTTATTTTTTCTACCTACCAAGTATATTAATTAATACACATTCAAGGATACAATACAGGGGATGTGGAAACTTGGCAGCAAGCATTGGCTCATCAATGAAATCTTTTACTAGTTTTATTCTGACAGTTTCTAACTCTCTGAGAGGCTCTAAGCTATTTGAATATCTTAAGCTTCCCGTGACTCTCGAGGCTGAGAGACTGTAAACAATCGTATGCATAGCTGTAGGAGTCCGGGTAAACTTGTCAGGCGAGTTAGAGAGCTATCTAAGGGGTTTGAATTTAAACACTCCTAATGCCCTGGAACTTATTAACTGGAGCTGTAAGTTAACTCTTTATCAGAGAGAGCGAGATGGTGGTGGGGGACAGCCCCCAGTAAAGTCAGAGGTGAGAGCACAAAGCAGTAAAGTAGGCAGACTCTGGTTTTGGGGGGTAGATGCTCAAGAATATCCAGAGGGACTCCTGAGGCTCAATCCCACCTTTGCGTATGCCAAGCCTCCTTCCTCATGACCTTTGCCACAGGTGGAGCTCCTCACACCAGCTCCCGGCACCTTACCATCATCCTGGCCTCTTATCTGATTTTCTCCCATGACATACATTCTCACCCTTTTTAATGCATATTTTGTTCGGTTTACTTGACTCACAACTTCACTTTATCAAAGATTCTGTTTTATTTCCCCTTTACCCAAAAATCTTTTCCTTTGTGAAACTTCATGTTCTTATCAAACTCAGTGTCAGGCTTCAGAAACCCAGCCAAGGACAGCCCTCAGGTCTCCACATACTAAGGAAAGGAATTCAAACATGGATGATGTTGCAAGAAAACTAAAGAAATTGAGAGAAAAGGTTACCCAAGAAAAGCAAGAATTCCCATAATGGTGGATGAGTGGACAAAGAGCCTTCCCACTTTGGCAATGATGGCAGCCAGTGCGACTGGTTTTTGCAATAGTTTGGCTCAGCCATTCTCCAGTTAGTAACAAGTTCTTGCACCCACTGGAGAAGGAAATGGCAACGCACTCCAGTATCCTTGCCTGGAAAATCTCATGGACAGAAGAGCCTGGTGGGCTGCAGTCCATGGTGCCACAAATAGTCGGGCATGACTGGGCATCTAACACTTACTTACTAACACTCTTGCACCCACACTGCAAACTGTGTTTGAACCTCTCAATGAATTGTCATAAGGAAATAAGGGGAGAGAAGAAGCATATATCCAAGACAAAAAAACAAAACAAGACAAAACACCTCAAATATCAGCCATAGTGACTACCTACCACTCTAGACCTTCACTGGAAAATAGAAAGGAAATGGGGGAGGGACCACTCTTGAATTGTTAGTGAAGGAAACCACTGTTAAAGACCACTGAGATCTTTGTTGTCTTTCCTCTGATGGTCTCTTCCCCGGAAAGAAAGCTACAGATGTTTCCTCAACAAAACACTCTGAACATAGTAGAGTCATTCAGCTGTTGTGGATTTGGAGCCAGAAAACCAAGGTTCACACTGTCAAAAACATCACTGTGCCATCTCCCACAAGTCAGTTACCCCTCTAAACCTTGGTTCCCCATTTAAAAAAGATATTCATGGGGGGAAGGAGTGGGAGGGGCAAACTGAGAATGGTATTGACATATATAGAGTACCATGTGTAAAATAGATAGCTATTGAGAAGCTGCTGCATAGCACAGGAAGCGCAGCTCAGTGATTTGTGAGAACCTTGAGAAGTGGGATGCAGGGGGGTGATAGGAGGGAGGCTGAAGAGGGCGGGGATATATGTATACTTACGGCTGATTCACGTTGTTGTATGGCAGAAACCAACACAACATTGCAAATCAATTATCCTCCAAATAAAAATTTTAAAAAGAGATTCATCTTGTACTACTGTTGAGAGAAATACAAGAGGTAATGTATAACTATCAAATACTAAGGTACCTGATTAATTGGAATTTGCATTATGACTTTTAACATTTTAACACTTGTGGTGTTCCTATGAAGTAATTGTGATTTAAATGATAGACTAGAAAGAAAATTTGGATTTTCACGTTCAAAAACATGTTAGTTTTCAAAGAGACCAGCAGGATAGAAATAAGTAGTATAGGAGTGTGATGGGAGTCAAATAGGAGTCAAACCTCAGGGCAAATCCAAGCTCTGCAGTACACTAACTACATAATCACAAACTCACTTTTCCTGCTCACATGTTCTCATCTGTGAATAATTCTTGGCATTGCTTTGAAGATTAAGTGAGAAATCACAACAAAAACATAATGTTAGTTTTCTTTCTTTTTTGCATAGATGAGCAACAATAACAGGAAAGTGTTCTGACTGGCTATACATGAAGAAAGAGGGAGCTGAGGATACAGAAACTGCAGTGTCATGTATAATAATATTTTTTGATTAAAAAAAAAAGAGTAAAATTGGGCAAAGACTGGAAACAAATTCCTAGACCAATCTCTCCTAAAGGGTCAATCAATTCAATCTAGCATAAGGTTGAGAGGATACAAACAGGGAGAAAAACAAACAAAAATGTGAGTTTTAATGATAAAAATAGAAGAATATCTCATTTTATGTATACTTTCCCCCTTTTATCAAGATGATAAAATTTAAAAGATTATAATAATTGGTTTTACTTAACTATATATGCACAGTGGAACAATTATAATCAATAATTTTCATTTATTAGTAGATAAAGAAGACTTATTTTGCTCATCTAAAAGAGAATAGCCACCTTAAA
The DNA here is from genome assembly GCF_029378745.1 of Bos indicus. Classification (NCBI taxonomy): domain Eukaryota; kingdom Metazoa; phylum Chordata; class Mammalia; order Artiodactyla; family Bovidae; genus Bos; species Bos indicus. Next base: position 57,878,241 of record NC_091760.1, read on the forward strand.
TGTTGCTTTTTTGACCATTCACTCATACCTACCTGGTATGTTAATAGAAAATCATTGCAAAAGAGTGCAGCAGGGACTGAATATTGACAATCTCTTCTCTCTAACAGTGCCTCAACCTGGAATTACAAGTGACCTCCATTAGAGACATCTGATGGTAAAGTTAGATCTGTAAATACACTCAGGAGATCAGTTGTTGGAAATTCTAAACAGGATTAGATCAGATCAGATCAGTCACTCAGTCGTGTCCGACTCTTTGCGACTCCATGAATCGTAGCACGCCAGGCCTCCCTGTCCATCATCAACTCCCGGAGTTCACTCAGACTCACATCCATCAAGTCAGTGATGCCATTCAGCCATCTCATCCTCTGTCGTCCCCTTCTCCTCCTGCCCCCAATCCCTCCCAGCATCAGAGTCTTTTCCAATGAGTCAACTCTTCGCATCAGGTGGCCAAAGTACTGGAGTTTCAGCTTTAGCATCATTCCTTCCAAAGAAATCCCAGGGTTGATCTCCTTCAGAATGGACTGGTTGGATCCCCTTGCAGTCCAAGGGACTCTCAAGAGTCTTCTCCAACACCACAGTTCAAAAGCATCAATTCTTCGGCACTCAGCCTTCTTCACACTCCAACTCTCACATCCATACATGACCACAGAAAAAACCATAGCCTTGACTAGATGGACTTTGGTGGCAAAGTAATGTCTCTGCTTTTAAATATGCTATCTATGTTGGTCATAACTTTTCTTCCAAGGAGTAAGCGTCTTTTAATTTCATGGCTGCAGTCACCATCTGCAGTGAATAGGCAAAAGTAATTCTGGGTCTTCAGGAGGCTATTGTAAACAAATTCAAACATATTTCACGTGGAATTATTCCGAATTCCATCAACTGCAGCTTACTTCCTCATTTCATGATAACAACCCTGACTAAGCATTATTCCTGAAATAATGCAAGACACCAAACACAGTAATTCTTTCTTACATGATATCCTTATATCAAAGTACTTTCATAAATTTTACTATCTTTATTGTCATTTTACATTTTAGGAAACTGAAGTTCAGAAATGTGACAGTATGGACTCAGTCTCATAACTAGTTAGGGACAAAGCCAGAACTCAAATTGCCTTCTTCCAACACCCAGTACAGCGTCCTTTCCAGTGTACTTTGCCCAAAAGACTGTCAAATATATGAAAAAAATTAAAGTACATTTTTCCCCACTTTAGTATGGGAGGAGACATACTGATTCACTGGCTGAATTGATATAACAGAAAGTGACTTTAATTCAAGGCAAACGGACTGATCTAGGGGCCAAAATAAAGATGTCCCTCATCCTAGACTTCTTTCTATTGCTTTATCCTTGCTCATTTCAGTTGTCATCCATTCCAAAGATTAAGACATGGAAAGAAATTACTACAATAGAAGGTTCATAAAGGAAAATATTTGTAAAACACGTGCCAAATACTTGGGTCTCCTGCATTGCAGGCAGATTCGTTACTGTCTGAGCCACCAGGGAAGTCCAATCAAAAAACATTAGACTATAAATCTGTCACTTACTTCATCCATTTAATGTTTTAAACTTGTATCAAATTTATTTGACACTTGAAAAAAATTGAGAGTCTGTCCTTTATCTCATTTAAAGATAGTCACGAGCTATGTTTTTCATTCCATAAACCACCAACACTTAGAACAGACCCTAGCACACACTTGATGCTTAAAAGGTATCTGTCGAATGAATAAAAGTACAAACCAAGCAGTGGTGATGGGAGGCTGAGAAGGAGTAATGAAAGAAAAAAGGAAAGAATTGTATATCACAGACATGAGCTTCCTTCATTTATCTGCCTGGATAGTGGCATCCAAGTTCTGTGAAATGAAAATATTGCCTGTCGTACCAATAAACAAGAAATGTCACAGGCATCTGTGACCCCTGGCCTCCAAAGGTGAATGAGGGCTCCCAAAACTGTGATCCAGGGGATGCTGCCACCCCCACAGTGACTGCTGTAGAGCTGGGAGGATGCAAGAAGCAGCCATCTGCCACTCCTTAAGGTGAAGTAAGAAACGGGCTTGGCCCCAAGTATGTGAGGTGCATATGAAAGGAATGAATTCAGTGAGCCCAGAGGCTTGCATCTTCCCATACCTAGATGTAAATCCCTTAACTTGATAGTTGATCTTCGACGTTCAGACTGCCTGCTCCCTTTGTTGCAAACCTGTATATAGCCTGACTTCCCCTCCTGACTCCTTGGAAAAGTTTTCTCAGAGCTACTGAGATGTTGTCTCCTGGGCTTGGAGTCCTAAATACTCCCACCAAATACTATAACTCTCTACTTTCAGGCTGTGACTATATTTTTTAGTTGACAGTTAGATGTGAGAGTTGGACTGTGAAGAAGGCTGAACGCCGAAGAATTGATGCTTTTGAACTGTGGTGTTGGAGAAGACTCTTGAGAGTCCCTTGGACTGCAAGGAGATCCAACCAGTCCATTCTGAAGGAGATCAGCCCTGGGATTTCTTTGGAAGGAATGATGCTAAAGCTGAAACTCCAGAACTTTGGCCACTTCATGGGAAGAGTTGACTCGTTGGAAAAGACTCTGATGCTGGGAGGGATTGGGGGCAGGAGGAGAAGGGGACAACAGAGGATGAGATGGCTGGATGGCATCACTGACTTGATGGACGTGAGTCTGAGTGAACTCCGGGAGTTGGTGATGGACAGGGAGGCCTGGCGTGCTGTGATTCATGGAGTCGCAAAGAGTCAGACACGACTGAGCAACTGATGTGATCTGATCTGATCTGGATGTTACTCAACTTTGGCAACAGCAGAAAGTTGATTAGGATATTTTATATTATTTCAAAATTAGGATGCTTCATTTCCAAGGAAATTAGAGAACAAAGTTTTTGTAATTTAATTTCCTTATGTGTTCAAGTGTGTATTAGTAATGGAATCCATAAAGACATCGTATATCAAAAGCAAAAACAGTAAGGAAATGAAGTACTTCTCAGACAACATGGTTCTTGAATTATTCTAGTGCTTCTCAAACTCTTATGTGCATATGAACTACCTGGAGAACTTAGGGAAATGTAGCATTTATATATTTGATTGATCGAGTCTATAGTGGGTCCTGAGATGCTGCACAGCTAACAGTCCCCACACGCTGCCAACACTCCTGATCCACAGGTTACACTATGAGTAGTGTATGTTGTGTTTAGTTTGAGGGAGGCGAATTCCCATGTTTTCCTTTATCTTCGCTAAAACCTTACCATTTCACTATTTATACTAGATGTCAAATCTAAAGATCTGCCTTGTCCCTTAGGTGAAATTCTGGATTGATCATTCATCCTTCCTGAATCACCAGTTATACTTAGGACACCCTGTCAGACTATTGATGTGAGATATTCTGATTAGTCATTCTTGTTATCATGACACTTATCATCATTCAGAATTTCAAATTAACCATGTTAAGAAATCACTGACATCTTACCTAAATATGATTGATAATAGGATTGGCCAAATGGTCTCAGTAGGTTGTGAAGTGTTTAGAAAACAATCTTATGGTGAAATTGAATATCCTAAAGAAGTGAAAGTAGCAAAAGATTTACATTTTAAAAAAATTATAGTTCAATAAAAGTAATCTCTCTGATTATATTGAGAATCAAAATCATCTGGAAGACATCTTAAGCCACAAATTCTGGGTCCTGCCCTTGGATTCCACTTCATTTAAGTCTGGGTGGGGCTTGATAATCTGTATTTCTAACAAATTCCAAGGTGATGTTCTATGCCACAGTTTCTCCACCTCAGTACTATGAAATTTGGCAATGAATAATTCTTTGTTATCCAAAGGATAACAAAGGAACCAAAGAAAGGAACTACTGTATAGCATAAGGAACTCTGCTCAATATTCTGTAATAACCTAAAGAGGAGAAGAACTTGAAAAAGTATAGGTACATGTAAATGTATAACTGAATCACTTTGCTATACACCTGAAATTAACACACATTATTAATCAACTATAGTCCAACAAACATTTTTAAAAAGCAATCAAAACTAAAACCGTCTTTGTGGAGTTATCCAGAAACAGGTCAAAGCCCCACACATCCTCCCACTTCAGTCTCCTGAAGCCCTTCCTTAGCCATTCTCTGTTCTTATGGTAGCCTCACCTTTCTCCAGTTCCTTTCCCATTCTCACTCCAAAGACTGCCTAGGCCATGAGGTCACCACCAGGAGATAGTCATTGTTACTGGTATATAGAATATGGGGAACTTGATCTCTTTCCTGAATGTGGAGATACGTTCCCATATCTGACACTGTGGATCTGAGTACATTTTTGTTTGGTATCACAATCCTATGGGCTGGTAAGTCACTGCTATTGCAGAACTTTAGGCATATTGAAGGTTAAATAAGTTATTACCGATGTGTTAGGGCATTACTCTCTCAACATTGTTCTAAGACCTAAACCAAAGACCACATATGGACACTGGAACACAGTCCATTCTGATAGCAGGGGCTATCTCCTGATGGACTTCCCTGCTGGCTCGGTGGTAAAGAATCCACCTAAAAATGCAGGAGGTGCAGGTTTGATCCCTGGGGCAGGACAATACCCTGAAGAAGGAAATGGCAACCCATATTACCTACCTAGGAAATCCCATGGACAGAGGAGTCTGGTGGACTACAGTCCATGGGGTCGCAGAGTCGGACACGACTTAGTGACTAAACAACAGTGACATCTCCTGATACCAAGTAGCTTGTCTATAAAACACATGTGATTCATGCAGAATCCCATCCTTTCTCTTTCTCTGTCTTACTCTATTTCTCATGTTTCTCATTGAACTGCATTTTCCCTTTGTTTGAACAGTATTTTGTAAAATCTTCCTTTGGATTCTGCATTAAAAGTTTATTTTTGTATCCAAGAAGTATTATGCAATCTTTGTAACTTCATTATGGTTGGGTATTTCCTTAATTTAATTCACTGAGTTACTTTTCTGGAGAAAATATTACAAGAGACTCATGGAAAATCCAGTGAATAATGATGCTATTGATAGCAATAAAAGGTAATTTCTTCCTGTTAAAGTTCATCTTTCATACTGACCCAGAATTCTTATTAAGGGAAATTTCTTAAAACACTTTTTTTTTTGTTCATTTACTGAAAGAAGTCTGTTAACACTGCATTCACATTTCCATTGAAACAGGAAAAAGAACTTTATTTTAGAAAATGTGATTCAAGGCACAAAATGAATTCCAGAAGTCTCAAATGGTTAAGACTAACAGAGTGCTGAAGAAGAGAAGAGGATGGATTCTCCTCAGACAAATCCTCTACATCAGTCCCCTAGCTCTCATCCCTAACACCCTGACCACAAGCCTGGCCAGATCCTGCAGTCCCCATCCTTCATCTCGCCCCATCCTTCATCTCGCCCCATTCTTCATCTCGCCCCATCCTTCATCTTCCTTTTGCTCTCCCTATCCCATCTCCACTTGGGGGGAAAAAAAAAAGACTTAGAAATGTCTGGGGAAGATGCCATCTGAAGTGGGAGGATCTCTCCCCTAAGGAAGGGAAGGTTTTAGAACCTGGCCAAGACAAGGCTGAAACAAAGAAAGGTAAAAAGCCCTGCAGACCAGGGCCAGGGCAGAGGAAAACTCTGGAAGTTAAGCACAGGATACTAATACTGGTGCTCAGAGGGACCAGCTCCATCAGAGACAAAGCTCAAAAGGTGCTCTGGGGCCAAAGGAATTGATGTTGAAAGAAGAGCAGAGCTAGCAAGGATAATTTACTTTCACTTATACTTCACTTTTACCTTCACTTATAGTTCACTTTTTACTTTTATTTGATCTTTTGTAATACAAATACATTTTATATTTTGTAACAAACACTTTTTTTTTGCATTTGAAATGTATTGCATATTTAGTTTCATGTGTTTTTTAAATTCTATGAGTTCTGATTATGGTTTTATATAAAGCTCCTGAATTTAGAAATAGTGAAAACAATCCCTGAATACTGTCCTTGTAATTTTTCTATAGTATTGTGTTCACTTACTCAACATGTCTAAAACTGAAGTGAGACTTGACCTCCAACTACTTCCCCTGCCTTGGAATCTGCAGTGAAGGGAACCTCCATTTCTTCCTAGGCATTCAAATCCTGGATATTATCTCTGATGCCTCCTTCTCACTCACTCACCAAATCCAACTTGGTACCAAGCCCCCAAAATTCTACTTGTTAGATATTTCTGGAATCCACTTCCACCTCTCCATTTTCCACTGGCAAAGTTCTCTCTCACCTAGATGACCTCCAGAGATTTAAGATTTGTCTCCCTTCATCCCTCCCCCCCACCACCCCAATTAATTGTCCATACATGAGCTACTGATTTTCCAGTTAGAATAGAATCCTCACATTAGGTGTACATTTTTGTTAGTCAGTCTGCTGACCAGTCAGACTTAATTGCCTATCCTTCCCTGAAACATAACCCCAATGTTTATGTATTTTTGAGGAAGGTGATCTCACCCATAATCTAAGTTGTCCTTATTATGGGCAGGCCTTTATTGGTTTCAGCCAGTAAGTGCAGCATTTGTCTGGTTCGGGAAACACATACCTATTTGAGAAAAAGAGACTGGAGGAAGTGTTTAGTAGAGCCTTAGGGAAAAGCAGCATTCAACTGTTTCAAGAGAGAACTGGGTGAGATTTATTTTTTGTTTTTCAATCTTTTAATATTTCCTAGAGGTCAGAACCTCTAGGAAAACTGACAGCTTTGAGATCAATGGACCAGGGACCATGATAAATGTACTGGACCCCTGGACCATGATCAATGTACTGTCTCTCAGCTCCAAATTGGCCTCGTTGCCTGATCTGTGAAAATGGGTCTGGGTCCTTTAAATATTTCCCTTTTGGCAGCTGACATGATGGAAAGCATAATCAGTTGAGAGCACTGGACAGGTACTGTGGGAACAAGAGTTTCCTTTCCTGTTCCAGTGCCTCATTTGCTAAGTTTCTGGAGAGCATGTTTTTTTCTTCAGTGCTTAGCCCACATAGTGTTCATCTGTGAGAGGTGCCTGCCTGGCATAGATTTCTCCAGCGTTTGGCCACATGTTTTCTTCAATTCTTGACTGAGCAGTGGCTCAGATAGTGTGAGCCTGTCCCCAGTTGAGATCACTGTTTTCTTCACTCTCAACCCCATGTGTGCACACGCTGCTCTGAGCTGCCCTAGCCTGAGCTGTGCGTGGGAGTGTCCTAGGTTTGTATAGAGGGATCCTCTCCATTCCAGGGGCACCTGCAACTCCCACTGTGCACCCTGCTCTTTCCTCATGGCTGCCTACCAGTCTGCTCATCCGCTGCACAGAGACTGTGGACCAACTCTGGCCCAGGCAGTCTGGCAATCTTCTCTACCCTCCAGGAAGCTACAATTGCATCTCCTTTAACCACCTCTTTCCATGAAAGCTGAACTTTTCTTGCAAGTTTGTTCTCCTTAGGTATGCCACCCAACCCTCAGGTACCTTTTAGAGTTCTCTTTCCATGTACATAGTCTCCTAAATCAGCTTGATAATTTTTTCTATTACACTTTCCCTGTCTAAATGGCTATCTCCTGATGGGACACAGACAATGCCCTCCCTTTTCCTATAGCAGCTCATATTCCTAATCTCATTTTCTCCCTAACCTCCAGACTAAGTGAGTTCATCATAATAATTAGCTCTCATTGCATACCACAGATACTTTTTTTTTTTTTGGTTTGTAACAGTTACAAAGATAACTAATGATTGTGTGGTTATTTTCTTAATATCTTCATTACTATCCTGGAAGGTCAATGAAGACAGGGGAAATGTCTTTCTCAGATTCCTGACATCTAAAACAATGACTGGTACATCTAAAACAATGACTGGTACAACAGCAGGCTTTCAGAATACTAATTAAAAAAAATGTATATTATGTATGCATGTAAATTTTATTAATGAAAGAATTTAAAAGTTCAAAGTAGCTATGAATGACATAAACAAGAAGGATGAATTTAAACAGGTGTCACTCTCTTACTAGGGTTTCCCAGGTGGCTCAGTGGCAAAAAATCCACCTGCCAATGCAGGAGATGCAGGAGTTGCAGGTTCAACCCCTGGGGTGGGAAGATCCCCTGGAGTAGGAAATGGCAACCCACTCCAGTATCCTTGCCTGGAAAAACTCCATGGACAGAGGAGCCTGACGGGCTACAGTCCATGGGGTCTCAAAGAGTTGGACATGACTGAGCAAGCATGCAGGCACTCTTACTAAGTTTGCTCTAGCAGGACTAAAACCATGTTAAGTGTTCAATAAGTACTTTATTATGGTGACAAAGAAAGCATGTTTCCCCCTACATTTGGACAGCACTCCCTTGTACCATGACAGAGAAGTGCTTCAGAAAGTCATTCATATTCTGTCAATCTCCTCAGACTGATGACTAAAGAGGTTCCCTTCTTTCCTGTCAGGCTCTCTGTAACGTGGAACACAGCCAACATATGTGAACCGGAAAACTTTTGCAGAGAGTTTAAGCGAACAAGTTCCAGATGCATAATTTGATCTGATCCCTAGCTGACCCCCAGATGTTGCTTTTCAGAATGTTAACAGTTGTGAAATTAAATAAATTCTGTTGCTGCTTAGTTAGGAAATAGCTCTCTTAAGAGGCAGCACCATGAATGGAAAGCTGAAGCATCTGCTTTATGATTGTTTTATTTTTGGCTCCTACTGGAAACAGTGTTTTCTTTATTTGTTAATTGCCTTTTAATAGGAATGATCTTTCTAGATCAGAGTTTACAGGTATCTTTCCAAACATCAATGTATTATTTACTGAAAGGTGACTGCCTCATTCTGTGAAGCCCTCAAAGAAATGTTTGTATGTACTATAGAGACTGTATCATGTAGCAGAACATCTATAATGGGTCTTTGCTGGTTTTGCTATCAAAGTCAAGACTCCTAAGCCTGTGGGCACAGAACCCTGATTTGGTTTTGCAAAGTCACCCTTCTGCCAAGCTTCTGTCCATATGTGTAGTGTGAAGTTGACTTTATACCTGGCTCTGGGGATCCTCTTATAGCCAAATCCTAAATCAGACAACACATTGTGCATCACAGTCTGTTCTGGTCACAGCTTGCTTCACAAATGTGCATCGGGACATGAGACCATGAGATATAGACAATGATACAATAAGTCTGGACTATCAGTCTATGAGGTTCCTGAGGTCAGGACTTTCTCCTCTGCTGCACCTGAAGTCTGGAGCTGCTGCAGTCAGAGCCTGACCCAAAACAGACTGAGCAGAACCAGGAGATAGATAAAAATATACAGATTCTGGTAGGTTTAATATCAGCTTCTGCTCAAGCTTCTCTAAGGATGATCTATTTTCAGCTTTTCAATTATGTGAGCTTATAAATTCACTTGCTGATGAATCAATTCACCACATTAAATGCAACTTTCAATCTTGGTGAAAACCTGTCCAGCTCTTTTCAGATATAAACTGATGAGCATGAATAGGTGAGAGGCAGAAAGTACATTTTGGTCACATAGATTAGAAGAAATAAATAGTGATCAGGTACTGAGACAAGATGTGCTTTTATCAGTCACTTGTTTATACTTAAAATACGTTTTGCAAGATTCAAAAGATGGTAAACATATCAAAATATAGACTGTCCAAAAAGCTGACAAACAGGTGAATATAATAGATAGTTAGTTGATATTACTACACAATAGAGTAATTATGGATACCTTTATTTAGCTTAAATCCCTCTTAAAATCTAGTTTGGTGTTTTAAGACTAATTAATATGGTGAAATCAATTACAATTAAATAAAAATAATAAGAATTTTTTAAAAAGACTATTAATAATAAACCATAATACTAACAATACATGTGTCTTAGTTCTTTCATGATGCTATTACAAACAACCATAGACTGGGTTGCTTAAATAACATTTCTCATAATTCTGAGGGCTGGAAGTTTAAGTTCAAGGTACCTGCAGATTCGGTATCTGGCTTCCTGTTTCATATATAGCTGTCTTCTTGTTTTGTCTTCATATGCTTTCATGTGGTGGAAAGGGTAAGGGAGCTCTTTGGGGTCCCTTTTTCTTGTAGTTAATTTATAATGTTGTGTTAGTTTTAGGTGTAGAGCAAGGTGAATCTGTTAACTTTCAGATTCTTTTCCATTGTAAGTTATTATAAGATTTTAATATAGTTCTCTGTGTTATATATAGTAGGCCCTTGTTGATCTATTTTATGTATAGTAATGTATATTTGTTAATGCCAGTATCCTAATTTATATTCTCCTACCCCCACTATTCCTTTTGGCAAGTTTGTTTTATATGTTTGTGAGTCTTTTTCTGTTTTGTAAATAAGTTCATTAGCATCATTTTTTAAATTCCACATGTAAGTGATGTTTGTTTTTTTCTCCCCAACTTCTTCACTTAATAAGACCTATCTCTAGGGTCATTCATGTTGCTGCAAATGGCATTATTTCATTCTTTTTCATGGCTAAGTAATGTTCTATTACATACATGTATACCACATTGTCATTATCTATTCATCTATCAAAATGAACACTTAGGTTGCTTTCATGTATTGACTATTATAAATAGTGCTGCTATGAATATAGGGGTGCATATATCCCTTTGAGTTAGAGTTTTCTCTGGATATATGCCAGGAGTGGGATTGCAGAATCATATGACAACTATTTTAGTTCTTTAAGGAACTTCCATACTGGTCTCCATCATAGCTGCACCAATTTACATTCCCACCAACACTGTATGGAGGTTCCTTTTTCTCCACACCCTCTCCAGCATTTATTATTTGTAGACCTGTTAATGATGCCCATTCTTACTGGTGTGAGGTGATACCTTGTTATAGTTTTAATTTTCATTTCTCTAATAATTAGCAATATTGAGCATCTTTTCATGTGGCTGTTGGCCATCTGTCTGGGATCTCTTTTATAAGGGCACTCATTCCATTTCATGGGCATCCCTGGTGGCTCAGATGGTAAAGAATCCAAGTGCAATGCAGGAGACCTAGGTTTAGTCCCTGGATCAGGAAGATCCTCTGGAGAAGGAAATGGCTACCCACTCCAGTATTCTTGCCTGGAGAATCCCATGCGCAGAGAAACCTACAGGGTTACAATCCACGGGGTTGCAAAGAATTAGAGCAACTAATTAAACACTGAGCAACTAACACTTTAGTCTATTTAATGAGTGCTCCACCTTCATGATCTAATCACCTTCCAAAGGCCTCAACTTCTAATACCATCACCCTGTGAGTTAGATTTTAACATATGAACTGGGGCAGGGGAGAGAGACAATCATTCAGTTTATAGCATCATGTATATGTGTTTGTTAAGAAAATATCTACTACATACAAAATATTTAGATGATTTAAAAGGGAAAAGACAAAGAAAGAGAAATAGCGAGCGAGAGCTAGAGAGAGAGAGAAGGAAATGGGAAGGAAGCATTTATCAATTATGAAACTAGTATTTCCATCTCATCTGTCCAAATATGTCTGTCTCTTAATTGAATCCAGACTTGGGGATTGAAAAGGAAGAGTTGTTTCTTATCTCCCTAAAATCCCGATAGGAGGATTTTACATAGAGAAGCAACGTAAGGAAGGTTGTTTTTAAAAGGTAACTCTGGTGGCTGAGTGAAGACATGTCTTAGATAGTCAAGAGGGGAGGTGGGAGAGTCTGGAGAGAGCTTACTACAATGGTTTTAAATAGGGTGATAGTTTCAGGCCGACAGCAAAGGGACTCAGCCACACATATACATGTACCCATCTCCCCCAAATTCCCCTCGTATCCAGATTGCCACATAACATTGAGTAGAGTTCCCTCTGCTATACAGTAGGTCCTAGTTGTGTATTCATTTTAAATATAGCACTGTGTACATATGTTTCCCATGTACTTCCCACATACTCCCAAACTTCCTAACCATCCCTTCCCCCCATCCTTCCCACCTGAAATTATCACATCATGTTAATTGGCTATACTCCAATATAAAACAAAAAGTTAAAAATAACTAAATAGGGTAAAAAGTATCAGGAAGATCCCCTGGAGAAGAGAATGGCTACCCACTCCACTATGCTTGCCTGGAGAATTCCATGGACAGAGGAACCTAGCAGGCTACAGTTTGTGGGGTCGCAAAGAGTCAGACACGATTGAGCAGCTAACACTTTCACTTTTTTTCAAAGGGTATGGTGATGAATGGGTATAATAAGGATACATTTTTGAGGGAGCTGATGGGCTGATGTAACAGAAAGAATGAAACAGAAGTCATGGGTGATTTTAAGGTTTTTGGCATAGCTAAAAGGGTAAGGTGTTATTTACTTAAGATAAAAAGACATCAGAGGCAGGCTTGGAAGAGGAAGGAAGTTAAGAGTTTTGTGTCAGACACGCCAAGTTTGACATTTATATCAGATATCTAAGTGGAGTTATCAGTTACAGAGTTAGATGTGTGAATGTGGAGTTTAGATGAAGATTAGAGATATAAGTTGGGGAATTATTGGCATATGAAGGGTATGCCTTTAGAAGGACAACTTATAAATCGAATTCTTAGAATGCTGGAATAATGAACACATTTCATGCTTGAAGTTATTTCATGCGAAGCAACACAAATGAAAAGATATGTTAGGCTGCTTTTTAAAAAGAAGTAAGAATGTTATCTTTCAATTTGCTATTCAGGGAGGTTTTTTTACAATATAATGACACCAGGAGGAGTACTTGAGCACTGTAATTTAGGAGGAAGTAAAAGACAAAAGTATATTGATAATTTTGACAGGAGTAAACACATACATATATGTGTATGATCTGAACAATGGCACTGTCTTACACATTCAGTGATACTCATCTCTCCCTAGTCCAGAGTACACATGTCCCCAGACCATGAGCTGTGATAGCATCTCTTCATGAAAATGAAATGTCTTCATATCTTATACGTGGCTATCACATGAGCTGTGCTATCTGTGCTCCAGCTTCTAATTTAGGATTTAAACGCCTGTAGCTAAATGCTGATACTACTGAGGGTGATTTCTATTGTTGACCTAAAACAAATAGATTGCTAGCTGTTTTCCTGGCAAACTAGTGTTTTGCAAAAATAAACAAACAGGATCTAATTAAACTTAAAAGCCTTTTCACAATGAAGGAAATTATAAGTGAGGTGAAAAGACAACCCTCAGAATGGGAGAAAATAATAGCCAATGGAACAATTAAGAATTAATCTCCAAAATACACAAGCGGTTCATGCAGCTCAATATCAAAAAAGCAGACAACTCAATCAAAAAGTGGGCAGAAGACCTAAACAGACATTTCTCCAAAGACATACGGATGGCTAATAAACACATGGAAAGATGCTCAACATTGCCCATTATTAGAGAAATGCAAATCAAAAGTACAATGAAATATCATCTCATGCTGGTCCGAATGGCCATAATCAAAAAGTCTACAAAACAATAAATACCAGAGAGGGTGTGGAGAAAAGGAAACCCTCTTACACTGTTGGTGGGAATGTAAACTGATACAACCACCATGGAGAAATGTATGGAGATCCCTTTAAAAACTAGGGATAAAACTATCATACAACCCAGCAATCTGGGTATGTGCCACTGCTGGACATATACCCTGAGGAAACCATACTTTAAAAAGACACATGTACCTCAGTGTTCACTGGAGCACTGTTTACAATATCCAGGACATGGAAGCAAGCAGATGTGCATTGGCAGATGAATGGATAAAGGAAGTTGTGGTACATATACACAATGGAATATTATTTAGTGATAAAAAGGAATGCATTTGAGTCAGTTCTAATGCGGTGGATGAACCTAGAGCCTATTACACAGAGTGAAGTAAGTCAGAAAGAGAAAGACAAATATCATATATTAGCACATATATATGGAATTGAAAGATAGTACCAACGATCCTACATGCAGGGCAGCAAAGGAGACACAGACATAAAGAACAGATTTTGGACTCAGTGGGAGAAGGAGAGAGTGGGATGATTTGAGAGAATAGCATTGAAACGTATACAATATCATATGTACAACAGCCAGTGGGAGTTTGATGTGTAATGCAGGGAACCCAAAGCTGGTACTCTGTGACAACCTGGAGGGATGAGGTAGGGAGGGATGTGGGAGGGGGATTCAGGAGGGAGGGGTTCATATGTATGCCTATGGCTGATTCATGTTGATGTTTGGCAGAAGCTATCACAATATTATAAAGTTAACTATCCTACAATTAAAATACTTTTTAATTGGTTTGCACATGGCAAACCACATGCAAGTCCTTGCACAGCAAGGGAAGGAGAACTCTTTTATAGGGTGGAAAAGGAAGTTGGGAGGGCAATAATAAACAAAGAGTCCATGGCTTGTCATTGGTTGAATCATTGCCAGGAAAGACAAGGAGATCTCAGGGTGTGAGAGCTCCCCTCTGGTCTCCCAATTTTAATTGAAGTTTCTGTTGATTAACTTCTTAGATATTTCAGAAATAAATAAAAATGACTTGCTGAAATTCATGCTGTCTAAATGTCTTCTAATCTAATGAGCCTATGGGTACAAATAATGTAACATTAACATTGACAGTCTAGATTCTGCCAACTCATCTCCTGGCACTTGAATCAGGACCTTTGTCAGGCCCTGCCTCTGTGTCTCACCAGTTAAAATATCTTCTAGTTATGAAGCATCCCTAGGAAGTTTCTCAGATGTGCTCAGGAGCACATGTCCTTTGAGACTAATGCCCAAGATTCATGTGGGAGGCATTTCCCATGACCACTTTTGCCAATCCTCCATGTGAGAACAGTGCCCCCTGCCTTGGGTACTATCTCTTGCTGCTCCCAAAACTGCAAAACTTGAGGGATATTAAACCAACTGCTGTACCCTTCAGGTTTACAATTCATAGTTCCTCTTAGCTACATTTCTGCAAGAGGTGCCTGCAGAAACAGGTACGTATTCCAAACATTTCTGACTGGAACTTCCAAGGATATAATGATTTCACAGCTCAGGATCTAACTATAGAGGTATCTATATGTCTTGCAGCATGGTTTTATTTTTCTCTGACACTATCAGTCACAGAGGGGAATGAAGAACAGAGTGTTTATGTTTATGACACAGGAGGAGACCACAGTAGAAATATTCAAGCCCAGATCCAGTTTCCCGTTTTTCCCTTGTCCCTGTTCCATCCCCTCTTTCCCTCATGACTCAAAAGGATGCTCCTTCTTTTCTTGTGTCTCACTCCTTGTCTCCATTATCCAGGACTTCACACTACTCATTATTTCTTCTCCTGAGTTTTGTATCAGTCTCTCGACTGGCTTCTTTTCTCATGTTAAGTCTGCCTAAAAGACTATAAAAGTCAGTGATGTCAGCAACATTATGGCATAGATATCCTCTTTTCTTTTCTACCTTCTAAACAACCAAATAGGCATCCATCCCAAAACAAAAGCACCTCTGTGGAAGGCGTGGATCCAATATCATGTTCCAAGAGCCTGAGGAAGAGTCTCTCCCACCTGTACATTTGGTAATAAGCAGATAAACATCAGTAGAGTCTGCAGAATTAGTAGGAGCCTGCAAACCTACACCAACCCCTCTTGGCCATGAACAGGGAAAACCTGGAGAGTGCCGACTAGCAGACACCATGGACAACAAAGAGTCTGTGGAACTCCAGCCTTCCCAAGGGAAAATTACAGCATGCCATTGGAACAAAAGAATGCACTGGCTAGGGCAAAAGAAACATTGCGAAGCGCCATCCCTTCCCCAAGGCTACACAGCACAGGACTAAACTAGCTGGTGGAGATTTCACTGAGGGGGAAAGGAAGAGGGTGAGGGAGTGTCTGGCTATCCCAGCTGTGGGACACTGCAGAAGAAACCCATTTCTCTCAAGCAGCACCCAAAGTACTGAGGTGGGACATCCATGACTATAGCAAGGGGTAGACTGGGAAAGAGAGAGAGAAGAATATCAGAGGGCATAAAGGATATGGTTCCTTCTGACTGTGCTTAGAACTTCAGCAGGAAATCTACCAAGAGCTTCTGGGAGCATTTCACTCTAGGATTTCACCCCCAGGCCTGTGGACACCCCAAATGTCCCAAGTGCCAAATCCGAACTTCCCCTATTCTGTGGCCAGCTCTTCTGCATGCTACTGAGTGTGGGGACGAAAGTGAACTCCGATAAACAGAGTGCTCTCAGAAAATCAGATCAGGATCTGTGATAAGGGAGAACATAAACTTGAATTGTAGCACTACTTCCTGGAAAATAAAAGAGAAGTTTTCACTTTTGAGAAAAGTTTTCACTTTTCAACCTTTTGAGATGTAAGAACAGGAGATATAAACACTTAAGAATTCTGCCTTGAGAGGGAGAAAGAAGTGTCAAGTAGGTGTATTCATGCAGCTCAGAGAAACTTTCATCTATACCAGGACCAACTGTACATCCCATCCAAAGGGAATCAGTAAAGCTTTGAGGAGGTGGCTGCTATTTCAAATGTGAAATCAGTAATGAAAAACTCCAAGGAACATGAAGAATTAAGAAAATATGTCATCATCAAAAGATAACAATAATTCTCATAACTGAATTCAATGATATGGAATTTTGCAAACTAGCTGATAAAGAGTTCAAAATAGCTTTTAATGAGGAAACTTAGCACTCTACAAGAAAATACCAAAAGATAATCCAACAAAATTAGGAAAACAATATAAGAACAAAATGAGAAATTTAACAAAGAGATAACAGTCATAAAAATGAACTAAAAGGAAATTCAGAACTGAAGAGTTCAACAAGTAAAATAAAAAATGTACCAGAGAGTATCTATAGCAGAGTAGACCAAATGGAATAGAAATAATGACGTAGAGGGTAACAACTTTGAAATAACCCAGAGGAGAACAAAAGAAAAAATTTAAAAGAGTAAAGAAAGTGAATGTGATTTATAGAACTCCATCAAGCATGCAAGTATTAGAATAATTTGGACTCCAAATGGAGGAGAGGAGAGGAAATTTTATTTAAAGAAAATATCTGAGAACTTTCCAAACCTTAGGAGAGACTTGGGCATTCAAGTTCATGAAATTTATAGATCATTTTTTTTTATCTCAATGCTAAAGATCTTCTCAAAAACAATATCATGAAACTGTTAAAAATCGAAGACAAAGACAAATTCTAAAAGCAGCCAGAGAAAAAAATATTGTAACCCATAAAAGAACTCCTTTCAAGCTATCAGCAGTTTTCTTAGCAGAAACCCTTTAGGCCAGAAGAGTGGAATGCATATTCAAAGTGAAGAAAGAAAAAACCTGCCACAACAAGAATATTCTATCCAACAAAGTTATCATTACAATATGAAGGAGAAATCAAGACTTTCCCAGAAGAACTGAGGGGATTCATCACCACTAAACCTGCCTTGCAAGAAATGCCAAAAGGAGTTTTTCAAGCTAAAATTCAAAAGTGATAATTAGTGACATGAAAATGTACAAAAACATACAACACATGGGTAAATCTAAATACAGAGTCAGATTTAGAAAATTCTAATTATTAGAACAGTGTGTTAACCACCTAACTGTAGTCTAAAGGTTAAAGAAGAGTATTTAAAATAATTGCAGCTAATTTAATTGGTTAATAAACATATAATATGGAAAAAGGTAAATCATTACATTAAAAATATAAAAGGGGGAAGGAAGTACAAGAGTAGAGCTTTTGTATGCCTTCAAAGTTAAAATGGACTGTTTTATCTATTAGATGTTTTATGTCAGCCTCATGGTAATCACAAAGCAGAAATCTAGATTGGAACTACAAAAGAGTCACAAAGCAATTAATAAGACGGCATTAGCAAGCCCTGTGAACTGTAGTGTTGAAGAAAACTCTTGAGAGTCCCTTGGACTGCAGGGAGATCCAACCAGTCCATCCTAAAGGAAATCGGTCCTGAATATTCATTGGAAGAACTGACGCTGAAGCTGAAACTCCAATACTTTGGCCACCTGATGTGAAGAGCTGACTCATTTGAAAGAGACCCTGATGCTGGGAAAGATTGAAGGCAGGAGGAGAAGGGTACGACACAGGATGAGATGGTAGGATGGCATCACCAACACGACGGACATGAATTTGAGTGAATTCCAGGAGCTGGTGATGGACAGGGAGGCCTGGCATGCTGCAGTCCATAGGTCACAAAGAGTCGGACACAACTGAGCAACTGAACAGATTAGCAAGTCCTAACATATCAGTAATTACTCGAAGTGTAAGTGAATTGAATACACTAACCAAAAGGCATAGAGTGGCTACATGGATTAAAAAAAAAAAGACTCAACTATATGCTGTCTATAAGAGATTCACTTCAGATTTAAGGACATTTACAGACTAAAAGTGAAGAGATGGGAAAAGCTATTCCATTCAAATGGAAATTAAAAGAATCTAGACTAAAAGCTGGTTATTTGAAAGGGTAAGCAAAATTGATAAACCTTTAGCCAGACTCATCAATAAAAAATGAAAGAGGACTCAAATCAGTAAAATTTGAAAAGAAAAAGGAAAAGGTACAACAGACACCACAGAAATACAAAGAATCATAAGTGACTACATAAATAACTATATGCCAATAAAATGGACAACCTGGAAAACACAGACAAATTCTTAGAAAAGTACAATCTCCCAAGAATGAAACAGGAAGAAATAGAAAATATGAACAGACCAGTCACAATTACCTAAATTGAAAGTGATTAGAAAACCTCCAACAAAAAGTCCAGGACTAGATCACTTCACAGGTGAATTCTATCAAATATTTAGATAAGAGTTAACATCTATCCTTGTGAAACTTCTCCTCCCCCCCCCCAAAAAAAAAATTGCAGAAGAAGGAACACTCCAAACTCATTCTATGAGGCTACCATCACCCTGACACCAAAACCAGACAAAGATACCACAAAGAAAGAAAATTACAGCTAATATCACTGATGAACATAGACACAAAAATACCCAACAAAATACAAGCAATCTGAATCCAACAATACATTAAAAGGATTATTATGCACCATGATCATGGGCTTCTTAAGTGGCTCAGTGGTAAAGAATCCACCTACCAATCTAGGAGAGGCGGGTTCAGTCCTGGGTCTGGAAGATCCCCTAGAGGAGGAAATGGCAACCTACTCCAGTATTCTTGCCTGGAGAATTCCATAGACAGAGGAGCCTGGTGGGCTACAGTCCATAGGGCTGCAAAGAGTCAGATGCATTTGAGCATGTATGCACCATGATCAAGTGAGATTTGTCCCAAAGATGCAAGGACTTTTCAATATCCGCAAATCAGTGTGATGCACCACATCAACAAATTGAAGAATAAAAACCATATGCTCATCTCAATAAATGGAGAAAAAACTTTAAAAAAATTAATTTTATTTATTTTAATTGGAGACTAATCACAATATTGTGGTGGTTTTTGCCATACATTGACATGAATCAACCATGGGTGAACATGTGTCCCCCCATCCCAAATCCCCCACCCACCTCCCTCCCCATCCCATCCCTCTAGGTTTTCCCAGTGCTTTTGATGTAATTCAACACCCGTTTATCATAAAAGGGCACATACCTCAACATAATAAAGACCATATACAACAAACCTACTGGTAACATACTTAATGATGAAAAATCGAAAGCATTTCCTCTAAGAACAGAATAAGACAAGGTTGTCCACTGTCACCACTTTTATTCAACATAGTTCTAGAAGTCCTAGCTATGGCAATCAGAGAAGAAAAAGAAAGAAATGAAATCCAAATTGGAAAAGATGTTAAACAGTCACTGTTTGCAGATGACATGATAATATACATAGAAAATCCTAAAAGGGCTATCAGCCAACTACTAGAGCTCATCAATGAATTTGGTAAGGTTGCAGGTTACAAAATTAATAACACATAAGTCTATTGCATTTCTATATATTAACAATGAAAGATCAAGAAGAGAAATTAAAGAATACCATTTATCTTCATATCAAAAACAATAAAATACCAGAAATAAACCTACCTAAGGAAATAAAAGACCCCTGCTGTATTCTGAAAACTATAAAATACTGATGGAAGAAACAGAAAATGACAAAGAAGGTGGAAAGAGATACCATGTTCTTGAATTGGAAGAATCAATGAGGTCAAAATGACTGTACTGCCCCAGGCAATCTACAGATTCAATGCAATCCCTACCAAATTACCAATGGCATTTTTTCACAGAACTAGAACAAAAAAAAATCTTAAAATTTGTATGGAGACAAACAAATGACTCCAAATAGCCAAAGTAATCTTGAGAATGAAAAATGGAGCTGGAGGACTCAGGCTCCCTGACTTCAGACTACCATATGCTACAAAGCTATAGGCATCCAAACAGTATGTTACTGGCACAAAATGGAAGAATAGATAATGGGATAGGATAGAAAGCCCAGAAGTAAACCCATGCACCTATGGTCAATAAAACTACAAAAAAGGAGGCAAGACTACACAATGGAAAAGAAGACAATCTTTTCGATAATGGTGCTGAAAAAACTGGACAGCTACATGTTAAAAAAATGAAATTAGAACAAACTTTAATACCACACACAAAAATAAACTTTAAATGGGTTAAAGACCTAAATGTAAGAACAGACAGTATAAAACTCTTAAAGGAAAACAGAGAGAACACTCTCTGACATAAATCATAGCAGTATCTTTTTCTATTATGTCTTCCAGAATAATGGAAATAAAAACAAAAATTAACAAATGGGGCCTAATTCAACTTAAAAGCTTTTGCACAGCAAAGGAAACCATAAACAAAATGAAAAGATAAACCATAGAATATATTTGCAAATGATGTGACCAACAAGGAATTAAGTGTATGTGTGCTCAGTCATGTCTGACTCTTTATGATCTCATGGACTGTAGCCTGCCAGGATGCTCTGTCCATAGGATTTCTTAGGCAAGAATGCTGGAGTGGGTTGCATTTCCCTCTCCAAGAGATCATCCCAACCCAAGGACTGAACCCACGTCTCTTGCATCTCATGCACTGGCAGGTGGATTCTTTACCACTAGCACCACCAGGGAAGCCCAACAAGAGATTAGTCTCCAAAATTTACAAATAGTAAAATTCACGTGGCTTAATATCATAAAAACAAACAACCCAAGCAAAAAATGAGCAGAAGACCCATATAGACGTTTCTCCAAAAAACATACAGATTGTCAAGAGGCACATGAATGTTAACATTGCTTATTATTAGAAAAATACAAATCAAAACTACAGTAAGACATCACCTCACATTAGTCAGAGTGGCTATCATGGAAAAAATCCACAAAAAATAAATGCTGGAGAGGGTGTGGAAAAAAGGGAACCCTCCAACACTGTTGGTGAGAATGTAAATTGGTATAGCCACTGTGGAGAACAGTATGGAGGTTCCTTAAAAAACTAAAAATGGAGCTACCATATGATCCAGAAATCCTACTCCAAGGCACATATCTGAAGAAAAAAATATATACCTGTCTGCAAGGATACATGCACCTCAATGTTCATCACAACACTGTTTACAATAACCAAGACATGGAAGCAACCTAAATGTCCACTGATGGATGAATAGATAAAAAAGATGTGGTACGTGTATCCAGTGGAATGTTACTCAGCCATTAAAAAGCATGAAATAATGCTACTTGCAACTATGCAGATAGATCTAGAGATTGTCACACTGAGTGAAGTAAGTCAGAGAGAGAGAGAAATATTGTGTGATATCACTTATATGTGGAATCTAAAAAAAAGATACAAATAAACTTATTTACAAAACAAAAACAAAGTCATTGACTTAGAGAACAAGTTTATGGTTACCAGAAAGGAACAGTGGGAGCAGGGGAGAGATAGTTAAGGAGTTTGGGATTTACATGCACACACTGCTATATTTAAAGTGGATAAGCAGCAAGGACCTACTGTATAGCACAGGGAACTCTGCTCAATGTTATGTAACAACTTAAATGAGAAAATAATTTGAAAAAATATATATATATGTATATGCATAACTGAATCACTTGGCTGCATATCTGAAACTAACACAACATTGTTAATCTACGTTGCTGTTGCTGTTCCCTCCCTAAGTTGTGTCTGATTCTTTGTGACCCATGAACTATGGTACACCAGGCTTCCTGGTCCTCCATTGTCTCCTGGAGTTTGCACAAGTTCATGTTCACTGAGTTGGTGACGCTATCTAACCATCTTATCCTCTGCTGTCTTCTTCTCATTTTGCCTTCAGTCTTTCCCCTAATCAAGTATGCTCCAATATAAAATGAGAAGTTTTTAAAAATGTGTTAAGATTAGAAATGGTTCCAACATACTTGGTATACTATTTCTAAAAGAGTGAAAATACTAACATAAGCGGATAGTCATGGAAACTCGATTGAACTGAGAAGAATTTTTATTCCATTTAGTAATATTTTCCCTTGACACCTGGGACCGGTAGTCAAGGACATAACATACTAATAATCAAAACTTTTTCCACAGGAAACTTTGAATAAGAGAAAAAGTTTTCACTCAATAACAAAGAAATATTTTGAAGAGATGGGATCATGAAGTACATATAATCAGATATATATGTAAAAACACACAAAAAAATCTAAAATTGCCTTTATGTATTATACTTGATTTTGTTCATTTTGTTCAGTTCAGTTCTCCTAAACTGAACTGAATCTGCAAACTTCCTTGAGACCATTTGTCTTATAAATGCCTGCTATCTACAATGAATAATAACGGACCCACTCAATTACATTGAATCGAAATCTGCAACCACCTTTTAAGAATCTACTGTGGTAGAAACTAGAAATACTGAGATAAAA
The DNA here is from genome assembly GCF_029378745.1 of Bos indicus. NCBI lineage: Eukaryota > Metazoa > Chordata > Mammalia > Artiodactyla > Bovidae > Bos > Bos indicus. Next base: position 57,900,965 of record NC_091760.1, read on the forward strand.
GAGAAGTGGTTCCTGCCCAAAGGACCCTCATCATGGATCTCCTTGGAGCTCTGTGTAATCATTTGCTTTATTCCTCCAACAAAAGTTTGTTGATCTTGTTGAGTTGACCAAATGTGTGCTAAGTACTGTGACAACAATAAAGAATAAGGCACTCTTCATCCTTGACATTCTTGTTCAGGTCAGCTCAGTTCAGTTCAGTCGCTCAGTTGTGTCCAACTCTTTGTGACCCCATGAACCGCAGACACCGGGCCTCGCTGTCCATCACCAACTCCCAGAGTCCACCCAAATTCATGTGCATCGAGGCGGAGATGCCATTCAGCCATCTCATCCTCTGTCGTCCCCTTCTCCTCCTGCCCCCAATCCCTCCCAGGATCAGAGTCTTTTCCAATGAGTCAACTCTTTGCATGAGGTGGCCAAAGTACTGGAGTTTCAGCCTCAGCATCAGTCCTTCCAATGAACACCCAGGACTGATCTCCTTTAGGATGGACTGGTTGGATCTCTTTGCAGTCCAAGGGACTCTCAAGAGTCTTCTCCAGCACCACAGTTCAAAGCATCAGTTCTTTGGCACTCAGCTTTGTTTTTGTTTTGTAAATAAGTTTATTTGTATCTTTTTTTAAGATTACACATGTAAGTGATATCACACAATATTTCTCTCTTTCTCTCTCTGACTTCACTCAGTATGACAATCTCTAGATCTATCTGCATAGTTGCAAGTAGCATTATTTCATGCTTTTAATGGCTGAGTAACATTGCATTGGATATTTGCACCACATCTTTTTTATCTATTCACAGTCCAACTCTCACATCTATACATGACCACTGGAAAAACCATAGCCTTGACTAGACAGACCTTTGTTGGATAAGTAATGTCTCTGCTTTTTAATATGCTATCTCAGTTGGTCATAACTTCCCTTCCAAGGAGTAAGTGTCTTTTAATTTCATGGCTTCAGTCACCATCTGCAGTGATTTTGGAGCCCCAAAAAAATAAAGTCTGACACTGTTTCCACTGTTTTCCCATCTATTTCCCATGAAGTGATGGGACCAGATGCCATGATCTTAGTTTTCTGAATGTTGAGCTTTAAGCCAACTTTTTCACTCTCCTCTTTCACTTTCATCAAGAGGCTTTTGAGTTCCTCTTCACTTTCTGCCATAAGGGTGGTGTCATCTGCATATCTGAGGTTATTGATATTTCTCCTGGCCATCTTGATTCCAGCTTGTGCTTCTTCCAGCCTAGTGTTTCTCATGATATACTCTGCATATAAGTTAAATAAACAGGGTGACAACATACAGCCTTTTTGACATACTCCTTTTGACATACTTGACATACTCCATTTCCTATTTGGAACCAGTCTGTTGTTCCATGTCCAGTTCTAACTGTTGCTTCCTGACCTGTATATAGGTTACTCAAGAGGCAGGTCAGGTGGTCTGGTATGGCCACGGGACTGGAAAAGGTCAGTTTTTATTCCAATCCCAAAGAAAGGCAACGCCAAAGAATGCTCAAACTACTGCACAATTACACTCATCTCACACGCTAGTAAAGTAATGCTCAAAATTCCCCAAGCCAGTGAAAGAGGAGAGTGAAAAAGTTGGCTTAAAACTCAACATTCAGAAAATGAAGATAATGGCATCTGGTCCCATGGGAAAACAGTGGAAACAGTGTCAGACTTTATTTTGGGGGGCTCCAAAATCACTGCAGATGGTGACTGCAGCCATGAAATTAAAAGACGCTTACTCCTTGGAAGGGAAGTTATGACCAACCTAGATAGCATATTGAAAAGCAGAGACATTACTTTGCCAACAAAGGTCTGTCTAGTCAAGGCTATGGTTTTTCCAGTGGTCATGAATGGATGTGAGAGTTGGACTGTGAAGAAAGCTGAGCACCGAAGAATTGATGCTTTTGAACTGTGGTGTTGGAGAAGACTCTTGAGAGTCCCTTGGACCGCAAGGAGATCCAACCAGTCCCTTCTGAAGGAGATCAGCCCCAGGATTTCTTTGGAAGGAATGATGCTAAAGCTGAAACTCCAATACCTTGGCCACCTCATGCGAAGAGTTGACTCATTGGAAAAGGCTCTGATGGTTGGAGGGATTGGGGGCAGGAGGAGAAGGAGACGACAGAGAATGAGATGGCTGGATGGCATCACTGACTCGATGGACATGAGTCTGAGTAAACTCCGGGAGTTGGTGATGGACAGGGAGGCCTGGCGTGCTGCGATTCATGGGGTCACAAAGAGTTGGATACAACTGACTGACTGAACTGAACTGAGGCTTCAGCTATACGTGAACCATGAACTTCCAGGTGTTCAAGCTGGTTTTGGGAAAGGCAGGGGAACCAGAGATCAAATTGCCAATATCTGCTGGGTCATCGAAAAAAGAAGAGAGCTCCAAAAATATCTATTTCTGCTTTATTGACTATGCGAAAGCCTTTGACTGTGTGGGTCACAATAAACTGTGGAAAATTCTGAAAGAGATGGGAATACCAGACCACCTGACATTCTTGTGGTGTACACCAAAACAAAACACTTTTCTAAGCCTCCTCTAGTATAAAGAATAAACACTGATGGTCTGAACTTCACCAGTTACTTGCTCTTCAGTTGCTCTCAATTGGACTTTCAGACTGATTTTAAAAGATTATTTCTCTACCACAACATTGTAAATTGGTTATAGTCAAATAAAATTTTTTGAAAGGCTACTTATTTCTGATTCAAAATGTTTTGGAGGCAAATATAAAAATTCTCCTTTCCAAATTTTCAAATGTTATTCCAAATGTCTCTGAAAAAAAAATGGTGGATGGAATAAGAATTAGATAATAAAGTTGATGGCCCTAAGAGACAACAATTTCTCATTATCTACATTGATCTTAAAAAGATCTCATTATTCCAGTAACAAAGTGGCTGGTAGAGATTGTTGAGGTGGATTGCTTACCACTAGAGAAATCACCCTAGTGCCCTTCTTTCTTATTAAGTTCCAACATAATCTAGGTGAATGATTAATTTTCCCCAATAAAAGGAAGATATTAAAATGAATACATCTTTGTTTTTATTTCCATTACTCCAGGAGGTGAATCATAGAGGATCTTGTTGCAACTTATTGGGGATTTCTTTAAAAAAAAAAAAAATAACACTAGGAATAAAACTACCATATGATCCAGCAATCCCACTACTGGGCATATACCCTGAGAAAACCATAATTCAAAGATATATGTACCCCCAAATTTATTGTAACACTATTTACAATAGCTAGAACATGGAACCACCCTAGGTGTCCACTGATAGATGAATGGATAAAGAAGTTATGGTACAAATACACAATGGAATGTTACTCAGCCATAGAAGGAATGAATTTGAGTCAGTTCTAGTGATGTGGATGAACCTGGAGCCTGTTAAAAACAGAGTGAAGTAAGTCATAAAGAGAAAAACAAATATCATATAATAACACATATATAGAATCTAGAAAAAATGCCACTAATGAATCTATTTTCAGGGCAGGAATAGAGACACAGACATAGAGAACAGATTTGTGTAACAGCAGGGGAAGCAGAGAGTGGGATGACCTGAGAGAGTAGCACTGACACGTATATTACTACATGTAAAATAGATAACTAGTGGGAAGTTGCTGTGTGACACAGGGAACTTAACCTGGTGCTCCATAACTACCTAGTGGGGTGGGAGGAAATTTCAAGAAAGGCGGAGCATATGTATACTGCTGCTAAGTCACTTCAGTCATGTCCGACTCTATGCAACCCCATGGATGGCAGCCCACCAGGCTCCCCCATCCCTGGGATTCTCCAGGCAAGAACACTGGAGTGGGTTGCCATTTCCTTCTCCAATGCATGAAAGTGAAAAGTGAAAGTGAAGTCACTCAGTCGTGTCTGACCCTCAGCGACCCCATGGACTGCAGCCCACCAGGCTCCTCCGTCCATGGGATTTTCCAGGCAAGAGTACTGGAGTGGGGTGCCATTGCCTTCTCTGGAACATATGTATACTTGTGGCTGATTCACATTGTTGTATGGCAGAAACCGACATAACAAATTAAAGCAATTATCCTCCAATTAAAAATTAAATATATATTTAATATAAAATTACTAGAACTGCTAAACAGATTAGTGAGGTAGCAGGAAACAAGATTATCATATAGAAATCCATTGCATTGTTAGTGTTAACAATGAAATATCAAAAAGGGAAAGTTAAAAAGAATCTCTTTTAAAACAAAATATTTGAGGGCATTTTTTCCCCTATATACTATATTCTAGCTAATGAATAAAGAAGAAGTGACAAAACCAAACTATCTCTACTTCTCATTCCATAATGGATCTAGGCAAAGAGCGTCAATGGCTGCTAATACAGACAACCAGGCATTCCCCTTGTAGAATAACAAGAGTATAATATAATCTGTCAGCTCACCTTCTCCCATCAAGTTTGAATCCAATCAAATCTCTACATTCAGCTATCAATTGATGAAACTATAGATGTTAGAAAAACATGTTAAATTATGTCAAAAGAATGCAATCAGCAAAATTCAGATTTTGTAAAACTGTACAGGACAAATGACTCAATTTCTTCAATAAATTTGAAAAAGTTGTAGAGGAAAAGCCATAGAGACTTAAAAGGTTTCTCATCTAACCACATTCTATGGGCTTTATTTGGTACCAGTTCAAACAAACAAAATATGGCTCCACATAAACACTTGTATGTAAGTTTTTATGGCAACATTATTCATAATAGCCAAAAAAAAAAAGGATAAATAAATGTAGTATAGTATATCCATATAATGGATTATTGAGCCACAAAAAGGAATGAAGTACTTTTCCATGATACAACATATGTCAGGCGGCTCAGTAGTAAAGAATCCGCCTGCTAATGCCAGAGACTATGAAAAATCCTATGAACAGAGGAACCTGGCAGGCTACAATACAGTCCACAGGGTCGCAAAGAATCAGACATGACTGAGCAACTAAGCACAACAAGCACAACATATATCAACCTGGAAAACTTTAAGCTAAGTGAAGGTATTATTCACCAGGTTTGTTTTGCCCAATGTGCCTACAGCAGGCCAAAATGATCAGTCACTGATGTGAGCAGTGAAGCGAGGAAAACAGGTCCCATCTGCTCCAAGAAGGCAAGATTCTCATTTTTCTACACAGGCATCTAAGTGACGGGCCTCCCAAGTGGCACAGGTGGGCCTCCTGCCAGTGCAGGAGGTGTGGGTTGATTCATGGGTGGGGAAGATCCCTGGAGGAGGAAATGGCAACCCGCTCCAGTAATCTTCCCTGAGAAATTCCATGTACAGAGGAGCCTAGTCCAGGGGGTCACAAAGAGTTGGACACAACTGAGCACAGCACATAACAAAGCTACCGGCTTCTGCACATCTAAAGGTCATGAATGTGCTTGCCTGCACATGCCCAGTTCGAGTCAATGGTCCTTTCTAATGACCTCAACTTCAACTAGACACAGCTGACTTCGTTCTGCTTGAACTAGATGCAGCCGACTCCAAGTTCTGGGAAAACAACTCAGGCAAAATCGTGTTGTTCAGGCTACCAGGTCTTTGGAGGACATGAGAGTCTTAAAACCTCCATTAGCAAAAGGAGGTGAAATGGATTTCACCCATGAGTTCAAAAGAAGCCGGACACATTGTAACTATTCTACTGATATAAAGTATTTAAAATAAGCATATCCCTAGAAAGCTCATTAGTGGCTGCCAGGCACTGAGTGGGAAATAGGAAAAGTGACTGCAAATTGATACAGAGTTTCTTCTTGGGATGATGGAAATAGTGGTGATAACAGTGGTGATGATTGTACAACTTTGTGAAAATACTAGAAACCACTGAACTGCCCATTTTTAAATGGTGAATATTATGGCTTGTGAATTGTACCTCATTCTTGAGGGAAAAAATGAACACATCTTTGACTCACTGGTCTGGGTTGAAGCTAACTGAAGCTATAACAACTTAGGGTAACATACTTGGAAGAAAATCTGCTTTTTAATAAAAATGGGCTGGCAAATGGATGAATACCTAAAGTTCAGACTAGACTTTTCTATATCAATATCTCCTGCTTTTTGCTTTCTCCTAGAAGTACAATATGGTAGAACTAAAAAAGCTTTTTCTTGACAAAGTGAAAGGCGTTCATTCGTATCCTATTCTTTGCAACCCCATGGACTGAATTCTCCAGGCCAGAATACTGGAATTGGTAGCCTTTCCTTTCTCCAGGGGATCTTCCCAACCCAAGGATTGAACCCTGGTCTCCCACATTGCAGGCGGATTCTTTACCACCTGAGCCATAAGGGAAGCTTTCTTGACAAACTAGACTTTAAATTCTATAAGGGCAAAGACCATGCTTATTGTACTCACCGCCTGGCACATACACAGAGACTGAGGCTGCTCAGTCATGTCTGACTTTTTGAGATGTCATGAACTATAGCCTACCAGGCTTCTCTGTCCATGGATTCTGCCAGGCAAGAATACTGTATTGGGTTGCCATTCCCTTCTCCAGGGGATCTTCACAAACCAGGGATCGAACCCAGATCCTCCCACATTACAGGCAGATTCTTTACCATTTGAGCCATCAGAGAAGCCCTACACAGAGACTAGCACCGGAGAAAGTGTGTTGAATAAATGGGAAAGCAAATAATTCATTTAACTTTCTTAGAAGAGCAAGAGTCTTTCGACTTTAATTTTTCTTTTTAATTTTGTAACTGAAGTATAATTGATTTATAATAGCATATAAGTTTCAGGTGTGTGTTTTTCCCTTGTAGATTATTATATAATATTAAGTATAGTTACCAACAACATTTCTTTAATCAACTGTACTCCAATACATACTAAATTTTTTTTTAACTTAAAAAATATTGAGTATAGTTTCCTGTGCTATACAGTAGGTCCTTTTGGGTTACCTGTTTACACGTAGTAGTGTCAATATGTTTGGAGAAGGAAATGGCAACCCACTCCAGTGTTCTTGCCTGGAGAATCCCAGGGACGGCGGAGCCTGGTGGGCTGCCGTCTATGCGGTCGCACAGAGTCAGACACGACTGAAGCGACTTAGCAGCAGCAGCAGCAGCAGTGTCAATATGTTCACATCAGTCTCCTAATTTATCTCCCCCAACACCCTCTTTCCCCTTTGGTAATTACGAGTTTGTTTTCTGAGTCTGTGAATCTCTTTCTGTTTTGTAAATAAGTTCATTTGTATCTTTTTTTTTTTGGATTCCACATATAAGCAATATCATTTATTTGCTTTTTCTGGGTTGCTTCCCAAAGCATAATAATTGCTAGATCCATCCATGTTGCTGCAAATGACATTATTTCATTCTTTTTATGTCTAATATTCGATATTTTATATATATACAAAATGGAATATATATATACATACATAGATACTGCATCATCTTTATCCATTCATCTGTTGATGGACACTTAGGCTGCTTCCATGTCTTGGCTATCCTAAATAGTGCTGCAATTAACATTACATTGCATGGATTGTAAATATAGTACTACACAATCTCAGTTTGTTGAATCCACAGATATGGAACCTAAGGAAAGTGAGGGGAAACAGTATTTATGAACTTGAAAAAGACGTTATTTGAAGAAAGAAAAGGGGAAAATACCACCATCATTAAAGACCAAAGGCTTATGCCTTGGTGACCTATTTTAAGACTTTTAAGTTTTATTTTTGTAAGGATTATTTTCTTTATATATTATTAGGTTTACAATTAATTTTAATTTTTTTCCAGTGTTTTTGAGATACAACTGACATAACACTGAGTAAGTTTAAGGTGTACAGTGTGATGATTTGGCATATGTTTATCTTGCGTGTGAAATGATTACCATAGCAAGGTTAGTTAACACCTCTGTCATATCATATAATTATAATTCCTTTTTTGTGGTGAGAACATTAGGAATTTTCAAGTATAAAATATAGTTTTGTTAACTATAATCACCATGGTGTATATTAGGTTGTCAGAACTTATTCATCTTATAACTGGAAGTTTAATAAACTTTATTTTCAAAGCTTCTTAAAAAACGACTAAAATATGTACATATGCAAGCACCTATGTACACATATATGCATAGACTACATTCAGACTTGTTGATCACTATTTTGTTTCTAAATGCAAAACAGACCATCTGTTAAAAGAATTATTTCAGGGCTTTGCCAAAGGTCCATGCTTTCATGTGTGCTTTGGGTCCCTGCCCTTTTCATGATAAGTTGTTTTTCCCCTTCTTTCTCTTGCCTTTGCCAAAGAATGTGATACTCTTTCCACTCCATGCTTGGTTTTTGTGTATTAATTAGCATAAACTGCTTCTAGGGATTCTTGGAATTCTGAACTTTCACAACATGTGCTATTTCTAAGGTAACTGAAAAGAAACATGGTCTGGATTTATCAATCATATTACATCCTTCAGGTAGTATCAGTTGATTTCAGCATTTTCAAAGCTCTATTGTTGAATATGAATTGAGTTTGATACCTTTGGGATAAAAGCTATAAACTCTGGAAAACTTTTTTTAAATGTTCAGATAAATATATGCATATATCTATGTAAATGATATAATCTGTATAGTGCACACACACACACATATATATATTTTATCTTTCTGGCAATAAATTGGGGTGGGGTACATGTGTATAGTGATAGTCTAAAAATGGTTCCTGAAGTTATCAAATATTCATCCCTAGAACCTACAAATATTATATTTGGAAAAATTATCTTTATTACTTTGTTTGAAAAAATAGTCTTTGTGCAGATGATTAAGTTAAGGATCTTGAAATGTGGTTGTATTCTGGATTATCCAGGTGGACCCTAAATGCAATCCCATATATCCTTGTAGGATGGAGGCAAGAGGAGATTTGACACCTACAGAAGAGGAAGAGACAAGTTAAACCATGGGAGCAGAAACTGAAGTGATATAGCCACAAGCTGAGAATTGCTGAGAGCCAACAGAATCTGGAAGAAGCAAGAACCAAATTGCCCCTGGAGCTTCCAGAGGAATCACATCTTTTCCAATATCTTGATATTGATCCACTAAAATTGATTTCCAGACTGTAAGAGAATAAATTTCTATTGTTTTAAGCCACCAAGTTGTGGTTATTTGCTATAGCAGCAATGGGAAACATATGAATACACACGCAAAAAATGCACATACAGTATAAATGTGTGACTAAAACCATCACTGCACCCTCTCTAAGGCACCCTCTCTAAGGAATTGGGAGGAATCTCTGAAAGACAAAAATTACGCAGGCTGGACTGATTAAAAGCCACCATCCCAAACCTATGCATAATTAAACTACTGAAAATATGGAACTTGGTATCAAAAAACTGCACACCTGGAGAGTGATGGGTGTCAGAGGCAATAAACATGGTGGCTAGTAGGAGCAGGCGAGGTGAACAGCCCTGCCCTGTGACTCCTCACATGATGGGAGTTGCTTATTGTAGGATGAGATGGTTTGGTAGGAGAGAAAGGATGGTAAACAATGTGCATGTGACTGCGGACCTGGGAGGAAATGATGAACACCCACACTCAGAAAGAATAGGCACTGAAGTCCCATACTGTCAGCATGCCATGTTTTCCCCACACTTGCAGTGAAACAATGTTCTGGCAGGCTGCATGAACACCTACAACCAGATAATCAAAAATAAAACTCCACTACAAAGAAGTGTAAACAATCCAAAATAATAAGCTACTTGAGGAAGCCAAAACCTAAGAGAGAGAGAGAGTAAACTCAATGAATGGAAGAAACTAAAATGGAGAAACAGAGTTGAGTAAGCTAAATGAGGTTTTTTTTTAATATAATTATATTAAAAAGCAGAGACATTACTTTGCCAACAACAGTCTGTCTAGTCAAAGCTATGGTTTTTTCAGTAGTCAGGTATGGATGTGAGTTGGACTATAAAGAAAGCTGAGCTCTGAAGAATTGATGCTTTTGAACTGTGGTGTTGGAGAAGACTCTTGAGAGTCCCTTGGACTGCAAGGACATCCAACCTAAAGGAAATCAGTCCTGAATATTCATTGGAAGGACTGATGCTAACGCTGAAACTCCAATACTTTGGCCACCTGATGCGAAGAACTGACTCATTTTAAAAGACCCTGATGCTGGGAAAGATTGAAGGCGGGAGGAGAAGGGGACAACAGAGGATGAGATGGTTGGATGGCATCACTGACTTAATGGACATGAGTTTGAGTAGGCTCTGGGAGTTGGTGATGGACAGGGAGGCCTGGGGTGCTGCAGTCCATGGGGTTGCAAAGAGTCGGACACAACTGAGCGACTGAACTGAACTGAATACCCTTAATGAAGATTAAAAGAAGCTGATGCAGTCATAAAAATAGTCAGCTTCTCTCCCAGTGCCCAGACCTGACCCTCCACAAGGAGTAGAAGAGCAGATTCGAATGAGCCTACCTGCAGCCAGGCAGATCCAAAGTGAGAACAAACCTAGTTCAATTTCTTCTCGCAAATTCCCCAGGTGGATAGGAGAGGTAGAGAATTACAAGTGTTTTATATAAGGCTGCCTGTTGAATGGAGTCAAAATTCATTTCCATTTTCACAAATATAAGAACCAGAGATTATCTTCCCATTGATAATCAACATATCTAAAATGATTTCTTACAACAGTGTGCATGTTCATGACATTTTATAGTTTACAAAAAAGGATTTTTTCCATAGTTATCTCATTTGGCCCTTGTAGAGTTCTGGAAAGCAGCAAGTTGAGGACTTGAAACAAGAATTCCATAAGTAACTATAAGCCTTGTAATTCTAAAATCTAAACACAGAATCCATGACACAACTATTAAAAGATTTGGGATTCAGTAAATGTCACAATTGTCGTAACATTCCAGAGCCATTTCACTTTTGGACAGTATGGTCCAAAAAATAAAAAGACACATAAAAATAGATGATGAACAATAAGTGGAACTGCTGCTGCTGCTGCTAAGTCGCTTCAGTCGTGTCCGACTCTGTGAGACCCCATAGACCGCAGCCCACCAGGCTCCTCCGTCCCTGGGATTCTCCAGGCAAGAATACTGGAGTGGGTTGCCATTTCCTTCTCCAATATAAGTGGAACTAGGTAGACACAAATAACTAAATGAATCCTCTCTATCCTTGACATTCACCTCTTGCCTTAGCATCAGTCCTCACCCTGATCAGATCCTGGGAGTCATTTATCTTGCTTCCTAATCTCTCCCATCCAGTGATGAGTGCCGACATGTATACCATTTTATCTCTCATATAGTGCCTCCTTCTCAGGGCCTAAATCACAAGTTTAGTGTCAGCCTTCATCCCCTCTATTCTCTCAATATCCTAGTTTTTCTAGCTCCAGAGCCCTGCCCTTTTTGCCCAGATTCTACTCTATAGGTACAATGACATTTCAAAAATATAAATCTGGTCACCACCCTATCACTCCTGGTGGAATACACCGTTAATGAGGCAAACCCACAGCCATTTTCAACTCCCTTTTTCCTTAACACTCTAAAGAAAGAGTTGAATTCCTTCAACTCTGTTGCTTATTTGTGGCACCAGCTATGAGAAATTGTGTCGAGTGGCTTCCAGAATTTTTTTTCCTTTTTTAATAAAATAGATCTACGCAGGAATTTATCCTCCCAGCACCAGCCAGAGCTAGCACTGGAGAGATAGAATATTATTTTATTGCTCTGAAAGGCCATAATAGAAATGGCATGATTGCACTCTCCCCTGGTAATTGTATACTTTGATTTTTGTCGTTTTTTTTTTTTTTTTTTTTACTTGCTAACCCATGTCTGATATTTTGCAACCCCATGGACTGTAGCCCACCAGGTTCCTCTGTCCATGAGATTTCCCAGGCAAGAGTACTGGAACAGGTTGCGATTTCCTTCTCCAGGAAATCTTCCCAACTCAGGGATCGAATTCACATCTCCTGCTTGGCAGGCAGATTCTTTACTACCAAGCCACCTTGAATATCTTCACTCATTTCCCCAACCCTGCCCTCTTGCCCATGGCAGCCATCAATCTGCCCTCGATTTCTATGAGTTTGTTTTTGTTAGGTTCCACATATAAGTAAGATCATACAGCATTATCTTTCTTTGTCTGACATTTCACTTCACATTTGCTCTCAAGTTTCAAACATATCACCATAAATGGCAAGATTCCTTCTTTAATGGCTGTGGCACATTCCACTGTATATGTAAACTACATTTTCTTTATCCATTCATCCATTGGTGAAAAATTAGGCTGTTTCCTTAGGTATCTTGGCTACTGTGAATAATGCTCCAATGAACATGGGGTTGCAGACATCTCAGCATCTCAGATACTGATTTGGTTGCCTTTCATTACATACTCAGAAGTGAAATTGTTGGATCATATATTATTTATATTTTTAAAAAACTTTCTGAGCAAACTCCATACTGTTTTTCATAGTGAAAGCACCAATTTTCATTCCCACCAACAGTTCACAAGGGTTCCCTTTTCTCTGCACTAATGTCAGCACTTGTTACTCTTGTCTTTTTCTGACAAGTGTGAGGAGTATCTGATTGTGGTTTTGATTTGCATTTAAGGCAGAGGAACCAGAGATCAAACATCCACTGAATCATGGAAAAAGCAAGAGAGTTCCAGAAAAACATCTATTTCTGTTTTATTCACTAAGCCAAAGCCTTTGACTGTGTGGATCACAATAAACTGTGGAAAATTCTGAAAGAGATGGGAATACCAGACCACCTGATCTGCCTCTTGAGAAATCTATATGCAGGTCAGGAAGCAACAGTTAGAACTGGACATGGAACAACAGACTGGTTTCAAATAGGAAAAGGAGTACGTCAAGGCTGTATATTGTCACCCTGCTCATTTAACTTATATGCAGAGTACATCATGAGAAACGCTGGACTGGAAGAAACACAGCTGGAATCAAGATTGCCAGGAGAAATATCAATAACCTCAGATATGCAGATGACACCACCCTTATGGCAGAAAGTGAAGAGGAACTCAAAAGCCTCTTGATGAAAGTGAAAGTGGAGAGTGAAAAAGTTGGCTTAAAGCTCAACATTCAGAAAACAAAGAACATGGCATCCGGTCCCATCACTTCATGGGAAATAGATGGGGAAACAGTGGAAACAGTGTCAGACTTTATTTTTGGGGGCTCCAAAATCACTGCTGATGGTGACTGCAGCCATGAAATTAAAAGATGCTTACTCCTTGGAAGGAAAGTTATGACCAACCTAGATAGCATATTGAAAAGCAGAGACATTACTTTGCCAACAAAGGTTCGTCTAGTCAAGGCTATGGTTTTTCCTGTGGTCATGTATGGATGTGAGAGTTGGACTATGAAGTAGGCTGAGTGCCGAAGAATTGATGCTTTTGAACTGTGGTGTTGGAGAAGACTCTTGAGAGTCCCTTGGACTACAAGGAGATCCAACCAGTCCATTCTGAAGGAGATCAGCCCTGGGATTTCTTTGGAAGGAATGATGCTAAAGCTGAAACTCCAGTACTTTGGCCACCTGATGCGAAGAGTTGACTCATTAGAAAAGACTCTGATGCTGGGAGGGATTGGGGGCAGGAGGAGAAGGGGACGACAGAGGATGAGATGGCTGGATGGCATCACTGACTTGATGGATGTGAGTCTGAGTGAACTCCGGGAGTTGGTGATGGACAGGGAGGCCTGGCGTGCTGTGATTCATGGGGTTGAAAAGAGTCGGACACGACTGAGTGACTGAACTGAACTGAACTGATGACAAATGATACAGAGCACATTTTTGTGTACTTGGCTCTTTGTATGTCTTTGGAAAAAAATGTCTATTCAGGTCCTTTGCCCACTAAAAAAATCTGATTATTTGGTTGTTTTGCTATTAAGTTGTATGAGTTTCTTATCGATTTTAGGTATAGAGATCACTGCTCAGGTTCCCTCATTATGCAGAGCCAGTGGCTGTACTTAATAGTTGGGCAGTACTGTTGGCCTGGCTTCCTGCCTGAGCACAGCTGTAGGATGGACTCTGCAGCTGCCCAGATTCTCTAGTCAGGCTTCCTGGTTAAGTGGGACTAGAGGCTAAACTCAGCAGGTGGTAGGGCTAAAAATTTTCTTATCTTCCTGGGCAGGACCATATAAAAGGCTCCACTGCCCTTGTGGCTTTTTGGCTGGTTGTTGTTGTTCAGTTGCTGTGTTGTGTCCAACTCTGTGACCCCATGGACTGCAGCATGCCAGGCTTCCATGTCCTTCACCATCTCCCAGAGCTTTCTCAAACTTATGCCCACTGAGTCAGTGATGCCATCCAACCATCTCATCCTCTGTCATCCTCTTCTCCTCCTGCCTTCAATCTTTCCCAGCATCAGGGTCTTTCCCAATGAGTCAGTTCTTTGCATCAGGTGGCCAAAATATTGGAGTTTCAGCTTTAGCATCAGTCCTTCCAATTAATATTCAGGGTTGATTTCCTTTAGGACGGACTGGTTTGATCTCCTTGCAGTCCAAGGGACTCTCAAGAGTCTTCTCCAACACCACAGTTCAGAAGCTGGGGACCTAAATTAGATAGAGCTGCCTACCAAGCTCCCTGGCTAGACAAGGATCACTGGCTCAGCTCTGCAGATGGGCAGAGCCACTGGCTGGTATCTCTGCTTGGGCACCACCACAGGTAAGAATGTTGTCCCCTAAGATCTGAGCACTGGTTACTATAAGCCTTGTCCTCCTCGCTGTGTCTATCTGATTCCCAGTGGCCAAGTTCCTTAGATTCCCTCAGTGGTGTCTGAGATGAGACTTTAGGGAGTTGTAGGACTCCCAGGACATGTCCTACAACATTGGAAGAGCAATGCAAACTTGGGAGACTGCAGAGACTGTAGACTCAGAGAGGGCCAGAGATTCAGTGCCAGCCACCGGAAGGAGAGATGTAGCCACTCCCCTTCCCCTTCTAATGTGGGCCTTCTAGGTTCCTATGATTCAGGGAGATGCTTCAGTCTCACCTCCATGTGCTGGAGTTTTCTCTTGATATCTTGTCTGTGGATAGCTGCTAGTTGGTCTTCCTGTGAGGAGGGACTGAAGTCAGGAATACCTTAAATACTACTTTATAGTATTTAAGAGGTAAGGTAATATGCCCTGCTGATTAGAAATGAATCGTATTTACAGTTAGCCCCAATTTTGTTACATGGGGTAAAGTATGACCTCCCCAAAAGTACCTTTGGGAATATACACTTTCAAAATTAATAGCATAGATATTGTATCTTGTTCATTTATATCACCTTTCTTGGGCACATGTATATTTAAACCCAAGCCTGGTACCACCAGATAAACAAAATGGAAAAATTTAAGATGGAAAATTTATAAAGTACTATAATTGCATTCTCCCCAACCCAGTATTCCCATCTCCAAATTATAGAGAGAGTTCCACTGGAGTCCTCACTTTAGTTTCCCTCATATTCAATCATTTGAATAATCTAACCCTTGGGACTTCCCTGGTGATCCATTGGTTAAGACTTTGCCTTCTTCCACTGCAGGCGGGTATAGGTTCAATCTCTGATCAGGCTGCTAAGATTCCACATTCCTCAGGGCCAAAAAAACAAAACATAAAACAGAAACAATATTGTAAATTTGATAAAATGGTCCACATCAAAAAAAAAGAAAAAATCCACCCCTTAAATATTTTTTCAGCAGTTTTTGAGAAACAAGGACTTCAGATTACATCACAATTTTTCATCTATTTCTTTGCATTGATCACTGAGGAAGGCTTTGTTATCTCTCCTTGCTATTCTGTAGTACTCTGCGTTCAAATGGGTATATATCTTTCCTTTTCTCCTTTGCAAGGAGAGAAAGCCTTCCTCAGTGATCAATGCAAAGAAATAGAGGAAAACAATAGAATGGGAAAGACTAGAGATCTCTTCAAGAAAATTAGAGATACCAAGGGAACATTTCATGCAAAGATGGGCACAATAAAGGAAAGAATTGGTCTGGACCTAACAGAAGCAGAAGATATTAAGAAGAGGTAACAAGAATACACAGAAGAACTGTACAAAAAAGATCTTCATGACCAAGATAATCACAATGGTGTGATCACTCACCTAGAGCCAGACATCCTGGAATGCAAAGTCAAGTGGGCCTTAGGTAGCATCACTATGAACAAAGCGAGTGGAGATGATGGAATTCCAGTTGAGCTATTTCAAATCCTAAAAGATGATGCTGTGAAAGTGCTGCACTCAATATGCCAGCAAATTTGGAAAACTTAGCAGTGGCTACAGGACTGGAAAAGCTCAGTTTTCATTTCAATCCCAAAGAAAGGCAATGCCAAAGAAGGCTCAAACTACTGCACAATTGCACTCATCTCACATGCTAGCAAAGTAATGCTCAAAATTCTCCAAGCCAGGCTTCAACAGTACATGAACCGTGAACTTCCAGATGTTCAAGCTGGTTTTAGAAAAGGCGGAGGAACCAGAGATCAAATTGCCAACATCTGAAGGATCATCAAAAAAGCAAGAGAGTTCCAGAAATGCATCTACTTCTGCTTTATTGACTATGCCAAAGCCTTGGACTGTGTGCATCACAACAAACTGTGGAAAACTCTTAAAGAGATGGGAATACCTGGTCACCTGACCAGCTGTTTAAGAAACCTGTATGCAGGTCAGGAAGCAACAATTAGAACTAAACTTGAAACAACAGACGGTTCCAAATCAGGAAAGGAGTATGTCAAGGCTGTATCTTGTCGCCCTGCTTATTTAACTTATATGCAGAGTACATCATGAGAAATGCTGGGCTGGATGAAGCACAAACTGGTATCAAGTTTGCCGGGAGAAATATCAATAACCTCAGATATGCAGATGACACCACCCTTATGGCAGAAAGCGAAGAAGAACTAATGAGCCTCTTGATGAAAATGAAAGAGGAGAGTGAAAAAGTTGGCTTAAAACTCAACATTCAGAAAATGAAGATCATGGCATCTGGTCCCATCACTTCATGGCAAAGAGATGGGGAAACAGTGGAAACAGTGGCAGACTTTACTTTTGGGGCTCCAAAATCACTGCAGATGGTATTGCAGCCATGAAATTAAGACACTTGCTCCTTGGAAGAAAAGTTATGACCAACCTAGATAGCATATTAAAAAGTAGAGACATTACTTTGTCAACAAAAGTCTGTCTAGTCAAAGCTATGGTTTTTCCAGTAGTCATATATGGATGTGAGAGTTGGACTATAAAGAAAGCTTAGTGCCGAAGAATTGATGCTTTTGAACTGTGGTGTTGGGGAGACTCTTGAGAGTCCCTTGGACTGCAAGGAGACCCAACCAGTCCATCCTAAAGGAAATCAGTCCTGAGTATTCACTGGAAGGACTGATGCTGACTCCAATGTTTTGGCCACCTGATACAAAGAACTGACTCATTGGAAAATACCCTGATCCTAGAAAAGATTGAAGGTGGGATGAGAAGAGGATGACAGAGGATCTGATGGTTGGATGGCATCACCGACTCAATGGATATGTTCAGTTCAGTTCAGTCAGTCAGTAACGTCCGACTCTTTGTGACCCCATGAACCGCAGCACACCAGGCCTCCCTGTCCATCACCAACTCCCAGATGGATGAGGAGGCCTGGCATGCTGCAGTTCATGGGGTTGCAAAGAGTTGGACAAGACTGAGTGACTGAACTGAGCTGAACTGAACCCAATTTTTCAATGAAACCACTGATCTAAGAATGAAAAGGACTGTGGTAGAGCCATAAAATATTATTTTTCTTTCTTCATTTCTGTACACTGGTAGAAGAAAAACATGTGAAATATATCCAAATGAGCCAAATTGATGGATAATTTGCTCTTACAGAACTTTAATTTTATTCTCCAAAGTTGCTTCTGTTACAAGATAAGCAAACCTATTTTAGTATAGGCTCAATCCCATTTAAAACCCACTTGTAGCTTCCCAGAACTACCAGTAATGGTAGAGTGCAATCCACACACCAGCTGTATAGAGGTCCTTGACCTTAATCTTACTTGAGCTATTTCTAGGAATTTATTTTTTGCAGACAAAGATATAATTTCTTACCACATTAGTCAGCAGGTACAAAGGGAATCCTTAAGCCCATTAACGCATGACCTGAGTTCATTCACACCTATTCATTTCAAGGTATTAATAACTTCTAGCTAGTGAAATGATTAAGACAATCACCTCAGTCTTCCAATCCCCTTGTGAGCAAGGGGTTTTTTGTTGGGCATAGTGAGTCACTTTAATTTTTCATCCAAGTTTCTACAGGTAATTCAAAAACTAAGTTACTCATACAGGGATTTTCCTTATGTTCATCTATGTTTCATCTGCCTTGACCACATAGTGATGCTACTAACTGCAGCCACACAGTAAGTATTCAAACAACTGCCTGTGCTGTGCTTAGTCGCTCAGTCATGTCCAACTCTCAACCACCCTATGGACTGTAGTCCACCAGGCTCCTCTGTCCATGGGAGTCTCCAAGCAAGAATATTGGAATAGGTGGAAATGACCTTCCCCAGGGGATCTTCCTGATCCAGGGATTGAACCTGCATCACCTGGGTCTCCTCCACTACAGGTGAATTCTTCATCCATTGAACCACCTGGTAAGCCCCATGGTGGTCTAACTTGCTCTTGCTGCTGCTGCTGCTGCTAAGTTGCTTCAGTCGTGTCCGACTCTGTGCTACCCCATAGATAGCAACCCACCAGGCTCCCTCGTCCCTGGGATTCTCCAGGCAAGAACACTGGAGTAGGTTGCCATTTCCTTCTCCAATGCATGAAAGTGAAAAGCGAAAGTGAAGACGCTCAGTCGTGTTGAGTCTTCACAACCCCATGGACTACAGCCTACCAGACTCTTCCATCCATGGGATTTTCGAGGCAAGAGTACTGCAGTGGGTTGCCATTGCCTTCTCAAAACTTGCTCTTAATGGTTACCAAATCTAATCTCATCTTATTAGACTGATGATATGTAGATCAGATCAGATCATATCAGTCACTCAGTCATGTCCGACTCTTTGCGACCCCATGAATCACAGCACGCCAGGCCTCCCTGTCCATCACCAACTCCCAGAGTTCACTCAGACTCACGTCCATCGAGTCAGTGATGCCATCCAGCCATCTTATCCTCTGTCGTCCCCTTCTCCTCTTGCCCCCAATCCCTCCCAGCATTAGAGTCTTTTCCAACGAGTCAACTCTTTGCATGAGGTAGCCAAAGTACTGGAGTTTCAGCTTCATCATCAGTCCTTCCAATGAATATTCAGGACTGATTTCCTTTAGGATGGACTGGTTGGATCTCCTTGCAGTCCAAGGGACTCTCAAGAGTCTTCTCCAACACCACAGTTCAAAAGCATCAATTCTTCGGCACTCAGCCTTCTTCACAGTCCAACTCTCACATCCATACACGACCACAGGAAAAACCATAGCCTTGACTAGACGAACCTTTGTTGGCAAAGTAATGTCTCTGCTTTTGAATATGCTATCTAGGTTGGTCATAACTTTCCTTCCAAGGAGTAAGCGTCTTTTAATTTCATGGCTGCAGTCACCATCGGCAGTGATTTTGGAGCCCCAAAAAATAAAGTCTGACACTGTTTCCACTGTTTCCCCATCTATTTCCCATGAAGTGATGGGACCAGATGCCATGATCTTAGTTTTCTGAATGTTGAGCTTTAAGCCAACTTTTTCACTCTCCTCTTTCACCTTCATCAAGAGGCTTTTGAGTTCCTCTTCACTTTCTGCCATAAGGGTGGTGTCATCTGCATATCTGAGGTTATTGATATTTCTCCTGGCAATCTTGATTCCAGCTTGTGTTTCTTCCAGTCCAGTGTTTCTCATTATGTACTCTGCATATAAGTTAAATAAGCAGGGTGACAATATACAGCCTTAATGTACTCCTTTTCCTATTTGGAACCAGTCTGTTGTTCCATGTCCAGTTCTAACTGTTGCTTCCTGACCTGCACACAAATTTCTCAAGATGCAGATCAGGTGGTCTGGTATTCCCATCTCTTTCAGAATTTTCCACAGTTTATTGTGATCCACACAGTCAAAGGCTTTGGCATAGTCAGTAAAGCAGAAATAGATAATGTAAGCAAATTCAAATATTTTTGTGTCAAAAATAGTAAATGCATCCTGGATTTCATCCCATGAGATTGCCACTGTGTTTGGCTGGACTCAGAAATTGACTGAAAAGAAATCATTAACAAGGCCTAAAATGGCTCTACAATCTCCTTTAGCCTTTATACATTACCTTTACCACATCAGACATTGCTAAAGCTATCAAACAAACCAGTTTTTTAATTCTCCGTAGTCTACTATCAACCTTCAAGAACCATCTGCCTTATGTTCTGAAGCTAGACAGGACTCTTAAGAGAGTTAGTAGAAATCAAAACTGCCTCCTCAATTATTTTTTTTTATCAGTTATCTCTTGCTTCCTGCAATTCTGTGTTACTTAATATTTACTAGGAAGGACAGCTAATTCCAGTGGTACCATGCATTGAGGCACTCATATTGGGGTGATAACCACCAAATTATCTCTCCAGTCACTGTGCAACTTCCCCCCTGCCCTGGTTCCCTCCATCTGCGGCACTTTTACACCCTCCCAGTTTTATCTTCAGGACCTTTAGTGCACCTTCTCTGTCTCCTATGACTATCAGAGGATTTGTTGTGCCTACCATCCTTCTTAGGGGTCCACCAGTAAAAAGAGAATATGGATTATAGCTCTACTGCTTAATCATTTCCTTTCTAAACTGAAATCATGAGCTGCTCTCCGCTCCCCGCCCCTCCACTCCCACAGGCTGCTACTGTATAAGATAAAACATAGCCATCAGTTATGAGATTAACCAGGTTAGGTTAGATTTCCTAATACTGGGCCTAAGAAAGGGATTCTTATGCTCAAGTTTTATTGAGGGAGTGCTCTTCAGGATGAATCTCTAAGAGGAGTGTGAAGCAGGAGAGGGAAGTGGAAAGAGGTGAACAGGACCTCAGGCGGTTGGATCTCTCAGGGTGGGGGTGCTGCTGCTACTACTGCTGCTAAGTTGCTTCAGTCATGTCCAACTCTGTGCAACCCCATAGACGGCAGCCCACCAGGATCCCCCGTGCATGGGATTTGCCAGACAAGAGTACTGGAGGGGGTTGCCGGGGTGGGGGTGCACCGGAACATAAATGCACCACAGAGCTGTTCTCTGCTGACATAAGCGGTAGTTCTATCATACCCAGTGTTGACTAGTCAGTCCGTCATTGGCTGTAGGCAGTGGTGGAGAGAAGTTGGTAGTCACTCCAACAGGTGACAGGCATTCATCCTGTCCAAGGGCAGCTGTCCAAGGAAGTGGGCGGGTAGGCAGCTGTGAGCCATTAACAGGTCATGCTTAAAACAGCCTGGGATGAAACTGCTGGCAGAGAGGCAATTTGGGAGGGGTGGCAACACCATTTCTATTCTGATAATTTCTCACATATAATTGGCTTGAGAATCTTAAAAATGTATTAAAAACAAAACTGAAAATAGTCTATAAATGTCATTGAGGTGATGGGTATATAACACGAGGAAAGTTGATGGTGTACTTTGTAAAATGAAATAGACTACAGTCTGAGTCTTTTCAGATGAGTGAGTCACACAGATTTAGTAAGGGTAAGTACGAGTGCACACCAGTTAGAGCAGAATTTTTAAAGTTCTAGTGGCAAAAAAAGTCACAGGAAACATATTATTTGAATTTTTTAGCAGCAATTCCTTTTGAATAATCATTACCTGTGCCTAAACAGAGTTAAATCTATAGGCACATGTATAAAGGCACAGGCATTAGGCACAGGAAAAAAATCTGGGGCCAGCATTTCATTGATCTCCAATATACACATTTATTATATATTATAAATACTTCCATCACTATACCTCTAAGGCTCTGTACTAATTTGTCTGCATATCTCTCCTCTCTCTAGGTCTTTAATCACCTTAAAGGTAGATGGTATGTCTTACACATCTTCCTACTTTATTCCCAGTTGCCAGGTGAAAGTCAGTATACTTTTGTTGCATAAATGAAGAGATGAATAAAATACTGAGGAAATGTTCTAAGGATCCTTAGTTCCACCGGCAAAGAGTCATCGTTACTATGGGGATGTGTGTAGGATCCCAGGGTACAATCAGGATCAATAGGGTACAATTTCTCAGGGAGTGATTGCTTCTCAGACTCTTGCCTGGAAAATCCCATGGGCGGAGGAGCCTGGTAGGCTGCAGTCCATGGGGTCTCTAAGAGTCAGACACGACTGAGTGACTTCACTTTCACTTTCATGCATTGGAGAAGGAAATGGCAACCCACTCCAGTATTCTTGCCTGGAGAATCCCAGGGACGGGGGAGCCTGGTGGGCTGCCATCTATGGGTCACACAGAGTCGGACACGACTGAAGTGACTTAGCAGCAGCAGCAGCAGCAGCATTTTTCATGGAGGCAGTTTCAGTTTTTGTGATTTATCCTATTTTCACTTCCTCAAGATTATTAGGGCAGGACTTCTCTGGTAGTCCAGTGGCTAAAACTCTCAATGCAAGGGGCCCAGGTTTGCTCAGGGAACTAAGTAAGAGAACTTAGCAGGTCAGAAAACTAAAATTCCACGTGTCACAACTGAGAGTCCAAATGTCACAATGAAAATTGAAGATCTCGAGTGTTGCAATTAAAACCCAGTGCAGCCAAATAAATAATTTTAAAAAATTATTAGGGCAAAGTTGAGTTCTTAGGATGGTTTGATTCTCAAATGCAAAGGGAAAAGGGTAAAGCTGGAAATAAGTCAATGAGACTCAGTCCAGGCAAAAATAAATACTTTGGAAATATTAACAGTAATTTACTTCTTCTTTAAATAAAAAAGAATGAAAAATTATAATTTATATAATTATGATGGAAAAGCTTTTAGGGTTATTGGCACTGTATTATAGTTGAGTAGACCTAAAAAATTAAGGATTTTAATTGTTGAGCAACAGAAATTAAGTAACAATACTGAGTGTTCTTTTTAACAATAAAATATTAATAAGTTTTTCCTTCAGTGAAGCAGAAGCTCTATTAAAATGCAAACGTAATTTTTTATTATTTTTTTTTTAATTTTATTTTATTTTTAAACTTTACATAATTGTATTAGTTTTGCCAAATATCAAAATATCAAAAGTAATTTTTTCTTGGAAATTTGCCTGTATTATTCAGTGTTCACCAGAGAAACAGACCAATAGAAGATATACATATATCTACATGTGCATGCTCAGTCGCTCAGTAGTGTCTGATACTTTGCAACTCTGTGGACTGTAGCCTACTAGGCTCCTCTGGCCATGGGATTTTCCAGGCAAGAATACTGGAGTGCATTGCCATTTCCTCCTCCAGGGGATTTTCCTGACCCAGGGGATCAAACTTGAATCTCCTGCATTGGCAGGTGTGTTCTTTACCACTGAGCCACCTGGGAAGCCATACATATATCTATATATATTTACAAATCCATATATATGTATATCTATATGGAGAAGGCAATGACACCCCAGTCCAGTACTATATATAAACACACACACATATATATATATGGAGAGAGAGAGAGATGAAATAGGCTGACATGACTGTGGAGGCTGACAAGTCCAAAATCTGCAGCGTGAGTTGGCAGCCTGCAGACCCAGAATTGACATTGCAATTTTGTCCAAAGGCCATTGAAATCCTTCTTCTAGGGAGGTCAGTCTTTTTGATTAATGCCTTCAACTAACTGGATGAGACCTATGCTCAAATTATCAGGGCAGTTTGCTTAATACAAAGTCTACAGACTTAAACATTATTTCATCTAGGAAAGACCTTCACAGAAATTTCTAAAATAATGTTTGACAAAATATCTGAATATCATGGCCTAGACAAATTGATAAATGAAATTAATTATCATATTGTTCTAATCCTTTGTAAATCTATCAAGTATTGTGCTTCTTTTTTTCTCTCATATTTCATAGTGTAATTTCTCTTATTCTGAGCCTTGTGCATTTATTCATTAAGTCACCATTTAATTTTTAGTTACTTGAGTGCATTTCACATGTCAATCAAATCTTCTCCTGAATAGCTGAAAAGTAAAAATTTCTGCCCTTTGCCGTCTCAACAGCTGACTCATAGCTCTTTGAGGTATTGTGTTTTAAGAATTCTGAGGTTAAAGTCACAGCGATAAAAATTAACAAGGAATGAGTAGTCATCAATGCATCTGACATTGCAAATAAGTGATTCACAGGAAAAAGCTCATATCACAGGTTACCACCCACCACTAATCAAGAGAAGTGGTCAAAAAATTCTTTGGTATATAATTTCAATTTTTTCATTATCCTAAGAGTGTAATTTGAGTGGATTGTGTTGGTTTAATGGTTTGGAGGTTTTAAAAAAGATATAATATAAAGAAAATAAATTACTTAGGAAATAAATGTTTCTCTTTCACCAAATAATTCACTCAAACCAGACAAATGATGAACTGTGAAGATGCTCAAGGTTCTCTTGATTCACAGCTTTGTGTGGTAGGATACCTATCCAACTGATTGACTTGGTCAGACTTTGAGTAGCAAGAGTATAGATGACACTACACAAACACAACCATTTATTCCTTAAACATTCCACTATGTGTCAAACACTGAGCCAAGAATTGAAAGTGGAATGTGCATAATCCTCACTCATAAGAAACCTATAGCCCAATGTGGCAGCAAGCATAGTAACATATAAGTTCTATAAATGATAAGATCATTAACAGAGTGAGAAGACAAGCCATAGACCAGACCAGGAGAAAATATTTGCAAATGCCATATTTGATAAAGAATTGTTATCCAAACTATACGAAGAACTCTTAAAATACAACAATAAGAAAAGAAACAACCCAGTTAAGAAAATGGGCCATAGCCCTTAGCAGATACCTTACCTAGAAGATACACAGATGACAAATAAGCATATGAAAAGGTGATTAACGTCACATCATCAGATGCAACCAAGCAACCTAAGACAATAAGATGTGACTGCATATCTATTAAAATGGACAAAATCCAAGACACTGAAAACACCAAATGCTGGTGAGGATGTGGAGCAACAGGAACTCTCATTCATTGCTGATGGGTGTGCACAATGACATAGCCACTTTGGAAGGCAGAAGAAAGTTTTTTACAAAACTAAACATACTATGCATGTGCTAAGTCGCTTCAGTAGTATCTGACTCTCTGTGACCCAATAGACTGTAGCCAGCCAAGCTCCTCTGTCCATGGGATTCTCCAGGCAAGAAGATTGGGTTGCCATGCCCTCCTCCAGGGGATCCTCCCAACCCAGGGATCAAACTTGCATCTCTTACATCTCCTGTATTGACATGCAGGTTCTTTACCCTAGCACCACCTGGGAAGCTTGAAACAAACTGCATGATGTAGCAATCAACTTCCTTAGTATTGGCTTAAATGAATTGAAAACTGATTTCTACACAAAAACCTGTATACAGATGCTTACAACAACCTTATTCAAAATTGCCAACATTTGGGAACAACCAAGATGTCCTACAGTAGGTCATTAAATAAATAAACTTTGGTACTTCCAGATAATGAAATATTCAGTTCAGTTCAGTTCAGTTCAGTATCTCAGTCACGTCTGACTCTTTGCGACCCCATGAATCACAGCACGCCAGGCCTCCCTGTCCATCACCAACTCCCGGAGTTCACTCAGACTCACATCCATCGAGTCAGTGATGCCATCCAGCCATCTCATCCTCTGTCATCCCCTTATCCTCCTGCCCCCAATCCCTCCCAGCATCAGGGTCTTTCCCAATGAGTCAACTCTTCGCATGAGGTGGCCAAAGTACTGGAGTTTCAGCTTTAGCATCATACCTTCCAAAGAAATCCCAGAGCTGATATCCTTCAGAATGGGCTGGTTGGATCTCCTTGCAGTCCAAGGGACTCTCATTTAGTGCTAAAAAGAACTGAGCTATTAAGCCACACACACACACACACAAAACAAAACCTGGGAGAACATTAAATGCATATTATTAAGTGAAAGAAGCCAGCCTGAAATGGCTACACACTATATGGTTCCAACTAAGCAACAATTTGGAAAAGGCAAAACTATGGGAAGTGCCAATGGTTGCCAGGAGTTTGGGGAGAGGGAAGGATGAAGCAGTAGAACACAAGAGATTTTTAGGGCAGTGAAACTATTCTGTGGATTGTTATAATAAACGATATACATCACTATATATATATATGTTTATCTATCTATATAGATATAGATATATAAATTCAGCAGTGGCCACAGGACTGGAAAAGGTCCGTTTTCATTCCAGTCCCAAAGAAAGGCAATGCCAAAGAAGGCTCAAACTACCACACAATTGCACTCATCTCACACTCTAGCAAAGTAATGCTCAAAATTCTCCAAGCCAGGCTTCAACAGTACATGAACTGTGAACTTCCAGATGTTCAAGCAGAATTTAGAAAAGGCAGAGGAACCAGAGATCAAATTGCCAACATCTGCTGGGTCATTGAAAAAGCAAGAGAGTTCCAGTAAAACATCTACTTCTGCTTTATTGACTATGCCAAAGCCTTGGACTGTGTGCATCACAACAAACTGTGGAAAACTCTTAAGGAGATGGGAATACCTGGTCACCTTACCTGCTGTTTGAGAAATCTGTATGTAGGTCAGGAAGCAACAGTTAGAACTAAACTTGAAACAACAGACGGTTCTAAATCAGGAAAGGAGTACATCAAGGCTGTATATTGTCACCTTGCTTATTTAACTTTATGCAGAGTACATCATCAGAAACGCTGGGCTGGATGAAGCACAAACTGGAATCAAGCTTGCTGGGAGAATATCAATAACCTCAGATATGCAGATGACACCACCCTTATGGCAGAAAGCGAAGAACTAAAGAGGCTCTTGATGAAAGTGAAAGAGGAGAGTGAAAAAGTTGGCTTAAAACTCAACATTCAGAAAATTAAGATCATGGCCTCTGGTCCCATTATTTCATGGTAAAGAGATGGGAAAACAATGGAAACAGTGACAGATTTTATTTTGGGGGGCTCCAAAATCACTGCAGATGGTGACTGCAGCCATGAAATTAAAAGACTCTTGCTCCTTGGAACAAAAGTTATGGCCAACCTAGACAGCATATTAAAAAGCAGAGACATTACTTTGACAACAAAGGTCCATCTAGTGAAAGCTATAGCTTTTCCACTAGTCATGTATGGATGTGAGAATTGGACCAAAAAGAAAGCTAAGCGCTAAAGAATTGATGCTTTTGAACTGTGGTGTTGGAGGACACTCTTGAGAGTCCCTTGGACTGCAAGGAGATCCAACCAGTCCATCCTAAAGGAAATCAGTCCTGAATATTCACTAGAAGGACTGATGCTGATGCCAATGTTTTGGCCACCTGATGCAAAGAACTAACTTATTTGAAAAGACCCTGATGCCTGGAAAGATTGAAGGCAGAAGAAGTGGATGACAGAGGATAAGAAGGTTGTATGGCATCACTGACTCAATGGACATGAGTTTGGATAAACTCTGGGAGTTGGTGATGGACAGGGAGGCCTGGGGTGCTGCAGTCCATGGAGTCACAAAAAGTCAGACACGACTGAGCAACTGAACTGACTAATACTTCACTATACATTTGTCAGACACGAAGAGTTACAACACCAAGAAACCCTAATGTAAACTATGGAATTTGGTTGATTTATCAGGGTTGGTTCATTGATTATAATAGATGCACTGCTCTGGACCAGGATGTTGATGATGTAAGAGGCTGTGCCTGTTTGAGGGCAGGGGACATATAGGGACTTTCTGTACTCTCCACTCAACTTCCTTGACCCTAAAACTGCTCTTTAAAGAAGTGTATGTGTGTGTGTGTGCGTGTGTGTGTGTGTGTGTAAGTATAATCAGGCCAGATAATCTATTCTGGGGCCTAGAAAGTTTCAGTTAGTGGGAAAAGCTGTCAAATTAACCACATAAAACAAATTAGCCTATCCACTGGGAAACCTACATTAAAATTACCTGAGGTGTCCTTTAACAGTGAAGATTGTGGAGTCATATCTTAGATTTCCCGAATTAGAATTTCTTAGTGCTGGGAGCTGGTAATCTGCAGTTTTTAAAGTTCTTCAAGTTGTTTTATATTCCATAAGGTTGGAGAATCATTCTTCTCTTTCATTTTCACACTTTATATAAAGCAATAACAAATTGATTCCAAATGTTTTTAATAACTTTATCTTATTGGGAATAATCAGCAAGTTTAATATTCATTAAATTATTATATTTTTCATATTTTATTAATGATATAAACAATGTAGATAATACTGAAATAGATTTATTGGGGACATATATAACTCTGACACATTTTATTAAGAAGGAATAAAAAATGTAAATGATTTGTGGTTTGGGCAGTGTGGTACAAATGTTTAAGTATAAATCACGTAAAGTTGCAATCATTATTAATGCTATCTTTACCACAAGATATGCTAAGAATGTCTCAATAATAGAAATATTTTGTTGTTTAAATTCAAGAAAATCATGAAGAAACTGTTCAGCTTTGTGTGTTCATCTGATAAGGACAGCTAAATATATCCTCCCCATACTTCCTGTTTTTATTTCTAAAAGCATAGCAGCCATTCTAGTATATCTTTTGCAGTTAGTTGTCCATAAGTGTGTCTTGGCTGAAAGAGCTTACCTAGAACTGGTTGTTCAAAATGCTAGGAGAGGTGCTATCATACTGGCTAGATGACAGTGACTCTAACACAACTTCCACAACCCAATCCTATGCAGCAAAATCTGAACGCCACTGTTAAATAGGAAAATCTCTGCTACCAAATCTCAATTGTGTCTTTCTGGAACAAAAACTTTTATGGAATGTCATACTCCCATCCCCACATCTTGTGGAATCTTTCCCCAAAGCCACAAGGCCTTCACCGAGGCCACAAAGGCGAAGCCATATCCAAAGTCATTTCCAGAACTGACTGAGCCCCTTTGGACCATTGCCAAAGCTCTGCTGAACATCACCAGGAAGCTTCCTGACCCATATTAGGCAAAAATGCTCACTCTGGTACTCACCTTATAACACCCTAATCAATCACCCAACCTTCCGCAGGAATTTTCTTTATCTTGAGGCTATAAAAATTGGCTACTAACCCACTAAAAGAATCAACTCTTGCTAGCCTGTCAGGAGGTCAGCCCTCTGTGCTTGCAGCGACCACATTCTCTCTGCCCTTTATTCTTAATAAACCCACTCCTTTCTGTGATACTCTGTGTCTGGAAATTCTTTTCCAACCAACATATTAACTGCCATGACATAATACATTCTTTTCATATATTTTCTTTAATGACCCATTTACTCTAATAGTTTGAGTTTCTTTAGTAAGCTTAAATGGAATGTCAGTTTTTTCAGTTTTTTTTTAACCATTTCTGTAAATCATCTATCCTCCCTTCTATACAATAACACACACATACTTTCTCACAGCCCACATTCACTTGTGCAGTAGTTTATGTATTTGCTCAAATAGATCCTAACCTTTGTTATCCACTTTGTATGAGATCTATTGCATTATTCTCAGAAGCATCTGAGCATCCTAAGAGCCTCAAGCTGTTGAATGTTACAAGCTATTTTTGAAATAATTAGACCATGTACATTGGAAATTCATAAATTCATCTCTTCTTGCTTTACTTTTAAGTGGCTGCAACCTCATTATTTTAAAATAAATGGCTATCAAATTGCACTACTTTACCATGTATGATCTGCCCCTAATCTTTGGTAAGAAAAACAGCAAGATACAGATACAGTAAATCAAAGTATGTTGACCCATACTGGCCAATTAAATATTCTGGCCTTTTCTCCATTCCATCAATTGTGCTTTTAATTTGGTATCAGGTAAACAACGATGCAGTTTAAGCCATTAATCTGCACTTACTTGATTATACCTGTTGACAATGATTTTTACATTTATTCAGACACCCACTAGTATATTATTGAGTGTGCATGTGCACTCAGTCATGTCCAACTCTTTGTAACCCCATGGACTTTAGTCCACCAGACTCCTCTGTCCATGGAATTTTCCAGGCAAGAATACCAGAATGGGTTACCATTTTCTACTCCAGGGGATCTTCTTGACCCATTGATTGAATCCAGGTCTCCTGTATTGCAGGCAGATTCTTTACCAACTGAATCACCAGGGAATCCCATGCTGCTGCTGCTGCTAAGTCACTTCAGTAGTGTCTGACTCTGTGCGACCCCATAGACGGCAGCCCACCAGGCTTCCCTGTCCCTGGGATTCTCAAGGCAAGAACACTGGAGTGGGTTGCCATTTCCGTCTCCAATGCATGAAACCCATAGGTTGGTGCAAAAGAAATGGCAGCTTTGCACTGTTGAATTTTGCTCTTTGATATTGGAATACATTCTAAATAAATATGGTTATGTTATACATCATTTTAATGTGCATTTCTTGCTTTCTGTTTTTCTGCTAATGACTTATTACTTGCTATTTATTTTATATTTATTTTAGACTATAGAAGTGATGTTAGACAAAAAGCAAATTCGTGAGATCCTTTTATTCGAGTTCAAAATGGGATGTAAAGCAGCAGAGACAACTCGCAACATCAGCAATGCATTTGGCCCAGGAACTGGTAGCAAATGTACAGTGCAGCAGTGATTCAAGAAGTTTTGCAAAGGAGACGAGAGCCTTGAAGTTGAGTACAGTGACTGGCCATCGGAAGTTGACAACGACCAACTAAGAGCAAGCATTGAAGCTGATACCCTTACAGCTACAGGAGAAGTTGCCAAAGAACTCAACGTCAACCATTCTATGGTCATTTGGCATTTGAAGCAAATTGGAAAGGTGACAATGCTCTATAAGTCAGTGCCTCGTAAGCAGACTGCAAATCAAAAAAAAAAAAAAAAAATCATCATTTTGAAGAGTCGTCTTCTCTTACTCTATGCAACAATAACAAAATGTTAATGATTGAGAAATGTCTCAATCAGATTGTTATGTGTGACAAAAACTGGATTTTATATGACAGCCAGCAATGATCTGCTCAGTGGTTGGATGAAGAAGAAACTCTAAAGCACTTCCCAAAGCTAAACTTGCACCAAAAAAAAGGTTATGGTCACTGTTTGGTGGTCTCCTGCTGGTCTGATCCACTACAGATTTCTGAGTCCTGGCAAAACCATTACATCTGAGGAGTATGTTCAGCAAATCAATGAAATGCACAGAAAACTGCAACTCCTGTAGCCAGCACTGGTCAACAGAAAGGACCCAATTCTTCTCAATGACAATGCCTAAGCACATGTTGCACAACCAGCATTTCAAAAGTTTAATGCATTGGGCTATGAAATTTCACTTCATCTGCCATATTCACCTGACCTCTTGCCAACCGACTACCACTTCTTCAAGCATCTGGACAATATTTTGCAGGGAAAATGCTTCCACAACCAGCAGGAGGCAGAAAATCCTTTCCAAGAGTTGTCAAATCCTGGAGTATGAATTTTGTGCTACAGGAATAAACAAACTTATTTCTTGTTGGCAAAAATGTGTTGATTGTAATGGCTCCTATTCTGATTAATAAAGATGTCTTTGAACCTAGTTATAATGATCCAAAATTCACAGTTCAAAACTGCAATTACTTTTGTCCCAATGTAATAACTCAGTAGCATTATGTCACATTCATATATATTAGTCTATGTTATCCACACACAGTCACTTTATAAATGCATCATACATTAATTGCTATATTTACTACCTCTATTTGCTTAGTAATCTAACAGGATAGATATAAGCATTTGCTTGTCAGGCATGGGGAACATCTACCCTGTATCCAGTTGGTATATTCCACATCTTTATTGCATCATTTATTCTTTCCATTCTTTTCTTATATCATCAAGTTTAAAATTATTTCTCCTTTACATTTAAGAAATTCCAATATTAGATTGATAAAAATTTCTTATTATGGAAGACTGGAAACAGACACACAATCATCACTGTATTTATGTTTAGTTATCTGAATTGGGACTCCTTTTTCAAGAGTATATAGTGAACTGATCTAGAGAATCTAAACCTTTCTGTCCTACATTCTCTGTAGTCCCAAAGAAAATATTGAGTTTGTGTAGCAGGTTAAATGTAGCTGGTTCGAAAAATGATGTCTAAAAATGACATCATTTGGTTTTGGGGAAAAAAAGATTTTACTGCCCAAGGCTATAAATATAAAAAAGTCCCAAAGAAGTTTCTGGGAGAAATTTTAGTCATTTGTCCTGTGGATGCTTAAGACCCAAGCACTGAGGTGAACCTCCTGAAAGTGAAATTTCTCAAGCCAAGGACCACTGTTTGACTTTCTGTTGGTCTTCAGTAGTGGTGCTGACTAACAGATCAGTTGCTGATCACTGGTGGGAGATCAGGACCGGATTTAGCTCCTCACACATATGGTCGCATACTCCGTAGGTGCTTCTTGCACATGTGTTGCCTGTCTTGGGTTCATTCCAATGACCGAATGCTTCAGGGAAGCATAAATAATGCCCTGTTTGTTTTCTTCCAGACTTGGGTTAAAATAAACCCCAGACTCTCTCCGGACCCTGAACCAGGGGTCGTTATCATAAATTCCAGTTTCCAAATGCAATGTTTGGGAACTTTCCATGATGTCGATTTCAGTTGGCTCACTCCTAAAGAACTGGGGAACATCAACCTAAAAGAGAGGGAAAAAAAGATTTCTTTAATTACAACTTAAGGATGTGATAGTGCATATCCACTAGGAAACCATGAGTGTAGGCTAAATTGAGTGGTTATACATGGAGAGAAATAATCTATTCTTCATTGTAGGTGTTGACATCTACTCCTTAAAGCAGATTCTCACTTATTAAAGGGTGAAAGGCTTAAAGACCACTATGTTCTTCTGAAAGAGTTATTTTGTGCTTTAAAAAAATTATTTATTTTTAATTGGAGGATAATTGCTTTACAATATTGTGAAGTTTTCTGCCATACATCAACATGAGTCAGCCATAGCTATACATATGTCCCAACCCTCTTGAACCTCCCTCCCATCTCCCACCCCATCCCAACCTTCTAGGTTGTCACAGAGCACTAGGTTCAGCTCCCTTTTATTTATGGTCATTTTTGAGCTCACAGAACCCTTTTTGACCCCTCTTTGAAATGGAAACCACACATCAGATTAATGAGAAAAGCATAAAATATCCCTTCAGAACATCAGGAGATGTGTAATATAATGTATAGCATTAACACAGTTTAGAATAAAGCAATTAAAGATAAAGCAGAACCATTACTCTCTAAGGGACAAAAAGAATATACTATGAAGAATAAATATTATCCAAGATATATTATTATGATTTGAAACCTGGGACTGGAAGTTGCTGTCAATTTGATGTGGGTGGACAAAGCTTGGGGAAAAGTTCTAAAGATATTCCAGTTGTTATTTCCACCACACGGATTTTCTAACACTTCCAAATTGAGTCAAATATCTTAAAGTTTTCAAGAAAGATGTGAACTTACGTAAACTAAAAGTACTGAAACCTGATTTTTTAAAAAACTTTTTTCAATTATTTGTTAGCTGTTTCTACCTATACAAGGGACCCGGCTGGTAAAAAATGAAGATACCATGTTAATGCTAAGGCTTATTTCAATTTTCTAAATCCCAATGTTACCAATTTATATTCTTGAGGTTCAGCCTAATTTCTTTGAGGTATCAGGTCCTTAACCTGATATGCCTAACCTGATAACCTATATCCCTTACCTGCTCTTTTGTCATCCACATTGTGATGTATACAGAGTTCTATACTGGTGGCTCAGTGGTAAAGACACTGCCTGCAATGCAGGGTACCCTGGTTTGATCCCTGGAGAAGGGAATGGCAGCCCACTCCAGTATTCTTGCCTGGAGAATTCCATGGACAGAAGAGCTTGGCTGGCTATAGTCCACGGGATCTCAAAGAGTCAGTGTTGACTGAGTAACTAACACACACCCACACACACACACCATGCAAACATGTCTAACTTTGTTCTGACAAATGAAGTATTAACTGTTGAGTATACTGCCTCCCTCGGATGGCCTAGCTGCCTAGGAAATAACACCAAGGCTGAATGATTGAAAGAAGCAAGATTCATTTAAGCGTCTTCATCTCTTGACTCAGATGGAAAGTGTCTCAAAGAAGCCCTACTAAAGTCTCTGGAGGAGCTCTGGAGAAGACTGTCATGTGACCTAATAACTGAAAGGTTGTTGCTGAACCACGAAAGATGCCAGGATTCTTGGCCTTCAGAGGAGAAGAATTCAATGGGGGGCCAGAGACAAGGCTTGATGGCTCAGAGCTTTTGTGTAATAAAGTTTTATTAAAGTATAAAAGAGATAGAGAAAGCTTCTGACATAGACATCAGAAGGGGGCAGAAAGAGTACCCGCCTACTAGTCTTTAGCTGGATGTTATATAGTTACTGCTGCTGCTGCTGCTGCTGCTGCTGCTAAGTCGCTTCAGTCGTGTCTAATTCTGTGCGACTCCATAGACGGCAGCCCACGAGGCTCCATCGTCCCTGGGATTCTCCAGGCAAGAACACTAGAGTGGGTTGTCATTTCCCTCTCCAATGCATGAAAGTGAAAAGTGAAAGGGAAGTCGCTCAGTCGTGTTCGACTCTTAGAGACCCCATGGACTGCAGCCTACCAGGCTCCTCTGTCCATGGGATTTTCTAGGCAAGAGTGCTGGAGTGGGGTGCCAATGCCTTCTCTAGCAGTCTGTTAATGAAAGAAAGGAATGTCTCAAAACTCAGAGAATGGCACTAGGCTCCTTACCCACAAGACTCATTTTGAGATAGTTTTGGCACCAGGGGAGTCATCCTGGGCCATGAAATGATTGATTTGAATCTTGAAGAAAAGCAGATTACCATGCAAATAGTTTTGTTTACATGGCTTAAGAGAGCAATGTATGAGTATAACATATTGTTTTGTCAAGTCAGTTCTGAGCCTTTAGGTGAACTGACTTGAGGACAGAAACTGGGGTAGATGCATAGTACAGAACATGGCTTAAGACAAACATTTCCATAAGAAAAATGTATTGGTTAGCTCAAAATTTGAGAAAAGTTAAGTTCAGGCGGAACCAGGTGTCATTATGGCAACACAGTATTTTAAGAAAAACCTCTTTTTAAATTTGTATAGAGAAGGGGAAAAAATATATCACTAGTTTGTTTCCTTCTGCTACTTAAGAGAGAGAGAAAAAAATGTCTGACACTTGCAGCCTATTTCCTCCGTTTGGAGACCCCTGGCCTTCCTGCCTGTTACCCTCTCATATCTAGCCGTAAATCTTTAACATATCAACAAGGTCTCTGTTGTATTTTTCAATCTATGTAGTTTGTCAACTCAATTACCTGCCTCCCATCCCCAAAGGTGGCTGGTTTCCATGGAAAACTTTGTTAGAGTAAATTAGGTAAAAGAAAGCATGGTGGCTGAACCTATTCTGTGGCACCTGATCAAAGTGGGTGGGTGCCACAAGGCTGGTGCACAATGGTATGGTGGGTAGAGATGGCAAAACTGAAGCAGCTGTCTTATTCTATATTTGTATAGCACTCCACAGTCTGTAATGGAGAAGGCAATGGCACCCCACTCCAGTACTCTTGCCTGGAAAATCCCATGGATGGAGGAGCCTGGTGGGCTGCAGTCCATGGGGTCGCTAAGAGTTGGGCACGACTGAGTGACTTCACTTTCACTTTTCACTTTCATGCATTGGAGAAGGAAATGGCAACCCACTCCAGTGTTCTTGCCTGGAGAATCCCAGGGATGGGGGAGCCTGATGGGCTGCCATCTATGGGGTCGCACAGAATCCGACACGACTGAAGCAACTTAGCAGCAGCAGCCACATTCTGTAAAGCACTTCAGAAAATATGCAATTCACTTGTTTATACTAAACAAGTACTTTCATACCCTCAAAGGACATCCTGGAATAGGATTAAAATTTTGACTTTTAAAAGTATGTTTCATATTATCCTTTTTCTAATTTGGATTTCTATTCTGCTGGTTCACATACAATTCCCTCTTGACAAAATTTGAGTCTCAAAGATCTAATACAGTATCTCTTTGATTATTTTCTGAAATGCTTGATAACTCAAATGGGGCAAAACTCTGAAATCCTATGAAATACACGAAGATCATAAAACAAAATTCCCCGATAATTGTACACATAGAAAAACCCCCTCTTGAGTTCAACTGCAAATCATAAATAATTCATCCAGTTTACAGAGAAAGAAATGTAACTATATTTTAGCCAACCTGGGCTTTACATGTCCAGTAAATTATTTAGATTTTTGTTTTTACCTTGCCAAAGCATGATTGATCTTAGTTCCCTGACCAGGGATAAAACCCAAGGCCCCTGCAATGGAAGTTTGGAATCTTAACCACTGGACTGGTTAAGGAACCAGGGAAGCCCCTAGACCATTGTTTTAAATGTTGTCATAGCTTTTAGGGCTGATTGTAACAGAGTGTATTTTGCTGTTGTTCACTATAGAAAGAAAGGAAATCACATTTAAGAAAATTTCCCTATGTGAAGAAACAAAACCTTAGCACCCAACACAATAATACTAAAAATTTCATACAAGTTTCTTAATTTGAATGTATTTACTTTTATTTAATATTAAGCTACCTGGTGGGGAATGCTGAGTACCATTTAATATTATATGTAGAACTATTGGTTATATCTGCCTCTGGCATTTCTGGAAATTTTAAGACGTTGAATACATCTTTATTACTACTCCTAATGGAAAAACCCATATCCACATAAATTCTTTTTGTGGTACCTTGTTTATGACTACTTGTTTTTAATCAGAGCTACATAAAATTTTTTTCCAGAAATATGTTGCTTCATTTTGCATTCTATTTTGAGTTCCAGTCTTTACAGAACATTGAATCCAAAAGAAAGGTCTAAACTGGTATTCCAAGAACTTGGGAAACTGCTCTGCTTCCGGAGAACCCTTTGCTTTGTCTACCAGGTCTCCTCCTTAATGAGCCCACACACATTATGAGTGATTTTTGCATAGTAACTAGACCTGTGATCATGCTTCTTTATCTGCTGGTATGACTCATTAAGAAATCATACTTGATTTTATGAGGTTATTTATAATTCATTATTTTATTTACTCCCACCTGCAGGAGATAGTGAA
Organism: Bos indicus; assembly: GCF_029378745.1. NCBI lineage: Eukaryota > Metazoa > Chordata > Mammalia > Artiodactyla > Bovidae > Bos > Bos indicus. The sequence goes on from NC_091760.1 coordinate 57,937,959, forward strand.
GGGCAGGGGAGCCTGGCATACTGCAGATCATGGGGTCACAGAGAGACGGACACGACTTAGTGACTGAACAACCCTTCTGGAAACACTTAAGGCACTTTTGTGAGAATAAATCAATAGCCTGAAGTCACATAACAGGTTGAGAACAGAGTCAACGTTGTATAGTTCAGCCTCTGACTTTTCTGCTTAGGTTCTACACTGCCTTCTATGCCTTATAAGCCTCACTTATGAGATTTGCTAATCCCAAGGAAGAGCTTCCCAGGTGGCTCAGTGGTAAAGAATTTGCCTGCCAATGCAGGAGACACAGGTTCAGTCCCTCAGTCTGGAAGATCCCTTGGAGAAGGAAATGACAACCCACTGCAGTGTTCTTGCCTAGGAAATCCTTGGAGAAAGGAGCCTGGTGGGCTACAGTCCATGGGGTCGCAAAAGAGTTGGATATGACTTAGCCACTAAGCAACAATCTGGAAGCATCTTTGCTACAGACTAAAGTAAATGTAAAATAAACACATTTTAAAAAGTAGGTAAATATATATAGCATTTAGAACACTACTTGGCACATGGTGTTACATAGACCCAATTAAATTTTTAAAAATATATAAATATTAGCATGGCATAACACAGGTTGTGTTATATACCATCAAACATACCAGGTTACTATCCCTTCCTGTTGAATTAGAAAGCTTCTTTTGTCTCCCTGCAATTCAAAAAGAAAAATAAAATAAAATACCAAAAGAGGTAAAGAATAGCACAAAATAAAATTCTTCCTCAATTCCTTGTAAGTTAGGGTCATTTAAGAATATAGGTTCTAGAATCAGATTGCTAGGTTGAAATTCAGTCCCAGAGGTGGGGACGCCTCCCCACGCAAACTCACCCATGTGCACACCATCCACAGCGTTATTATTAGTTTGGACTTCTTTATTTGCTATGTCCATCATGATACACAAATCTCTGTGAGAATTCGTGCTGTCCATTTTGTTCATTGGTTCTTCACTCCTCACTCCAGAACGGCCTATGGCATAGCCAAGAGGAGGGCACAGGACCTAGCCCAGCACCTTAAAAACCTGGGACTCTTTTTTCTGGGGACATTCTGTATGTAATGCCACACTCACAGCTTTCCTTTCACCTACACAGCTGGGATCTCCTCTGGCCTAGTTCCCTTGGATGTGGTAAATCAAAAGATTTATCCTTGCTTTTTTTTCTGAAGCTCCAGCTACCTCAAAAAAGGCAGTGGAAACTGGAGGGGGGGCCATTGAAAGAGCCTTGGTGTTGCAGAAGTGGAGTTGGAGTCACAGAGGAGTCTCTCAGCATCCTGAGAAGGTTCTAGGCTCCAGAAGTCCTCACCACAAAACACCAAGAGCACTTTTGCTCAGACAAGGCTTTCTCTTGTGGCAGAAATAAGGATTGCTCTGTCCAGCTTAGTTTCTATAGCTACACTGTGGCTGCTGCTGTGGAGAAAGGAATTAGACAAGATGACTGAGGGGAAAAAGGAAAGAGAGAGAGGACTGACCTGGTTTCGACCCCAGCTAGACCAGATTCATCATACCCCTCTCTCTTAACGTGTTTAAGTGTTCACTAATGACCTTAAGTGAATTCTTACAGAAAGAGAAAGTAATTGTTTTCAAACTATCACCTCTCTGATCATAGTCAAAACCACGTTTTCAAATGCATTAATGTTGGGTAGGGATTCAGTTCAAGCGTCTGTTTATGATGGCAACAGTAAGCACAGACATAAGAATTTCCTCTGGGGACATTGGGTCTTCATTTAGACAGGTGTGTGGATGACTGGCATAATGTGATATGACTGTGGAAAACAGGACCAGACAAACTAATTCAATGCAGACATGTTGATCTGCGAAATTATTTCAGCCTCCTTTTCAACACCCTGAATGTTAGAAGAATTCTTCCTATGATGGACCCAAGTAGAATGAGTAAGTCCCAGCAATATTACCTCCTCACCACAAGCCTTTGTTGTGGTGAGCATGCCTCTTCAAGACTAGAGGAGATCTGAATTCATCCATTTGGCTTTCTGGTGGAAAGATGAGTTATTCCCCAGGAAACCACTGTCCATGGTTTATAGTAGAATATTGTGGGAAAAACCCACAATATTGGGAAACTAACTAAAAATCTATCAGCCAATGTAAATGAACCCCAAATGTGTGGCACAGAGCAGCAGAGAGAAGATGGAACTCACCTCGGTGCCTTCTAAGGCAGCAGAATAGGTAGAAACAGGTAATAAGTAGAGGTAAAGCCCCCAAAGGAAGCAAACTATAAAGGATCCATTGTCGGTCCACCATCTCTTCCTTGGAGAGTGGTCTTGAGGCATTCTTTGTATCTGAAATGTTCGTTAATACTCAAGACGGTTAGAAAATATGAGACAAATGAAGTAACACCCTCTGAACTGTCAGAACTTGAATGGAGTTCTAGCTGATGCTTCTATTTCTCTTTTAAGAGGTTTCTCCCAAGAAGCCCAGGACTTAGTCCTCTCCCCCACCTCTTGCTTTAATGCTGAGTGTATATGCTGCTGCTGCTGCTGCTAAGTCGCTTCAGTCGTGTCCGACTCTATGCGACCCCATAGACGGCAGCCCACCAGGCTCCCCCATCCCTGGGATTCTCCAGGCAAGAACACTGGAGTGGGTTGCCATTTCCTTCTCCAGTGCATAAAAGTGAGAAGTGAAAGTGAAGTTGCTCAGTCGTGTCTGACTCTTAGCAACCCCATGGACTGCGGCCCACCAGGGTCCTCTGTCCATGGGATTTTCCAGGCAAGAGTACTAGAGTGGGGTGCCATTGCCTTCTTCAAGTGTGTGTATGAGTGGCTATAATTTATCTTTCAATTCTGCTAGGGCTGCTGCTGCTGCTGCTAAGTCGCTTCAGTCGTGTCTGACTCTGTGCAACCCCATAGACGGCAGCTCACCAGGCTCCCCCGTCCTTGGGATTCTCCAGGCAAGAACACTGGAATGGGTTGCCATTTCCTTCTCCAACGTATGAAAGTGAAAAGTGAAAGTTAAGTTGCTCAGTCGTGTCTGACTCTTAGTGACCCCATGGACTGTAGCCAGCCAGGCTCCTCCATCCACGGGATTTTTCCAGGCAAGAGTACTAGAGTGGGGTGCCATTGCCTTCTCCGTCTGCTAGGGTTAATCGCCTATAAAACACTATCCATAACAGCTCTCAGAAAGTATTTCACCATGCCCTTTCATTTACAATGTCTCATTTAATTTTCATAATGATCACTTAAGAAAACTAAGCAGAGAACAGTAAACAGAGGAGAAGAAAAGTAAGGAATTTTTTTTTTTTTAAATCCAGTCACTTGTTCTGAGAAGAGTAATTGTCCCAAGACTTGCCAGAAGTCTAACAGCTAGTAAATGGCAGTTGCTGGGACTCAAGCCAACATGTTTTTGAAACAAAATTGAAGTTCCTTTAACACAATGCTTTGTGTTGTCTCATTAACCCTGATATTTCCAAGTACTTTTATTATCTTCAAATATCTTTGGTATCTCCAGATATGCTTCTATGGGCATACAACTGGTTCCCATTATTATTGATCAATGTTAATGTGCATTATGGAGAAGGAAATGGCAACCCACTCCAGTACTCTTGCCTGGAGAATCCCATGGACAGAGGAGCCTGGTGGGCTACAATCCATGAGGTCGCAAAGAGTCGGACACGAGAGAGCGACTAACACACACACAAACACACACACACACACACAATGTGCATTAAGGCCCTGTTTTTTCATGATAGGTTGTATCATGTACTAGTGTGTCGTGCAAGAACTTAACAGATAACAAATGAAGTCAAAAAAATGAAAGATAACAAAATAGAAAATATCAGAATTCATCATAAATCTTTTAACTTTGTACTTGTACTCAATTTTGTTTGTTCAGGAAGGCTTTATTTCTAGATATATTAACCTAGTTATACATTCATTCCTCATATCCTTGGTTTTGGGGTTAATGTGGTCAGGAGCTACTGGATCTGGGCATGAAGTAGTTTGGTAATTTAGTGCTAACAAATACTGTATTGTTCATGTGGCAGCTGCTATTTTGTTTAGGCGAGCAGCCAACTTATTACGAACAGTGACAAATTTAGCTGTCTGGGGGAGGGGAATGGATAGGAGCACAGGACTCTCCCACAACAGATAACTTAGTACAAACAAATCCACTCAATGAAGAAGATGCAACCTGTTTTACTTTCCAGACACATAACAATCTATTTCCTTGATTTTATTTGGCAAGTTTGATACTTACTTATAAGAGGATGTTCTGAATTATTTTGAGTCCGTTCTGAAACAGAAAAACAAGATAAAGAATTGAAATTGGTTGTGAAAACAACGAAGGTTCTACTCAGGTTTGTCCAAAATCAGAGCTAGTCTCCGAGAAGATATCTGTATTTACATACTAACAGAGAATTCAATAATTCAGCTGAAAGGCAGTTTGGAAAATGTGTAGATCATCACTTCAAGTTCATGGACAAAAGTCCCTGGGTTTATTTTGAGTCTTAAAGAAAGACTATAAAACACTGCTACACTTAAAATGAAAAACCAAAATGTGTATAGCACAGGGAACTCTGCTCATTGTTATGTGGCAGCCTGGATGGGAGGGAAGTTTGAGGGAGAGTGGATACATGTATATGTATGGCTGAGTCCCTTTGCTGTTCACCTGAAACTATCACAATATTGTTAATCGGCTATATTCCAATACAAAATAAAACTTAAAAAAAAAAAAAGGGAGAGAGAGACTGTATAAATACAACCCAACCTTCCTCTGATTGCTTTGACTCCCTCTTTCCACCTCCTTAAGTATAAGGAAACAATTCAGCCTATAGGACTTCTTTTAGCACTTGGAATAACAAGATATACATTCAGCAGGTGCTCCAAGGGAGTATAGAATGAATGCCACAAGGAAAGAAGGCTTTTGATGATGTGGTGGGAACTAATTCTGAAAAAAAGATAGTGCTTCTCACCTTCTGCCCACTCCTACACCCCCACTCTCCTGCTAAAATCATCACCATCTGCCTTTGTGAAGCTCCTAATCAGGGATTGATTGACCAAAGGCAGATTGGAGAGAACAGAGTTGCAGGCCAGTGTATGTTTCAGTGACTGTTCTGTTGACTTTCCTCTCAAGACTTTGCAAACTGCTTTTCTTCCTTCTGGGAGATAATTGCTCTCCTGGATAACAATTGGATAAGCACCCAAACCCGGACTCTGTCACAATCCTGCTTTCACAGGGACTAATCGACCCAGGGATCAAACCTGGGTCTCCTGCATTGTAGGCAGACTCTACCGTCTGAGCCACCAGGCAACCCATTGATTTTTAACTTAAACATAAAAAGCAAAGCAGAGTCAGGCACAAAAGCAGGAAAAGTTCCAATACTCCATAAGAAAGATATTTCAAGGGAAAAAATGAAAGATTTTATATCATAGCTCCAAAATTTATTTACCAAAAGCATGGTCCTGAAATATAATTTCAGAGTATATTTTTCTCCTTACATGATGCTCAGTTCATTGAGTACTCCCTGATACAGAAAGAAAATAATTTTCTTTGACACTCTTCTTGTTATGTTTGTTTTAATCACTTCACAAAAGGAAAATCCACACCCAATTCAAAGACAATTCTAAATGAGTCATTTGACTATTGTAAAGGAAGCAAGGATGATCCAAAGAAATATGGCATAGTTCCTGCTTGCCAGTGTATCATAAGCCTTCATGGGATAAAAGACATTTCCCTACATATCTGTGGTACAAGGAAATCTGTGATAAATGAGAGGCAAGACCTTAAACGACACAAAAATTACTAGGAAAGAGAAGTCACTTTCTCTAGGATAAACATAGACAACTTCATAAAGAATTAGAAAATGAGTTGGGTTTGACAGGAGAGGTAGAATTTTGATAAGTGGAGGCAGATTGGTGTCAGCCCAATAGTGTAAGCACTGGGAATGCTCTGCAGGGGACTCAACTAAAGAGTGGAATTATGAAAGAAGCCTATTAGGCAAATTAAGTATGTCAGGAAGATTTTTGGCTGAAATGAACCAAAAGTGGGGATAATTAAAAGATAAGTAGTTTATACAACTAATTAGAATATTTAGAAGGGAGATAGTGAAGGTCTGACCTGATCATGAAACTCCAGGAGGAACCAATTACAGAGCGGAAGGCTGTTGACAGACAAGAGTACAGAGTCTTGGAGAATTTCTAATGGGCTCAGGAGCACAAATCATCAATGTGATAAGAAAGGGGATGATAAGAAGGTGAGAGAGTAGGAAATTAGAAGAACAGAAATCTTGAGAGGGAACTTAAAATGCCCTTCATGTCTCCTGCACTGCTCTTAGATATCCCCTCTCACTACTTCACCCTTCACACTCTTCTCCAGTCATCCCCTTGGGACATACAGTTTAGGAGGGAATGCTGCCTCCCTTCCCTCTGAAGTTAGGCCTCAAGGGAGACAGATTGTAGATCTTAATTTCAGCTCTGACTTAACATCTATCCTTCTCAAACTATTCCCAAAAATTGCAGAGGAAGAAAAGCTTCTGGACTCATTTTACCAGGCCAGTAATATCCTGATAGAAAAATAAGAAAACTACAAGAAAAGAGTATTTTAGGGCAATATTCCTGATGGACATACATGTAAAAATCATGGTGAATGATCCTGATGCAAAGAAAACAAAGATATCATAAAAAAAGAGAAAACTACAGGCAAACATCAATGATAAACATAGATGGAAAAATCCTCACAAAAATAATAGCAAACAGAAACCAATAATACACTGGAAGGATCATATACCATGACCAAGTGGGATTTATCCCATGGATGCAAGGATGGTTCAATATCTGCAAATCAGTCAATACGATATACCACATTAACAAATTGAAGAATAAAAACCATATGCTCATTTCAATAGGTACATTAAAAGCTTTTATGAAATTCAGTGTTCACTCATGATAAAAACTATCTGCAAAGTGTGTACAGAGGAAATACACCTCAACATAATAAAGGCTATATATGACAAGTCCACAGCTAACATTGTAACCAACTGGGGGAAAGCTAAAAACATTTCCTCTAAGATCAGAAACAAGACAAAGATGCCAATTCTCACCAATTTTATCCAATGCACTATTGGAAGTCCTAACCATAGCAATCAGACAGAAAAAGAAATAAAAGGAATTCAGATTGGAAAGGAAGTAAAACTGTCACTGTCTGTGTTGATAATACAAATTTGTTGAATTCATTTATTGGATCTAGTATAATGGTTTGTGCAGATTTTTAAGGATTTTCTAATATTCAAAATCCTGTCATCTGTGAAAAGAGATAGTTTCACTTCTTCCTTTCCAAGTTATTAATAGATGTCTTTTATTTTTCTTACCTACTTTCTCTGGCTAGAACCTCCAGTTCAATATTTAATAGAAATGGCAAAAGTAGACATCTTTGTCTTGTTCCTGTTCTTGAGGGGAAAGCTTCCAATTTTTTATCATTGAGTATGATATTAGGCTCCTCTGTCCTTGAGATTCTCCAGGCAAGAATATTGGAGTGGGTTGCCATTTCCTTCTCCAGGGGAACTTCCTGACCCAGGAATTGAATCCAGGTCTCCCACATTGCAGGCAGATGCTTTACCAACTGAGTTATGTGGGAAGCCCAACGATATTAGCTGTGGAATTTTCATAAACCAACTATTTTTAAATCTCTTCTGCTTTTCTCTATTTATTTTCCATGTTTCATTCAACACAGTTTGGCCCAACATGACCTGTCCTTCCTCTGTTGTTGAGCCTATTGAGGGCCTCTGAGGAGGGACTGGGAGGCAGCGAAACCCATGAGTATTCGCAAGACTCATCAAGTAGTCAGATTGTTTGTGTGCTGATTGCCCTCTGTGCAAGCTGTGAACTATTAACAAGAGTGTAATTGTCTGAGCAGCACAAACATAAGTTCAAGGATTTATAATAAAAAAGTCAAGGACTGATAAATATAAGAAAAAAAATTTAAGGGCAAAAAGTAAAAAGCTGTCTACTATTAAATTTGATATTCACTTTGCAATTTTTTTCTCATGATTCTGTGATAAAATTTTAGTCTTATCAAATAAATGTTATATCCCCTAGAGGCAAGACCAACGATTTTATTATATATTTTTCTCTGCTCTTCACTGTCTCACTCAAAAACACACAGACACGTAGGTGACCACACATCACAATCTAGATTTCACATGAGTTCAATGTCTAACATAATCACTTGAGAATCAGAGCCCTCTTTTTCTTAAAACATAACAAAAAAAATTAGATAGTCTTGATATCTAGAACTCACCTGTCACATTAATGGTAATTGAGTGGCTTTCAATGAATCCGGATGAAGAGTTCACAAAACAGCGGTATGACCCACTGTCACTAGCAAGCACTTGATTAAAATGCAAAATAAAAACTGAAATAAGCTTCCTTTCTTCCCAACCCATAGACCCCTGAAGTCTGTCCCCAAGATGTAAACAATTGTTTCCTTCAAGCTTGCACCAGCTCACAGTAGGTCTATCAGCACAATATTTCATAGGGCATTCCAGTTCAAATGGGTCCCCTGATGATACAACATACATGGAATATTTCTTAATGTAAAGTTGTATATCACATGACTTGTCTCCTGGAAGATAAAAGCAAAATTAAAATCAATTCTGTTTTGGAAGGACTAATATTTGCCACCTCAACAGTTTCTGTGAAAGATTTATTAAACATGATTCTATAATTTTCTCAGATAACATTTTACAGTATATTAACCCTTACTAGCAGAGTGTCTGCTATGACACATAGTAGATACATGATAAATATTTGTTAAAAAAAATTAAACAATTTTCTCAATTGTTCAATAATTTCCTCAATTTCTAAAATGTTAACAGTTTATTATAAAATTATTTTATTCTAATTAGGTTTATTTTATTATCATGTAGCTACTCTAATGTGAGAGTCACTCAGTAATGTCCAACTCTATGCAACCCCATGGACTATACAGTCCGTGGAATTCGCTAGGCCAGAATACTGGAGTGGGTAGCCTTTTCCTTCTCCAGGGAATCTTCCCAACCCAGGGATTGAACCCAGGTCTCCTGTATTGCAGGCAGATTCTTTACCAGCTGAGCCACAAGGGAAGCTACTCCAATAGCAGCAAATAATAATAACTTCTTGCTACTTACATTCCAGAGACTGTTCAAAACATACTACATATTTTAGTCACTTAATCCTCACAATAAAACAATATATTATTATGAATCTTGTTTTCTGCATAAGGAAACTGAGGTAATAAAGACCTTACCTAAAGTTATATTCTAATAATTAAAATAATCAAGATTTAAACTCATACTAGAGTCCATTACTCTATAATTCATTATCACTACTCTGCTGTTGTTTCTTGAGTAGTAATTACATTTTCTATTACTAGCTCAGGTATAGTTCAATAACTGGGAGACAAGAAATTTTTGTAGACAAATATTTCACTATGATAGTTGGCATTACATTTTTTTAAACTTGTGTTTCAATGGCTTTAATGACACCTACCTTGAAAATTTTCCATTCCTTTTTCTATGTAGGAGACATGCAATACAAGATAAATTTCCGAAGAGAGGATGTTTTGAAATAATTGAATTTTTTATGTTTTCCTAAGTGGGAGGAAGAGCAGTTATCCACCTCTTCTGGAATTTCTGCCTACTGACCTGACATACAGGAAATATATTTTCCTTTGTTTTGGTGGGAAGAGCAAATTTTCCTGGAAACAGGTTTTTCTATTATCTTCTCTGAGCCTTCTGTTAGTAATAGTCAGTTGCACATAAAATCTGAAGCTAAGAAAAAAATGTTTTAATTCTCTATATTATTGAATAAGTTCTGTTACCCTTATCAGGAAAGGTTATACTAGGTAACCTCAGCATCTGAAATATAATTTATAGCCAAGATATATGAAAAAGAAATTCTCTCTAAGCAAACAAAATAAATATTACAAGATTCAAAATTTATCTCATTTTTATTCACAATTCTTACAATTCCATTATTATTTCCTATTTAACCCAGAGCATAATTATGTTATATAATACAGATTAATAACTTATTATAATGATAACATTGAATCGACGATAAAATTTTATGTTTAATATTAATACCATCCAATTTTAGAAACAAATAAGTGTTCAGTCTGTTTTACAAAAATTTCATCAGAAATGGTTACTTCAAAAAATGTTTTGGCTTCCAAAGGGGCAAATTCAATTGTTTAGAATGTACATTTATGTGGAAGTATCCATCTATTAATTGCTGGAGAATATTGTGTTTTTTAACTGTGTGGATCACAACAAACTGGAAAATCCTCAAAGAGATGGGAATACCGGACTACCTTTCCTGTCTCAGACATGCAGATGATACTACTCTAATGCAGAAAGTGAAGAAGAACTAAAAAGCCTCTTGATAAGGGTTAAAAGGGAGAGTGAAAAGTTGGCTTAAAACTCAACATTAAAAAAAATAAGATCATGGCATCTGGTCCCATCACATTGTAGCAAGTAGATAGGGAAAAAGTGGAAGTAGTAACAGATTTTATTTTGTTGGGCTCCAAAATCACTGCAGATGGCGACTTCAGCCATGAAATTAAAAGACACTTGCTCCTAGGAAGGAAAGCTATGATAAGCCTAGACAGCATATTAAAAAGTAGAGACATCAGTTTGCCAACAAAATTTCATATAGTCAAAGCTTTGATTTTTCCAGTAGTCATGTATGGATGTGAGAGTTGGATCATAAAGAAGGCTGAGCACTGAAGAACTGATGCTTTCAACTTGTGCTGGAGAAGAGCCTTGGACTGCAAGGAGATCAAACCCATCAATCCTAAAGGAAATCAACCCTGAATATTCATTGGAAGGACTGATGCTGAAGCTCAAGCTCCAATACTTTGGCCACCTGATCTGAAGAGCTGACTCACTGAAAAAGATCCTGGTGCTGGGAAAGATTGAAGGCAAAAAGTAAAGAGGGCAGCAGAGGATGAGATGGTTAGATAGCATCACAGACTCAGTGGACATGAATTTGAGCAAACTCTGGGAGGTAGTGAAGGACAGGGAAGCCTGGCATGCTGCAGTCCATGGGGTGGCAAAGAGTTGAACCCGACTTAGCTACTGAACAACAACATTGTGCTTTTTAAGACTTATGCATAAAGGGAGCATGAGAAATTGCACCAGTTCATGACAACTGCTTAATCTTTTTGTCAGTTACCTCATGAGTGCACATAAATCATGAAATACTCTACTATGGGCCCAACACTGTATGCTAGTAGCACTGATGAGCATCCTGACTAGTTCCAGGATTCCATGACTGTGGGCTTGGGAGGAGTGCATAAAGTGGGTTAGGAGTGGAAATGAGCTAGCTGTTAGCCCAGACACATCAATGACCTGCAATGGAATAATAGAAACACCACTGTGGTTCTTGTATGTTATCAGAAGGATGAAGATCATTGGCTGTCACACTGAGTAGCATAGGAATTTTTCTTGAGTGGAGGGTAAAAAAACAGATGGAGACTTGTGAACAGGCATTAAAATTCATCAAGGGTATTCCCTCTAGAAAAAGACGTTAACACTGTCTACCTGCCTGAAACTAAAATGGATGTTTGCAGTCAGGAATAATGCACTGAAGTAAATGATACAATTCTAATTTTCCATCTGATAAGCATGTTGACACTTTTTTGCTGCTTTTCCTGAATTCTTAATATGTATAACCATTTTATGGGCTTCCCTGGTGGCTCAGATGGTAAAGAATCTGCCGGGAATGCGGGACACCTGGATTCTATCCCTGGGTTGGGAAGATCTCCTGGAGAAGGGCATGGCAACCCACCCCAGGATTCTTGCCTGGAGACTCACCATGGACAGAGAAGCCTGGTGGGCTACAGTCCATAGGGTCACAAAGAGTCAGATACGACTGAACGACTAAGCACAACACAGCACATAATCATTTTATGATGCTCAGGATATCCAAAGCTGTTCCTAAGGGATTTGTCTTGTCAAACATCTTCTGAAAAAGAATAAAGATCACAGTTGCTTTTGGCTGGATTTATAGTCAATATTAGTTATTGTTTCTGCTGTTTCCTCAAATATTTATATCTAATGGGTGGGACATTTTCAATGCTAAAAATAATTAAAATAAATGCATGCAGTGAATGATGAAACCTCTACTATCTCCAGGCTCTCATAGGATGAAGTATCCCTTTTTAAGTCACTATAGGTTTAGGACGCCTCTTCTTTTAAAAATTCTCATGAAAACTGCTCCTGCATTATTACAGAATATATATTCCATGGCTAGGGTATACCTAGTATAATTGATGCCCAGAGTGCATCATTTTTAACAACCTTTTTTTTTCTATATTCAGAAATAATCATGAAATGAAACATATAATAAAATGGAAAAGAAACTGACTTTTTTTGTCATTAAACTTCATATATAAAGCAATGCAGGGACTTCCCTGGCAGTCCAGTAGTTAAGACTCTGTATTTCCAATGCAGGGGGCACAAGTTTGATCCCCACTGGGGGAACTAAGATCCCACATACCACATGGCTAAAAAATTTATTAAAAAAAAAACAAAGAAAGTTTTAAAATATCTGCAAAAGAGAATGCAAAAAAAGGAAAAGTGCATAGGTATTTATTTAATACTTTTATATGTATCTAAACAGTGTGAGGCCTGGCGTGCTGCAATTCATGAGGTTGCAAAGAGTCGGACACAACTGAGCGACTGAACTGAACTGAACTGAAACAGTGTAAACTTGGATCCTTTAGTTGTAGCCTGATATTGTGGTTTATATAAGTAATTTTCCAGTTTTTAAAGTTTTTAAAGTTCTATAAAAAATATAATATAAACAATTACTATACTGTACCACTACTACTATCATAAAGTTTTATTTTCTTGACTCATTCTTTAATTTTAAAACAACACTTTAAAGATTATAAAATTTAAATCTATAACTATATAGCTATTAGTCAATAAAGCATTTCAATTTAAAACATTTCAGATATAAACTTTAGTTCATGCATGAAAAAATATTGCACCTCACAGCCTGTGTTTTGTTTCATTGTTTTGAATTTTAAACAAATATTCAAAATATTTACATGGAACAAAAGAAATGGAACTTTACATTGTGTTTCCTTGTCTCTCTAATCACTATGATATTATTGCTTATTTAAAATCTACTGTTTTAATGCAGAAATATGTAGTACTACAGGGATTTGAGACACAAACCATGCCTAAAGCAAGCTCAAGTAATTCTGAACATTATGAATTTACTCTTGAAGTGAACATGCCTGTGTGCATGCTAAGTCGATTCAGTTATGTCCGACTCTTTGTGGCTCCATGGACTGTAGCCCACCAGGCTCCTCTGTTCATGGGTTACTCCAGGCAAGAATACTGGGATTCTTACAGGGTTGCTATGCCCTACTCTAGGGGATCTTTCCAACCCAGAGATTGAACCCCATAGCTCCTGCACCTCCTGCATTGCAGATGGGGTCTTTACTACTGAGCCACCAGGGAAGCCCATACATAGCTGAATTTGTATGTGTGCAGGGCCAACTCTCTAACAGGGATGTTTTCTAAGTTAACTTTCATGTAGATGCAATATTTATCAAAGGGAAAGTACTGAAAAATGTACTCATTTGAAACTTACATACATATTACTAAAACTCAGGAGTAACCATAGTAATTATTTAGAACTTAGACCAAAATATTTGGGTGTGGAGGAAATATTTTATCACTGATATTGTTCAGAATTGCTGGTATGTGGTCATTAAAAGTAGACTGACTTTTGTTCTTTGTTTTAAAACTCTGTACAGATAATGTACTCCCTTGTTGCTCATGTCCCAGGAGTGTGGACATCACATTGTTCATGATTATTTAGTAATGGAACAGTTTCTAGTGCTAAGGGGATACAGAAAGAGCTTCACTTGGCTCTTCAGTTTTCCAATATGATTTTTTTTCTTTAAATTTTGACAAGATATAATCTCTCAGAATTTTCAGATCTCTTAGAGGGAGAAAGCCTTTCTGTCTGGACTATCAGAGAAAACTTCAAGGAGGAGGTTGAATCTTCTCTGCCTCCAAATCTTACCCTAGGGCAGTTCTGGTGCCCTTTCCATTATTGCAGTATAATATCACTGTCTACCTAATCACGTGGCTGGAGCCTGGGTGCCATCCTTGTCTCCTGCCCCATTCTATCAGCCACCAAGTTAAGTTAATTCAGCATAAAAAATATCTTTTGAATTTGTTTTTATGCCACTGCCTTAATTTGGGTCTCATTCTACTTCATGAGGATTATTGTCACAGCTTAACAACTAGCCTTCTGCATTCCAAACTTGACCTTTTTCCCCTTCTGCAACCAAATTCATTCTCCACATTACTGCCACAGTTTATATTCTTAAAATTTAAAGTCAATTGCACGATTTTTTTTTGCCTGAAACCCTATAGAGAGTCTTCAGTACCTACTTAAAAATGTCCAGCCTTCATCAAATGGCATTTATCCCCTGCTTCTTTATGCGAACTTATTCCCCTCCCTTACACAACACACTCTAGTAACCCACATCCACTTGATGCCACACCAAATGCCCCATGCTATTTTGCGTGACATGCCTTACTGTATTATAGTTAAATAAGTGTTTATGCTTCGATCTTCTGATCTTCCCATCTTCCCAGGGATGGCAAAAGGAGATCTTCTGCTTCCCAAGGATAGCAAAAGGAGATGGCCTTAGAAAAAGTATGAAAGTGAGAAGCAGGATGTATCCTGAGACTGAACAGAGAGAGCTTCATGAAGAGAAAAATCCCCTGCTCACAACTCTATGCTGTCTGTGCACTAAGGACACAGAACAGACACAGCTGAGTGCTCAGAGTGTGCGTGCTTAGTCCCTCAGTCCTGTCCAACTCTGCAGCCTCATGGACTGTAGCCCACCAGGCTCCTCTGTCCATGGAATTCTTCAGGCAAGAACACTGGAGTGGGTTGCCATTCCCTTCTCCAGGCGATCTTCCCAACCCAGGGATCAAACCCAGGTCTCCTGCATTGCAGACAGATTCTTTACCATCTGAGCTACCAGGGAAGCCCTGAATCCTTTGGTATGTGGACTCAAAACGTCAAGGTGAAGGATATATGCATCTCAACATATGCTTTAGTGGTTATAACCTAAGCATGAAAGAAAAACTAGATCTTATAAGTATGTAGTGTAGAAAGGCCTGATTTATGTCCATTTGGGGTGAAACTCAAAATATTTAAGAAATGACACTCTGTGGTCATCCAGATACCTAGACCAACCAATTAGAGAGGCATGCCAACCACAAAAAACTGGATGGCCCAATATCTTCCAGCTAAGCAAGCCTAGCCACATGTGTAAATACCGTAAGGGGTGGAAGAGAGTAAGTAATCTGTAAAACTCAATAACAACTAAGAAAAAAAGAGGTTTATGGTTATGAATCTTAAATGAAATACAGTTATTTCTTATTTTTAAAGATTATATACCTTGATTATAACTATTCCCATGAGGAAAACCCCGACAGATTTTAACCTCTCTATTGAAAAATTTTTACATTTATGGAAAATTCAAAATAGTTACATTCACTGAAATAAATGAATGACAGTAAAATGACAGTAATGAAGCCTGAGTACCTTAATTTGACCTAAGGTGGTGTTAGAGTTGACCATAAATATGTACATAAATAATTTTTTTAAAAGCTAAAATGACTGTGACAAGTATGTGTGCATGCTAAGTCACTTCAGTCGTGTCCGACTCTTTGCAACTCTATGGACTGTAGCTGGCTAGGCTTCTCTGTCCATGGGATTATCCAGCCAAGAATACTGAAGTGGGTTCCCATGCCCTTCTCCAGGGGATCTTCTCAACCCAGGGATCAAGCTCAAGTCTCTTATGTCTCCTTCATTCGCAAGCAGGTTCTTTACTACTAACATCACCTGGGAAGCCCATGACACTTATAATATGCCAATAATTTTCCCTTACATGAACCAGGATTTTAGCTTCTATCAGAAGGTACTATGGTAGAAAAACAACTAAAAAAACTTCAGATATGTGATGGGGAGGCCTCAGAAGAAGATTAGTCTTCAGACTCAGGAAGAAACAGGCCTTCAGAGGATGCTGGTAGTATGATCTTTCTTGCTTTAGAGTGCAGAGGGGTGGAGCAGAGAGATGGGTACTAATAAGGAAGGGAAACAGGTGCCTCTCCCTTGCAAACTGGTGTGGTTTAGGGGGTCCCATGACACAGTGACTTGAGCATGTTGTTGTTTTTTAGCAGTTAAGTCCAACTCTTTTGCAACCTCATGGACTGCAGCCCACCAGGCTCCTCTGTCTGTGAGATTTCCCAGGCAAGAATACTGGAGTGGGTTGCCATTTCCTCCTCCAGGACTTAGGGCAGAGCAAGGCCAATCCACACATAGCAACAGCTGCCATGTAATCACACATCAAAGATCCTGGAAAGACATCCACCCAGACAGCCTTAAGGAATCTCATGCACAGCATCAGGAAGCCCACATGACCTACTTCCCATCACAAGCTGGCTCACAAAACCAGAAATGTGGTGACTTGCGATGAGGGGAGGGGAATTCCATTGCATGCAGAAACCACTAATTTAATGTTGTATTATGTAGTGTTGATTAAACTTATTATTTTAACTCTGTGGTAAACAGACCCATACCACAAGTCAGATATTTCTAGAAGTGCTGGGAATATCTGGGGAAATTTGAGTAAGGGTGATGCACACATCCATTGTTAAAATCAGAAACTCTATTTTAAAGGATGATCTTTGTTAATGGAAAACCCTGCGGCTTGATTTCAGGGACGCAATGAAGATTTGCTTATCTCAGTTCCCATGGTGAGATGAAAGATTCACACATTTTTACCTGACAAACAAGATGTAATATAATAGAGGTCACAGACATAGAAGTAGTATGAAAAAATAGTTCAAGATTTTTTCCCTTTTCTGTGCATATTGTCTGATACTGGTTGCCTTAGGGATAGGCAATCCATCCTTGTCTAAACACAAATACACCACACATAGTCACACACAGACTTAGAAGATGTAAAATTCCTTTAGCAAAAATGGAACTGGAAAGAATGAACTTCACCCCAAGAATACGTACGGTATGAATTCATATTTATTCCCTTTACTTAAAAACCAAAGACCATGAAATGAATAGAGAGAATTTTCACACTCATTTTCTATTACTATATTCTTCTTAAAATCTTCTTAAAATGGTATGTGAAAACTTTAAGTTTGCTTTCATGTGGTATTTATAGACCACATTTTGAAACAATTTCTTCTAGGGCTAGAATTTCTCATAATGTTGTGTGATTACTTTGGAGAATAGTTTGAAGTCTATCTCTTTAATTCAGTCGTATTGAGCAATCTAAGATTTTAAGCCATATAGCTCTTGGTTTTATCTAGTTTGCCATAATTCTGAAATTTTTTTGACTTGATACAGTCATTCTAGTATCTGCCACAGCTTTGTCAAACAGCAAAGTATACAAAGTGCCTGCACTATTTCCTTTTCCTGAGATATTAAAGAATAGGACAAGCAGAGAACTTCAGTGATCATCAGGTCAGATAGTTTATCACATTTGGAAAATCAGCCTTCAGAATCACTGCCTCATCTTCACTGCCACTTGCCCACAATTGCATCATATTTCACATTATCAAAGTACTATGAAGCCATCCAAGGTGCTCCCAACAGAAGGAAAACAGGGATATGACTAATATTTTTGAGTTCTTATTACATACTATACATAGTTTCTTTTGATCCTCAAAGCAATTTTATAAGGTAGTTATAGTATATATTATTATCTTTATCTTAAGTGGGAGAAACCAAGTATAGAGAAGTGAAGCCACTTACTTAAGGTCCCCAGCTGGCGGGAGTTAGAGCCAGGACTGAGACTTGAACCCAGGCCTGGCTAGCTCCAAGGCACAAGCTCTTATCTAGAAGAGTAGCTGTGAAAGCACATGGGAACACACAGGAAGGTCGTTGGCACTGTGGCTGGTTCACAACACATAATAATAAGTGCCAGGCATTACTGTTTTTTGGATAGGATGAATTTGGCGAAGTGACACAGCAGTCGAGTAATTGTCCAAGGGCACAAGGCCTGTGGGCAGCAGAGGCCAGGTAGAAACCCACAGTGCCTGCCCCAAGTGCCTCTGCTCTGAACATTCACTTCCAACTGCTTTTGGGGATCAGCAGTGATCTGTATATTCACCAGCCAAATAAACGTTATAGAGATAGAAAAAGGGCTCTATTCCATAGAAAAATGTCCTTTTATGTGTATGTTAGTCACTCAGTCATGTCCGACTCCTTGTGACCCCATGGA
The DNA here is from genome assembly GCF_029378745.1 of Bos indicus. NCBI lineage: Eukaryota > Metazoa > Chordata > Mammalia > Artiodactyla > Bovidae > Bos > Bos indicus. The sequence continues at coordinate 57,956,267 of NC_091760.1, forward strand.
CTATAGCTTGCCAGGCTACCCCTGTCCATGGAATTCTCCAGGCAAGAATACTGGAGTGGGTAGCCATTTCCTCCTTCAGGGGATCTTCCCAAGCCAGGGATCAAACTAAGGTCTCCTGTATTGCAGGCAGATTCTTTACCATCTATATGAGACATGAAATTCTTCAGAATTATACTAATGAAGAAGGCCAGTCTTGGTCAAAACTAGGAAGTAAAAAAAAAAACTTTGTTCTGGGTGCTTTCTCATGCTTTCTCTGAGTATTTCTTCATTACATTTCCACCAAGTAACAAATGACCTCCCTGTGACTCCACCCTACTGGTCATGTCTTTGTCTCCCCAGGCCAGAGGATTCACTCCAGTCTTGCAGAGTTCTGCCTGTCCTATATGATGAAGATGAGTATCTGGTGGACAGTGTGTTAGCCAGTGTGTAATCACCTCTCTGGAATACCAAAAGTGTCTAGCCAGTTCAATAGACCCTACAGAAAAATGATTCTTGTTGACAATTTAGAGGATAGTTCTGGGCAAGGAAGACTCTGGCATAGCTGGGCCAATCCTTCAGAGATGCTAGGCCTTCCACCTTGCTCACAGTGACCTTAGGAAAAAAAGCAGGACAGGAAAAGCTTAGAGCATACCTTAGAAGCTGTGAACAGTAGCATTCAAGAGAACCTTTGGCATTTTATAAGAAACCAACCTGAGTATTTCTAAATATTGCCTTCAGTGTTTGAGTGGCTATGTATGATGTTCAGAGTAACCATCCTTCCATTTTGTGCTATTGGAAGGACACAAGGCAAGTCCGTCTCTACTTCTTTTGTAGATACTTCCTCACCTTCCTAAGATATTCTACTACTGAGATTCATTGGTATTCTCAAAGCCCTAGAAGATACTTAGCATTATCAGTGTGGGCAGAAACTGCCAATGGTCCTCCAATATTAATTCTCCTAATATCACAGAACAAAAAGAAATAGGATAATCACCACCCAGCTAGAATCTAAATGTCCCAGCCCTCCTCATAGCCACTTCTGGACAATGGGTTGTTTGTGATATATTCAAGTTCCATGTTATGCTTATAAATGTGGTTATCAGGAATGAGAAAAGAAGTTAGAGAGCTCTACCAGACAAACCTAATGTTTCCCCATGACTGTCTAGATGGCCCCTCTATCACTCTCCTTGTCTGTGTTTAATGTGAACCTCATATGGTACATGTTTAGATTCTGTGCATACTAACACGATTCCCCTGCACGTGTACACAGGCAAACAAATAATTTCTTCCATTGAGAAGCATGGAAATCAGAGTCCATAACCAAGGAGATAATGATATCAAGAGTTGTTTATAGTGACTTCTCTGATGGTCCAGAAGCTAAGACTCCATCCTCCCAAAGCAGGGGGCCCGAGTTCCACCCCTAGTCATGGAATAGATCTCACATGTGTGTGCTCAGTTGCTCAGTGGTATCTGACTCTTTGAGACCCCCATGGACTGTAGCCCACCGGCTCCTCTCTCCTGTCCATGGGATTTCCCTTCTCCAGGGGATCTTCCTGACCCAGGGATCAAACCTGCATCCCTGCATTGGCAGGCAGATTATTTACCACTGCACCACCTGGGGAGCTCCAGATCACACAAGCCACAACTAAAAAGAAAAAGACCCCACAAGCTGCAACTAAAGCCAGCTCAGCCAAATACATAAATAATATTTTTTGGTAAAAAGAGTTGTATATAGACAAGTTTTTGTAAACCTCAAATGAGAGATGATCTCCCAATACTGCTTTAAGGAGACTATCAGGCTAATAAAGTTTTGTACTAAATGGGGGAAAAAAGAAAACTAAACCATTATCAGTAAACGTACACAGCACTTACTGTGTAATTTTAGCGAATAAACTTCAAGTACTATTTTAACAGTTTCACAGAATTAATTCACTTACTACTAACAACATCCCTATAAGTTCAATATCATTGTTGTCCCCATCATTTAGATGAGGAAAGAGAACCAGAGAGGTTATAATCAGAGAAGCAGTAAATGGCAGAGATGGGAGAGTAATCTAGTAATCTGGAATGATCCTACCTGCTCTATCATTGCCTTTCCAAGAAAAAAAGCAAGATTGGTTTCATTTTTGAACCTGGTTACAAATGCCTGTGAATATTTTTCTTTCAACAACTCTAAAATGTAAGTAAAGGTGAAACTCACAAATGATGGAAATTAAGTTGGAAAGTCTCAGAGAAGTAAGATAAACTGACTTCAATATTACAATAGAGGAAATTTTGATAGTGGGACAGAGGAAGTAATAATTAATTAAAGAGTTCAGTGTTAGAAAAGTCTATTCAAGGCTGTGATTAACACAGGAATTAGTCTTTTCAAACCTTAATCCAGGAAATCCTGTAGCTGCAGAATGTATTCCTAGACATTTACATATAAGTCAGTCATATCTTATAGCAGGCACTTTAGTGATAACAATATACAGGCATTTGGCAGAAGGTTAAGCTCTATTTCTGGCATAAAACGTGTGTATTTCAAGAGGAACAAATAAGCATATCCAGATAAATAAGTCTGATAAAGACACTGTGTTACAAAACCAGCATATGAAGGAATGAGAGATTCCAAGTACTTTTTGCCCCAGCGTTTCTGCTCTGACCCAAGGATATGGTCTGCTCATACTAGAGAAACACAATCTGGGAGGGAGGTGGAGTACAGATTCAAGATTTCCTCCTGCCTTTATTCAGAACGTGTATAGTCTACACAGTAGCCAGACATTAACTGCAGTGCTGCTGGCTGCTTGATGCTGGAATCCTTGGTTGATGCTCAAATTGAATAAGTTGAGCATCAAGTGGTCCAGGGCCTCTCAGCTGGAGTCACTCACTGAGGATGGGGCAGGCTACTGACAAGAGCATCTCCACTTGGAGCCTTGTTCTTGCCAGCATAATCAGCCCATCTGTCCATGTATATGTGCTAACACTTCTATTACTTTCATTCAGACAGAAATCATATGCCAGATACAAAGGGACAAAGCTCCCCCTAACTTTTTTTGAGAAACACAAAATGCAAGCAAGAATTCTTTCACTATGAAGGAGGACCTTCAACAGGAAGTTTGTAGAGAACATTACCTTTTTCACAACCTTATTATTGATGCAGCCACATTCCTAAGAAGATATACACATACCTCACATTGCTTTGAAGTGGAAAGGAAACATTATTTTAAAACTATTCTTAAAGACTTTGAAACTTTGTGCCTGTGTAAAGAATTCAGTAACTGCATCACAGGAAATCCCTAAGATATAAAGGTTAAACTAAATGAGGTTTAAAGGAATAGAGTCATCAGCTGTCAGGAGTACAAATCTCACCAGCCTATATCGTTGTTGTTCAGTCACTGAGTAGTGTCCTACTCTTTGTGACCCCATGGACGGCAGCACGCCAGGCTTCCCTATCCTTCACTATCTCCCTGAGTTTGCTCAAACTCATATCCACTGAGTCTAGTGCCACCTGGGAAACCCCTCAACAACCTATATCCCTAATTTAATTCAAGTAATGCTGCAATCCAAAAACATATATAAGCTATCTGGCTAATCCTTTGTCCAAGGCTCTCTGTTTTATTGTTCAAATAATTCAAGTCACTATACTTTGGGCTAAATATTTTGTACAATATACTTCATTTATTCATTCTATTTTTAGCTTCAAAACCTCAACTATTTTAAATGATAATGTTAAAACTTGTTTCCCATTTATTTGAATATTCTGTGGGTTGTTTGGTATAAAGAATATTAGCAAAAATAGCATTAATGTTTGTGGTTTAGTCACTAAGTTGTGTCCAACTCTTATCAAACTTTTATTGTGTGAGTTTACTATGCTATGCACTTTACCTTTTGTATCTGTAGTCTTCACAATAGCCCCATAATTTAGGTAAATTATTATTATCTCTATTTTACAAGTGAGGAAACTAAGGATAAGAGAGGATAAGAAACTAAATCAAGGTCATGCAGAAAATGGCAGAGCCAGTCAATGAACCCAGTGCTGACACATATTGAAAGGAGGAGCAGAGTTGAACTCCCTGTGTGATACAGCACTGCACATCCTTCAAACTTCTCTTTAATAATATTTAAACCTCAGTTGTAACTAAAGTGAAAAATACAGCCGGCCATCTAAACTTTTCATCAGCACACCACCAGCTTTGTTGTTGTTGTGCTCAGTTGTGTCCGACTCTTTTGCGACTCCGTGGACTGTAGCCCACCAGGCTCCTCCATCCATGGCATTCTCCAGACAAGAATACTGGAGTGGGTTGCCATTTCTTCCTCTAGGGAATCTTCTTGACCCAGGGATTGAATCTGAGTCTCCTGCATTGCAGGTGGATTCTTTACCACTGCACACTTGGGAAGCCCCTTAATACCAAATACTTACACACATAAAAACGCTTAAGAGAAGGGGATTTTTAAATTTTGCAGCTGTTTGTGTGCCATCCTGGTATCGTGAAGACAAATTCCAAAACACAGTTTCAGAACTGAAGATGACATGCTAAAGGATTTCAGTGACCATATTTTCTGATTTGAAACTTATAAGAGTATGTGCTTGTGGGGATAAGGCAGGCTATTCGAAACCAGGAAATTAAGAACGTCTGTTGTCTTTCATAGCCCCTCCCTCTTTATAATATATGCGCATCTCTGACAAAGTAAAGGAGCAAATGAACTCATCACTTTTTCACTTGTATAAAATTTTTGCAAAACTGGCCAAACATCAATGCAGATTTTAAGCTGTTTTCTATATCACATGACACCTTTTACCTTCAATATAATAAAAGCAGCGACAGAATGCACTGATCCCATATTTCTCAGCATTGTCTCATTCAGTATTCTCAAGACACATGCCCCATGAAGCAATTAAGGAGATTTTATTTAGCCATATGCCTGCAACAAAGGAAACCCAGGTTCAATTCCTGGGTCTGGAAGATCCTCTAGAAAAGGAAACGGCAACCACTCCAGTATTCTTGCCCAGAGAACCCCATGGGCAGAGGAGCCTGGCAAGCTACTGTACATGAGGTTGCAAGAGTCAGACATGACTTAGCGACTAAACCACCATTCCAGAGTAACCATGGAGTCATGTATAATCCCAGTTATCCAACACCTAACGAACACTCCTCTAGTCTCAGTTTGAAAAGAAGAAGCTATTTATTCACCAACAGCATAGCATCCAGAACACTTTTACTAGTATAGTGATAAATTTGTACTGAACTATATATAGCATTTGCCCAGTTCTCTGTTCTTACGATCAGAATATGTTTTTAAGAAAACCAGCCAAACTCTGACTTAAATACTGTTTTCTAATTTGGTCTATATATGTTTTTAAGAAAACCAGCCAAACTCTGACTTAAATACTATTTTCTAATTTGGTCTATGTTCTTTCTACCATGTCTTCAGTGAGCAAATCCAACTCCTTGATTTCATCTACCATTATCCACTAAGCATAAACACTATATCCTACTAAGATCAGCAAGGGAGAACATTGCTTCCAACATCCCCTGAGAAATATATAAGAAGTCGGTGTCTTACCATTGATACTCCAAATGCCTACATGAGGAATTAGGAAGAAGCCCCAGAACAATTTCCCAGTTCCAAGCACGGTGAGTGATGCCTTCATTTCCTGTTTATATCAGGGATGTTCAGGTAGAAAGCTTCCCTTTCTCCCCTGAATCTTTCAGAGTTGGATCAGGTTATCTGCTTCAATGACATCTATAAAATAAATAAAGAGAGAGGAGGTGGGAGAGGACAGTAAGAAGAGCCCAAATATTTTGTGAAACAAAACAAAGACTAGGTGGTACTCTGTTCTGTGGTTTTTGCTTCTTGTCAAATTGACTGTTCAGTTTCAAATGCTTCGATCCGTAAAGCAGCTCAGTCCTTAAATACACCTTTTGTGTCAGCCTTTTTGCCCCACATTGGGGTTTTTCTCATTCAAAGTTCAGTGAAATGAACAATTAAATTCTAAAGAAATTTATATTGGTGAAATATTTAGGTTGAGATTTTAATCAAACCAAGGTCAGAAAATTCATGGTAAAAACTACCTATGATAAGTATATATTTCCCCCCTTTTGACAGTTTGTGATTTTGAAACTTCTTTTATGTTAGAAATTTTAGATTTATCTTCCCAAACATCATGTCATAAAAAGATGAGAATGCTTCTTGTCATTAGGCCAGTGGAGATTCATCTGAGGTTATGCAGAAAAATGAGTGATAAGAAACCCTGCCTCAACAAAGGAAGGAAAGGCAACTGTCTTCAGTCTGTAGATAAATATCAATGGGATGAGATCATCATTAGTACTGGCTACATGTTTTCTCTAAATATTCAAGTTTTGAGCTAAATAACATCTTGAATATCAACTAAAGGAAACTTCCAATTTCAACATTCTTCATATGGCTACTATCTGAATTAAATAGAATAGAAACAATAAAGGAAGAAATGGAAAAGTTCAAGATCAGATAGCTCAGGATCAATGTGGAACCATTTTTGTCAACTCCACTTCTAATAATAGAAGATAGTTAAATTCACTCATTTGAGATTCCAAGTTAAAAATCTAGATTTGTGACATATGTGGTCATTGACAAAAGTTGATGTTGTAAGTCTTTGTCTGAGAGGCTGGTGATTTTCTTCCAAGGCCAAATTTCATGACTTTAAGTACTTAAGGTTAAAGGTTAACTTAAGAGCTTCCCTGGTGGCTCAGACAGTAAAGAATCTGCCTGCCATGCAATAGATGCAGGTTCAGTTCCTGGGTTGGGAAGATCCCCTGGAGAAGGAAATGGCAACCCATTCCAGGATTCTGTCCTGGGAAATCCCATGGACAGAGGAACCTTGGACAACAGGGGTTGCAAAGAGTCTGACATGACTTAGTGGCTAAATCACCAATACTGAGGTTAAAAGACAGTTATCATGTATTCACTGATTCAGATAGACACTGTGAATGGCTGGAGGCCCAAAGATGAAAAATCACTTTTCCTGATTTTAAAGAGCTCAGTCAACCAGCACTCACTTTCCTCATATCAGCCTTTATGGTTGAGACTTAAATATTCAGGCATTTCAACCATCACACTGTAACCCAGAGAAACTACATGTAGCTTCTTAGTACTTCCATTACTGGAGTAAACATCCTGCAAAATATTTATGTAATGTTTACACAGCTTTCTTCCCCATGCTTAAGGTGGAATACAAATGACCTATAACAGCTGAGGGAAGCTCATTGTGCCTTTAAAATTGTCCCAGAAGTTAAAAGACATAAGCCACAAGGCCAAGGATCTCAGAATATTATCCCAAATCAGAAAGAAGTTCTAAAAATGTTGTTTATCTCAGCTAAAACCTTCATGATTCCCTAAAGATTTTTTCATATAAAAATGTCTATGCTAATTAGATAAAATTTGGAAAAAAATTATGTAACACCTAATGTATTTTTAAAAAGATATCTATTTGTGACTTTTATTAGAATGACTGGCTCTTTGTACCTCCAGAGCTGGAGTCTTTAGAGCCAAATATTCATGTTTTAAAGAAATCTCTATTTTAAAGGTGATTCTGATATAACCAGTTTGGATAAATATTTGTAAACAAATTATAAGTTATCAGGGAGCATGGACTTTTGAGTCACAAAAGACTTGCTGTCAAATCTTTGCCACTTACTAGCTGCAGATTCTCTAATACATTTCCCAGATTCTGAGAGCCTGCGGTAGACACAGACACACCACTCAGATTTCTTTTCAAGGACAGATTTGCTCTTAAGAGAGAGCATCCAGGTGTATACTCCTCCAGGATCTGCTCAGCTGAGATTCCCCTTGTACAAGCTCATGCTTTCCCATAACAGCCTGCATCCAGTGATGGAACAAGGAAAGTGTATAAATGGCCAGCCATATTGACTCCACATGGGATGCTGATGGCCAATACTTGACTGAGAGCTCCCAGCTGACACAGCTAAGATTACGTCAGGCTTACAGTTTGACGTCTTTCTCTGCCCGATCTCCCTTCCACCACCTTTCTTTCACAGATGTTGATCTGTAGTCTATTTCGATGTCTGCTTCCAGAGAACTAAATCTGTTCTACATCTCCATTTTCTGTTCTTAGAACACAGATGGTAATATCTGTTATGTTGGCTAACTGAGGTAATGTATGCAAAGTGATCAGTAACTTGTATCAATAATTATTTCTGAACCAAAGATAGGTGTTCCTTTGGACAAGATGAATACCAGTAAGCCCTGTATTAATAAAATGGTGGAACAAGTTGAAAATGCTTATTTGCTAATAGCAGTCATCGTTGCACAGAGAATGGGACTGAAAAGCTTTGATTAGAGGAGAAGAAATGTAACAGCTTAAAGAAGGTATGAATTCCAGAAATTTTACAAGGATGGATCAGCTTCATAAAGAGGCCACAGAAATGAAAGGCAAAAAGAACTAGAGGCTTGAGAACAGGAGATGTAAAAAGGGTCTCTCTACTGGGCCTGTCCCTCAGGGAAAGAGCTGTAATCCTCCAAAAGCCTGGAAGAGGTCAAAGTATAGTAGTTGTGTATTCACAGCATGACTGGAGGGCTGGATGGGTAAACAAGGCAGGGGTCACTTACTGACAGTGGAATACAGAAAAGGATCACAGTTATTGCCACCACTCCTGAGATGGGCAAGGATGCTGACTTGATATCGAGCTCCTCCCCTTGGCTCTTTAAAGTGTCCATTTGATGAGAGAACCAGTCTCATACTATGAGGTGGATGGTATAAAATACCTTTGGCTGCAAAAGATTGAAGATGCTTTGGGGAAAAAAAATTCCTTGCAATCAAAAAGTATATACACATGCAATACACCCAAACACCCTGCTCCCCTTACTTCTGTATTGGTAGACTTAAAATGTATTCTGATTCTGTTATTTACTAGGTGTGTGTCCTTTGACAAGTTACTTAATTCTGAATCTATTATCTCTTTGAGTCCCATTATTTCCTCTGTAAAGCAGGAATCATTAGACTTACCTGGAACCTTGTCATGAAGTATTCAATAAGAGACAAAAATAGTAACATATTTTAACAAACATGAAACCACTTACCATAGCCACAGGAGCACAAAACTAGGATCCTGATAATTGTGTTTTCCTTTCTTTCCTCCCACTCAGATGAATTGTATCGATTGCTTAGGTCTTGTTTACTTGTATCCTTGAAGCATGGGCAGGGAGAGAGAAGACTTCTCCTTAGGCACCTGTGTGTGCTATATTTGTATATGCTTCTATTTTTATGCCATTTTGTATGTTTATTTCATTGTTTTTGTCAGGAAACCAGTTTATGCATGCATCATTGCTCTGCAAAATTGTTTCATCTTCTGCTTTTGTGGGTGTGCACATGCTTTGATGTGCCTGCAGCTTCAGATCTCAGCAAAATGTTAGGGTCTGAAGCCATGAACTTGTTCTTCCAGGAGGGACTAGGGGGTTTACATGGAAAAGACAGGTGGCATACCTTGTAGATTTACAAATATAAGGGTTGTAATTGACTAAAAGCCCCAGGTTCTGCACACTGAGATTGATCACCCTATTTGTGCCATGAGGTTCTGCTTCCTAGCCAGTGACTGAGTACAACAGAAACACCAAGGCAGGTCCATTTCTGAAAGACACAGGACTGTTCTTTATTATTATCATTGGCGTATTATTGCTTTACAATATTGTATTAGTTTCTGCTGTACAATAAAGTCAATCAGCTATATGTGTATCCAAAATCACTGTAGATGGTGACTGCAGCCATGAAATTAAAAGACGCTTACTCCTTGGAAGGACCGTTATGACCAACCTAGATTGCATATTCAAAAGCAGAGACATTACTTTGGCAACAAAGGTCCGTCTAGTCAAGGCTATGGTTTTTCCTGCGGTCATGTATGGATGTGAGAGTTGGACTGTGAAGAAGGCTGAGAGCCGAAGAATTGATGCTTTTGAACTGTGGTGTTGGAGAAGACCCTTGAGAGTCCCTTGGACTGCAAGGAGATCCAACCAGTCCATTCTGAAGGAGATCAGCCCTGGGATTTCTTTGGAAGGAATGATGCTAAAGCTGAAACTCCAATACTTTGGCCACCTCATGCGAAGAGTTGACTCATTGGAAAAGACTCTGATGCTGGGAGGGATTGGGGGCAGGAGGAGAAGGGGATGACAGAGGATGAGATGTCTGGATGGCATCACCGACTCGATGGATGTGAGTCTGAGTGAACTCCGGGAGTTGGTGATGGACAGAGAGGCCTGGCGTGCTGCAATTCATGGGGTCGCAAAGAGTCAGACACTACTGAGCGACTGAACTGAACTGATACATATATCCACTCCTTCTTGGACCTCCCTCCCACCATGCCTCCATCCTACCCTTCTAGGTCATCACAGAGCACTGAGCTGAGTTCCCTATGCTATCTAGGTAGGTCCCCACTAGCTATCTATTTTACACATGGTAGTATATTTATGTCAAATCTAATCTCCCAATTCATCCAACATTCCCTTCCGCCTGTTTCCACATGTCCTTTCTCTACATCTGTGTCTCTCTTCCTGCTCTGGAACTGGGTTCATCTGTACCATTTTGCTGTTCAGTTGCTTAGTCATGTCTATCTCTTTATGACCCCCATGGAATGCAGCACACCAGGCTTCCCTGTCCTTTACCATCTCCCAGAGCTTGCTCAAACTCATCCATGTCCATTAAGTCAGTGGTGCCATCCAACCATCTCGTCCTCTGTCATCCCATTCTCCTCCTGCCTTCAATCTTTCCCAGCATCATTTTAATGACTTACTTTAACTTAAAGACTCCTCTAGAATCTCGCCAAACCTCCCTTGCAGTAGGCAGCACTCAAGCATGGTTCCCTGCTTCCTGCTTTCACTCAGGATCACACTTACTTTGTAATCTAATAGTTCTCCCTGGCTTTTTTTTCCTCATAGGAATTTCCCCTAATCTAATCCTTGCATATTTCAAGGAGCCTGCTTTTTGCATCACCCAGTCTAACACATCAATTTTGCACAGTTATGACAATGTTGAATATACAACTTTTTATTTTGCTTTTCTACATGCCTTGTTCAATGGGTAATATTCTTAATAAGGGGAGTCTATTTTGTAGAAAGTGGGAAGACATGAAAGCTAGTTAGTAGAAATCACAGTATTAAGTTAGTAAATTTGGGAAAAATTGTGAAGATCAGCCAACCAATGGGAATAGTAGTAAAAAAAATAAAATACACAGGCACATAAAGCAGGCACAAACTTGAAAAATTCACATCCTTTTAAGTATAACAGTGAAAGTAGCTAAGAGCACAGCAGGAATCAGACCAAATAAAGTGAAAGTCTTTTTGAGAGCTGTACTAAACATGCTTCAGGAGAAGGCACCCCACTTCAGTACTCTTGCCTGGAAACTCCCATGGATGGAGGAGCCTGGTAGGCTGCAGTCCATGGGGTCACTAAGGGTCAGACATGACTAAGCGACTTCACTTTCACTTTTCACTTTCATGCATTGGAGAAGGAAATGGCAACCCACTCCAGTGTTCTTGCCTGGGGAATCCCAGGGACGGGGGAGCTTGGTGGGCTGCTGTCTATGGGGTCGCAAGAGTCGGACATGACTGAAGTGACTTAGAAGCAGCAGCAGCAGCACATGTTTCACTTGCATTTGTTGTAGCACTAGAATCCGCTCCTTATTTACATGGCTTTATGAGAAAAAGAACATGCAAATGAAGTAAATAGTATTTCATAGCTAAGCAAAATGGAGTTAGCTTTATTTTGGAATAAGTCAAAAAGAATTTGGGAGAAATTTGTCTTGAAGTTACATGTTGTGCAGTTGCTAAGTTGTGTCTGAGTCTTTGCAACCCTGTGGACTGCAGCACATCTGAAATTATATAGTTATATATCCAGCAGCTTCCTGGATGCCCAACTGTGCCAGACATTTCAGTTGCTTAGTAATGAAGAGATCCCCAAATGAGAGGTCTAAAGGAAGATTCCCAGGGGACCAGAAAAGCAGGGAGGACTCAAGGTCAGGGCAGAAACTAATTGCCATTCACCAATCAGTTCAGAAGTATAGCATTTCATTCTGCATTTCATAGACTCATATAAATGGTATCAGTGGTAACTGACTAGATTTGGGGCCTGGTTATCCTTTTCATGCTAATTGGAGTCAGTGCTAATAAACTTAAATAATTACATATTTAAATTTTCTCCCATGATGGTTTGAAAGGAAACTCAGAAAGACCAGGTCCAGGAAAAGCATGTTCTCCCGACTTCTGAGCTGACTTTCAGCTGCTGCTCAGTTGCCTTGTAGGACTGCTTTCCATGCCCTTACCTTAGGCATTTCTCCAAGTGATTTAGGAAAAAATACTCCCCAGTAGCATACGTTTAAGTAGCTGAGTAATATTTCATCTTATAGCAGTATTTATTTAGTCATTTTCGTATTGCAGAATGTTTAAATTTTCTTAATTTTTCACATAAAGATAAACATTTTTGCTCTGCTACATTTTGGATGATTTCCCAAATGTAGTATTACTGAGTAGAGCATTTTTAGCATTCTTGAAACCTTGTGCTACATAAAGAAAGACCAATGTACATTTCTAGAAGCAAGATATGAAAGCGTCCAGATTTGGTTAACTGTACCCTTACCATTAGTAATATCTTGTTATTATCATCATAATTTTAAAAGTAAACCTTTCCATTTATTTTGGATTTTTATGCTTAATGTTTTTATCATTTGTGAATTGTTATTCTTGTACAATTAACTGTTTATCAAAATAATGGAATCAGTTTTCTTACTATTTAAACAAAATTTTTATATTGCATATGCTGAATATATAAACTCTCATCACCTTGCCTATTATACTTTCAGCAAATTGTTTTTGCCATTAATCATTTTAATAGTAGTTTTCAATTTACCGAAGGCACCTTTTTTTAAAGGCAACCCTATCTAACAGTAACCACATGTAACAATTTGTATTGCTTTTAAATTAGGAAAAAAATCTTTCCTGGATGATTTCTAATCAAGATGTCCAGATAAATGGGGTCAGCCTCCCAAATGTGTCCACATCCTAAGCCCTTTAACCCCTGCTACCTTATATGCCAAAAGCTAATTCACAGATTTGATTAAATTAAGGATCTTGAGAGAAATTATCCTGGATTAGTCAGGTAGGTCTGATGTGATCACAATTATCCTTATAAGAGAGAAACAGAAGGAGTCAGGGTTGGAAGAGAAGGAAATGTGACAACAGAAGCAGAGATTGAAGTGATATGGCCACAAGCCTAGGAATGCCAGCAGCCTCTAGAAGCTGGAAGAGACAGGAGTGGATTCTTCTCTCTGGAGCCACCAGAAGAAACCAGCTCTGTTGACGTCTTGATTTTAGTCTTGTAAGACTCACTTTAGATATCTGATTCTCTAGAACTGTAAAAGAATACATTTGTGCTGTTTTAAGCCAGTTTGTGCTATTACAGTGGCAGTAGAAAAGTAAAGAATAATGTTTTGTTCTCCATCATGCAAATTCCCAGCAAAGGTCAAAATGTTAATGTCCAGTAAATCTTCTGTGCTAATACAAAAGGAAACTTGCTACATTCTAAAACTTTCATGGAATTTCTTTTAGAAATAGTGTGGGTGAGGCTGAACCATAAGAAGCTAGAAATTTTCAAGCCTAGCTCATCTCCTGTGAAGCTTTGTGAATCTGGTAACTATGGAGACGACTAGGCAGCACTTACCTAACCTTCCCTAGGAAAAGTGATGGCATGGGTCAAAGGGCTATTCTAGGATTAATCACTTGAGTTCCATATCAGTTTAGATAGAGTTCAGTTTTGTGCTTCCCTGGTGGCTCAGCTGGTAAAGAATCCGCCTGCAGTGTGGGAGACCTGGGTTCAACTCCTGGGTTGGGAAGATCCCCTGGAGAAGGGAGAGGCTACTCACTCCAGTATTCTGGCCTGGAGAATCCCATGGACTGTAGGGTTGCAAAGAGTCAGACACGACTGAGCGACTTTCACTATGTATAGTGGAAAAGTCCAAAGTAGTAATGGTTTTAATAAAATAGAACATTGTTTCTTTTACATGCAAAAGAAGTATAGAGGTAGGTGGGACAGGGCTGATATTGTGGCTCCTCATTAATCAGCACCCCTGAATCCTGGTTTTTCCTGCTTCACTATCTTAACTGTAACATCCATCTTCTGGGGCCAAGATCTCAGATGAGCAGTCTCAGCTCCAGGCATCATGTCTAAGTTATAGGTTCAAAGAAGGAGGTAGAGGACAAAGGGAGCAGACCTTGGGGGTGACTGAGATGCTTTAGGGAGATTTTCTGGAAATCCAATAACCAAACTTTCACTTAACAAAACTCTGAACATGACTTAATCATATAACCATATTTTCCTGCAAGGAAGACTTGGAAATAAAATCTTCCATTTTAGGCAAGAAAAATATACACAACTAAATTTCTAGATTCCATTACTAAGAAGGCCAAGGCTTTAAGCACTTACACATCCATGAACACACATCCCTCTTCAAAAGAGAAAATATCAACATCTTACCTTGCTAGTTTGTCCAAAGTTGAGATATTTGAAGGACACATATTCTCTGCATCAGATTTGCATGTGGCTTCTCATGGTTCTATGACTTATGAACTAAAAGTTAAGGTTTATGCTCCCTACATTTCTATGATAGTGTTTTTTTTAATTCATAAGTATTTTTGATTATTGAGTAAAGTGTTATTTGCAGTGATATAACACACTTCAGTGTTCTTGCCTGGAGAATCCCAGGGATGGGGGATCCTGGTGGGCTGCTGTCTATGAAGTCGCACAGAGTCTGACACAACTGAAGGAACTTAGCAGCAGCAGCAACAACATAAAGGAGGCCTGCTTTTAGAACAACTGGAGTCCAAGTGAAGAATGAACATAGTACCCATAGTTTAAATTATTATATGACAATAATAAATTCTAGTCAGTTAATATTTTGTCCATTGTGATATAAATAACATATTTCTCCATATCTTTTCTAGACTATGGAGCCTCAGTGTTCCATATTATAGAGAAAGGTACTTCAAACCCAAAGCAAAAATGTTGATATGATTTCTTTTCAGCTTGTAGGAAAAAGATAACACACATTTCTATATAGAAAAGGGTATAAAGGAAATGCAGGTAGCTACTGATAAGAGCAATGATGTCCTGCTGCAACAGTGGACAAGTTCCTACATTTGTGCTTCCAACTGCCCTAACCTTTGGGCTCTGAAGTCTCTTCCTAGTTTTTGAAGATTAAGTTTCTTGGACAGCAGTCTCTGAGGCTGAGATGAGCATGCAGGAAATTTAGTAAAGAGTGCTCTAGGGATCACTGAATGGAAGGACAGAGAAGACAGGAGTATTAAGCAGAGGGATAATGAGGCTATGATACAGTCTCAGGAAAGGCTTCAGCCAACAAGAGGAACATCTGGAACTGGACTAGTCCCTTAGAGAAGTTTCAAGTTTGGCTGAGAGGACTGGGACTTTAGGTACTTGTGTTAACAAGTCATTGGATGCAGGCTGTCTTCAGGAAGGGTGGTGTGTCCTTTAGTGAAGTATTGATACTTCTCTTCAGTAATTTCCCAGATAAGACTGACAGCTGAGAACACTCCCAGCAGCTGAAGAGTTGTCCTTCAGTCCTAAAGGGGGTCTGAATTGTGCATCATATCTTCTAACACATCGGTCCTTTTTCCTTTATGACCACAGTTGAGCGTGTGTTGTGAATTTTTAAGCCAGAAGACTTACTGGCCACTATCCTTTGTCCACCCTCCAGCTCTGTTAATGAGAGCTATCTTGCACCTGTTTTAAAAAGGATTAAATGGGAAGATAATGCTTAGTTTGATCTTTATTAATAAGCTAGCTCCCGGTATCAGACAAACAACTCTTAAGGGACTTGCTTGAAAAAACTTGAGATCTGAAACTTATTTCATTCTAAGGCTAAACATTAGTCTTTACTGTTGGAGTAATAAAACAGTTGATTTTTTTTTTAATAGACTTTGTTTTTTTAGAGCAGTTTTAGGGTTCACAGCAAAATTGGGAAGAAAAAAGAATTCCTATATACTCACTTCCCCTACACAAGCACAACGTCTCCCACCATCAATATCCTGCCCCAGAGTAGAAGGTTTGTTACAACAGATGAACAAAAATCAACAGATAATTACCACACAAAGTCCATAGTTTATATTATGGTTCAATCTTGGTGTTGTACCTTCTATGGGTTTTGACAAATGTGTAATGACATTTAACCACCATTATAGTATCATACAGAGAAGGCAATGGCAACCCACTCCAGTACTCTTGCCTGGAAAATCCCATGGACGGAGGAGCCTGGTAGGCTGCAGTCCGTGGGGTCCCTAAGAGTCGGACACGACTGAGCGACTTCACTTTCACTTTTCACTTTCATGCATTGGAGAAGGAAATTGCAACGCACTCCATTGTTCTTGCCTGGAGAATCCCAGGGACGGGGGAGCCTGGTGGGCTGTCGTCTATTGGGTCGCACAGAGTCGGACACGACTGAAGCGACTTAGCAGCAGCAGCAGCATAGTATCGTACAGAGTAGCTTCACTCTCCTAAACTCACTGTGGTCTGCTTATTCGTCTCTCTCTTCCTCCCATCTAACCCCTTGCAAACACTGTGGCTACAGTTTTACTGTTTCCAGAATATTATAGAATTGGAATCATACAGTATGCCACCCTTTCAAGTTGGCTTCTTTCACTCAGTATAAAATACTTTTAAGTTTCCTTTATGGCTTTTTCATGCCTTGATAGCTCCTTTCTATTTAATGTTGAATAATATTCCATTGTCTGGATATACCCCATTTTATTTATCCATTCAATTGAAGGATATCTTGGCTACTTTCAAGTTTTGGCAATTATGAATAAAGCTGCTATAAACATCTATGTGGAGGTTTTTGTGTGGACATAAGTTTTCAACTCATTTGGTTAAACACCAGAGTTGAATTTTGTTAACTCTGCAAGATTACAAATTACTGAAGACTCAAGATACTTAGATTGCAGTCAACAAGTCTTTGACCTCTTTTAGCCAAGTTCTATTTAATTTCGCCTATAGTTTGAGTTGATCTGTATCTTGCCAGACTTTGATGAAAGCAGTAATAACCAGCACATACACATTAACATTTTGCATTTTCCCTAACATATTGGTTAATGTAACAAGCTTGGTCAGCATGAGTTCTGCCATCTAAGGATTGTTGAACGTCATATAACTAGGTTCACAAACTTCCCAGTCTTCAAAGTCTAAATTCTTAGTATTGTTTCCCCAGCTTTCTCATGAAACCAAAGCCAGTTTACGCTGTGATGCTTTCTGCACACAGTCCTGGTAAAAATGACTGAATTTCAGATAACAGAATCATCTGTAGCTAGTTTAACCAGAAAAGAATTCATTTCAAATTTCTTGAAGTGCCAAGAAACCAACGTAGATGTTACATAATGAGGAGAAATAGAGTGAAGAGAAATATCCAGTTATCCAGTTGTTGTTCAGTCACTAAGTAGTGTCTGACTCTTTGTGACCCCATGAACTGCAGCACACCAGGCTTACCTGTCCTTCACTATCTCCTGGAGTTTGCTCAGACTCATGTCCATTGAGATAGTGATGTCGTCAACCATCTCATTCTCCGTTGCCCCCTTTCTTCTTTTGCCTTCAATCTTTATCAGCATCAGGGTCTTTCCAATGAGTCATCTCTTCGCATCAGGAGGTCGAAGTGTGGATTGTTATAACAAAATCACACTGCTGCCACTGCACTCAACACACGTGAGGCCTGAGACTAGGCCATCATCACTACTGTTCTAGAAACAAAACAAAACAAATACCTCAATGACTGTGCTTGTCAGAAAAGTCACTTGTCTGGGGCTTTTTGATGTATGTTCACAGCCATATTCTGAGTCTCACACAGAATCCTATCTAAAGAGAGTCCGGGGAATGTGATCATCATTTTCTGCCTCCGGGGTCCCAGAAGGCAGGAGGAAAAGGAGTTGGAGTTCCATGAGGAATGGTTTTCACTGCAGGGTGATTTCATCCCTTCAGGATAGTGGATAATGTCTGGAGATACTTTTGTTTGTCACAACTGAGGTAGGAGTGAAAATAACTTTTAGAGGGTGAAGGCCAAGGATGCTGCTCAATATCCTACAATGCACAAGATGGACTGCAAATAAAGAATTATCCAGGGACTCCTCTGGTGGTCCAGGGGTTAAGAATCTACCTGCCAGTGGAGGGGACATGGGTTTGATCCCTGGTCCCAGAAGATTTCATGTACCATAAGGTGACAAAGCCTTTGTGCCACAACTACTGAGCCCGCATGCCTAGAACCTGTGCTCTGCAACAAGAGAAGCCACTGTACACCTTGACTGGAATAGCCTCGGCTCACCACAACTAGAGAAAAGCCTGAACAACAGCAAAGACCCAGCGCAGCCAAAAATAAACAAAAAAAGAATTATCCAGCTCAATATATCAATGGTACCACGGTTGAGAAACTCTGGTGTATGGTGAACCAATCTACTGTATCTGCCTTAAAATTCCAACTCAGATTTATAGTCCCTGGTGTTTGTGGAAGCCCTAGGTGTCACTTCTGGAGACTTGCAACACAGTCTTACTCCAAGTATTGAGGACGCACACAATGAAGACACAAAGAAGAGGGGAAAAAGGCAGTGACTCTGTTTTGTCACCTGAGTCTTAGGCTCCCACTCACTTCACAAGGCTCCTCCATTCCTGCACCTTGGAAACTTCTCATAAGCAAATTTTATGATAAATTTCTCATAAGAATTTTTTTTTAACTTTACAATATTGTATTGGTTTTGCCATATATCAAAATGAATCCACCACAGGTATACATGTGTTCCCCATCCTGAACCCTCCTCCCTCCCCCCTCCCCATACCCTCCCTCTGGGTCGTCCCAGTGCACCAGCCCCAAGCATCCAGTGTCATGCATCGAACCTGGACTGGCGACTCGTTTCATATAAGATATTATACATGTTTCAATGCCATTCTCCCAAATCATCCCACCCTCTCCCTCTCCCACAGAGTCCAAAAGACTGTTCTATACATCAGTGTCTCTTTTGCTGTCTCGTATACAGGGTTATTGTTACCATCTTTCTAAATTCCATATATATGCATTAGTATACTGTATTGGTGTTTTTCTTTCTGGCTTACTTCACTCTGTATAATAGGCTCCAGTTTCATCCACCTCATTAGAACTGATTCCAATGTATTCTTTTTAATGGCTGAATAATACTCCATTGTGTATATGTATATTCATCTGCTGTTGGACATCTAGGTTGCTTCCATGTCCTGGCTATTGTAAACAGTGCTGCGATGAACATTGGGGTACACGTGTCTCTTTCCCTTCCGGTTTCCTCAGTGTGTATGCCCAGCAGTGGGATTGCTGGATCATAAGGCAGTTCTATTTTCCAGTTTTTTAAGGAATCTCCACACTGTTCTCCATAGTGGCTGTACTAGTTTGCATTCCCACCAACAGTGTAAGAGGGTTCCCTTTTCTCCACACCCTCTCCAACATTTATTGCTTCTAGACTTTTGGATCGCAGCTATTCTGACTGGTGTGAAATGGTACCTCATTGTGGTTTTGATTTGCATTTCTCTGATAATGAGTGATGTTGAGCATCTTTTCATGTGTTTGTTAGCCATCTGTATGTCTTCTTTGGAGAAATGTCTATTTAGTTCTTTGGCCCAGTTTTTGATTGGGTCATTTATTTTTCTGGAATTAGGCTGTAGGATTTGCTTGTATATTTTTGAGATCAGTTGTTTGTCAGTTGCTTCATTTGCTATTATTTTCTCCCATTCTGAAGGCTGTCTTTTCACCTTGCTTATAGTTTCCTTTGTTGTGCAGAAGCTTTGAAGTTTAATTAGGTCCCATTTGTTTATTTTTGCTTTTATTTCCAAGATTCTGGGAGGTGGGTCATAGAGGATCATGCTGTGGTGTATGTCGAAGAGTGTTTTGCCTATGTTCTCCTCTAGGAGTTTTATAGTTTCTGGTCTTATGTTGAGATCTTTAATCCATTTTCAGTTTATTTTTGTGTATGGTGTTAGAAAGTGTTCTAGTTTCATTCTTTTCCAAGTGGTTGACCAGTTTTCCCAGCACCACTTTTTAAAGAGATTGTCTTTAATCCATTGTATATTCTTGCCTCCTTTGTCAAAGATAAGGTGTCCATATGTGCATAGATTTATCTCTGGGCTTTCTATTTTGTTCCATTGGTCTATATTTCTGTCTTTGTGCCAGTACCATACTGTCTTGATGACTGTGGCTTTGTAGTAGAGCCTGAAGTCAGGCAGGTTGATTCCTCCAGTTCCATTTTTCTTTCTCAAGATTGCTTTGGCTATTCAAGGTTTTTTGTATTTCCATACAAAACCTGACAAAAATGCCACAAAAAAAGAAAACTACAGGCCAATATAACTGATGAACATAGATGCAAAAATCCTTAACAAAATTCTAGCAATCAGAATCCAACAACACATTAAAAAGATCATACACCATGACCAAGTGGGCTTTATCCCAGGGATGCAAGGATTCTTCAATATCCACAAATCAATCAATGTAATACACCACATTAACAAATTGAAAAATAAAAACCATATGATTATCTCAATAGAGGCAGAGAAAGCCTTTGACAAAATTCAACACCCATTTATGATAAAAACTCTCCAGAAAGCAGGAATAGAAGGAACATACCTCAACATAATAAAAGCTATATATGACAAATCCACAGCAAACATTATCCTCAATGGTGAAAAATTGAAAGCATTTCCTCTAAAGTCAGGAACAAGACAAGGGTGCCCACTTTCACCATTACTATTCAACATAGTTTTGGAAGTTTTGGCCACAGCAATCAGAGCAGAAAAAGAAATAAAAGGAATCCAAATTGGAAAAGAAGAAGTAAAACTCTCACTATTTGCAGATGACATGATCCTCTACATAGAAAACCCTAAAGACTCCACCAGAAAATTACTAGAACTAATCAGTGAATATAGTAAAGTTGCAGGATATAAAACCAACACACAGAAATCCCTTGCATTCCTATACACTAATAATGAGAAAATAGAGAAATTAAGGAAACAATTCCATTCACCATTGCAATGAAAAGAATAAAATACTTAGGAATATATCTACCTAAAGAAACTAAAGACCTATATATAGAAAATTATAAAACACTGGTGAAAGAAATCAAAGAGGACACTAATAGATGGAGAAATATACCATGTTCATGGATTGGAAGAATCAATATAGTGAAAATGAGTATACTATCCAAAGCAATTTATAGATTCAATGCAATCCCCATCAAGCTACCAACGGTATTCTTCACAGAGCTAGAACAAATAACTTCACAATTTGTATGGAAATACAAAAAACCTCAAACAGCCATAGCAATCTTTTTTTTTTAATTTTATTTTATTTTTAAACTTTACATAATTGTATTAGTTTTGCCAAATATCAAAATGAATCCACCATAGGTATACATATGTTCCCCATCCTGAACCCTCCTCCCTCCTCCCTCCCCATACCATCCCTCTGGGTCGTCCCAGTGCACTAGCCCCAAGCATCCAATATCATGCATCAAACCTGGACTGGCAATCTTGAGAAAGAATTTTTTAATAACAATTTCTCATAAATACAGAACTCTCTTCTTCAGTCAAAACTGAAGAATTTAAACAGGTCCTATATCAGTCTCTCACCAAAACCATCTGAGCTTCTGTTTTAGATTGTTTTCCCAGAAGCAAATCTCAGTTCAAGGACTTGAGTATAAGCAGTTTTTTTCAGAAGTATTTCCAACACGTGAGAATGAAAAAATTAGACAGGAATGGGAAGGAAGCAAATATGTGGTTTGTTTTCAAGACAATTACCACTGTAGATAAGGCACTTAATCCCCACCTCCAGAAACTCTGAGAGCAAACACAAAACATAGGGACTGAGGAAGCTGTTGCATATAACATCAGTTTTGTACCGCTCCTGTAACAAACCGTTACAGACACAGTGGCTTAAAATAACACAGTATCTTACAGTTCTGGAGGTCAAAATTCCAAAATGTGTCATATTGGGCTAAAATCAAGGTGACAGCAGGCTGCAGCTGAAAGCTCTTGAACAGCATCAATTTCCTTGACTTTTTAGCTTCTAGAGACCACTTACATTCCCTGGCTGGTGTCTCCTTTCCTCCCTCTTCAAAGCTAGGACAAGGCCTTGGATTCAGAGCCAACTTGAAGAGGTTCCTATTGGCCAAAGATAAGATACATAAGCAAATAAATGGGTAGCTGCAATATTTTAAAATCAATCAAATGTGATCAATGAAGTAGGCAGGAAGAGAATAAAGAGCATGTCTATCCTAGCAAAGCCAAGAGAGAAAGCTTAGTGTCACTTCAAGGGTTTTTCCTTCCATGTTAGATTGAGCATAGTGATTATTGAATTATGATTGACTGCAAAAATGATTCTAGAACAATCTATTATTCAAGAAAGATCAGAACAGCTATGGGTCAGCTGGAACTCTACTCAAAGTAAGGAGTAGATTGCTGCTACTTAATAAATTTTGAAGGAATGGTGAAAGATAAAAATAAAGTTATATTTTGATTATAATCCATGTGTCAATGTTATTCAACATACCAACTACATGCATAAAATATGTGAACTCCATTCCCATGGAGCAGATAATCTAGGAAAGATTTTACATGTGCACAAATAACTATATTGCAAAATAATATGAAATAAGTGTCACAATGGAGGCACAACCAAAATTCTTTAGTTCAATAGGCAGAAATATCAGTTCTGACAATGCTGAGAAGAGCAATATCTGAGCTGGGTTTTAAAGGATGAGTGGCATTTAGCGGGCAGAAATGAGAGGGAGAACATGCTAACCTGAAGAAATAACTTGAACAGAAATGCAACAGAGAAAATGAAGTGAATGTCTTAAAACCCGTTAGGAAATTCCACTTGTCTGGCAGCAGATGGTATGTAATGGAGGAGTAAGAAGCAAGACTGGAAACATGGATTGGGACCAGGAAATTGGACATGGCCTTTATCATTGAGTAAAGGTTTGGAATTTATCTTACAGTTGGTCATTGAAGGTTTTTAAATAGGAAAAAGTTCTACCAACTAAAAGAGCATTTTAGGAGTGCCTGAAGAATATGTTCAAAAGAAGGGCATGTGGAAGCAGAGAGACCAGCAAGGAGATCTCAGCCATCAAAGAACTGAACTGCCATGGTGGCAGAGGGGTGAAAGAAGAGGGAGGTGCCAAAAATATTTTGAAGGAAAAATTAAAATATGCTTTTGATGAACGATGATGAAAAATTAGATAGGGCACTGAGAAAGTGGAAGGGAGTAAGGATAACTGAGGGTCAGAGACTGAGTGCTTGTGCTAGGCAGAAGAGAATTTTGTGCTTTATAAACTTGAAGTAAGTTGATGAAGAGAAACAGGACAATGAAAATGAGAGACTGGAGTCACAGAGAGGGCCTGAGGCAGGAAATAGAGTTTGGGGAGACAGGTCTATAAATACAACACAGAGAGAGGAAATGAGGACTCAAAGGAGTGGAGAGAAAGAAGAGAAGGGAATCAGCGGCGAGCCCTGGGGAGAGAATGACATTTGTTGTGGCAGGAGGAAATGGATGGAGAGCAGGATGCAGCAGGGCAGGGACCCAGCGCTGTTCTCTCGGATATGCCAGGGTCTCCCAGTGCTTAGGCTGCCCCCAGACATGGATTAAATCAACCCAACTGCTCTACCAGGTACTATCTGAGAGTTGGCACACTAATTGTGGTGAAAGACCAATTTTCTTCTTTCCAATGTGTTGCCATCTTTTGTAAAATCAATAAAAGTTAATTAATAGAAAAATGATCCAGTGCTTGGATGTTGTGGCAATGTCAAACGGCTGTGGAACTTTCTGTGGGCTTTCAATTTCTTTACTTAAAATTTCTGTACTTACACATTTTGAAAATAAAATAAACACCAGCACACCTGAGTAGCACTAAGAGGAAGTGAACCAGGATGCTATTCTGGTCTCTGTCAATAGCACTCTGTGTAGGCAAGCTTTTTTAATTTCACTGGGCTTACATTCCCTTGTTTGTAAAGCTGTTATTCAGTTGCCAAATCATGACCCCATGGACTGCAGCACGCCAGGTTTCCCTGTCCCTCACCAACAAGGGAATTAAATTTGCCCTAAAGTCAAAATGTGTGGTCCTTAAGTATTAGTTCACACGGAAAGGCCCTGACTAAATTATCATTTTTGTCCAGACTCTCCTCCTTGCCCAACTGAGAAAGGTGTTCTCCTGGGAGCCTCCCCTCACCACTGACTCTAATATTTTGAGGTGTATTGCTGTATGTTGAGGCTAGAGGGCTAATTAGGAAAAAGCAAGTCTCCAGGGAGCCTCATTTTCTTCAAAACTCTTCTGAGCTAATCTCGAACTATCTCTAATTGTGGCACATAATAAAGACAGGAAATCTAAAACAAAAATATTAACCCTGAAACAAAGGTCCCAGATTACACAACAGGATCCATGACTCAAGCTCAGGATTCCAGGCTACCGGCATCCTGCACACATCTGAATGTGTGCATTCCCACATCAGCCAGCTGACTCGAGATGGTCAATGGCATTTACCATATCCTGTTCATCATCTATGGTCATCATATGTGTTCATATATGCTCATCATATATGTTCATCAAATGCTAACATAACCTGAGGCATAGTGGAGATGTCCAATAACTCTTTCTCAAATAAATAAATGAACGAGAAAGACTCGTTTCCTTTAAAAGAACTCCATACCTCAGGCTAACACTACTAAACTTTTCTTTATTCACTGTTCCCCTGGCACTTATTCTGTGAAGAAATTACCTGTTTCTGGGACTTCCCTGGTAGTCCAGTGGCAAAGCTCTGGGCTCCCCATGCAAGGGGAGGAGGACTAGATCTCTCATGCCACAGCTAAGACGTGGTGCAGCCAAAAAAAAAAAAAAAAAAACCCACCCAAAACTGTTTCTTGCCATTTACTACAGGAATTGTGGTTTGTATCACAATAGGAAATGCCTATCTGGGCTAAATTGTGTCTTCCTTCACCTCCCCCTGCTATTCCCCTGCCTTCCAAATTCATGTGAAGCCCTAATCCCAGTGTGACTATGTTTGGAGATAGAACATATGAGAAGGCAATAAAGTTTCAGAGAAACCATAAGGAGATAAGGCTGGTGGCCTGATAAGAAGAGGAAAAGATTTCCTTCTCTTCCCACCAGTCTCTGCACCCCCAGAGAGGACAGGCCTTGTGTAGACACAGTGAGAAGGCGGCCACCGGCAAGCAAGAAGAGTCCTCACTAGAAACAGATTTTCCAGCATCTCAGTCGTGGACTGTGAGATGGATTGTGAGAAACTAAATTTTTGTTAAGACACACAGTCTGTGGTATTTTGTTTTGGCAGCCCAAGAACACTACTATAATACCCTTACTTGATTTCTACCATGCAAACATCAGAAAAAGGTGACTGAGATCCCCTCACATAGAAAGCTTCTAATTTCCTTTACCACCACCTGAAGGGATCAGGGGATTATGTTTCTGGAGTTTATATTTCATACCTTAGAATCATCATTAACACAGGTATAGCCCACCTCTCAAGGACAAAGCTATTTTTTTACAACATGAGGCAACTGCCTGTACTAACTCAATCGTTTTTACCCTTTTTGCAATCACAGACTCCTTTGATAACTGTGAAGTCAAGTGGGCCTTAGAAAGCATCACTACGAACAAAGCTAGTGGAGGCAATGGAATTCCAGTTGAGCTATTCCAAATCCTGAAAGATGATGCTGTGAAAGTGCTGCACTCAATATGCCAGCAAATTTGGAAAACTCAGCAGTGGCCACAGGACTGGAAAAGGTCAGTTTTCATTCCAATCCCAAAGAAAGGCAATGCCAAAGGATGCTCAAACTACAGCACAATTGTCCTCATCTCACATGCTAGTAAAGTAACGCTCAAAATTCTCCAAGCCAGGCTTCAGCAATATGTGAACCGTGAACTTTCAGATGTTCAAGCTGGTTTTAGAAAAGGCAGAGGAACCAGAGATCAAATTGCCAACATCCACTGGATCATAGAAAAAAGCAAGAGAGTTCCAGAAAAACATCTATTTCTGCTTTATTGACTATGCCAAAGCCTTTGACTGTGTGGATCACAATAAACTGTGGAAAATTCTGAAAGAGATGGGAATACCACACCACCTGATCTGCATCTTGAGAAATTTGTATGCAGGTCAGGAAGCAACAGTTAGAACTGGACATGGAACAACAGACTGGTTCCAAATAGGAAAAAGAGTTCGTCAAGGCTGTATATTGTCACCCTGTTTATTTAACTTATATGCAGAGTATATCATGAGAAACGCTGGACTGGAAGAAACACAAGCTGGAATCAAGATTGCCAGGAGAAATATCAATAACCTCAGATACGCAGATGACACCACTCTTATGGCAGAAAGTGAAGAGGAACTAAAAAGCCTCTTGATGAAAGTGAAAGTGGAGAGTGAAAAAGTTAGCTTAAAGCTCAACATTCAGAAAATGAAGATCATGGCATCCGGTCCCACCACTTCATGGGAAATAGATGGGGAAACAGTGGAAACAGTGTCAGACTTTATTTTTGGGGGCTCCAAAATCACTGCAGATGGTGACTGCAGCCATGAAATTAAAAGACACTTACTCCTTGGAAGGAAAGTTATGACCAACCTAGACAGCATGTTCAAAAGCAGAGACATTACTTTGCCAACAAAGGTTCGTCTAGTCAAGGCTATGGTTTTTCCTGTGGTCATGTATGGATGTGAGAGTTGGACTGTGAAGAAGGCTGAGCGCCGAAGAATTGATGCTTTTGGACTGTGGTGTTGGAGAAGACTCTTGAGAGTCCCTTGGACTGCAAGGACATTTCAACCAGTCCATTCTGAAGGAGATCAGCCCTGGGATTTCTTTGGAAGGAATGATGCTAAAGCTGAAACTCCAGTACATTGGCCACCTCATGCGAAGAGTTGACTCATTGGAAAAGACTCTGATGCTGGGAGGGATTGGGGGCAGGAGGAAAAGGAGACAAAAGAGGATGAGATGGCTGGATGGCATCACTGACTCGATGGACATGGGTCTCAGTGAACTCCGGGAGTTGGTGATGGACAGGGAGGCCTGGCGTGCTGCGATTCATGGGGTCGCAAAGAGTCAGACACGACTGAGCGACTGATCTGATCTGATCTTGATAACTGACAAAAGTTCTACAGTAGCATTGTCCTCCTGAACTTTCTAGGATGATGAAAATGCCCCATATTGGCATTGTCCAATACAGTGGCTACCTGGCCAGAAATGAACTATCAAGCTTTTGAAATGTGGTTAGTGACAGAGGATGAGATGGCTGGATGGCATCACCGACTCGATGGACGTGAGTTTGAGTGAACTCCGGGAGTTGGTGATCAACAGGGAGGCCTGGTGTGCTGTGATTCATGGGGTCGCAAAGAGTCAGACACGACTGAGCGACTGATCTGATCTGATCTAGTGCAAACTAACGAACTGAATATCTAATTTGTTTAATTTTAATTCACTTAAAATTAAATAGTCCCCAGTGGCTAGTGGCTACTATATTGTATACCACAGCTCTTTAGTGTATAGACTTCTAAAAGTGCACATATATATTTACAATCAAAATGTTGCAAACCACTGTTCAGGGATCCAATAACAGCCGTTAACAACAGTTTTATCTACTCAGGTCAGGTGGCTTGTATTGAAAACAAAAACCTATGTAAGAATGAATTTTTTTTCAGTGTACAGTTGACGTGTGGTCAGTAATTAGAAGTACATAGAGCAAAGAGGACACTAATAGATGGAGAAATATACCATGTTCCTGGATTGGAAGAATCAATATAGTGAAAATGAATATACTACCCAAAGCAATTTATAGATTCAATGCAATCGCTATCAAGCTACCAACGGTATTCTTCACATAGCTAGAACAAATAATTTCACAATTTGTATGGAAATACAAAAAACCTCAAATAGCCAAAGCAATCTTGAGAAAGAAAAATGGAACTGGAGGAATCAACCTGCCTGACTTCAGGCTCTACTACAAAGCCACAGTCATCAAGACAGTATGGTACTGGCACAAAGACAGAAATATACACCAATGGAACAAAATAGAAAGCCCAGAGATAAATCCACACACATATGGACACCTTATCTTTGACAAAGGAAGCAAGAATATACAATGGATTAAAGACAATCTCTTTAACAAGTCGTGCTGGGAAAATTGGTCAACCACTTGTAAAAGAATGAAACTAGAACACTTTCTAACACCATATACAAAAATAAACTGAAAATGAATTAAAGATCTAAACGTAAGACCAGAAACTATAAAACTCCTAGAGGAGAACATAGGCAAAACACTCCGACATACACCACAGCAGGATCCTCTATGACCCACCTCCCAGAATCTTGGAAATAAAAGCAAAAATAAACAAATGGGACCTAATTAAACTTCAAAGCTTCTGCACAACAAAGGAAACTATAAGCAAGGTGAAAAGACAGCCTTCAGAATGGGAGAAAATAATAGCAAATGAAGCAACTGACAAACAACTGATCTCAAAAATATACAAGCAACTCCTACAGCCTAATTCCAGAAAAATAAATGACCCAATCAAAAACTGGGCCAAAGAACTAAATAGACATTTCTCCAAAGAAGACATACAGATGGCTAACAAACACATGAAAAGATGCTCAACATCACTCATTATCAGAGAAATGCAAATCAAAACCACAGTGAGGTACCATTTCATGCCAGTCAGAATGGCTGCGATCCAAAAGTCTAGAAGCAATAAATGTTGGAGAGGATGTGGAGAAAAGGGAACCCTCTTACACTGTTGGTGGGAATGCAAACTAGTACAGCCACTATGGAGAAGAGTGTGGAGATTCCTTAAAAAACTGGAAATAGAACTGCCTTATGATCCAGAAATCCCACTGCTGGGCATACACACTGAGGAAACCGGAAGGGAAAGAGACACGTGTACCCCAATGTTCCTCGCAGCACTGTTTATAATAGCCAGGACATGGAAGCAACCTAGATGTCCATCAGCAGATGAATGGATAAGAAAGCTGTGGTACATATACACAATTACTCAGAGTATTACTCAGCCATTAAAAAGAATACATTGGAATCAGTTCTAATGAGGTGGATGAAACTGGAGCCTATTATACAGAGTGAAGTAAGCCAGAAAGAAAAACACCAGTACAGTATACTAACGCATATATATGGAATTTAGAAAGATGGTAACAATAACCCTGTATACGAGACAGCAAAAGAGACACTGATGTATAGAACAGTCTTTTGGACTCTGTGGGAGAGGGAGAAGGTGGGATGATTTGGGAGAATGGCATTGAAACATGTATAATATCTTATATGAAACGAGTCGCCAGTCCAGGTTCGATGCATGATACTGGATGCTTGGGGCTGGTCCACTGGGACAACCCAGAGGGATGGTATGGGGAGGGAGGAGGTAGGAGGGTTCAGGATGGGGAACACATGTATACCTGTGGCGGATTCATTTTGATTATATGGCAAAACCAATACAATATTGTAAAGTTAAAAAATTAAATTAAGTTAAATTAAAAAAAAAAGAGAAGTACATAGAGCAGATTAAGAAACCCAATTTCTTTTTTTTTTTTTTTTTAATATGTATTTGGCTGCATCTTAGTTGCAGCATCTGGGATCTTGATTGTATCATACAGGATCTTTCATTGTGATGCATGACTCTCTAGTCATGCCGCATGAGCACAGTAGTTGTGGCAATGGGCTTCATTTGTTGCAGTGTGCAGTTTCTCAAGTTGTGGCACTGGGCTTAGTTGCTCTATGGCATGTGGGATCTTAGTTCCCTGACCAGGCATTGAATCTGTGTGCCCTGCATTTCAAGGTGGATTCTTAACCACTGGACACCAGTATACATGTTTAGCTGCTCAGTTGTGTCCGACTCTTTGTGACCCTATTGACTGTAGCCCACCAGACTCCTCTGTCCATGGGGATTTTCCAGGCAAGAATATGGGAGTGGGTTGCCGTGCCCTTCTGCAAGATATCTTCCCAACCCAGGGATCAAAACCAGGTCTCTCACATTGCAGGTGGATTCTTTACTGTCTAAGCCAACAGGGAAGCCCAGAAAGCCCCCCAAAGCCCAACTTCTGTTTCCAAAAAATAGTTAACTAGTGCTTCAGTTCAGTTCAGTTCAGTCAGTCAGTCATGTCCGACTCTTTGCAACCCCATGAATCTCAGCACGCCAGGCCTCCCTGTCTGTCACCATCTCCCGGAGTTCACTCAAACTCACATCCATTGAGTTGGTGATGCCATCCAGCCATCTCATCCTCTGTCGTCCCCTTCTCCTCCTGCCCCCAATCCCTCCCAGCATCAGTCTTTTCCAATGAGTCAACTCTTCACATGAGGTGGCCAAAGTACTGGAGTTTCAGCTTTAGCATCATTCCTTCCAAAGAAATCCCAGGGCTGATCTCCTTCAGAATGGACTGGTTGGATGTCCTTGCAATCCAAGGGACTCTCAAGAGTCTTCTCCAACACCACAGTTCAAAAGCATCAATTCTTTGGCGCTTTCTTCACAGTCCAACTCTTACATCCATACATGACCACTGGAAAAACCATAGCCTTGACTAGACAGAGCTTTGTTGGCAAAGTAATGTCTCTGCTTTTCAATATGCTATCTAGGTTGGTCATAACTTTCCTTCAAAGGAGTAAGCATCTTTTAATTTCATGGCTGCAATCACCATCTGCGGTGATTTTGGAGCCCCCAAAAATAAAGTCTGACACTGTTTCCACTGTTTCCTCATCTATTTTCCATGAAGTGATGGGACCGGATGCCATGATCTTCATTTTCTGAACGTTGAGCTTTAAGCCAACTTTTTCACTCTCCACTTTCACTTTCATCAAGAGGCTTTTTAGTTCCTCTTCACTTTCTGCCATAGGGTGGTGTCATCTGCATATCTGAGGTTATTGATATTTCTCCCAGCAATCTTGATTCCAGCTTGGCTTACTCCAGCCCAGCGTCTCTCATGATGTACTCTGCATATAAGTTAAATAAGCAGGGAGACAATATACAGCCTTAATATACACATCCATCCCAACCCCTCTGGCTAATGAAAGATGTCTATCAGTTCAGTTCAGTCACTCAGTTGTGTCTGACTCTTTGTGACCCCATGGACTGCAGCATGCCAGGCCTCCCTATCCATCACCAACTCCTGGAGTTCACTCAAACTCATATCCATTGAGTCAGTGATGCCATCCAACCATCTCATCCTCTGTCATCCCCTTCTCCTCCTGCCTTCAATCTTTCCCAGCATCGGGGTCTTTTCCAATGAGTCAGTTCCTTGCATCAGGTGGCCAAAGTATTGGAGTTTCAACTTCAGCATCAGTCCTTCCGATGAATATTCAGGATTGATTTCCTTTAGGATGGACTGGTTGGATCTCCTTGCAGTTCAAGGGACTATCAAGAGTCTTCTCCAACACCACAGTTCAAAAGCATCAATTCTGCACCGCTTAGCTTTCTTTATAGTGCAACCCTCACTCTTTCTGTATCTACCCTGATTCTTGGACCTTTGGGGAAACATCAGAGGTATTAAAAAAAAAACCATGGCTTTCAGTTTAATAAACCTGAATTCAAACTCCAGCTCCCTCTACTTTATTCAGGATAGATTTTTTTATACACTAACAACTCCCAGGTCTCAGTGTTTAACCAAAGTTTGCTTCTCACTTCTCAAATATCTGCTTGGTGCAACCACAGGGCACCATATTTCCAGTGGTGATTCAACAGTTCAGGCATTCTCCATTCATAGTTTAATCTCTGAGTACCAGGAGAGGGGAAACACTGAAGAATTTTTAGGGACTTTTTACTGTTACAGCTCATTGATAAGAAGTATTACTCAGCTCCATTTAATTACAAGGGAGATGGGAAGCAAACTTTTCAAGTCTAGGCAGGAAAACAATATAAATATTGATGAACACAAAGCATTGTTTTCTGCTATGCTAACCTCATAAACCTGGCAATTAATTTTTCTTAGTTATGTCACTTGGAAAATAGTGATGATTATATCTACCTCATACATGTGTTAAGTTTATTGCACAATGTTTTGCAAATAGAGTGAACTCAGTAATGGTGGATTGCTTTTCTTCAATAGAAAGGGACTGCATAGCAAACTTGCCACAACACAACATACCATGTCTCAGTTCAGTTCAGTTTGGTTCAGTCACTCAGTCATGTCCAACTCTTTGTGACCCCATGGATTGCAGCATGCTAGGCCTCCCTGTCCATCACCAACTCCCGGAGTCTACTCAAACTCATGTCCATTGAGTTGGTGATGCCATCCAGCATCTCATCCTCTGTTGTCCCCTTTTCCTCCCATCCACAATCTTTCCCAGCATCAGGGTCTTTTCAAATGAGTCAGTTCTTCGCATCAGGTGGCCAAAGTATTGGAGTTTTAACTTCAACATCAGTCCTTCCAATGAATATTCAAACCCAGGTCTCCAGAATTGCAGGAGGATTCTTTACCAGCTGAGCCGCAAGGGAAGCACAAGAATACTAGAGTAGGTAGCCTATCCCTTTCTCCAGGGGATAGTCCCAACCCAGGAATTGAACTGTGGTCTCCTGCATTGCAGGTGGATTCTTTACCAACTGAGCTTTCAGGGAAACCCTACCATGACTCAAACTATCATAAATCTAATCCCTCCTACTTTTAACTATTTTTCCTCCCACTGGTCCTTAACATGGACCTTTTGTTTATTTCTATTAGCATGAATGGGTAATTAACCATAATTATCCCAACCAGTAGCTCCTATAATTAGTAACTATACAGAGAAATCTTTAATATAAAATTACAATAAAGTCAAGTTCTAAAATATCAAACTCATAGATAAAAGGTGCTTTTCCCCTCCTTTCTTCTTATTCATACATGCTACTAGCCTGAAGTGACTAACATATTTGCTATATACTTGCAATTGTTAGTAAAGACAGATCTGAATAACACTATCAATCACTTTGATCTAATTGATTTTTATACAAAAATATATCTTGCAACGACAGAATAGGTATTCTTTCAAATCAAGTGCACATGGTTTAAAGTAGACCAATGATAGAATAACAAGTCTCAATCAATGTAAAATGACTGAAATCATAGAGTCTGCTTTGACAAATGAATTAAATTATAAATCAATAGAAAGATATTTAGAAAAATTCTCTAATTTAGAAATTAAACAACAGACTTCCCAATAGCCTATGGGTCAAAGAAGAAATCATAAGAAAAACTAGAAACTATTTTGAATAGAATGATAGTGAAAATATAACTTATCAAAGTATGTGCTGCTGCTGCTGCTGCTAAGTCGCTTCAGTCGTGTCTGACTCAGTGCGACCCCATAGACGGCAGCCCACCAGGCTCCCCCATCCCTGGGATTCTCCAGGCAAGAACACTGGAGTGGGTTGCCATTTCCTTCTCCAATGCATGAAAGTGAAAACTGAAAGTGAAAGTGAAGTCGTGTCCGACTCTTGCGACCCCATGGACTGCAGCCTACCAGGCTCCTCCGTTCATGGGATTTTCCAGGTGAGAGTACTGGAGTGGGGTGCCATCGCCTTCTCCGATCAAAGTATGTAAATGAAGCTAACTCAGTGCTTAGAGAAAAATTTATAGTTCTGAATGCTGATTTCAGAAAAGAAGAAAGGTCAAATTAATGGGTTAAGTTTAGAGCTCAAAGAACTAAGAAAAGAAAAGCAAAATAAATAATAAAGAGAAGATATAAATGCCTTGAAATAAAACAAGCAAACAACAAGGAAAGTTATCAAAGTCAAAAGTAAGTTCTTTGAAAAGATCAACAAAATTGATAAAGTTCTAGCTAGAAAGAATTTTCAATATAAGAAATAAAGTATTGCCACAGACTTCACATACATTAAAAAGACAATAAAAATATAATGGATAACTTTATACAAATTTGACATCTTAGATGAATGGACAAATTCTTTGAAAAATAACACCAACAAACAAAAAGACACAGACATTTTAATAGGCCTCCCTACATCCATTAAAGAAATTATATCTATTATCAAAATTTTCTCAGAAAGACTATAGATCCAGGTGACTGCACTAGTGTAGTCTATCATATATTTAAGGAATATAGAATCTTAGATGCTGCTGCTGTTAAATTGCTGCAGTCACGTCCAACACTTTGCGACCCAGGCAAGAATGCTGGAGTGGGTTGCCATGCCCTCCTCCAGGGGATCTTCCTGACCCAGGGATTGAACCCATGTCTCTTAAGTCTCCTGCATTGGCAAGCGGGTTCTTCACCACTATTACCACCTGGGAAGCCCAAAATCTTACATAAATTTTATCATAATCTTACATAAATCTGGTCAGTTTATAGAAGATGAAGTTTTCCCAACTAGTTTTATGAGGTCAGTGTGTCCAAAATATCAAAACCTCACAAAAATATTACAAAATATAGAGAAAGAAGAAAGACAGACACAGAGAGAGACTGAATGAAAGGATGGAGAGAAGGGAAAGGGAAAAATTACAGACCAATATATCTCATGAACATAGGTGTAAAATATCCACAAAATATTAGCAAATCAAATTCAGCTACATATAAAATGGATAATACATTATAAACAAATAGTGTGTATTAAGGTTAGTTTAACATTCAAAAATCAATGTAATTCACAAAAATGGGGGAGGGGGAAGTATTTGATAATTTTAATGGGTAAAAATAAAGCATTTAATAAAATTCAACACTCATTCATGATTTTAAAAGTCTGAGTTTTTTTAAGGAGAAGGCAAGCCTTACTTGGAGTACATATATATAATTTTTTTATTTTCAGAGTTCCTTCAGTGTCACAAAGAGTAAGTTATTTGAATTTTTTAAAGTTAATGTACTGGTGATACACTGATAATCATCATTCAGAATGGCAACAGGCATGGCAGCCACTTATACCAAAAGTTCTAAATTTATTACATTTAATGATCTGCAACTTGAGAGTCCTGATAATTAGATCTTTTACTTTTTTTTGGCTGCACCACAGGGCAGCATGTTGAATCTTAGTTCCCCAACCAGGGATCAAACCCATGCCCCTTGCAGTGGAAGCAGAGTCTTAACCACTGAACCACCAGGGAAGTCCTGAGAATCAGATCTTAAAAAAAAAAAAAAAAAACCCTCATAAAAGTTATGAATAGAAG
Source organism: Bos indicus (assembly GCF_029378745.1). Classification (NCBI taxonomy): domain Eukaryota; kingdom Metazoa; phylum Chordata; class Mammalia; order Artiodactyla; family Bovidae; genus Bos; species Bos indicus. The sequence goes on from NC_091760.1 coordinate 57,991,411, forward strand.
GGACTTTCCACAATTTGATTAAGGTCATTGCCAAGAATTATAAACAGTTAAGATTGCACTCTACTTCCAAGTTAACCAAATCAGCTTGTCATGGATGCTAGCAGAAGACACAAATCTAGTTCCACTGTAAGGTATAGTTTATTTCATTAACAATAGTAGTACCTACCATATTATCATTTTCTTGTGCTACTTTCTCAAACCCCAGTTTCACAGGGTGACACAAGAGGGCTAGAAACCACCTGCACACACAGTGGCTTGCATTGCAGAAGAGAAACACTGTTTAGTGAACCCAAATCTCTTGCAATGGGTTGGACCTGTCTTCAGCGGGTGAGGGAACTGAAGCAGGAGTCTGATCCCCACAGTGGGGCAGTTGTCTGAGTCAGAGGAGAAACATTAAAGGCTAAGAGTGAAACAGCAGATCTGTGGCAGCCTAAATGGAATGAGACTCAGACAGATCTTGCTGTAGCCATACATATCCTGGACAGGAATGCTGGTCCCCTGGAAGGCACAGCGGCTGGGAGCTGGAGTTTAGGGATTATGGAGCAATCCCAGGGCAAGGGTCGCTGTTGACTGTGGAGAGATGGATTGAGAGGATGTGAAGGAGATCGTGGTGGGAAATGCCATTGGAGAAAAATCAGGCAGCCATGGAAGCAAGGTGATACTGCTGAGTCATGTGAAGGGGATGGAGTCATCACCGTAGCCTCTCTCTCCCCACACAGCCAGCATCCGCAGCTGAACAACAGAGAGGCTGGCCCATCAAGAGCCTGATGCACTGAATTAGAGTAGGACCCCACCCAGGGTACCCCTTTAACTGCCTGACACACGGAACAACAGAGAAGGACCCCAGGCAATGGAGCACTCTAAGTGCCTGAACCAGCAGAGCTAAGGAGAAAGACTGGCCAAAGAGGCCTCCTGATCACCAGCTACAAGAGGCTCAAAAAGACTCTGATAGGGTCATAACATCTGTGGCAGAGGCAGTCTGTGTTCCTGCACACTTGGCACCACCAGGGTACCCACAAGCCAAGCAGCTGGGCCACCTTCACACTCAACTCTCACTGGGGCAGAGCTGCCACAGGCAAAAATAGTCTTGTGCCTATGCACACAGGGTCACTTCAGTAGTGTCTGACTTTTGTTATTCTGTAAACAGTGGCCTGCCAGGCTTCTCTGTTAGGGAGGGGGGTTCTCCAGGCAATACCAGAATGTATTGGCCAATACCCTTCTAGAGCATTGTATTTCCTGCTGCCCTAGCCACCAACTCCCAAGTACCCAGGGCTTCCAGAACCCCTGCAACCCAAGCAGCTGCTCCACCTCCACACCTGGCCTTCGCAGGAGGAGACCCAAGTCCTCCAGGGTAGCCGCAGGAGCAAACCCCAGTGGGTGACGCACATGTAGAGGTGGAAATAAAACCATAATTGAAACCCAAGGGCAGTGTGGCTAAGGAAGAAGACCCAAAACCTTCCAAACAGCTGTACAAGCTGCAGATTAAATCCACATGATCAATTAGGCAGACTCTTGGTCTATGGAATATATAAAAGGTCATTGAGAGCTCCCACAAAAGGAAATCCACTAGTTCTAATAGTTGTGGACATTGAAGGCAAGAATACACAGGAGTAGGACTCAGATTAGAATCTGAGTTGCCCCCAAAGCAGGTCCAGAGATCAGCAGTGTTGGAGGGTATCCAAGGGAGGTAAGGTGGACTGTGACTCTCAGCGAAGGAAAGGACTCTGATAGCAATGACTAACTCCTACAGCTCAACTCCAGAAAAATAAATGACCCAATCAAAAAATGGGCCAAAGAACTAAATAGACATTTCTCCAAAGAAGACATACAGATGGCTAACAAACACATGAAAAGATGCTCAACATCACTCATTATCAGAGAAATGCAAATCAAGACCACTATGAGGTACCATTTCACACCAGTCAGAATGGCTGTGATCCAAAAGTCTACAAATAATAAATGTTGGAGAGGGTGTGGAGAAAAGGGAACCCTCTTACACTGTTGGTGGGAATGCAAACTAGTACAGCCACTATGGAGAACAGTGTGGAGATTCCTTAAAAAACTGGAAATAGAACTGCCTTATGATCCAGCAATCCCACTGCTGGGCATACACACTGAGAAAACCAGAAGGGAAAGAGACACGTGTACCCCAATGTTCATCACAGCATTGTTTATAATAGCCAGGACATGGAAGCAACCTAGATGTCCATCAGCAGATGAATGGATAAGAAAGCTGTGGTACATATACACAATGGAGTATTACTCAGGCATTAAAAAGAATTCATTTGAATCAGTTCTAATGAGGTGGATGAAACTGGAGCCTATTATACAGAGTGAAGTAAGCCAGAAGGAAAAACACCAATACAGTATACTAACGCATATATATGGAATTTAGAAAGATGATAACAATAACCCTGTGTACGAGACAGCAAAAGAGACACTGATGTATGGAACAGTCTTATGGACTCTGTGGGAGAGGGAGAGGGTGGGAAGATTTGGGAGAATGGCATTGAAACATGTAAAATATCATGTATGAAACGAGATGCCAGTCCAGGTTCAATGCACAATACTGGATGCTTGGGGCTAGTGCACTGGGACGACCCAGAGGGATGGTATGGGGAGGGAGGAGGAGGAGGGTTCAGGATGGGGAGCACATGTATACCTGTGATGGATTCATTTTGATATTTGGCAAAACTAATACAATTATGTAAAAAATAAATAAATAAATAAATAAAAATATTTATTATTCTTATTTTTTGACTTGTTCTGTAGATTCTTTTGGATTTTTTTTTCCTTTTTCTTCACCCTTTGTTGTAGTTGTTGATTTTATTGGCACTATGATATCCAATTAAGCTTTTTTTTCCTCACTTTTTTAATTGTTACAAACCTCTGCCTCTGTGTTGGGCTTTTGCAGTGCTGTGGAGTTTTCCATTTTTTTTTCTTTTCTCTTTTTTAAATTTTAATTTTTTAAACTGATTATTATTTTTGCTACATTTATTCCTTTGTTTGCTTTTCCTACTGTTCTTTCCCCCTTGTAGTTAATCTTTAATGCATATAAATCTTCTTTATTTACTTCTATTTAATTTTGCATATCTGTTCTTTCTTTCCTTCCCTCTCAACATAATTATTACTTTTATTTTCTTTATTCCCCAATTGGCACTTTGCTTTAGTTTTGTTTTCCAGTTTGTGCTTTAGTTAGTTTTGTTCTTAACTGGTAGATATAGTTTTTGGCTTCCTTTGTTTGCCAGGTCAATCTATTGTACTTTTATTTTTGTTGGACTATTTTGACTTTGCTTATGGGTGTATACATATATGTGTATATTCCATTATTTTAAGTATTATTTGCCTGATTTTGTAACTGCCATTTGTCTGAGGTTCATCTTTGGTTTCTCGTTTTTGGATATTTGTTTTAATCTCACTTAATGCCATAACAAACCACTTGTGCAATCTTCTCTCCTGATCAGAGATCAAACCCTGAGCTTTGGAGTGGAAGCAATGACTCCAAGACCCTAGACTACCAGAGAACTATTGCTAGGGAGTATCAAACAGTGAGAACTCACACAAAGGAAACCACTTGAATATAGGACCCAGCAACACCAAATCACCAGTAGCACCCTGTGCAGGACACAACAAACAAAACAAAAATACAAACCCAATCATCAGCAGACAGGATTATCACCTCGCTCAGCCTTACCCATCAGAGGAATAACAAACAAACAAACAAACAAAAATTCAGTACAAATCTCACCCTATACAAGCTCACACAAACCACTGGACCAACTTTAGGAAGGCAGAAACCAAAAGGAAGGAATTCAACCTTCTTCAAGGAAAGAATTCAACTTTCCTGGAAGCCTGGGAAAAGGAGATCTCAAACACAATAAATTTAAAAAAAATAATGAAAAGACAGAGAAATACTACACAAATGAAGTACAAACTAGAAACACAGAAGTCCAAATAAATGAAGAGGAAATAGGCAAACTACCTGGAAAAGAATTCAGAATAATGATAGTAAAGATGATTAAAAACCCTGAAAACAAAATGAAGAAAATGCAAGAATCAATTAACAAAGACCTAGAAGAATTAAAGAAGAAACATAGAGACAACACAATTACTGAAATTGAAAATACTCTAGAAGGAATCAATAGCAGATTACCTGAAGTAGAAGAACGAATCAGTGAACTGGAAGATAAAATGGTGGAAATAACTTCTGAAGGGCAGAATAAAGTAAAAAGAATAAAAAGAACTGAGGACAGTCTCAGAGACCTCTGGGACCACATCAAATGTACCAACATTCGAATTATAAGGGTCCCAGAAGAAGAAGAGAAAAAGAAAGGGTATGAGAAAATTTTTGAAGAAATTATAGTTGAAAATTTTCCCAATATGGAAAAGGAAATAGTCAATCAAGTCCAAGAGGCATAAAGAATCTCATACAGGGTAAACCCAAGGAGAAACATGCCAAGACACATACTAATCAAACTAACATAGACTAGACACAAAGAAAGAATATTAAAAGCAGCAAGGGAGAAGAAACAAGTAATATACAAGGGAAACCCCATATGCTTAACAGCTGATCTTTCAGCAGAAACTCTGAAGGCCAGAAGGGAATGGCAGGATATATTTAAAGTAATGAGAGCGGAACATCTACAACCAAGATTACTGTACCTGGCAAGGACCTCATTCAAAATTGATGGAGAAATAAAAAGCTTTTCAGACAAGCAAACGTTAAGAGAATTCAGTACCAACAACCAGCTTTACAACAAATGTTCAACGGATTTATACAGTCAAGGAACACGAGAGAAGAAAAAAAATCTACAAGATCAACCCCAAACAATTAAGAAAATGGCAATAGGAACATATATATCAATAATTACTTTAAATGTAAATGGATTAAATGCTCCAACCAAAAGACACAGACTGGCGGAATGGATACAAAAACAAGACCCATATACAGGCTGTCTACAAGAAACTCACTTAAGACCTAAGGACACATATAGACTGAAAGTGAGAGAATGGAAGAATACATTCCATGCAAATGGGAAGTAAAAGAAAGCTGGAGTAGCAATCCTCATATCAGACAAAATAGACCTTAAAATAAAGCAATAAGGAAGGACACTACATAATGATCAAGGGATCAATCTAAAAGGAAGACATAACAATTCTAAAAATCTATGCACCCAACATAGCAGCACCTCAACACATAAGACAAACACTAACAGACATAAAAGGAGAAATTGACAGTTACACAATAATAGTAAGAGGATTTAACACCCCACTCACACCAATGGACAGATCATCGAAACAAAATTAATAAGGAAACACAAGTCTTAAATGATACATTAAATGAGATGGATCTTATTGATATCTTCAGGACATCCCATCCAAAAGCAGAAGAGTACACCTTCTTCTCAAGTACGAATGGAACATTCTCCAGGAAAAAAAAAAAAAAAAAACTGTAAGAAACACAAACACATGGAGTTTAAACACATTCTAAATAATCTACAGATTCCTGAAGAAATCAAAAGGGAAATCATAAGAAATTTTAAAAAACAGTTGACAATGAAAACACGACAACTCAAAACCTATGGGATGCAGCAAAAGCAGTTCTAAGAGGGAAGTTTATAGCAATACAATTCTACCGCAAGAAACAAGAAAAAAATAAAATAGATAACCTAACTTTACACCTAAAACAACTGAAAACAGAACAACAACAACAACAAAAACCTAAAATTAGTAGAAGAAAAGAAATCATAAAGATTCCAGCAGAAATAAATGACAAAGAAATGAAAGAAACAATAGTAAAGATTAAGAAAACTAAAAGCTGATTCTTTGAGAAGATAAACAAAATTAACAACCCTTGGGCCAGACTTATCAAGAACAAAAGAGAGAAGAATCAAATCAACAAAATTAGAAATGAAAAGGAAATGTTACAGCAGACAATGCAGAAATACAAAGGGTTATAAGAGACTATTATGAACAACTCTATGGCAATGAATGGAGAAGGCAATGGCAACCCACTCCAGTTCTCTTGCCGGGAGAATCCCATGGACTGATGAGCCTGGTAGGCTGTGGTCCATAGAGCTGCTAAGAGTCAGACACGACTGAGTGTCTTCACTTTCACTTTCATGCATTAGAGAAGGAAATGGCAACCCACCCCAGTGTTCTGGCCTGGAGAATCCCAGGGACAGGGGAGCCTGGTGGGCTGCCATCTCTGGGGTCGCACACAGTCGGACACAATTGAAGAGACTTAGCAGCAGCAGCAGCATATGGCAACAAAATGGATAACCTGGAAGAAATGGACAGATTCTTAGAAAAGTTCAATCTTCCAAGACTGAACCAGGAAGAAATAGAAATTATGAACAAACCAATTATTGTAATTGCACTGAAATTGAAGCTGTGATAAAAAATCTCACAAAAACAAAAGCCCAGGACCAGATGGCTTCACAGGAGAATTCTATCAAACATTTAGAGAAAAGCTAATACCTATCCTTCTAAAACACTTTTTAAAAATTGCAGAGGAAGGAACACTTCCAAACTCACTCTACAGGGCCACCATCACCCGATACCAAAACCAGTCACAGACAACACAAAAAGAGAAAACCGTAGGCTGATATCACTGATGAACATAGATGTAAAAATCCTCAACAAAATTTTAGCAAACAGAATTCAGCAACACATTGAAAAGCTCATACACCATGATCAAGTTGGATTTATTTCAGGGATGCAAGGATTCTTCAATATATGCAAATCAATCAATGTGATAAACCATATTAACAAATTGAAAGATAAAAACCATATGATCATCTCAATAGACGCAGAAAAAGCCTTTGACAAAATTCAGCACCCATTTATGATTAAAACTCCTCAAAAAATGGGCACAGAAGGAACCTACCTCAACACAGTAAAGGCCATATATGATAAGCCTACAGCAAACATTATGTCAATGGTGAAAAACTGAAAGCATTCCCCCTAAGATCAGGAACAAGACAAGGGTGTCCACTTTCACCACTATTATTCATCATAGTTCTGGAAGTCCTAGCTAGCTACAGCAATCCGAGAAGAAAAAGAAATGAAAGGAATCGAGATCGGAAAAGAAGTAAAGCTCTTACTGTTTGCAGATGACATGATACTGTACATAGAAAACCCTAAAGATAGTATCAGAAAATTACTAGAGCTAATTAGTGAATTTAGCAAAGTTGCAGGATACAAAATGAATACACAGAAATCATTTGCATTTCTATATACTAACAATGAAAAATCAGAAAGAGAAATTAAGGGATCAATCCCATTCACCATTGCAACAAAAAGAATTAAATATCTAGGAGTAAACTTACCTAAGGAGACAAAAGAACTGTACACAGAAAATTATAGGACACTAATGAAAGAAATCAAAGAGGACATAAACACATGGAGTGATATTCCATGTTCCTGGGTAAGAATAATCAATATTGTGAAAATGACTATACTACCAAACACAATCTACAGATTCTTTGTCATCCCTATCAAATTACAAATGGCACTTTTCACAGCATTAGAACAAAAAATTTCACAATTCATATGGCAACACAAAAGACCCTGAATAGCCAAAGCAGTCCTGAGAAAGAAGACTGGAGCTGGAGGAATCAACCTTCCTGACTTCAGATTATACCACAAAGCTACAGTCATCAAGACAGTATGGTACTGGCAGAACAGAAATGCAGACCAATGGGACAAGATAGAAAGCCCAGAAATAAATGCATGCACCTGACAGCAATATAGCAACAGTAGGGGACTTCAACACCCTGCTTACACTTGTGAGTAGAACATCTATCCAGAAAACCAATAAAGAAACAGCTGACATGAACACTCTAGATCAATGAAAGTTCATATACAGGACCTTCTACACAACAGCAGAAGAATACACATCCTTCTCAATGAGTATATGGAACACGCTGCCCAAGAGAGATCCTGTTAGGACACAAAACAAAGTCAACAAATTTAAGAAAACTGAAACCATTCCAAGTAATTTTTATAATAACTTGGAATAAAACTAGATCAACAACAGGCAAGGCATCTGGAAAATTCACAAATACATGAAAACTAAACAACACGCTCTTAAATAGTGATTGAGTCAAACAGAAAACAAGAAGAAAAGTTTAAAATTATCTTCAGACAAACAAAAATGAAAACATAGCATGCTAAAAACTATGGATGCAGGAAAGGCAACATGAAGAAGGAATTTTTTAGTGATAAGTGGCTACATTAAAAAAAAAAGAAAGAGTACAAATAAACAACCTAATTTTATACCTCAAGAAACTAGAAAAAGAAGAACTAAGCTCAAATTTAGCAAAAGGAAGGAAATAACAAACATCAGAGCAGGAGAAACAGAGACTAGAAAGACAATAGCAAAGACCAAAGAAACTTTAACTAGACTAAGAAAAAGGGGAAGACACAAAATCAGAAATAGACATTACAACTGATAATTCAGAAACACTAAGGATCATAGGAAACTATTATGAATGATATATGCCAACAAATTAGACACTAGAAGAAACAGATGAATTACTAGAAACACACAAGCTACCAACATTGAATCATGAAGAGAAATTCTGAACATAATAATAAGAAAATTGAATCAGTAATCAAAATCTTCCAACAAAGAAAAATCCATGATGATGGCTTCATTAGTGAATTCTAATTCACTAACTAAACTAACTAACTAATTCTAATTCACTAACTAAACATTTAAAGAAAATTAATAGTAATCCTTCTCAAAATCTTCCAAAAATTTGAAGAAGAACGAACACTTTCAAACTTACAAGGCCAGCAATATCCTAATATCAAAACCAGATGAGAACATGACAAGAATTCTTAGAGCAATATCCCCGATGAACATAGATGCAAAAGTCCTCAACAAAATACCAGCAAACCAATTTCAACAGTACATTAAAGGAATCATACACCATGATCAAGTGGGATTTATTCCTAGGATGCAAGGATGGCTCAACATATGCAAATCAATAAATATGCTACACTGCATTAACAAAATGAAGGATAAAATTCACATGACCATCCCAATATACGCAGAAAAACATCTGACGGAATTTAGCATCCTTTCATGTTAAAAACTCTCAACAAATTAGGTACAGATAGAAGGTATCCCAACATAATAAAATCCATTTATGGATAAGCCTACAGCTAACATATTCAATGAGAAAAAGCTGAAAGTTTTTCTTGTAAAATCAGGAACAGAACAAGGATGCCCATTATCCCCAGTGATAAAATTTAATAGCAAAAAAAACCCCCACAAAAACAAAAACAAAAAAACACCCACAATCCAATTAAAAAATGAGCAAAGTACTTGAACAGATTTTTCTGAAGAAGACATCCAAATGGCTAACAGGTACATAAAAAAATACTCAACATCACTAATTATCAGGGAAATGCAAATCAAAACCACAATGAGGTATCATCTCACATTTGTTAGGGTGGCTATTATGAAAAAGACCAGTGGTAACAAATGATGACAAAGTTATGAAGAAAAGGAAACACTCGTACATATGTTGTTGGGGAATATAAACTGGTACAGTCACTATGGAAAACAGTATGGAAATTCCTCAATAAATTAAATTGAACTACCACATGATCCAGCAATCCCATTTCTTGGTATATATCCAAAGGAAGTAAAATAATTATTTCAAGGAGATATCTGTACTCACATGTTATTCACAATAGCCAAGATTGTGAACCCAGGTATCCTTCAAAGGATGCAGATAAAGAAAATGTGATGTATATATACACTGGAACATTATTCAGCCTTAAGAAAATAGGAAGTCCTGTCATTTACAACAACATGGATTAAAAAGGGCATTTCACCAGAAATAAGCTAAATAGAAGACAAATACTTCATGTTACCCTTTATATTTAGAAACTTAAATTAATATTGATCATGCCTATGTAAGGAACAGTAATTCCAACAGTATGGTGTTTGGAGATCTTCCAGGTTGGCAAATACACCCACTCTGAGAGGATGATGCACCCCAACTCCACAGCAACAGAAGCTTCTGTACCAGGGCTTTTCCAGACCTCAGTCTTCATCTAGCTGCTCATGTGTGCTCTTCATCATATCCTTTAGAAACTGAGTAGAAAGGTGATTTCCAGGGGCTGAGAGAAAATGGGAGGGGAGAGGCGGGTGAAAGGATATTTATTTATTTATTTTTATATGTGTATGCTTTTATTTTATTTTTTTCAATATTGTATTGGTTTTGCCATACATCAAAATGAATCCTCCACAGGTATACATGTGTTCCCCATCCTGACCTCTCCTCTCTCCTCCCTCCCCATACCATCCCCCCAGGTCGTCCCAGTGCACCAGCCCCAAGCATCCAGTATTGTGCATCGAACCTGTACTGGTGACTCGTTTCATATATAATATTATAAATGTTTCAATGCCATTCTCCCAAATCATCCCACCCTCTCCCTCTCTCACAGAGTCCATAAGACTGTTCTATACATCAGTGTCTCTTTTGCTGTCTTGTATACAGGGTTATTGTTACCATCTTTCTAAATTCCATATATATGCATTAGTATACTGTATTGGTGTTTTTCTTTCTGGCTTACTTCACTCTGTATAATAGGCTCCAGTTTCATCCACCTCATTAGAACTGATTCAAATGTATTCTTTTTAATGGCTAATACTCCATTGTGTATTTGTACCACAGCTTTCTTATCCACTCATCTGCTGTTGGACATCTAGGTTGCTTCCATGTCCTGGCTATTATAAACAGTGCTGCGAGGAACATTGGGGTACACGTGTCTCTTTCCCTTCCGGTTTCCGCAGTGTGTATGCCCAGCAGTGGGATTGCTGGATCATAAGGCAGTTCTATTTCCAGTTTTTTAAGGAATCTCCACACTGTTCTCCATAGTGGCTGTACTAGTTTGCATTCCCACCAACAGTGTAAGAGGGTTCCCTTTTCTCCACACCCTCTCCAACATTTATCGCTTCTAGACTTTTGGATCGCAGCCATTCTGACTGGCGTGAAATGGTACCTCATTGTGGTTTTGATTTGCATTTCTCTGATAATGAGTGATGTTGAGCATCTTTTCATGTGTTTGTTAGCCATCTGTATGTCTTCTTTGGAGAAATGTCTATTTAGTTCTTTGGCCCATTTTTTGATTGGGTCATTTATTTTTCTGGAATTGAGCTGTAGGAGTTGCTTATATATTTTTGAGAATAGTTGTTTGTCAGTTGCTTCATTTGCTATTATTTTCTCCCATTCTGAAGGCTGTCTTTTCACCTTGCTTATAGTTTCCTTTGTTGTGCAGAAGCTTTGAAGTTTAATTAGGTCCCATTTATTTTTGCTTTTATTTCCAATATTCTGGGAGGTGGGTCATAGAGGATCCTGCTGTGGTATATGTCGGAGAGTGTTTTGCCTATGTTCTCCTCTAGGAGTTTTATAGTTTCTGGCCTTATGTTTAGATCTTTAATCCATTTTGAGTTTATTTTTGTGTATGGTGTTAGAAAGTGTTCTAGTTTCATTCTTTTTTTTTTTTTTTTTACAAGTGGTTGACCAGCTTTCCCAGCACCACTTTTTAAAGAGATTGTCTTTAATCCCTTGTATATTCTTGCCTCCTTTGTCAAAGATAAGGTGTCCATATGTGCATGGATTTATCTCTGGGCTTTCTGTTTTGTTCCATTGGTCTATATTTCTGTCTTTGTGCCAGTACCATACTGTCTTGATGACTGTGGCTTTGTAGTAGAGCCTGAAGTCAGGCAGGTTGATTCCTCCAGTTCCATTTTTCTTTTTCAAGATTGCTTTGGCTATTCGAGGTTTTTAGTATTTCCATACAAATTGTGAAATTATTTGTTCTAGCTCTGTGAAGAATACCATTGGTAGCTTGATAGGGATTGCATTGAATCTATAAATTGCTTTGGGTAGTATACTCATTTTCACTATATTGATTCTTCCAATCCATGAACATGGTAGATTTCTCCATTAGTGTCCTCTTTGATTTCTTTCACCAGTGTTTTATAGTTTTCTATATATAGGTCTTTAGTTTCTTTAGGTAGATATATTCCTAAGTATTTTATTCTTTTTGTTGCAACGGTGAATGGAATTGTTTCCTTAATTTCTCTATTTTCTCATTATTAGTGTATAGGAATGCAAGGGATTTCTGTGTTGATTTTAAATCCTGCAACTTTACTATATTCATTGATTAGTTCTAGTAATTTTCTGGTGGAGTCTTTAGGGTTTTCTATGTAGAGAATCATGTCATCTGCAAACAGTGAGAGTTTTACTTCTTTTCCAATTTGGATTCCTTTTACTTTTTCTGCTCTGATTGCTGTGGCCAAAACTTCCAAAACTATGTTGAATAGTAATGGTGAAAGTGGGCACCCTTGTCTTGTTCCTGACTTTAGAGGAAATGCTTTCAATTTTTCACCATTGAGGATAATGTTTGCTGTGGGTTTGTCATATATAGCTTTTATTATGTTACCTCAACATATTATGTTACCTCAACATATGTATGTTCCTTCTATTCCTGCTTTCTGGAGAGTTTTTATCATAAATGGAGGCTGAATTTTGTCAAAGGCTTTCTCTGCATCTATTGAGATAATCATATGGTTTTTATTTTTCAATTTGTTAATGTGGTGTATTACATTGATTGATTTGTGGATATTGAAGAATGCTTGCATCCTAGGGTTAAAGCCCACTTGGTCATGGTGTATGACCTTTTTAATGTGTTATTGGATTCTGATTGCTAGAATCTTGTTAAGGATTTTTTGCATCTATGTTGATCAGTGATATTGGCCTGTAGTTTTCTTTTTTGTGTGTGTGGCATCTTTGTCAGGTTTTGGTATTAGGGTGATGGTGGCCTCATAGAATGAGTTTGGAAGTTTACCTTCCTCTGCAATTTTCTGGAAGAGTTTGAGTAGGATAGGTGTTAGCTCTTCTCTAAATTTTTGGTAGAATTCAGCTGTGAAGCCGTCTGGACCTGGGCTTTTGTTTGCTGGAAGATTTCTGATTACAGTTTCAATTTCCGTGCTTGTGATGGGTCTGTTAAGATTTTCTATTTCTTCCTGGTCCAGTTTTGGAAAGTTGTACTTTTCTAAGAGTTTGTCCATTTCTTCCACGTTGTCCATTTTATTGGCATATAATTGCTGATAGTAGTCTCTTATGATCCTTTGTATTTCTGTGTTGTCCGTTGTGATCTCTCCATTTTCATTTCTAATTTTATTGATTTGATTTTTCTCCCTTTGTTTCTTGATGAGTCTGGCTAATGGTTTGTCAATTTTATTTATCCTTTCAAAGAACCAGCTTTTGGCTTTGTTGATTTTTGCTATAGTCTCTTTTGTTTCTTTTGCATTTATTTCTGCCCTAATTTTTAAGATCTCTTTCCTTCTACTGACCCTGGGGTTCTTCATTTCTTCCTTTTCTAGTTGCTTTAGGTGTAGAGTTAGGTTATTTATTTGACTTTTTTCTTGTTTCTTGAGGTATGCCTGTATTGCTATGAACTTTCTCCTTAGGACTGCTTTTACAGTGTCCCCCAGGTTTTGGGTTGTTGTGTTTTCATTTTCATTCGTTTCTATGCAAATTTTGATTTCTTTTTTGATTTCTTCTGATTTGTTGGTTATTCAGCAGCGTATTGTTCAGCCTCCATATGTTGGAATTTTTAATAGTTTTTCTCCTGTAATTGAGATCTAATCTTACTGCATTGTGGTCAGAAAAGATGCTTGGAATGATTTCAATTATTTTGAATTTACCAAGGCTAGATTTATGGCCCAGGATGTGATCTATCCTGGAGAAGGTTCCGTGTGTGCTTGAGAAAAAGGTGAAATTCATTGTTTTGGGATGAAATGTCCTATAGATATCAATTAGGTCTAACTGGTCTATTGTATCGTTTAAAGTTTGTGTTTCCTTGTTAATTTTCTGTTTAGTTGATCTATCCATAGGTGTGAGTGGGGTATTAAAGTCTCCCACTATTATTGTGTTATTGTTAATTTCTCCTTTCATACTTGTTAGCATTTGTCTTACATACTGCTGTGCTCCCATGTTGGATGCATATGTATTTATAATTGTTATATCTTCTTCTTGGATTGATCCTTTGATCATTATGTAGTGACCTTCTTTGTCTCTTTTCACAGCCTTTGTTTTAAAGTCTATTTTATCTGATATGAGTATTTGCTACTCCTGCTTTCTTTTGGTCTCTATTTACATGGAAAATCTTTTTCCAGCCCTTCACTTTCAGTCTGTATGTTTCCCCTGTTTTGAGGTGGGTCTCTTGTAGACAACATATATAGGGGTCTTGCTTTTGTATCCATTCAGCCAGTCTTTTGTCTTTTGGTTGGGGCATTCAACCCATTTACGTTTAAGGTAATTACTGATAAGTATGATCCCATTGCCATTTACTTTATTGTTTTGGGTTCGAATTTATTCACCCTTTTTGTGTTTCCTGTCTAGAGAATATCCTTTAGTATTTGTTGGAGAGCTGGTTTGGTGGTGCTGAATTCTCTCAGCTTTTGCTTGTATGTAAAGCTTTTGATTTCTCCTTCATATTTGAATGAGATCCTTGCTGGGTACAATAATCTGGGCTGTAGGTTATTTTATTTCATCACTTCAAGTATGTCTTGCAATTCCCTCCTGGCTTGAAGAGTTTCTATTGAAAGATCAGCTGTTATCATTATGGGAATTCCCTTGTGTGTTATTTGTTTTTCCCTTGCTGCTTTTAATATTTGTTGTGTTTAATCTTTGTTAATTTGATTAACATGTGTCTTGGGGTGTTTTGCCTTGGGTTTATCCTGTTTGGGACTCTCTGGGTTTTTTGGACTTCAGTGATTATTTCCTTCCCAATTTTAGGGAAGTTTTCAACTATTATCTCAAGTATTTTCTCATGGTCTTTCTGTCTTCTTCTTCTGGGACTCCTATGATTTGAATGTTTAGCATTTAATATTGTCCTGGAGGTCTCTGAGATTGTCCTCATTTCTTTTAATTCGTTTTTCTTTTTTCCTCTCTGATTCATTTATTTCTACCATTCTACCTTCTAATTCACTAATACTATCTTCTGCCTCTGTTATTCTACTATTTGTTGCCTCCAGAGTGTTTTTTATTTCATTTATTGCATTATTCATTATATATTGACTCTTTTTTATTTCTTCTAGGTCCTTGTTAAACCTTTCTTGCATCTTCTCAATCCTTGTCTCCAGGCTATTTATCTGTGATTCCATTTTGATTTCAAGATTTTGGATCAATTTCACTATCACTATTTGGAATTCTTTATCAGGTAGATTCTCTGTCTCTTCCTCTTTTGTTTGGTTTGGTGGGCATTTATCCTGTTCCTTTACCTGCTGGGTATTCCTCTGTCTCTTCATCTTGTTTATATTGCTGACTTTGGGGTGTCCTTTCTGTATTCTGGCTGTTTGTGGAGTTCTCTTTATTGTGGAGTTTCCTCGCTGTGTGTGGGTTTGTACAGGTGGCTTATCAAGGTTTCTTGGTTAGGGAAGCTTGTGTCGGTGTTCTGGTGGGTGGAGCTGGATTTCTTCTCTCTCCTTTCGAAGGCAATGGGTTGCTTTTCTGGGTGCCTGATGTCCTCTGCCAGCATTCAGAAGTTATTTTGTGGAATTTACTCGGCGTTTAAATGTTCTTTTGATGAATTTGTGGGGGAGAAAGTGGTCTCCCCGTCCTATTCCTCCGCCATCTTAGCTCCTCCTCCGAAAGGATATTTAAACTTTCAGTTATGAGTAAGGTATAAGGATCTAATTATAGTGTGGTAATTATAGTTGATAACACTGCACAACTGAAATTTAGGTAAGAAAATCGATCTTAAGCATCCTCATCAAAAAAAGTATGTGAAATGATGGATATGTTGTTTCAATTGTGAGAATACTTCTCAAATTATTCATATATCAAATCATCACATAGTACACTTTAAAACAATTTAAAAATCAATCCATTCCCTTAATTCTGAAAGGTAGATATGAAGGACAGGGAAGACACCAAGTAACTGCAAGCAAACACTGGACAAACTGAATGCCTTGCTGTTTTTCAATAAACTAAGTGGTGAGGATCTCAAACATAAAGGAGGCTAACTGCCAGGAGCCGGTGAGGCATTCTACTCGTGACAAAGGTCATGAGGAAGGAGGCTCGGCATACACAAAGGTGGGATTGAGCCTCAGGAGTCCCGCTGGATATTCTCGAGCATCTATCCCCCAAAAAACCAGAGTCTGCCTACTTTATTGCTTTGTGCTCTCACCTCTGACTTTACTGGGGGCTGTTCCCCACCACCATCTCGCTCTGTCAAAGAGTTAACTTACAGCTCCAATTAATAAAGTTCCTGGGCAATTAGGAGTGTTTAAATCCAAATCCCTCAGACAGCTCTCTAACTCGCCTGACAAGTTTACCCGGACTCCTACAGCTATGCCTACGATTGTTTACAGTCTCCCAGCCTCGAGAGGCACGGGAAGCTTAAGATATTCAAATAGCTTAGAGCCTCTCAGAGAGTTAGAAACTGTCAAAACTAGTAAAAGATTTCATTGATGAGCCAATGCTTGCTGCCAAGTTTCCACATCCCCTGTATTGTATCCTTGAATATGTATTAATTAATATAGTTGGTATGTAGAAAAAATGTAAGTAGTGGCCTTGGTGTTAGCAACTTTAGACCCTTAAGGTAATAAATTCTTTCCTTTGTTGTAAACCCATTACACATCCGCCCTATAGGAATGCAATTTTATCTAACACCTTCAGAAGATGGCGCCAAACCTTAAAATAATTACTCTTAGAGAAAATAAGTCTTTGTCAAGAGTCATAAAATGTTAATAGGCCTTCTGGCCAGAAGATTATGTAAATCACCTAAACCATTTGTATATGATAAATTTGCAGAAAGAAACCTGGTTTTTGATAAGGATCAAAGACTGCTGACTTTGCATCCCCTATTATCCTCTATGTGTAACTTAGGGTATAAAAACCCCTGTTGAAAATAAAGCTACGGGCCTTGCTCACCAAAGCTTGGTCTCCCCATGTCATTCTTCCCCTCAATTTCCAGCTGAGTCTCCAACTGGAGCGCGGAAATCCTCTGCGACCATTTATTCGCCTGGGCTTCTAAGACCCACTTGAGAAGGTGTCTAAGGTGGGGCACCTTCTGCTATTCGAGAGGGCGCCTGCGGCCTCCGTGGTCAGAGCTAACCTGGTGTCACAGGTTATATTGATTTTCCGCGTAAACCAAGCTACTCAGCTTCTTTTCTCCACTGAATTTTCCTACTGAGCTATCCTCATTCTATTACTTTATATCTTTGATAAATAAATAGGTCGCCGAAGCCGTCTCTCCTTCGAATACCCTGGGTCAGCCGGGGCTGGACCTCGGGAGGTAACCAATATCATACACCTCCTTTCCCCATTAAAAAAAAAAAAAAAACTAAGACAAAGACATGATTTTTGATAACTGCCATCTTCAGAATGCTTAAATGCTTAACCTTGTGTTCTTCTACTGCCCTCTGCTGGATGTGATCATTCTGTCATCAAAACTGCAAGTTCTAGAGTGGGGAGTTATTTATAATCACTATCATCAACACACTAGCAGCCCAGCAAAGAGGTCAAGCACTATGCTAAATGCTTTACATACATCATTTCCTTCAACCCTCCTAACAACTCTACGGCTAGAAAATGCTATGCTCCCTTTGTAGGTGAGGAACCTGGATGTTCAGTGACAAGGGAACCAACCAACATCCCAGAAAAGGACCATGGAATTAAAATATTGGCTTCAGAGACAGCTCTTAGCTACTTCCTGTTTTCTAAACTTCCATGCTATCAGCTGTACTGGGAGATAAATCTGGAAGGTATTACCTTTTACGACCAGTTGATAAACTGTTAATAAAGGAATCACAAAAGTAACTTGTTGAAAAAGCCTCTCAAAGTATCTTCCTCTAATTTTCCCCCAAAATTTATCAAAAAGGAAGTTCAAACTCAACTAAGAGCAACAGAGAGTGTTTCTTTAGGTTTCTCTACTGTGATCCATGAATCAATCTGCTACAATAAAACCTTGTGAGTTGCTGGTTTAATACAGAGTCCCAGGCACCAGGACATGTAGTGGAAGTAGAAGACAGGACTCATTTTTTGAGAGACATGAAATGTATCAGTGGGATAGGGTAGACAGAGGGCAAGAGGATGACCCAGGGTTTTGGCTCAGCAGCTGGGCAGGTAGCAGTGGTGTCAAGTGGATAGAATTGAAAGTGAATGGGTTTTTATTGTTAGCATTTTGGTTATGGTAGGTGCTGTTTGGCAGTGAATATAAAATCAGGAGTTTTGCTTTAGACATATTTGAGATTAAATAGGAACAAAATAAAAATGAGAGAGGAAACTATAAAAGGAAACAACTGAGACTTACTAAATTTACAACTATGTTTAAGATCTAGCCAGGCTGTTTCATGTCTATCTAGTATGTATTTAATGGTTGTACAGGACCTGGTATCTCAACCAATGATTATTTCCCAGATCACTTCCAACTCCTGTCACCAGAAACAAAACAGCAACAAGCATCCTCCTATATGTTCCCTATAATAATCAATGTATGTTTATGTGTGTATATATATATATACACACACACACACATAAACATATATATATATATATATATATATATATATATAACACACACATATATATATACATACACACACACACACACACACAGGACTCTACCCTCAGTTCCTGACAATGTTCCTAAAATCCTTAAACTCCGAAGTGATAAGAGCACTAAGAACATCTTCTGTTCTGTCAAGATAATTTTGAGTGGGCTCTTGGATTGGACTTATAACCAGAAAGACCAAGCCATGCTTAGAAGTGTAGAATTTTCAGTCCCACCTCCCCATCCTCCAGAGAGGGAAGAGGGCTAGAAACAGAGTTAATTACTGATCACGCCTATGTAAGGAACAATAATCCCAACAGTATGGTGTTTGGAGATCTTCCAGGTTGGCAAATACATCCACTCTGAGAGGGTGATGCACCCCAACTCCACAGAAACAGAAGCTTCTGTACCGGGACTTTTCCAGACCTCACTGTTCATCTAGCTGCTCATGTGTGCTCTTCATCATATCCTTTAGAAACTGATAAACGTTAAATGTTTCCCTGAGTTCTGTTAGCCACTTCAGCAAAATTACTGAACCTGAGGAGACATACTTAATGTGACCACTTACTACCAGTTTCCTCTCTAAAATGGCTATACCACAAAGAAAACCACCAACAAAACAGACAACCGACTAAATGGGAGAAAATATTTGCAAATAATGTGACTGATAAGGGGTTAATATTCAACATAAACTAATAACCTATGCAACTCATCATCAAAAATAAAATCTAATTTAAAACTGCAGAGAACTGAATAGACATTTTTCCAAAGGAAAAGCAGATGGCCAACAGGCACATGAAAAGATGTAATATTGTATCTCACTACCATAAAAGAGGCAAGGAAAAAAATGCACAAACAGCTCAAAGAAATCTGTAGTTTACTTAATAGTATTGTATCAACATTAATTTCTTAGTTTTGATAAGTGTATCATGGTTATGCAAGGTATTAACATTAGAGGAAACTAGGCGAAGGATGTACAGGACTTGAAATTCTTCCAAAAATATAAAATTATTTCCAAAAAAAAGTTAGGAAAAAAAAACTATCATCATTTACTACTACATATGCAAATCAGACATTTAAGAATGACATGAAGCTAATATAAAAAATAAACTAGATGTGAGGGCTTATAAGACTGTCGCACATAATCTGAATACCAATTCTAAGTTCATCAACAACTTCACTGTTCATCAAACCAACCCCATTTTTCTTGAGTGCTAGAAACCTGAACTCTATAACACACTTATACCATTAACATTTCCATTTCTATTTTGGGGTTGTCATTTCCTTCTCCGGGGGTATTCCCCACCCAGGGATTGAATCTGGGTCTCCTGCACTGCAGGTGGATTCTTTACCAACTGAGCCACTAGGGAAACCCTATTTTATATAGTAGGCACCCATACAAAGATTTCAATAGGAAAAAAAAGATCTGAAACTAAGGTTTGACCAACAAAATCATTTATGCCACCTAGTGGTGACTGAAATAAATGACTGTTAGCTTAAAATAAGATTTGAGAATATCTGTATTTACAATAAATAAGGCTTAATTGGGAGAAAACGTTGACAATATGATAATACCTATTATTACATATCATTTAAAGGTATTAAAAAATAGGATATTTCAGTAAAATCAGTTGAGTGCTTAGTTGCTCAGTCATATCCGACTCTTTGCAACCCCATGGACTGCAGCCCACCAGGCTCCTCTGTCCATGGGGATTCCCCAAGCAAGAATACTGGAGTGGGTTGGCATGTCCTCCTCCAGGGGATCCTTCCAACCCAGGGATAAAATCCAGGTTTCCCACAGTGCAAGCAGATTCTTTACCGTCTGAGCCACCAGGGAAGCCCAACATCAGCTGAAGATTAATTTAAAGAGTAACCTGGTGGCATACATGAGCAAGCAGGCTATTCAGTCATTATTTTCATTATGGAGATTTCCTTAAAACACAAAAACTGGGTTAAAATTGGAAAAGGGGGAAAAATAAAGGGGCACTGAAGGTAAAGAGAGTATTTTTGAATGATGAGGATAAAAAAAAACAAACCTAGAAACTAAGGTTCCTTAAACGCGGTCAGCCACTCCTGGTACGTGCTAAAGCGGTAACAGAATGTAAATGGAGTTCTCAAAGGGCCTGCGTTCTACTCCTTGGCTCTGTGAGTGTTCTTGCTACTCCTTGGCTCTGTGAGTGTTCTTGCACACTTACCCTTTCTGAACTCCCAGACCCAGATCTATAAACTATACAACAAAGGGACTTCTTTAAACTTTAATATTAACTTAATTTTAATGTTAATTAAATTTAATTCAATTGAAATGCTAATATTCTATCCCCTGGAGAAGGAAATGGCAACCCACTTCAGTATTCTTGCCTGGGAAATCCCATGGACAGAGGAACCTGGTGGGCTTTAGTCCATGGGGTCACAAAGAGTTGGATGGACAGAACTGAGCATGCATGTGTACACACGCACACACAGGCAATCACAATAAGAAAAATATTCTTGAATCAAGAATTACTCTGGAAGCATTAACTTAACAAAATAAGCACTTAATTTCCTGGCGTACAGTAAGTACTTCATCAATGTTAACTATTAGCAGATAGGAGACTTAGGGAGATAGAGGGAAAACAAAAGGAACAAAGAGCAAGAGAAAAGAAGGGAGAGGGAGTCTAGCATGCAGTATTTTCTAGTCCCAGCTCTCACACACAAACACACATTTAAATACCTTCCTCATAAATGTGAACCAAAAATACTCTTATCATCATTCTGTATATTTCTACACTTAAAGAATTATTATTATTTAAGAAAAATGCTATTACCACCTTTTTGATAAGAAGCAAGAAAAACAGTCTCTTTACACTCATTTTTATTAAACAAATAAGGCTGGTAGTGGAACATTTTTTATTTAATGCATAAACATAAGTCTCTTTATTAGAGAAATTGTACATATTGGTGAATATGGTCAATGGTCACATCTATGGGTTAATTCCTTAAAAATCAGAACCAATAATTAGGATAGATTCTATACTCTCTGTTACATCGTGAAGTGTCTTGTGTAGTCATATTCTATTGTTGGAATGACAGCTTGTACAAATTTCAAGAAAATTAGAAGATACCTAAAGGTTTTTAGCTAAGGAAAATAGATTGGTAAATTCCGATTTAAGCTAACATTGTAATTATCCATTTTATTAAGCAGTAACTCCTCAGAAAATTTATAGAACACAGAATCTTAAATCAAGTATATTAAAAAAAAACATTCATTCATGCAAGCTGGTGTCTATTCAACACAAGGCTCTCTACAACTTTAAGAATGCTTGACTTATCCCGATTTAATATTTGCATGTTAAGACTTCTTAAAAAGTACAAGTTCTTATCAGCCCAAATATTTTAATATATAAATAAGGACATTGTTGCACATATTTAAATGAGTTGGGAAATGGCTTTTTTACTGCCTATAAGTTTTTTAGAGTATGTTAGAAAATGAGACAGTGTGAAGAATATAAAAATACTGAAGCAAAAGAACAAAAAATAGGTAAAAATCCTCGATAAGGACTGATTCTTGGTTAGTATATGTACCTGCCATAGAATCTGCTATACTGGACTGTCTAACAAATTTCTGAATTTTTTTCCTATGTTCCACTGCACTTAGAAACATTAAGAGCTTAATTTTTAATTGATGACTCAATTAGAATTACATAGAGTCTTCCAAGTTGCTATATAGCTTCAAAAATAGAGATGAATACTCATATTATGCATAATAGGCTTTCAACAGTAAATCTGGTTTGGACCAAAAACTCCTGGTTGTTTCAATATCACACCAGCTCAGTGTTTCTCTGAGGGACACACATTCTGTTAGCAGTGCTTATGTTATCTATAGTTCCAAGACAGTGGCAACCCCTCAGTCTACATCTAACAGTGAGTGGCATGAACCACTCATTTAAGCTGTTTGGTATTTAAACCATTGACTTTGGTTGCTTATCACAAATCCAGGCTATGGGCATGTGTATTTCAGGATCCAGTAGTTCACTTAATTCCTCTTGTCAACCCCAGAAAAATAAATGGGTGCTCATATCTGGAGAAAAATGAGAATACTGTATTTGAAGACTACCTGAAATAGAATTCATGTGCTTTTTACTTTTCTTCACTTCAGAGATCTCAGACAAAACCCAACTTTACTTTTTACCTGATAGGAAAGTACACTTTTGATAACATGCTAAATTAGGAATATATCTTGAGGAAAAGATATTCATGTGTTATCCTCTAAATTCATAGGTTACTCATCTTTCATCAACAGACTAAGCGTTTTGAGTTTCTTTCCCATCAAGAGTTAACAGTTATGAATTGCATACTCTCAGCCATTGCCTTCTGAACAAACAAAGGTACTTGGCAACCTGCTACCTAGAAGCACATATTGCTCTGAAGCTCTGTAATAAAGCAGAGTGAACTGGTTCACACAGGGATACGTGCTCAACAACTGAACCAGGCCAGAACTATCACAGTGCAACATTTTCCAAATAAAGACTCCCACTAAAATTTCCACATATGAGGGGCTAAATTTCTAAAAAAGGGGGAAAAAATCCCAGAAGCACTTTGCCTCTAGTCACATACACAGACAGGTAAGGATACATATGAACACCAAGTTCTCCCCCTCCTTCTGCAACAGTCTCAATGATTTTCTTCATCACCTCAGCATGCCTAAATGCAAAAGAATAAATATTAGCATAGGTCAACTGGATCAAAATAGGAAAAGCAAGTTTTTGTTTGTGAAAATTTTTACTGTCAGTGATTTTAATATATAACAGTAATTACGTAAAATATTCTCCTCCCTACTCTCCAACAAGCCAGACTGTTGAGTCATGCAGACAATTTTACTGGAGGAGGGGCTAATTTTAAAAAGCTATGGTAGTCACAAAGGAACACAATAGAACTAGTTAGCTTTCCTATGATGGGGGCGGAAGTGGGGTAGGGAAGAAAATCAGAGAAAGGGAAATCATACCAGGGCACAACTGCAGAGCAAGGGCTTTCTGCTCTGAGAAATAAACAAGAATCCAACCAGACAAATTCAAAAAAGTTACATGAAAATGGTTGGTAAAAAACAACAACAAAAAAGAAGTATTTATAATGCTGTGATTTTGACTGCTTAAATATTTAATAGAGAATAAGCCACAACTCAGTTAAAGAAAAGCCAGTTGGTCAAAGTTCATATATATATATTTTTTCAGATAAAAATTATCTGATTCTAATTAGAAAAAAAAATTTTGCCTTTATATAAAGGATCTTTATCTAAAGTTTTCCACAAATCTTTTCATGGCCAACTGGTAAATCTCCTATGCTACATAAAACAGGGATATCAGAGTAATTATCTGAGCAAATTAACTGAGTAAAGGGCATCATACAGAAGAAATGAACTTTTATATGTATCCTGGCTTAAATAACACTACTTCAATCTCTGAATGCAACCTTCATGACAGAGGCAATCAACTTAGAAGATGAGAGTAAATGTACTGGCCCTGAGAATATGAAGACATAATCTGAAGCAGCCAATGGCAAGGCCTAAAATGCCTTGATTATGTATATAGACTCAGTGTCACTTTTTTAGCCCTGTGAAAACACACTGATACAAAGAAATACCAAATTAGAAAATGTACTTGATTTGGTAGGGTTGGAAACTTAACTGAAAAGTAGAGGAGAATAGAAATTTTGCACACATCTCCCTTCACTAACCAATAAAAGGAGATTAATAGGTCACCTAGAAAAAGCACAAAGTTAACTTTATATCGGAGAAGGCAATGGCACTCCACTCCTGTACTCTTGCCTGGAAAATTCCATGAACGGAGGAGCCTGGTAGGCTGCAGTCCATGGGGTCGCTAAGAGTCAGATACCACTGAGCGACTTCACTTTCACTTTTCACTTTCACGCATTGGAGAAGGAAATGGCAACCCACTCCAGTGTTCTTGCCTGGAGAATGCAGGGACGGGGGAGTCTGGTGGGCTGCTGTCTACGGGGTCGCAAAGAGTCGGACATGACTGAAGCGACTTAGCAGCAGCAGCAGCAGTAACTTTATATTCCACATTCACAGAAAGATCACAACAGAGCAAACCATTAGTATTTTTTAATCTAAAAAGAATCTTCCAAAATATTCCTGGAGCTAATAAAAGGAGTAAAATCACAAAAATCTATATTGTAACACAACACAAAAGAACAAAAAAATATTCTTAATGAATTGAAACTTAGAAGAAATTGATAAATTTTTTTTTGGTCTTATATATTACTTAAACACAAAAACATTTCTAAGGAAGACAATAGAATTTTATTTATGAAGTAAATTTTTTTCTGTTCAGACACTGTTTATACAGACTCTCAAGTGGTAAATCCATGAAGTGTACACACACACAACACACACCTGCATGGGTGAACTGAACACATAGGAGGTGGTGGGAGATGAGGGTGATTTTCAATGGTCACTGTTTTCTTCACATGATCTTGACTGATGTCTTCGTACATGTGCTCAACTGTTAAAGGCTGCCGTTGCTGAAACCATAAAAAATGCTTTGAAATTACTGTTTAAGAACTTTTAGGCCTAAACTTTAGTCTTTATAAATATACTTAGCCCCACCTTCCACATCACTTGCAAATTCAAATTCTATACTATTTAGAATCACCAGATCATTTGGGGCAAAGTACCAAGTAGGCAGGGAAGAGAGTCTGTCCATCAAGGCTATGTGACATCAGCTATCATCTAATACAGAAAAAAGTCCACAAAAAGGCAAGTTCAGAGCTATCAAAACATTTTATAACTTTATAACATCTTTTAGGCCTACTTGTTTTCCATTTATAGTCACTGGAATGACAGGTTAAACAAGTTAATTTTATTTTAGTTTTCCTTTATTACAAACCAACTTCAATTTTCTTCACATTTCGAAGGGGTAAGCTCTAGGGACCAAGGAATAAACGTTAACAGATTATTTCTGTTTAATCCTTAGCAGTGTTGTTTCACATTGAATAATTCCTAGTTTCTTCAAAATAAGAATCGAATTCAACATTAATCACAAAATAACAAAACAAATGATTCCTAAAACTTTAAAGGCCAAAATATATACCCATGGACTTAATGACAAAAGAATTCAACCCTCAAATTTTAAATATTTACACTAAAATAAATTTTTCTTTAGTTTTACCTCATCATAGCCGAACAACCATAGTCGTGGTGTCTGGTAATATTTATCATAAGTGATGTAAAGGTCATAAGTTCTGGTTTGCAAAATAGCATCCTCACCTCCAGCATCAGTTTTAGCTTTACAAGCTTCTACTATTTTCCTTGTATCTAGAGTAGCCTGGTAATAGTGGAGAAAAATTTACAACCATTAAAATCACTATGTGGTGTTTTGGCAAATCTTCCCATCCTATGTATTTTTTATTCAACAGCAGATATAACAAAATTCAAAGCTAAAATGTTACATGCTATAAACAAAGTACACATAAAAAACTCATTTGATAGATCAAGATATTAGGAACACTAATCCCCAAGTTTACTCGTTAAAAATTAACTAAAGAAAACTCGATTTACAAACCTCATCTGTTTCCAACAATCCACTCTCTTCATATTCTGTTATAAAAAGCAACAAAAGATTAATCAAGTTCAAAATAATTTCCTAAACCAAATTACATATTACTTCAGAGAATGCAAAACCTGGGTTTTTGCTTTAGTTTCGACTGAAGATACTGAATAAATGAGAGAGCTAATTCTATATTTCTAAAGAAGCAGATACTCTACCTAACAGTGCCAGAGAAAGTCAGCATACTTGAGGCTTGATCTATTACTAATACCAAGTGGCACAATAATACTACAGGGTCCTTGGTGACTCCATAGGGTACGCAAGGATATTTATATAACTGCGTAAGACATGCTCGTTAAGGTCATCAGTGACTTCTACTTGCTGAATCCAGTGGTAAATTCCTCGTTTTCATCTTCAGTTCAGTTCAGTTGCTCAGTCGTGTCCGACTCTTTGCGAACCCATGAATCACAGCACACCAAGCCTCCCTGTCCATCACCAACTCCTGGAATTCACTCAGACTCACGTCCATCGAGTCAGTGATGCCATCCAGCCATCTCATCCTCTGTCGTCCCCTTCTCCTCCTACCCCCAATCCCTTCCAGCATCAGGGTCTTTTCCAATGAGTCAACTCTTCGCCTCTTAAGAACATCTGGCATGATTTATTTCTTCTTCCTTGCAACGTTTTCCTTCCTCAGCCTTTAAGATACTACATTTTCCTTGCTTTCCTCCCACCTCACTAACTTTTCCTTCACGATCTCCTATGCTGGTCCTGTTCAACATCTACAGTAACCGAAAGCTGAGTTTTTGGAACTTGCCTCTTCTTCATCCACACCAACTCCCTTAAAGATTTCATCTAGTCCCAATGACTTTAAATGCTGATGACTCTTGAATTTATTCCCTTACTGCAAACATTGATACCCAACTATTTGTTTATGACTCGAATGAATGACTAGGGGGCAGCACAAGTATCACATGTCAAAAACTGAGCTCCTGACTTCCTCTCCAAAGCCATTCATTCCCCATCTGAATAACATCATTCTACACACTCAGGTCAAAAACCCTGGAGTCACACGTGACCACTCGTGTCACATTCAACCCAGCAACAAATACTCTTTTGGCCCTACCCTCAAAATATCTAGAATCCTCAGTTTCTCATCACCTCCAGTTACCACCTGAGCCCATGTCACAGTCGTTTCTTGCCTAGATTATCAAAATAGACACCTAACTGTTGTCCCACACCCATTCAGTCTTTATTCTCAACACTGCAGTCATAGCCATCTTAAAATCTCATTCTGTTGTTCCTTTACTTAAAAAAACCCCAACAGCTTCTCATCTCAGAGTTAAAGCCAGGGCCCTACACCATCTGGTTCCCAGGTTACCTCTCTTAACTCCATGCCTTATTACCCTCTCCTCGCGCCTCTCTAAAAATAGGAGTCTCCTTGCAGTATTTATATAAGTCATATGTGTTCCCACTTTAGGGCCTTTGTACTCTTCCTCAGATAATCAAACAGTTTGTCCGCTTACTTGTCAGGCTATACTCAAAAGGCATATCCTCAGTGACGTTTCTCTTAACCAACCTATTTAAAAATTACAACACTCATCCTACTACAAGACTCCCTATTTCTGCCTGCCTTTACTTTTCTCCCTAACACTTATAACCATCTGAGACAGTTTATGTTTTGCTTTATCTATTGTTTTGTCTGTGTCCCCTAAATCAAATATTAGCTCTCTGAGATCATGTCTACTGCTTTATCTCCACCACCAAATGTAGTATCCGATATATAGACACTGTCTTGCTCAATAAATATTTGCTGAAAAATGGATGAAAATTAACTGTTATATTAGGTACCAATGACACTTTTTAAGCAAAATTCCATATATAGCAATTCTTTAATTCTATCCAAGGGAAATGTAACAAACATACTAGAAGGTGGTCAGATATTTAAGGCAATTCTATAGCTTGAACTCTAAAAACTGTTCAGTTCAGTTCAATTGCTCAGTTATGTCCGACTCTTTGCAACCACATGCACTGCAGCACACCAGGCTTCCCTGTCCATCACCAACCCCGAAGCTTGCTCAAGCTCATGTCCATCAAGTTCGTGACGCCATCCAACCATCTCATCCTCTGTCATCCCCTTCTCCTGTCTTCAATCTTGCCTAGCATCAGGGTCTTTTCTTACGAGTCAGTTCTTCACATCAGGTGGCCAAAGTATTGAAGTACTAAAACAGTACTTTATTCATAACGTTTCCTGCTCCAACTTAACAACTGTATACCATTGAGAGACAGAATCCAGAAATGAGCATTTGTGCAAGAAGGTGGTCTGACAACTATGAGACTTCCATGTGGAAATCAATCTAAATGAGTAGATCTGGGTTGGGGTTTAGTCGTGGATGTCTTGAGTGTAGACATGGTATATGAGTTTCCTGTGATCAATTTTGGTTACAAGTAAACTCATCTGGATTTCTTCAACGAATAGAAGTATACATGGAAATAAGGATAAAATTCTCACTAGACTCCAGGAACAGATATACAGCTAGGTTTCATGGAAGCTCAAAAGTAATTTAGGAAACAAAACTGAAAGTTACTTAATTCTTTTTGAAAGGTACTTTTAAGTCAAAGGATTCCCTGGTGGCTCAGATGGTAAAAGAACCTTCCAGCAATGTGGGAGACCTGAGTTTGATCCCTGGGTTGGGAAGATGCCCTGGAGGAGGGCATGTAACGCACTCCAGTATTCTTGCCTGGAGAATCCCTGTGGACAGAGGAGCCTGGCAGGCTACAGTCCAACCCATGAGGTCACAAAGAGTCAGACACAACTCAGCAACTAACACTTTCACTTTTTAAGTCAAGGCTACTCTGGTTGATTAGGCTAAGCTGCCACTGCCTCTTCAGCAGACACCACTTGCCATCTCTACAGATACTATCTTCTACTTCTGCATTCTATCTCACTAAATTCTAGGTACTGGGGGGATCTGGCCACTTTACAGCCTCCAAAATGCCTGCGCTGTCCTTTTTCATATTCTCTTCTTTTTTCCAACTGCTAACCCTCTCTCTATACATACATATATTCATATTTAAACTCTCATAGAAAATCTAATGCATTTTACACACCATTCTTCCTGCCAGACTACAGTCTCCAATTACAGAAGTTACAAGAGTAGATAAAAATCTACCTGGGAGTGTAGGGAGTGAGCAGAAAAAGAGAGTGAAATACCATAAAATAGCAACATTTAACAGCTAAGCAGAAGTAAAAGAGCCTGGGAAGAAGACTTAGAAGAAACAGTCAAGGAAGGAGAAGGAAAATTCCATGTTATAAAAACCAAGGGAGGAAAAGGTTAACAGAATCAAACAAATATACAGAGAAGGTAAGTACTATAAAGACAGATTGGGCTTAATAGAGAGGTTGTCCTGGTGACAGCAATTTCTTCCATCTACTTTTAAATATCTGAAATTTCATATTAAAGATTATCATGCTAATAAAATATGAAGTTTTGAATAGCCATATACTTTTAGACCTGTATTACTGTGTTCTGTTAGTACAATGGGTTTCAATCTCTTGTAACAATTATTTACTAACACATTAAGTCTCAACTGGCAATCCTAGGAAGGCACTTCCGATTCTTAGGAAGCAGTGGGAGGATTCAAAAGGCCCCATTAAGAATAACTATCATAAGGTTTAAGTAGTAAGATGCTATCAAAAAGGAAAAAGAAAATACTAAATCCCTAAACAAATTTTCTTCTGTTCTGAAAGAATTTAGGAATTAGCTTAAGAATCTGTATCTTATGGCTATCTCCAGCATTAAATATTTATGATCAATACTGATCCAGCAGAAATGATGCTATCAAGGCCATGCTCTGGGTAAAGTCTAAGAGCAAGGTAAGTTCTGCACTGATTAAATTTAAACTAAACAAATCCTCTCTAGGCTGTTAAATGTTAAAATTCAGAACTCAATAAAGTAGAATTCTTAATCCATACCAATTACATGTAGTCTACAATCAATACTCTATTGTGATTAAAACAAATCCATAACACAAATACCTTCCATATCTGCAGCTTCTCCTTCATCTTCCTCTTCCTCCTCCTCACATAAAGCTGAGCAATCTTGGAGTTTTATACTGTCCTTTGAAATTAATTAAATTTAAAGTCATTTAAAAATGTTCATGAGTTCAAATACTGAGCACCCACATGCCAGCACAGTACCAACCACTGCAAAAGTAAGCATGATGAGATATTTCTTATACTCAAAAAACTCCTACTTCATGATAAACCCATAAACCAATCATTAAAAACCATGTGCTAACCACTGTGACTGAAAAATACAAAAAGTATAGAAGCACCAGGAGTCATTTAAAAATTGTTGCCGGTTGCACTTCTGACAAAACAATATTTCTAGCTAACCAATTCACCAGTATTAGAAAGTCAGTTCAAAGTTAACTCATACACTTAAAGGAGAAAAAATATATAAATATATATATTTATAAATCACAATACATTTATATGTTATTATTATTATAAATCAAATACTATCGTATTCTCTAATTTAACATTCCTGGTTGAATTAAGCAATTACAATTATTATAACATATAAGATTTTAGTTCAATTTCTTAACTATATCTGCATCAAAATGACATAATGCTAACCAAAGACAAGCCTAATATAATATACAATTATCACTTTCACAAAATTAATATTCTAAAAATCTGAAGTCAATGTAGTAGGTCAAAAAACTGGACGTTTAGTTTCACCTAATTTATAATTTTATTTTAATAGTATGTATTCTAAGCACTAAATTATTTAAAAAAATCATGTAAATTCTGTATTAAATAGGAAATGACAGGGAAGATAAATTCTAGTTGTAAATTATTCCAAGTACTCAACCATTAGTAAGACATGAGAATGCTAAGTGGGATACTAAGTACCATATAAACCATTATTAAATTTATTACAAATTCCTGAGAGGGTTTATCATAAACCTATCAAAACAATGGATCCACACTCTGCCATTTATTATTCCCAAAGTCTGATCCATACACATTAATCGCTAGAATAAACAAGAGCTTCTGAAGCAGCAAAGCCATTTATGTAATTTCTCCTTAGTCAAATTCTCCAAAAAGCAGAACTTCAAAAGGATGAATTCTCAGACTAATGAACTGAACCGTAATCCCTAGCAAGCATTAAATTGTACCCTGGGAAAAAAAAGAAAAAACCTTGTTTGGGTTTTTAACACCTTCTGTTAAGCCCCAGTAACAAATCCCAAAAGATCCAAGTGACAAAAACACACAAAGACGATGATCTTAAACTAGGAACTGCTGCGGCTGTTTCAGAAAGACAGAAAGAATGGTTACTCTGTCAAATAGTCTATCCTCTACGAGAATGGACTATTTAACAAAATAGTTAAGAAAATATAAAGGTGAAAGTGTTTTGCATTATATTTCAAACAACTATATAAAAATATGAAGACAACTATAAATATTCTTTAGAAATGAAAAGCTAATATAGATAGTCTAAATTACTGAAAAGTTTCAAGCAGAAAATTTCTACCCAATTGTATATTTTTACCCTTCCTTCAAATAAACTGTACAATATAACCCAAGTGATTTAGCTTTCACTCATTCAAAACGTCATGATTTTGGATGCTATAAAGCTTCCTTTAAATTTTCAAAATGAAAAACAGAACAAAAAATAAGAATCCCTCAAATCAGCAGTAAATTAAGAAACTTCAGAAGAAATGAATAAACTGCTTAAGACAATGTTTAAACTACAAATTTAAACACGATATTTATATCAGCAATCTATTAAAGTAATCAGCAAGTAAGTAAATCCCCTCAAAAACCTCCACTTACAGAATGTGTGGGACTTTTGTTTAAAAATAAAAAGCCATTTCTTGTAAACTGGCCTAGAAATCTTCCCAAATAGTAAAAATTTATAGATTTTAACCAGTTACAGTCTCAAAAAAATGTTTTTCTTAACCATTTGACAGAGTAAAGAAAAGAGAAGCTCTGGGAAAACAGTAGTGTTTTGGTATGCTGATGCAGAAAAATAAGAGGAAATAAAATAGCTGGAATTTAAAAGAGTTGATAATAAATACTGATAGTAAGAGTTTGCATATGAATGATATGAATAACCTCAAAATAAATATACAAGCAAATAACTAGGTCACTGAATTTAAAAACATAACTAATTAACCATTACCTTGCTTTCCAGTGTAATCTCCTTAACTGCTTCGGTTATTCCTGCAATACCTGTTTAAAATTCAGCAGAAAATAACTAAAATTAAGTTGTAAAGATCTTCAATTTACCTGATTTGAGCAATATAAAAACTTTTAACATTATCCAAATTCTCAAAATTCTCTGAAATGAGAAAGCAATGTTAGCAGAACTTTTACAAATGAACTCTAATGGTAATAAATAATCACAAAGGTACTTCTCAAAATTAAATAACTTTTAAAATATCAGTTTAATATTTTACCATAAATTATCCTAGCCTATCTTTCCTCATTTAGTATCCTTCATTTATTATATTTACTTCCCTTGTGTGAGCCTATCAAAATAAATATTCTCACAAAGTAAAGAGACTATAGGGGTCATATAACCTGCAATGAAATTTTCTGAGTAAGATAATGGTTATGTTAAATATGTTATTTGCTTCAGAGATCTAGGACATCCAAAGGAAGTAATATTCACATCAGATTTATATAAGACTTTCTATTTTACTGCTTCTGTATTTTATATAGTTCTCACAAACACTGTTTTGTAAAGTAGTCACGGTAATGGTTTCTCCCTATAAAGAAATGAAGTCTCCAGAGAAAGAAACTTGTATAAATCTCACAGTTACATGAAGAACCTGGGATTCAAATCCACACCTACTCTTCGGTTCAGTGCTCTGTCCACTGTACCTCATTAAACAGCTACCTTGGAAACCACTTGTCTCAATGAAGGTGACATTAAGAAGATGGCAGGATCATAAGTCAGCTAAATAATATTTCTAATTCAAGACATCCATCAGTGTTTTCAAATGATTCAACAAGGATGGGAAACAGTAAAGGAAAAAAAAAAAAACCCTAAACACGAAATATTGCTTTGCTCCTTTGTTTATCTTCTGAAGCTTTGATATATCTGTTCAATATATCCAATCCAAAGAGTTACTTTCAAATAGAAAATGTCAGTCACAATCCATAGCTCAAGCATAAAGCTTTTATATCAGAGTAGTTTTTCTAGAAATTATTTTATAATAGGTATGATTATTAACATAATGGATTTCTATTACAACTCACTGAGACTACTTCACAGAAACCAACAAAATAAACCTCTTCAATCCATCTAAATATAATGCAGTAGCATCCCATTAAATCAGACTCTCCTAAAAGGAGGACACATTGGAAAAGAAAAAGAAAGCTGAAAGGATTCTTATGAAGGTAACACTGTACCAGTTGTGATGGTTAATCTCATATGTCAACTTGGGTAGGTTATTGTATCCCATAGTTTGATCAAACAGCAGTCTAAATGTTACTTCTGAAGGTTATTTTTTAAACGTGCTTAACATTTAAATCAGTATACTTAAGAGTAAAGCAGATCACTCTCCATAATGTAGGTGAGCCTCATTCAATCAGCAGATGGTTAAGAAAAAGAGACTTAGTCTCTTAATAGACTTTTTTTCTTAAGAAAAAAAGACAGTCTCTAGAGGAATTAATTCTACTTCCAGACTGGCCTCAGACTCTAGCTGTATCAACTGACCATTACCAGTCTTTAGGCTGCTGGCCAGCCTGTCCTTTACATTTCAGAATTGCTAGCTTCCACAATCATGTAAAAGGACTTCCCTAATGGCTTAGAGGGTGAAGAATCTGCCTGCAATGCAGGACACCCCAGTTTGATTCCTGTGTCAGGAAGATCCCCTGGAGAAGGGATAGGCTACCCACTCTAGTATTCTTGGGCTACCCTGGTAGCTCAGACTGTAAAGAATCCACCTGCAATGTGGAGACCTGGTTCAATCCCTGGGTTGGGAAGATTCCCTGGAGGAAGGGTTATCCGGCAACCCACTCCAGTATTCTGGCCTGGAGAATCCTCATGGACAGAGGAGCCTGGCAGGCTACAGTCCATGGAAAGGATTGGACACAACTGACTGACTAAGGACAGCACAGCACAATCATTCCAACACCTGCTTATCTCTGTGATGAATGCCTTTGTAAATATGCACCTGGATTCTGGGACAGGGATTAAGGAATACAACTAGACAACTGAGAGGCTAACTTGACATCAGAAACACAGTGCTATAACCAGTGGCTCTACTCTATCAACAGGCAATTTCTTACAGACATGCCATCCACATCTTCCAGTAATGAAGACAAAAACAGAAAAATGGAAAGATTTTTGGAAGATGCAGGGGAAAAAACATACAAAAAGTCTAACAGCACTATTCAGTTGAGGAAAGAAGATGATTTTGAAATTATTTTAAGAAGTTGTTCAAACTGCTAGTTTCTCTAGGCCTTGACATAACAATATTCAACTCATTAAGGAACAAGAAAGCTTCAAGGAACTCAGGTCCTGAATCTGTTTTTGAATCATTTAAGGAAACAGATGGCAGTGTCCTTTCCTGAGCAGAGGAAAAACGAACTGAAAGAGGTACTTTTTCCTGTGCAGATTATTTAGCATTCTGACTACTGCAGTGAATCTCAACTGAAAGCAATAATTTTGCCTTCATGGTATATTTGGCAGTGCATAGTGGCAAGCAGCACAGTACTATAAAATGTGGTACACTCCAAAGGCATTTTTTCCTAATTTGTTCTCCAGCTTCTTTTCACATAAAAATCTTCTGGTACAAAACTATACCTTGTGTTGCTTTATTTTTTAAATCAAGGCTGTTATAAAAGATTGCAAAAGAGTTTAAAAGAAATTAAACACATGCCATTCTATTCTCCTCTTACCTGTATTATGATAAGTATCTACCCATCCCCCATCGCCATCATCTTCTTCAATGATAGCTTCCAATTCATCTGAATATTCCATCTGTTTACACCGCTTATAGCATGGAACTATAAAGAAATGCCAAGGGCAGTTACTAGGATATATTCTGCTTTCTGTAAATCCATTTTTAAAAGAGAGTTTATTCCACAAAATATATTCCTACCATCAAAATATTAAGTGAATATTATATTTTATTTCTAATAAGAGTATTTAAGAGTTACACTCAATCAACAGACATATAATTATTTGATGACACTTATCTTTCCCTAAATAGCTTTGTGAGAAGACAAGTAGAAAGGCTCTACTGAGAGTGTTCAAAGTATGCTCTACCTTTATGATCTGTGATCAGCAAACCTGAAGTCAGAGATGACATTGTTCAACCTCAGGCTAATGAATAACATATCATTTTAGTACTTTACTCTCAGAACATGGAGGCACTACTTGTCATACTCAGAGGTGGTAGAGGTGACCTCTGGTTTACAACGTTAAAGTAACTTTCAATATGAGCTTCATAATTTGTATTTAAGCTCCAGCTATTAATAATGGATAAACCAGTGTAAAGTTCACTAATCTGCTAAATTTTACTCTCTTACACAAATTGGTGCCAAGTTCTTCATATAGCATATGCTTCGATCAACAGGTATTATTCACATAAGCCTAAAACTGAAAAATTATAAGGTAAAAACATTGCAGTGTGGGGTCACCAAAGTGCTATTAATCTCTTGATTTTTTTTAAAAACAAGCAAGATAGACATGACCAATCCCATCAAAAACTATATTGATATAAACTGACCAATCCCATCAAAAACTATATTGATATAAACTGTATTGATACAAAAGTGATGTTTTGTACATATTTTGCCTTTCCTATAATGAGTAGAACACAAATCAATGCATTGTTATATGTCATTAGACTGTGAATGTAACAACCTTTTGATGTTTTCAAATTAGCTTCATAATAACCTCATTAATTTCATAAATACTTGTTTCAGAAACACGTTTGTGCCTACAGGTAATCTTTCAATGATACAATGGATAATAAAACCTCTAGCTTTGAGATTTTAGATATCAAAAGTAGTATCAATTATACCTTCCATGAAAAACTTAGGTTTAAAAAAGACTGATATTAAGTAGCTGAAAAGATTATAATTATGAAGTCCACTTAAAAGGTCCAACAAGGGTGTCTTTTCACCTTGCTTATAGTTTCCTTTGTTGTGCAGAAGCTTTTAATTAGGTCCCATTTATTTATTTTTGCTTTTATTTCCAATATTCTGAGAGGTGGGTCATAGAGGATCCTGCTGTGATTTATGTCAGAGAGTGTTTTGCCTATGTTCTCCTCTAGGAGTTTTATAGTTTCTGAAGGTCTTATGTTTAGATCTTTAATCCATTTTGAGTTTATTTTTGTGTATGGTGAAAAGACAGCCTTCAGAATGGGAGAAAATAATAGCAAATGAAGCAACTGACAAACAACTAATCTCAAAAATACAAGTAACTCCTGTAGCTCAATTCCAGAAAAATAAATGACCCAATCAAAAAATGGGCTGAAGAACTAAATAGACATTTCTCCAAAGAAGACATACAGATGGCTAACAAACATATGAAAAGATGCTCAACATCACTCATTATCAGAGAAACGCAAATCAAAACCACAATGAGGTACCATCTCACGCCGGTCAGAATGGTAGCTATCCAAAAGTCTACAAGCAATAAATGCTGCAGAGGGTGTGGAGAAAAGGGAGCCCTCTTACACTGTTGGTGGGAATGCAAACTAGTACAGCCACTATGGAGAAGAGTGTGGAGATTCCTTAAAAAACTGGAAACAGAATTGCCTTATGACCCAGCAATCCCACTGCTGGGCATACACACTGAGAAAACCGGAAGGGAAAGAGACACGTGTACCCCAATGTTCCTCGCAGCACTGTTTATAATAGCCAGGACATGGACGCAACCTAGATGTCCATCAGCAGACGAATGGATAAGAAAGCTGTGGTACATATACACAATGGAGTATTACTCAGCCATTAAAAAGAATTCATTTGAATCAGTTCTAATGAGGTGGATGAAACTGGAGCCTATTATACAGAGTGAAGTAAGCCAGAAAGAAAAACACCAATACAGTATACTAACACATATATATGGAAGTTAGAAAGATGGTAACGATAACCCTGTATGCGAGACAGCAAAAGAGACACAGATGTATAGAACAGTCTTTTGGACTCTGTGAGAGAGGGAGAGGGTGGGATGATTTGGGGGAATGGCATGGAAACATGTATAATATCATATAAGAAACGAATCGCCAGTCCAGGTTCAATGCATGATACAGGATGCTCGGGGCTGATGCACTGGGATGACCCAGAGGGATGGGATGGGAAGGGAGGTGGGTAACACATGTACACCCGTGGCAGATTCATGTCAGTGTATGGCAAAACAAATACAATATTGTAAAGTAATTAACCTCCAATTAAAATAAATACATTAAAAAAAAAAAAAGGTTCAACAAGGGGACTTCCTTGGCAGTCCTGCTGATATGACTCTGCACTTCCACTGGAGGCAGCATGGATTCAATCTCTGGCCAGGGAACTAAGATCCTGTATGCCATTGCAGTCAGTGCAGCAAAAAAAAAAAAAAAAAAAAAAGCCCAATAAGAAGTCCAATTTTGCTTAGAGCCATTCCCATCATCAATCTACACTTTTTGGCAAAAAGAAAATAACAAAATGGAGATAAAATCAAGTATGGAAAAAAATAGTCTACCATAGAAAATCCATAGGAAAAAAAAACTTTACCATAGGGAAAGGCTACCCACTCCAGTATTCTGGCCTGGAGAATTCCATGGACTGTCCATGAGGTCACAAAGAGTCGGACATGACTGAATGACTTTCACTTTCATATAACATTCAGAATGTCATTAAATTTCCAACTTTCTGTCGGAGAGAAGCTAGAAGTACAACTTTAAGCACAAATTACAATCGGTAAGGAAGAGGAACAAGATGGCAGAGTAGCAGGTGGACGTGGAATACATCTCTCTCCATGGATACATCAGGAATACACCTTCGGACACAGAAGTGCTTTTCTTCCAAGGAGCAAAGGCCTTTTAATTTCATGGCTGCAGTCATCATCTGCAATGATTTTGGAGCCATTTAGGCTGTCACAAATCAGCTGTTTCCCTCTTAGCCTTAAATGTTTCTCCTGTGACTCAGACACCCCAATGTGGGGATCAGACCTCTGCTTCAGTTCCCCCACTCACTGAGGGCAAAGGATGAGATGGTTGGATGGCATCACTGACTCAATGGACATGAGTGAGTAAACTTCGGGAGTTGGTGATGGATAGGGAGGCCTGGTGTGTTGCAGTCCATTGGTCACAAAGAGTTGACACGACCGAGCAACTGAACTGACTGACTATAATGGAATGAGAATCAGACAGTCCTTGCCGCAGCCATACATACCCTACACAGCGCAGTGGCTGGGAACTGGAGTTTAGGGATCGTGGAGCAATCCCAGGGTGAGGGCTGCTGTTGACTGCGGAGAGATGGACTGAGGGGATGTGAAGGAGGAGTCTGTGGTGGGAAATGCCGATGGAGGAGAGCCAGGCAGCCAAGGAAGCAAGGCAATACGGCTGAGTCATGTGTAGGGGGTAGAGCCATAATCATAATCTCTCTCCCCTGACATGCCAGCATCAGCCCCTGAACAACAGAAAGGCTGGCCCATCAAATGTCTGATGCACTGAATTAGAGAGTAGGACCCCACCCACGGTGCCCCTTTAAGTGCCTGATGCGCCAATCTACAGAGCAGGATCCCAGGCAGGGGGCCCCTCTATGTGCCTGATGTACCAAACAACAGAGAAGGACCCCAC
The DNA here is from genome assembly GCF_029378745.1 of Bos indicus. Taxonomy (NCBI): domain Eukaryota; kingdom Metazoa; phylum Chordata; class Mammalia; order Artiodactyla; family Bovidae; genus Bos; species Bos indicus. Next base: position 58,030,353 of record NC_091760.1, read on the forward strand.
ACAAGGGAGCCCTGTAAGTGCCTATCTGGGCAGAGCTACTACAGACAAAGACTGGCCAAATAGGTCTTCTGATCACCAGCTACAAAAGGCTCAAAAAAACTGATAGGGCCATAACTCCTGCGGCAGAGGTAGTCCGTGTCCTTGCACACTTGGCGCCGCGAGGGTACCCGCAAGCCAAGCAGCTGCGCTACCTTCATGCTGAACTCTCACTGGGGTAGAGCTGCCACAGGCAAAAAAAAGTCGTGTCTATGCACACAGGGTCTCTTAGGTTATGTCGAACTCTCTGTGACCCTGTGGGCTGTGGCCTGCCAGCCTTCTCTGTCAGGGACGGGGGTTCTCCAGGCAAGAATACTGGAGCATATTGGCCTATGCTGCTGCTGCTGCTAAGTCGCTTCAGTCGTGTCTGACTCTGTGCAACCCCAAAGACGACAGTCCACCAGGCTCCTCTGTCCCTGGAATTCTCCAGGCAAGAACACTAGAGTGGGTTGCCATTTCCTTCTCCAATATTGGCCAATACTAGTTGCCAAACCCTTCTAGAGCACTGTATTTCCTGCTGCCTGAGCCCCCAACTCCTCTGAGTACCTGGTGCTGCCAGAACCCCTGCGACTCAAGCAGCTGCACTACCTCCACACCTGCCCCTCACAGGGGCAGCCCTCCAGGGCAGCCTCAGGAGCAAACCCCAGTGGACAACCCATATCCAGAGGTGGAAATAAAACCATAATTGAAACCCAGGGCAGTGTCACTAAGGAAAAAGACCCAAACCCTCCTACCAGCTGTACAAGCTGCAGATTAAATCCACACAATCAACTAGGCAGATTTTGAGTCTGTGGAATATAAAAAAGGTCATTGAGAGCTCCCACAAAAGAAAACGCACGAGTTCTGATAGCTGTGGACGTTGGAGGCAAGAACACATACAAGGACCAGATTAGAATCTGAGCTGCCCTCACAGCAGGTCCAGAGATCAGCACAGTGTTAAAGGGCATCCTAGGGAGGTGAGGTGAACTGCGACTCCCAGTGAGGGAAAGTACTCTGACAGCAGTGACTCAAGAAAAACATTTATTCTTATGTTTTGACTTGTTCTGTAGATTCTTCTGGATTTTTTTCCCCCTCCCTCTGTTGTAGTTGTCAATTTTATTGGTACTATGAAATCTAACTAAGCTTTTGAGCCTTTTTTCCCCCTTAAGTCACATTTTTTATTGCTGTTATAAACCTCTGCCTCTATATTGGGCTTTTGCAGTTAGGTGAGTTCTTTTTTAGTTTTAATTTTTTAAACCTATTATTATTTTTCTACATTTATTCCTCCGTTTGCTTTTCCTACTGTTCTTTTCCCCTTGCAGTTAACCTTTAATATATATAAATCTTCTTTATCTATGTCTATTTAACTTTGCATATCTATTTTTTCTTTCTTTTCCTTCTTTACTTTAGTCTCAACATATTTGTTAGTTTTATTTACATTGCTTTCTACCCTAATTAGCACCTTGCTTTAGTTTTGTTTTCCAGTTTGTGCTTTATAAAATTTTGTTCTGATAGATATAATTTTTGGTTCCCTTTGTTCACCAGGTCAATCTACTGTACTTTATTTTTGTTGGACTGTTTTGAATTTGCTTATGGGTGTATATATACATGTGTATATCCAGTAACACTTTTAATAGTCATTATAAACCTCTGCCTCTACATTGGGCCTTTGAAGTTTTGTGGAGTTTTCCTTTTCTTTCTTTTCTCTTTCTTCTTCTGTATTTTTTCTTTTCTCTATTTCATAATTATAATTTTCTTAAATCTGTTATACTTTCTACTTTTCTTCCTTTGTTTGCCTTTCCTACTGTTCCTTTTCCCCTTGCAGTTAATCTTCAATGTATATAAATCGTCTTCATCTACCTTTATTTAACATTGCATAGCTACTCTTTCTTTCCTGTCTTTCTTTCCTCTCAACGTATTTGTTACTATTATTTTCATTGCTTTATTCCCAACTGGCACCTTGCTTTAGTTTTGTTTTCCAGTTTGTGCTTTAGTTAGTGTTGTTCTTAACTGGTAAATATAACCTTTGATTTCCCATGTTCGCTGGGTCAATCTATTGTACTTTATTTTGTTGGACTGTTTTGACTTTGCTCATGGGTATATATGTATATGAGTATATACCATTATTTTAAGTATTATTTGCCTGATTTTATAACTGCCATTTGTCTGAGGTTCATCTTTGGTTTCTCATTTGGGATATTTGTTCTAATCTTACTTAATGCCATAACAAACCACTTGTGGAATCTTCATTCCTGACCAGAGATCAAATCCTGAGCCTTTGGAGTGGGAGCACTGACTCCAAGACCCTAGATTACCAGAGAACTAACCCTAGGGAGTATCAAATAGTGAGAACTCCCATAAAGGAAATCACCTGAATACAAGACCCAGCATCACCCAACCACCAGTAGTACCCTGTGCAGGACGCCTCATCTAAACAAACAGAACAAAAATACAGTCATCAGCAGACAGGATTATCACTTCACTCAGCCTTGCACATCAGAGGAATAACAAACAAATAAACAAACAGTAAGTTAAAAAAAAAAAAAAAGAAACAGCAGAGAAATGCTACACAAATGAAGGAACAAACCAGAAACACAGAAGTCCAAATAAATGAAGAGAAAATAGGCAAACTACCTGGAAAAGAATTCAGAATGATGATAGTAAGATGACCAAAAACCTTGGAAACAAAATGGAAAAAACTCAAGAATCAACTAACAAAGACCTAGAATTAAAGAAGAAACATACAGAGACAAACAACACAATTACTGAAATTGAAAATTCTCTAGAAGGAATCAATGGCAGAATATCTGAAGCAGAATGAATCAGTGAGCTGGAAATAACTTTTGAAGGGCAAAATAAAATAGAAAGAATGAAAAGAACTGAAGACAGTCTCAGAGACCTCTGGGACCATATCACATGTACAAGCATTCAAATTACAGGGGTCCCAGAAAAAGAGAAAAAGAAAGGGTATGAGAAAATTTTTGAAGAAATTATAGTTGAAAATTTTCCCAATATGGAAAAGGAAATAATCAAGTCCAAGAGGTACAAAGAATCCCATACAGGATAAACCCAAGGAGAAACATGCCAAGACACACACTAATCAAACTAACAAAGACTAGACACAAAGAAAGAATATTAAAAGCAGCAAGGGAGAAGCAACAAGTAACATACAAGGGAAACCCCATACGTTTAACAGCTGATCTTTCAGCAGGAACTGCAGGCCAGAAGGAATGGCAGGATATATTTAAAGTAATGAGAGCGGAACATCTACAACCAAGATTACTGTACCTGGCAAGGACCTCATTCAAAATTGATGGAGAAATAAAAAGCTTTTCAGACAAGCAAACGTTAAGAGAATTCAGTACCAACAAACCAGCTTTACAACATGTTCAACGGATTTATATAGTCAAGGAACATAAGAGAAGAAAAAAGATCTACAAGATCAACCCCAAACAATTAAGAAAATGGCAACAGGAACATATATATCAATAATTAAATGTAAATGATTAAATGCTCCAACCAAAAGACACAGACTGGCAGAATGGATACAAAAACAAGACCCATATACAGGCTGTCTACAAGAAACCCACTTCAGATCTAAGGACACATATAGACTGAAAGTGAGAGAATGGAAAAATACATTCCATGCAAATGGGAAGTAAAAGAAAGCTGGAGTAGCAATCCTCATATCAGACAAAATAGACATTAAAATAAAGCGATAAGGAAGGACACTATATAATGATCAAGGGATCAGTCCAAGGGGAAGACAAAACAATTATAAAAATCTATGCACCCAACATAGGAACACCTCAATATGTAAGACAAACACTAACAAACATAAAAGGAGAAATTGACAGTAACACAATAATAGTAGGAGACTTTAACACCCCACTCACACCAATGGACAGATCATTAAAACAGAAAATTAATAAGGAAACACAAGTCTTAAATGATACATTAGATGAGATGGACCTCATTGATATCTTCAGGACATTCCATCCAAATGCAGAAGAATACACCTTCCTCTCAAGTGCACATGGAACATTCTCCAGGACAGACCATATCTTGGGTCACAAATCAAACCTCAGTAAATTTAAGAAAATTGAAATCATATCAAGCATCTTCTCCAACCACAATGCTATGAGACTAGATTTCAATGACAAGAAAAAAAGTGTAAGAAACACAAACACATGGAGATTAAACAACACATTTCTAAATAACCAACATGTTCCTGAAGAAATTAAAAGGGAAACCAAAATATTTCTAGAAACAAATGACAATGAAAACACAACTCAAAACCTAGGGAATGCAGCAAAAGCAGTTCTAAGAGGGAAGTTTATAGCAATACAATCCTACCTCAAGAAACACAAAAAACCAAACAGACAACCTAACTTTACACCTAGAACAACTGAAAACAGTAAAACAACTGAAAACAGAAGAACAAAAACCCCCAAAATTAGTAGAAGGAAAGAAATCATAAAGATCCCAGCAGAAATAAATGACAAAGAAATGAAAGAAATAACAGTAAAGATTAATAAAATTAAAAGCTGGTTCTTTGAGAAGATAAAATTGACAAACCTTTAGCCAGATTCATCCAGAACAAAAGAGAGAAGAATCAAATCAACAAAATTAGAAATGAAAAAGGAGAAGTTACAACAGACAATGAAGAAATACAAAGGACTATGAGAGACTATTACGAACAACTATATGGCAATAAAATGGATAGCCTGGAAGAAATGGACAGGTTCTTAGAAAAGTTCAATCTTCCAAGAGTGAACCAGGAAGAAATAGAAATTATGAACCCAATTGCAAGCACTGAAATTGAAGCTGTGATCAAAAATCTCACAAAAAACAAAAGCCCAGGACCAGATGGCTTCACAGGAGAATTCTATCAAACATTCAGAGACGAGCTAATGCCTATTCTTCTAAAACTCTTTCAAAAAATTGCAGAGGAAGGAACACTTCCAAACTCACTCTACAGGGCCACCATCATCCTGATACCAAAACCAGGCAAAGACAACACGAAAAGAGAAAACTACAGGCCAATATCACTGATGAACAGAGATGCAAAAATCCTTAACAAAATTTTAGCAAACAATTCAGCAACACACCAAAACAGCTCATATACCATGATCAAATTGGGTTTATTCCAGGAATGCAAGGATTCTTCAATACACGCAAATAACTCAATGTGATACACCACATTAACAAATTTAAAGATAAAAACCATATGATCATCTCAATAGATGCAGAAAAAGCCTTTGACACAAAATTCAGCACCCATTTATGATTAAAACTCTTCAAAAAACGGGCACAGAAGGAATCTACCTCAACACAGTAAAGGCCATATATGATAAGCCTACAGCAAACATTATGCTCAATGGTGAAAAACTGAAAGCTTTCCCCATAAGATCAGGAACAAGGTAAGTGTCCACTTTCGTCACTACTATTCAACATGGTTCTGGAATTCCTAACTAAAGCAGTCAGAGAAGTAAAAGAAATAAAAGGAATCCTGATCAGAAAAGAAGTAAAGCTGTCACTGTTTGCAGATGACATGATACTATACATAGAAAACCCTAAAGACAGTATCAGAAAATTACTAGAGCTAATCAGTGAATTTAACAAAGTTGCAGGATACAAAATCAATACTGAGAAATCACTTGCATTTCTATATACTAACATGAAAAATCAGAAAGAGAAATTAAAGAGTCAATCCATTTACCACCGCAACAAAAAGAATTAAATATTTAGGAATAAACTTACCTAAGGAGACAAAAAAAAATGTACACAGAAAATTACAAGATGCTGATGAAAAGAACCCAATCAAAAAGCGGGAAAAAGACCTAAACAGACGTTTCTCCAAAGAAGACATACAGGTGACTAACAAACACATGAAAAGATGCTCAACATCACTCATTATTAGAGAAATGCAAATCAAAACCACAATGAGATATCTCCTCACACCAGTCAGAATGGCCATCATCAGAAAGTCTACAAACAATAAATGCTGGAGAGGGTATGGAGAAAAGGGAATGTTCTTGCACTGTTGGTGAGAATGTAAAGTGATACAGCCACTATGGAAGACAGTATAGAGATTCCTTAAAAAACTAGGAATAAAACCACCATATGACCCCACAATCCCACTCCTAGGCATATACCGAGGAAACCAGGGTTGAAAAAGCCACATGTATCCCACTGTTCACTGCAGCACTATTTACAATAGCTATAACATGGAAGCAAGCCCATCAACAGATGAATGGATAAAGTTGCGGTACATATACACAATGGACTATTACTCAGCCATAAAAGGAATGCATTTGAGTCAGTTCTGATGAGGTGGATGACCCTAGAAACTATTATACAGAGTGTAGTGAGTCAGAAAGAGAAAGATAAATATCATATTACAACACACATATACGGAATCTAGAAAAATGGTTCTGAAGAATTAATTTACAGAGCAGCAATGGAGAAACAGACATAGAGAATAGATTTATGCACATGGGGAGAGGGGAGGAGAGGGTGAGATGTATGGAAAGAGTAACATGGAAACTTACATTACCATATGTAATATAGACAGCCAATGGTAATCTGCTGTATGGCTCAGGAACTCAAAACAGGGGCTCTATATAAACCTAGAGGGGTGGGATGGGGAGGGAGATTCAAAAGGGAGGGGATATATGTATACCTATGGCTGATTCATGTGGTGGTTTAACAGAAAACAACAAAATTCTGTAAAGCAATTATCCTTCAATAAAAAAGTAAAAAAAAAAAAAAGTTTAGTAAGTACTAAGTTGTTTTTTTTTTTTTTAATTATATATGCAACATAATTCTTACCATTTTTGGTGACCAAAAATTGTTTGCCTGATGGTAGGTAAGCCTTCACTTTCAATTCTTCCCCTGTAGCCCTTTAAAAACCAAAATACAAAAAATATTTTAAAAGGCAAAAACAGAAAATATCACGTTAATCTCAACACCACACAACCCACACCCCTGAGAAAACTATTTTAGGATTGCTTTGGGAAGGATCCAAAAAGTGATGTATCTTGGGGCAATGAAGAGCATAGCAATAATATAAATGAAATGTATTTAAGTGAAATGTATTAAGAGACTGCAGACAGACCAAGAGAATTTAGATTAAATTAAAAAAAGGATAATACGGAACTATATTAAGCAACTATTATGTCTTCCTTGAAACAAAAATAATCTGAACCAGATTTTTAAAGTAGGGCTGATCATAAGACCAAGAGGAGGCAGAAAAATAGCTGTATGATGTTGCATAACAAAGTAGGTAGTTGACAAAATTCACATTCATACTCCTGTATTAAAACTGGAACTCAGAGATAAGATGCTTTGAATCACCAGATGATAATGCTGAGAATAATAATGACAGAAATAAACAATAAAACCTTTTACTGAGTGCTTCCCGGTAGCTTAGTTGATAAAGAATCTGTCTTTTGAAGTGCAAAAGACCCAGGTTTGATCCCTGGGTTAGGAAGATCCCGTGGAGAAGGAAATGGCAACCCACTCCACTATCCTTGCCTGGAAAATCCCATGGACAGAGGAGCCTGGTGGGCTGCAGTTCATGGGGTTGCAAATAGTCCGGCAGGACTGAGCGACTAACACTTTCACTTTATTTCTATTAAGTACAGGATCTAGAACTCCAAAATGCATTATTTTCATATAATCCCCAGAAATCTAAGAAGTGAATAATATTAATAGCCCCAGTTTATACGTTAAACAAAAGCTTAAAGAAGTCACCTTGCCCATAGTCATAAAACCAGAAGGTATAAAGAAGCAAGGATCAAGTTACTCTGGGGCTCCTGCTCTTGAATAGTGCACCCTCTGTGGGTCAGAGCCAGGCATAACATCTCTGATTTGGGGGGCTACTCTGGAATATCTCACTAAGAAATTTCTTCAAAGATTATTCTGAGTTGACTCTTACTAGAACTGGTCAGAGCTGAGGTGGCATGTGGTATCTGTCACAAATATAAATTATTTGGAGTTCTGTTGCCTTAAGCTTCCATCTAAACTTCAAATCATAGATTTGAGCACAAGATAAACCTAGTAAATGCCCCCCAAAAATCTGTCAGGCTTCTAGGATTTTTTAGACCATTCCCAAGCGTCAAACTCAACAATGAAACGGTAATGCCTGAAGTTCTGAGGGAAGATGATATAATACAGTCATGATGGCACCTGTAAACATGAACATATAGCACAGAAATGGTCGGCTTCTAGCACAGATTTAAAATAAATTGTTCCTCTAGCCCCAACAGTTCAGTCAGAAGCATAAACACTGGACTGTGATATAACTGAGTTCTAAGTTACAATAAAATTATTTCAACCATAATTCATGAAGTGGGAACTATAAATACTATCTGCTAAACAATGATTCTGTCCATGGATATCAACCCTTAAAATAATACTATAAATTATATAATTAGACAACGAAGGACTACAACAATCAAATCTGAATAAAGAAAATGTATATCTATCACATATGTATTGAAGAAAATCCTTTAGTTCTTTTCCTGCAAAATGACTTATTATTTTAAATGTTATACACCTATTTGACTTGAAATATATATTGATATACTGTAGATCAGAATGTAACTAAATACAGTTTTAACAATTTAGAAGGTGGGGAAAAGTCTAAATCTGAGAGCTTCTATGATATGAACACAATTTAAAATATGGAACAGAAATATACACAGGAAAGACAAGACATAAAAGTAAATGAACCTGACATTTCAGCCTTTCTTGGTACACAGGAAACAATGTTCGAGAAGTAGAACTATTTTGGATGTGTTAAAATATAAAAATTAAAGGTAATAGAACAGGCCACAGATGAAATAGAGTTCCAACTGTGATTTTAAATAGTTTACTTAAGCTCTTTAGAGAACATTATCAATTAGAACCTTGTTAATCCTAAAATCCCTGCTCCCCAATCAAAACTCTACCTTTCAACTACAACTGAAAAAGTGTCACTGGGAAAAAAAAGATGTAACAAGTTGAACCACTCATATCCAAATAAGGTAATAATTCCAAACAGTTCTAGCCTAAATAAAATAGTGTGCCAGTACTGAGATCACTTCTTCAGCTACTGCCAGGTGGCTTTATCATAAGTACTCAAAGTAATGAAACTAAATTTATTATTATTCAGATATTTTAAAGATACATTATGAGAACTGCTAAGTTGCTTAAATTATTTATAATTAAAAGAAAAGTTAATGAGAAAAACAAAAATTAGAAAAGTCTGTTACAGATAGATTTCCAATCAAGACTTTATTTGGTATCATGAATCTCTCAACTTTTGAGCTAAAATTCCTAAAATTGGGGAGAAACTTTTGAACTTCAAAGAAGTTCTTATGGTAAAGAAACATGAGATTCTGAAAAATTCTGTATCTATTAATGTCATAAAAAATTCAATATTTTAATTTGAAAAATAATCAAAATTATTAAATTTTTGAAAATATTTTTTAAAGACCTACCACAAGAACTGACCTAAACACTGTTAAAGAAAGGGAATACTGGCAAAGGAAGGCACTGATCTCAAAGATGTCCATCTCTTGTGTTAACACAGCAAAACAAAACAGGTGTAATGTTCAATTTTTCTTTAGTTATTTCACTTTGAGTAATACTGGGGCACTATTTAAAAGAACAATCTACAAGAGGAAAATTAAACTGGTTATTCTAATTTTCATGCACCAATCTATTTGTAAACTGCCATACTCATGAAGTCATACCTTTTATGAACTTTTTTCCTCAATCAAGAGTACTTACCATTGCCATGTTGGACAGTGGTGGACTAAGTGATCTCCAGCTGCCACAAACTAGTCAAGATTTAGAAGAAATATGAAAAAAAGGAAAAAAGAAAAACTGAACATCACTGAAAGTAAGGTGGCAGAATACCAAAGGGATCATCTTGTGCAATCTTGTTACAAAATCGTCAATTAAAATGTAAACAGCACCAACGTGCTCTACAGCCTGAAGATTTATTTTTGAATATGTATTAAAACTACAAATTTTAACACCCAAAAAAGTCCAAATTAATCTTGGTAGAGAAAATATTGAGTGCTACTAATTTTTTATTCAATTTTAATCACTGGATGAGATAATGCCAAAAGCATACAGCATCATGAAATAAATAAAAGTAATACAACAGTATTTTAAAACACCAAAACCACTTTATGGGTGAATAAAATGAAGAGAGATTCTTGCTAACAGTTGAAAACTCAATGAAGATCTTTGAAAAAATTACCAAATAAACACAGTTCTATTATGAAAGAATAGTTTATTACCTCATAGTGTACAGTTTTTCTTCCTCATTTTTAAAAAAAATTTAAGTAACATAATTTTGAAAGCGTTTTCACGCTGTTACAGCAATCACTAATAAAAGAGAGAAATGTACTGCCAACCAATGGGAAAAAGTTAGAAGCTTTTGAATTGAATTGGAAAACAACATGACAATTATGAAATTGAATCCTAACAAATCTTGGACTTTTTGGTCAGGCTGAATATTGTACAAGTTTTTGTTTTTCTTCAAAAATGAAAAACAGACTCAGGAAGAAATAGTTTAACCTTCTGAAAATTTCCATTATACGTGAGCATGGACTGATCTTAATTGCAAGACAGAAATTCTGCTTATTCTTAAAAGCAGAAAATGAGTCTGTTAAGCATAACTGCAGTGTCCTGACTCAAGCAATACACACACTTTCCCAATTCTATTTCACAACAACAGTTCTAACTTAAAATCATGTAGTGTTCATATGTTTATTACATAGCAAAAAAATTACATTATCTTTAATCTTCTATTGCCTTTCTGAGAAAAGTATATATCTATATATGTGATATCCTATTTCAATTTGAGAGTAAAACTTAAGAATTCTGTAACTTCTAAGAAGATAGATTAACAAGATTTAACAACATACTCTCAACAGCAACTTTACAAAATGTTTCTACTCTTTTATTTAAAGAATTTATTGACTATTTAAAGTGATTAGGTAAAGACAAAAACCCAAAGGAAAGCAATACTCTCTTCCCCAAGTTTTATGCATTTTGGGTCACTGCAACCAGATGCTACATAACAACTCTGTGGTTATCAGGAATTAATTCATCACTAACACAAAAGTATTAACAAAATGCAAGCAAAACAAAGAATTAAAAATTTTAAAATTCTTTAATAGTATTGCTTCGAGGTCACAAGACTCTAGTATTTATTCCCTAGCACCTCTGGTGACATCTATTGAAAAAATAACAAAAACACTGTAAGATAAGGAAAACTACAGAAGAACATAGCACCACAATGATATTTAGCATATGGTACTCTTGCTCTCATTAGTGGTGGCCATTATTTTTATTACACGCTTCCTATGTTCAAATGAAAGATTCAAATTTCTAAATTCTCAGTACTGCTTACTCTTAGTGATTAAACACTGGATAACAAGATGGAATTAACGTTGAACATTCTGATAAGCAGCTTTATTCTTCAAGCTATCCTTTATTACTAGTACTCTACTTACTCAAGCCATATATATGTTGTACAATAAAGTATTTTTAGTCCAAAAAGTACCATATTAATGCTTGTCCCTTGTTTTAAACACAATACTTCCACATCTCTCAATGAAAACAAAAAGACAGCTAAATGCTGACAGCCAGAAGCCCAAAAACAGTAAAAGGAAACAACTCAACAGATCAAATCAGTATAGTATTTCCATCAAACCAGTCAATCCTAAACGAAATCAATCCTGAATATTCACTGGAAGGACTGATGCTGAAACTCCAATACTCTGGCCACCTGAGCAAAGAGCTGACTCATTGAAAAAGACCCCGATGTTGGGGAAGACTGAGGGGAGGAAGAGAAGCGGGTGGCAGAGAATGAGATGGTTAGGTAACATCACTGACTCAATGGACATGAGTTTGAGCAAACTCTAGGAGACAGTAAAGGACAGGGAAGCCTGGAATGCTGGAGTTTATGGAGTCACAAAGAGCTGGACACGACTTAGCAAATGAACAACAACAAAGCATTTTATGTCTTCTGATCTTCCTTCTTCTTCCTCTAGGCTCATTCTAAACTAAATCCTATAATTGTGCTCTATTCTCAATCCAGGATTATGTGGTTGGTACCCAACTGAGCTAGTTTTTGCTGCGCATTTTTTTAAAAAGGGGAAAATTTATAACTCACTTCATGATACAATTAAGTGCAATGTAGGATTAGTAGCTGTTTTAAAACGGCTTAATCCTATTCAATAACCACAGGCTTGCATCTCTAACTCCAGCTATCCATTCATCAATGTCACTTTCACATAGAGGAGATAAAGCCAAAAATAAGAAAAACAGCATACAATCATCTCTGCTCTTTATTTCAGATACCGAGTTTTAAGACTCATGTCTAAATTATACCTGGCAAGAACATCAATATTATCCTTAAGCTCAAAACTCAGTTTTACTTGGCATTCAAGGTATTAAACTTATGATATCTAAGGCAGACAGGTCCTTTAGAGAATGTCAAGACAAAACTCCTCATCTTGAAATGAGGAAACATGAGGCCTGTGCCTAGATAGCTTGATCTGTCCAAGTCAGAATAGGAGGGATAAAATGGGTCCAGAAGGCAGGCCTTCCAGGTTTTGTCAGTACCACCATGTGTTTTCACTAAAAATAAAGACAATTTTAGATGTAACTGTCGGTTCAGCACACCATTCTTTGAAGTTAAAAGGATTTGGGACTGAAGAGATTGCATCACAACTGAAAACTGAAAAATCAGTTAATTCTTTGACTTCAGGTCTTGAAATTTACAACATGATCATGTAACATAGCTCATTTCAAAATGTTTCTTTCAAAACAGTGAGTTAACTTCCATTGCCAATGACTGGTACTTTTAATGAGAGCTAAAGGTGAAGCTTAAATTATTTGCCATTCATCAACAATAAAAAATAAATGTGATGTAACTGTAACTACTCATAAAACTGGAGTCCAAAAGGATTTTTAGACCAGAATTTATTTCTCTGAAGACAACAAAATAAATTATCTAAAGAAAAAGAAAACTTTTATTATATAGGCTTCATGAACATGCAAAATGATTCCTCAAAACATAATTTTATGTTAAAAGGTCAATAAAACACAATTGGTCTATAAAAGAGCCATGAGTTTCAGTATTAAGCAGATACTATTGTTTGGCTAGTAGAAAAAGTGAAAGAACGGTGAAAAAAATCAGTGTTAAGTATGTAGCAATAAAATATGTAAGCTGAATACTGATAGAAAACTTAATATCCAAGAATCAAGCCCAAGTTTTCAAATGGAAAGCCGTGAATACTCATGTTTGGGGTAGAAAGAATAAAGATGCAACAAATAACAGAGTCCAATGCACAGCTCAATATAATACAAATATGATTGAAGGATAAATGACTACAGGAGTCTTTTCCATTTCTTCTCCCACCCTCATTTTTAAATAAAGAGGAACTATAGAAAAGTATGAGAAATGACAAACTGGGAGGGAAGTTACACTTTCTTTTATGGGAAGTAGAAATCCTTACAAGATTGCTAATACAGTCAACAGGATCTAATTTTACTCAAATCAAGATTAAATTTCAAGATGTTTTCTTATAAAGCAAAAAAGCCACCCAGTTTTCTGTAACTGTAGAATATAACAGCTTTATAATATCTTCAATACTCACCTCTTCTGGGGTGATAACTCCTGTTTCCTTAAACTTTGATTCCTAAAGACAGTAAAAAGAATAACAGTATTACACTGTCTCACTTTCAATTGAACAAACATTTGTGGGCAACTATTTGCCTGGCACCCATCTAGGTAATGGAATGACAAAAAAAGAATCTGTCACTGGTACCTGACCTCAGGATTATGTAGCAGAGGAAACAGACATGAAAATAATTAAAATACAGTGTGATCAATGCTACATTAGAGCAAAGCTCTTTGGAAAAACATTCAAAGGTTTATACAAACACTAAATCTCAAAATAATTTTGTAAAATGACCAAATATCATTATTTTACAAGTAAAAATATCTTAAGATGTTTAGACATCCTACAATTCAGCCAATGTCTCACTGAAATTGAGTAATATTAGAAACCAAATCTAGAAGTCCTAAACCATTTAATACTTTTCCATTATTTTCATCTCCATCAAGATAGTATACATTATACTCTCCCTAAAGCAAGGATGTTACTTATCAAATTTTTCTAAAGTTTAAGTTTTACATAAGATTTTATGGTAGAAATCTACAAAAACAAAGATCCATTTATGAACATTACTGATTCAAAAAATATCAAATAATATATACTAGGTACTATTTGTGTAATAGGGACATAGAGTGAATAAAATAGACCAAATGCATCCTTGTCTTCATAAGAAGTTTAAACTCTAGTGCAGGGAGAAAAGCCAAATGGTAATCAATACCAGGAAGAAAAATAAGGCAGACAGGATACTAGTGGAGGTGGAAAGAGAGAGATGGTTATTTCAAATAGGATGGTGAGGGAACAAAGACTTCACTGCTGGGTGACTAGACAGTAGAGACCTTAAGAAAAAGAAACAGCCAAATGTTGAAGAGCATTTCAGAGCAAATGCAAAACCCAAGGCAAGAGAGTTTTTTTTTTTTTTTTTGAGAGCTCTTGATAGATAATATAGAGGTTAGACTGGTTTTTAAGCAAAAGTGAGCAGGAGTGAGATAGGACCCTTTATCAAACCAGTATGGGCTTCCCTGGCAGCTCAGTGTTAAAAGAATCTGCCTGCCAATGCAGGAGACTCCAGTTCAACCCCTAGGTCAGCAAGATTGCCTGTAGTAGAAAATGGCAACCCACTCCAGTATTCTTGCCTGAGAAATCCCACAGACAGAACAGCCTGGTAGGCTACAGGCCATGGGGTCACAAAACCATCAGAAGCAACTCTGCGACTAAACAACACCCACAAAACAAGTATAGGCTTGAAGATCCCTGTAGAGACTTTGGCTTTCACTATACATATGCCTTTCAAACCACGATTTTTCTTAACTTTTACTTCCTAAGAAGAAATCATTCTATCTTTCCCAGGAATTTAGTTTTTTCTCCTTGCCTTCCCATGTCTAGTAGGAAACTATCAATACAAGAATTAGTTTTGTAAACAGGGAAGTTTGCACAGGGAAGAACAAGAAGAGGGTCATTAATTCTTTTTTCCTTATTACTAGAACTACATACTAAGAAGCTAAGACATTTTTTCAGTTTGGTGAACAAGTAGAACGCTTCCTAAAAACATAATCTTTTGTTGTAAGTTCAGTAAAATACAACTGGTCAATACAACAGCAGTTTCATGTTTAAGAGGTCTTTTACTCTTGCTCCTCTCTCCCTGAAACTAAAAAGTTTTAATAAGCATGTAGTATTTAAATACTGTATGCCTAGTTAGACATGTTTCTGAAGAGATGGCATAATATGCATAAGAATCACTTGATTTAAATGTCAAAATCATTTTCAATTTCAATAGACTGAATAATCTTAATTAGGATGGGTTTCACACTAAACAAATATATAGGCATAGCAAGTGTTGGAGTTCTCATTTATAAATTTTTTTTAAACTTGGCCCAAAAAGGTATAATTTTAAACAAGTCTTAGAAATAAGTATTTAAAAACACAGGATTAACATTTCCCATTGTCCTGAAAAGGTAGTAAAGTAAAATTTTAAAATACCAGAGTAACTTCCTGAATAAAGAGGAACCATTTCCAAGGGTATTTCACCCCCACACTAAGAAATGTAAAATCTTAATTTAAAACTTACAGAAAAAAACACTTAAGCAAGAAATTCTTATTCATTTATTTTTCATCATTGCTCGCTTTTTAGAAAGGAAAAATACAGTTACAATAACAAAAAAATTACCCTGAGTTATAAAAGAAAAACTCGAATGCACTTCGAGAAATTCATCTTTGAAAATAAGAAATCAGCCACCGGTTTAATAGATAATATGTCACAATTATTACTTTTAAAATGCTGTTATTGCCAATGTAAAATAAAATTATGTATTTAGAATGGTCAGGTTGCTCAAGTCCAAGATGAACTAGTTGCAGCTATTTCAAAACCTGAAAAAGGGGGCCTTTGCCTGTAAACTGGGATCAATGGTAGTGAAAAAAAATGTTGCAAATTTCACCTTGTTCTTTTGAAATCTAACAAAGCTGCGACCTCATTCACAACTATTTCAAACTCCTAATTATGAGACTTACTATGAAATTTGAAAGGAAAAAAGTGACATGTCATTTTAGTATCAAACACTGATTTAAGATAAGCAAATAATCCTTCTTTTAAAAGTTCAAAAGATTTCCGATGTTAAGATTTAACGTTCTTAAACCCACCTAGCTGCGGACCACCTTCCAACCCAAGATACCTCGAGGAGCTGAGTTCCGACGGGAGTAGACAAGAGTACAGACTCACGGAGCGTTGCTCCGAGAACAGAATAAGACCGCGGTAGGGGGCTGCCCCTTTCCCGCGTACCACCCTCACCAGCTGGCTACACCGCTACCCGCCGGACACCACAGTGACACCCCGGCGCCAGGTCCTCGGTCCCTGCAGAGCCAAGCGTGTGCCTGCCAGCCCCTCGCACGGCCGGCTTACCTTGAGGACCGGGGTCAGGTACTCAGCCACTTCCAGTGCCTTTCCCTTCACCGTGTTAATCACATTCTGCATCCTGGGGCCGGAGGGGCGGCCGGCCCCGCGAAGGAGTGGAAAGGGCAGCCGGGGCAGGGAACAAGAGTCAGAAAATGTCCTCGCTGCGGCCGATTCGCCTCAGCACCCGGCCGGCGGCACCCGAGGGGACGGGTCGCGACGGGACGGACGGGACGAGGGGGAGGGGCGGCCAGCGCGGCGCGCGAGGGCAGGGCGCGCGCTCCTCTCGCCCCAGGCAGCGCGCCACAGGCCCGGCCGAGCTATCACCTGGCCGCGAGGGAGGGCGACGGGGCCGAGTTAGCGGGGAGAAGCGAGCGCACGCGCACCCCTCGCCCTCTGGGGAGCTGTCGTCTCCACCAAGCTTCACTCGCGCCCCTTCCGGCTTCCCCTTCTTCCTCTCACTCTCTCGCCGTAGCTCCGCCGCCACCTGGGCCTCACGTGACACAGGACTCTTCCCGACACGTGACGCGAGAAAGGCCGCGCTGGGGCGGGATCGGGTCGCTTCTCCCCTCCCTCCGGAAGCGTAACACAGAGCGCGCCTGCGCAATGGGCGGCAGGTCCGGTCATTCCCCATCGGATCGTTATTGTGCTTTTTGTTCCGGAATAGGAGGGTCTTGTCCAGAGGCCTATTCGCCTTTCTTTTCCTCTCATAGCTCCCTCGCCTATGGACCCTAAAAGCTGCCGCTGCTGCTGCTGTTGCCGAGCGAGACAGTTATTGTCTCAGCTCTAGGATGTGCGTTCTTCCACTAGAAGCTCTTCGAAGGGACCGAGGTAACCGCGCCCCCCGCGCCCGGGGCAAAGAAGTGCGCGTGCGTTTGACGGGAGGGCGCAGCAGACCAGATCCCTCTTGCGCATGTGTGACAAGAAGGCGTTCCTAGATGTTGGAGAGAAACCTGTCCTTACCGAGGAGGGGAGATATCTCTTTGGCCTCTGTAGGCTTAGGCCCGCTAGGGTTGTGGGTGTTGGCATTTTTCAACGCGTCTCCCATCAGTTTCCCAGGTCCTGTGCGCTGCTTTATACTAGGTTGGTTTGGGCAAGTTAATTATCCGGCCTAGAGTTTAGTAGCCTTAATATATCCAAAGAAGGCCTTAGAGTCATTGATATTTAAGTTGTCTTCTACTTTCAACAGTCATTCAGTATAAATTAACAGTAGTGTTTCGGATATTTTCATTTGGTCTTTATGGCAACGAAATCTTACCCAGCAAGCGCTTTTTCATCCTATGGAAAGACGCTACTGAGGAGAAAAATACAAATCTGAAATTATCTTCTAGAGCAAAGTTGCTCATAAGAATGAAAGTTAAAGCATTGTTTTTCTGCAGAATTCTGCAGTCCTAAAGTGTCCTTCTAAAGTGTCCAGGTTAGAGGACAGCACTTCTAACCTGGCTCTTGTCTTTACTGTCTAAGGAGTTCCCCCCTCCGATCAGAGATTTTAAAATTGACTCTTTGATTTCCTTTCCCCTGGTTTCTCTTGTACTCCTCAACTTTTGGTTTAGGTATAGCCATAGCTAGACATCTAAAAAAATTCCTTTTCTGTTCTTCAGAAATAAGTGGTACTTGTGTTATGCTTAATCTGCCAGCATGGTTGCTGATTGAACTTATTATTCTCTTTAAGGGAATTAAAAAACAGTGGAATGGAAAGCAATTGTGGTCATCCCATGTTAAGCGCCTCGTCAGCAATGTATACATTCCTGCTGGGGGCCATATTCATTACTTTAAGCTCAAGTCGCATCCTACTGGTAAAATATTCAGCTAATGAAGGTAAGTTAAGATTTGGAATATGTATGGAGCACTTCCATCTAACTGCACATTTTCTTGTTTTTAGTTTCCTTGTATATAAAATGGGAATAATACTCTTAAAAGTTGGCCACCATCTGGTGGCGCAGATGGTAAAGAATCTGCCTGCAAGGTGGGAGACCCCAGTTCAGTCCCTAGGTGGTGAAGGGTCCCTGGAAAGGAGAATGGCAACCCACTCCAGTGTTCTTGCCTGGAGAATTCCATAGACAAAGGAACCCGGTGGGCTACAATCCAGGGCTATGAGGTCACAAAGAGTCTGACAGGACTGACTTTAAAAGCCCTCTGCTTCATGTAAATGATAAAACATGTTTAAATATGATTCTTTACTCTTGCATTCCTTACCAAGAAAAATTTTTGATGCTGAGTAAAATTTTTGTCAGTTAAGTACAGATTAAAACTTTTGCAGAACAGATCATAACATCTGACTGTTGCTTCAGTCAGCAAGTGTTTCTGAGCCTATAGCAATATATAACTTATTTTGAAATAGGAGATATATTTGGTCACCTGGCATTTGTAAGGTACTATTTTAATTACATTATCAGTGGAACAGTACAGGTTATTAGTTTTGGTAAATACGTACTCAAGAAATCTTTTATTATTCCTGATGTAAAAATTTATATTTTAACAGCTTAATTCACACTGAGCTAAATGTTAGTATTAAGGTTCAAAATGCATAATATGTAGACCTTATTCTTAAGAATTCACAGTTTATTAGTAGAGAAAATACATGTAAATGCATCAAGAAAATACAGTATAATTGCAGTTCTATACCAAAGATGCAGAGGTAGTTTAGAGTAGAAGGTGATATATTCTCTCTGAGAGAGCGTGACGTGGACTGCAAAGAGATCAGGGAACACTTCCCTGGTAAGGTGACAGTTGACCTACAAGAAGACAAGGTGGGCAAAGGTATTCAAAACAGAAGCAGCAGCCTGTAAAAATCGACAGATGTATCAAGAAGCCGGGTGGATTGTGAGAACATGTCATTCAGAATTACTGAGAAAAAATTTTAAGGACTTGGAGGAGGGGAGGAAGGAGTGCTTGGCTAGAGAGGGCAATGATCACATAGTTGATCACACAGGCCATGCTAAGGATCTGACACTTTATTCTCTAGGCTGTAGATTCTGGGGGACAGGGAGTACTTGGAGAACTGTAAACAGCTGGGTAAAATGAGAAAGACTTACAACAGCTGGCTGAAGACAAGACTAAAGGAAAAGAGAAGTAGCCAGTTGGGGAGTTATTACAAATTCGAGCCACAGATGATGAAAACTAATGAAGGATTTTAAAGTAGGAGTAGAGAAAAGAGGATAGATTCAAGAAATATTCTAAACATAGAAAACACAGGACTTGAAAATTCCCTGGTAGTCTGGTGGTTAGGACTCCACTTTCTCACTGGCAGAGGGCCCTGGTTCAATCCCTGGTTGAGGGCACTAAGATCCTATAAGCAGTGTGGTGTGACCAAAAAAAAAAGACAGGACTTGGAGAGTGTACTGAATGTGGAGACTGAAGGAGATGGAAGTATTGGATAGCTCACTCAGAGGTTTCTGGTTTAGATGCCCAGTAGACTAATGATGCTCCCAATTGAGATGGAGACCGAGGAGGAAGAGGAGATTGGACAGAGCTCATAGAGATTAAAATTTTAGCTCTTATACCTCACATGAGGCCAGGAGCTGTGTCCTGCAGTGTCTAGCACTTCACACATGTCAAGGAACTGCCAGTGTAGTGAATAAATAGAAGATAGTTCTTCATGTGGATATATTTAGTGAGCATTAAATGTTCAAGAATACAGATTTGGAAACATTAATATTAAATTGACATTTAAAACTTGATGAGAAGAGGGCTCATTCAGGGTAAGCACACAGAATGAGAAAATAAGAGCCAAAGATAGAAATCTGAGGAATGCCAATGGTTAACAGGCATGTGAATACTCAGAAGGACCTTAAGAAGGAATTAGAAAGATGAGAGAACTAAATGCACATGACTTGTAGAAGGGAGTTTGAAGACCAGGGGGAGAATTGCAATATCAGGATGAGATAAGGATTAAAACCTGCCCTTTGGAATTACTAATTAGAAGGCTCAGGGACTAGATAGTTGGAGTACTGAGGTGGGATCAGAAACCAGACTGTTTGGGGACAAGCTCTGAGTGGAAAGTGAGTATAATGGAGGTTTTTTTTTTGAGTTGGTAATCTTGAGCATATTTGTAGGAGAGGAGAAGAAGGCAATTAATAGAAAGACAAAAAAGATACACTGAAGCCAGAGGAAATACTTACTGTAACAAAGCTCCTGAAGAGAAGGGAAGGTTTTAATGGGGAGAATGGATGAATAGTGAGGCCATTGCTGTCCTCTCTGGGACTGAAGAGAAACCAGTAAGGATGAGTGTGGTGTAGACAAGATTGTGAGTGTGGGCAGAAGATGAGTGGAATGATACCATGGCATGATTTGGAATCAGCCATGAGAGAAATGCAAGGAAAAAAACAAAACACAAGAATGAGTTGAAGAGCGGTGACAAGAGTTTGAAAGTTGTGGTCTGAGGCCCTCCATTTTTGTGTGTGCATGTATGCTCATGTATATCATGCCAGAGAATAATGCAAGTATTGTTGGAGGATAATAGAATGTGATTTCAGTCTAGCTTTGAGCTCAGAAAGGGAGGGAAAGATGTTCTTAGCTAAGCTTTTAATGATGGACGAAGTTTAAGAGGCAGTTAAGTAAGTTCCTGTAGTACAGAACACTTAACTGCCAGGCATAGGAAGATGACTAACATGGTCCCTGTCTTATTAGAAGCTTACATTTTAAGGGTAAGACATACAACATAAAAAATAAACATAATACAGTGTTATAAGCACTGTTAAAAGATTTATAGGTAGTTACCCGAAAACTGGGTTCATCTCTTGATAGGTGTTGAACCAAAAGATACAACCAGGCCAAAGGTCAGGAGAAGAAAGGATTTATTACTTGTAGCAAGTAAGGAGAACACCTGAGAGCTTTCCCAAAGCAGTGTCTCCCCAAACAGCAAAATTGAGGAAGTTTTAAGTTAAGCTGCATTTTATGAAGGGGCTTGGGTTATTGACAGAATCCAAACTGTAGCTGACTGAAGTTGCGAGGGGCAGAAGAGATCAACATCGCCATCCCTTAGCTTCTGGTTGATCTGGTGGTTGAACACTGCAGTGTCATCTTTACCATTGAAACTGAACTGGGAGTCTTTATAACCGATATGGTCGAATATCTTATGAACTGATATCTTTACTGATATCTTTATAACTGATATGGTCAAATATCTTATGAACTGATATCTTGACTGATAACAGTTTATTCCTACATTCTTTTGTTTCCATAAGATTCTTAATTACTGAGACCTGTTCAGAGATAAGCATTGTGGCCAAGTTTAGGTCACAGATGACTTAAGCTAAAAATGGCATCTCATGTCAAGAGAGCCATGCCTGTTCTCTTTCTCCAGAGACCCCCAACTTCATCTGCTTACAGTAGTGCTACAGGATTGGAGAAGAATAAAGGATTGATTATGCATGGGTTGAGAAGGTCAGGGAAAACCACAGAAAAGAGGAAGAAAGGATGTTCTGGGGAGAAAGAATGTTGAGTTGGCTTTTTTCCTTTCTACTTGGCCAGTTTGGTTTTTTCATATGACAACCAAGGGAAACAAAGCAAATATTTTTTTAAAAATGCATGCCTCAAAATAGTACTGGATAAAATTTATGTTTGTCCTTGGTAAAATTATTGAACAAGTTGTTTGTAAGCATTTGGAAAAAAGAAGTAACAGCTAAGTCAATATGTACTAACCAAATCTCATTTCCTAATTAGATTGACTTGTAAGTTGGGACATCTCTTCCTAATGTGTCAGTGGGTTTGGATGTGTCTGAGAGCGTGTTTGTCCACTCCAGAGCCCTGGGCCAGTTGCCTCTTGCCTCAGGCTGCTTTCTTCTTGTTACCTCAACATCTGTTTGTCCCAAAGTGCCTAACAAATATTGTTTTCCATGTGGACCGTGATATGAAACAGATAGGAAACCTCTGAGTTAGGGAATATCACAGAATGTATGTTGGTTTAAGCAAGGCACATAAGACACATAAGAGGAACCATGAGCTGGGTAATAATTCATCTACGTAAGTTGATAGCTGGTTGATGAGTCAGGCCCTGATTGTTAAGTAATAGTCCATTTAGAAGGTGGTCTCTAACACCATACCACAAAGCTTTCTTTGCTGGTAGCCCTAGCCCCCTCAGCACATTTTTCAACAACTTGAATGAAAACATTAGAGATGTAGTTCTCAATTTCAAAGATAATAAAATACTGGGGTAGGACTAACTAACACATTAGGTGCATTGACTCAAACATCGGAAAGAACAAAGCCAACTGGATGAAATTTAATGTAACCAGTATTAAAATCTAACTATTAAGTTTAGAAACAACTCTAAATTATTAACCATTAGTATATGTAAGCATTATATGGGTTTCCCTGGTGGCTCAGTGGTAAAGAATCTGCCTGCCAATACAGGAGATGCAGGTTCAATCCCTGGAAGATTCCCCTGGAGAAGGAAATGGCAACCCACTCCAGTATTCTTGGCTGGGAAATCCCATGGATAGAGGAGCCTGGCAGGCTATAGTCCATGGAATCACAAAAGGATCAGACACAACTGGGCAGCTAAACAACAACAAACATTATATAGACCAAAATTTATAGTTAAAAAATATTTCTGTTTCGTTTCAGAGAACAAATATGATTATCTTCCAACTACTGTGAATGTGTGCTCAGAACTGGTAAAGCTGGTTTTCTGTGCGCTTGTGTCATTCTGGGTTTTAAAGAAAGGTGAGTCTTGACATGGTACTATATAACTGGTTAAAAATCAGAGAATCAAAAAATGTTAGAACTGAAAGGAACATTTTATGTCAGTTAGCCTAGCCCATTAATTGTATATATGAGGATGCTAAGATACAAATAGAAGTATGATTACCCATGTTTGGCAGGTAAGGAACAGGCTCAAACAGAAAGTGTGAGGTGGTGCTGGGTAGGAGGGGGCAGAGCCCCAACTGTCCTAGTGTCCTGTCCACTGCTCTGCCTCTTGACTTGTTCCTGTGGGGTGTCCCATAGGGAGTTAGTTTGTATCCAAGTTCAGAATCATCTAAATCGCTGCTGTCTAACTTGATATGTAGCATACTGGACAGCCATCCTCATTTCCTTTAGGGGAGGTGGCATACCACTTGGAAGTTAGAGAAACTATATTCTGGGGCAGATTATTTTACTTTTCTGAGTTCCAGTTTCATTAGCTATCAAATAAGGGTACTAATCCTTCCTCACATCTAAAGTAAGTAGCTTTTTGTGGCTATTAATTCTCTAGTTATTGAACCTTACCTCTCTACTACTTTGGTCTGCCTTCCCACATCAGGTAAACAAAGAACTTTAGACTGCGAAAGGCTTGCCCTGAAAGATGTCTTTTCATTTTCTAAAGTTTCAGTCTGTGCGACGTTTCTAGTTGGTAGAATACATTTCTTATCTCATAAAATGTATGTGTCATTTACTAGGGCTTAAATTTAAATTGACTTCTATCTTTTTGTTTTATTTTACATTCTCTGTTACAGTACCTTCCTAAGTTTTTGGAATCTTAGAGATAGGATAATAACTCATACTAGGATGAGTAAAGTCAATTTTATCTACTCCCGTCTATTTAAGTTTTAGTTAATATCTCCCTTTTGTGATTCCCTCCCCCTCCTCCCCTCACACAGCCCGGCAGGGTAAAAAAATTCCAGCACAAGTGATTGATTTTTCTTTCCACTTAAAAATTTGAACTTGTTGATCTCTTTTGGCTTTATGCTCAGAGTAGTAAGAGAAACTGTAAAGGTATCCTGAGTTGCATTCTTCAGTGATACATCTATCTCAGGTTAGCAGAAATTAAGAAAATCGTAATTCCTAAGGTGTTGGTGATACCAGTGATGGACACAGTGGTGGGATGAAGAAAGACAGTAATGAAATCCTGTGTTGTCCTTGATTTCTCAAGACTAATAGTCACTTATGAAAACAAATTTGTTAAGCCTCTTTTAAAGAATTGTTGTCAGGAGTTGATATAAGTTACTTTCTCTAAAAGTATGTGCATTCTTATCAAGGTTATATATTTATTGCTGTATTTCTTTCTCCAGAAGATCATCAAAATAGAAAGTTGAGATGTGGTTCCTGGAAGGAATTCTTCAATTTCATGAAGTGGTCCATTCCTGCCTTTCTTTATTTCCTGGATAATTTGATTGTCTTCTATGTCCTTTCCTATCTTCAGCCTGTAAGTAAATAAAGACAAAGAAAATAACACTGAAAAGACAAGAGAAATGAATCCCAGAACTAACCTTTTTCTCTTTTTTAATTGTTTTCCTTACCTTTGTTAGTTTCTCATTGCCTCACTGGCCTTCCTAAGGTTTTACCAGAATCATCTGCGCACAGCCAATCTACTTGCCAGACTCTCCCACTGTGAAAGATAACTGTATTACACTGTGCTGACTGATCTGAAGGAGCTGCTTCCTGATCCCTGGATCTAGAGCCATCTCTGTGTAATCTTAACCTATCTGCCTAGTTTCTGAGCCATCCTGTGGTCATGCACCTCTAATGCTAATCTCAATACCCAGGACCTCCAGGCTGATTCTGTTGTTCAACTCAGAAAATTATATTCTCAGTGTACCGCTCTTATACTTGTTTTATGTGGTTTATATGTATTCTATTGGTATGATTTTCTTTTTGTGTTAGTCCTGTCATTTAACCAACAAGTTGTTTAAGGGTAGAGATTCTATCCTCCCAATCTAAATGCTATCCATGACTGATAATACTAGAAATGCTTCTTATCTCTCCTGGCATTCCCTGTGCCAATTTAGAGAGCCACTAGTAATCAGAATTAAACTTTGGTCTTTTGCTTTTGGAGCAGAAAGTGGCAACCCATTCCAGTATTCTTTGCCTGGAGAATTTCATAGATAGAGGAGCCTGACGGGCTACAGTCCATGGGGTCTCAAACAGTTAGACACGACTGAGTGATTAACACATACTTCTGCTTTTACTTATTATTCATTTGGAATCACATGTATTTTTTTCCTCTCTATAATTTTATTTTATAAAATGAAAGTTTCTGTTGCTGCATTTAACAAAATGTGTTTTAAAGAGCAAATTCATTCATTTTGATTATAAGTAGGATTTCTGTTGACACTAATCCTGTGTTTGAAGCCTCTTTAGGTATAGCCAAATCAGTTTGAGAGTGGGGTGAAAAGGAGGGTGCAAGAAGGCACTGAGGTAGAGAACAGGAGTTTGATTCTTTTGCACAGTTTAGAAGATTAGAACCAGGCAAAACCAAACTGCTTGATAAAAATAGAATAATGTTACCATACTAGCCCAAAGGCAAGGACCTGGGCCAGAACCCCAGAGCACCTGAGGTTCCTTTACCTGTGGTCCATTTTATTAGTAAGTTCATTGCATCTAAACTGTGTCCTCTTCTAAATTCTTTCACTTTTGTTTTTCAGATCTGAGAATTCCTGTACCCAACGACATAATTTTTCACATTCAACAAGTATATGTTTGTTGTGTTTTGTTGGTATCTAACAGACTAGCTCTGAATTTATACCGCTTTGCTAAATCCCCAGTACTGAAGCAAGATTGCAGCTTCCTGTTGTTACAACTTATTGCTTTGCTCTTCCTTCCTCATCGCTTACAACCACAGATACTACAAAATAAATCCCTTGGCATTCATATTCTGTGTATTGCTGTGCCCAAGCCTAGTGGGAAAGAATTAGAGATGCATGGCAGTTTGGGGGCAAAGAGCTCTGATATTTTGTTTATTCTGTACTACTACCTGGACAGAGTAGATACAGGGCCCCAGGCCAGCGGGCTGTTTCATTGTGGACCTTTGCACTGCTGTTACTGTGACTGATCAGAGCCACCACTTTCCCCCTTACCAGCCACATACTTTTGTCATCTCCTCTTACTTGTCTCCTAACCAGGAGTTTGCAAGCATTCATCTACAGAGAAAACCTTAATGGTTCCCATAAAAGTGGAGTGGAAAAAGAGCAATGTTGTATTCTTGGAGTTTTTGCTGGTTTTTATTGGATTTACTCATTTCTCTGATTCAGCTGTATATTAGTCATGTTTACTGGTTGTATAGATTGTGGAAACTCTTTAGGGTTTAATCAATGTAAAGTGACAGGAAGAAGGCAGTAGGACTTGTTTTTAAAAATAATTAACATTGTCAGATCCAGTTATGAGGATAGTGATAAATTTCATACTTCCTGGGCCAAAATGTACATATATTCAGATTAATATTCTCATATGTGCAATTTTACTAAATTCAGAGAAACAAACCTTTATAAAAATCTGGCTAGCACCTTTCTAATTTTTTCCATTGTTCAGAACAATGGGAATAAATCCAAAGGACTGTCAAGTATGAGTTTGGTAATGAATCACTGATATTGAATCACTGTAGTTCAACCAAGTAAATTGATTTCATTCTAGAACATTAAAAATGCTTAAAAACCTATACCTCTGTCTTCCTAATGTATAAATGAGCCTAACAGTACTTGCCTTTTCTCTCTACCCACAGAATCAGCGTTAAAAGACTATATAAATCTCTTTGAGAGCTTGAAAAAGTATGCTTTATAGTCATGGTAACTATTATTTCTGGACTTAAACCTTTAGAGTTTATAAGTATTTCCAGATCTGCTCTTACAGATTATTACTCAGGCATTTGCTGAACTTCAGCACATTTTCAAAGCCTGTACAATGATTTGATCATATCTGCATAAATTCAACCAGCAATAAAAATAGAATTTAATCCTCTAGTGAAGTAGTTGCCCTAATAACCCCTCTGGGTTTTGACCAAAAAGCTTTTTTTGTCAGGTGAACTTGCACCAAGCTGGGAGATTTCTGAGGTCAGTGCTTTGTTTGGATTGTAACTCTATCTTCTCTTTCTTTCTAGGCCATGGCTGTTATCTTCTCAAATTTTAGCATTATAACAACAGCTCTCCTATTCAGGATAGTACTGAAGTAAGTAACTTATTGTGAAAGCATATATCATACTTTAAAGTGGCACCGCCTTGTTTCAGATGATATACCCTCTGAATCCCAAGGCCGGGATTTTATTGCTAATTGGCTTTGTGTATTGGGCAGGTTGTCTAACCCATCTGGAAAGCAGTTGCAATTCACTGTTTGAAATGTTTTTCCTTAGCATCTCAAAAAAAGAGACAAATGACTGGATTTTAATTATTTTAATTTTTAGTGCCGGATTTTCAACAAAGAATTCATTAGCTTTTTCTTTTTTTTTTTAACAGAATCTCTGTACATTAATAGGGAACCAAGAAGTTCCTAAAATTAATGTATTTGTTATTTGGAGTTTGGAGATGATAAAAAGTGACAAATTGTCTTTATTAAAGTCCTTGAGATAAGTATATTATTTAAGCTGTAACTGGCAGAGGATTTGCATCACATTTAAATAGTCTCTGCTGCAAAGAAAAGGCCAGAATGTCCTAAAGTGATACAGGATCTGGGTACTTAACTCCGGTTTAATTTGTTGTTTAATGATGGTGGTGATGATGGGAAATAAAATAACTTTTTGTTATATTTGTTGTGATTGTTTTAATTTTACATTTACTTTCTGTTTTTAATTTCTTTCTCAGTGTACTGTGACAGAGTGTTTTCATAATTGATGTGCACAGAAGGGTGAAAGGCTTGGTACATAGGCACTCAGCAGTTATTTGTGGAATCCCTTGATGCATTCAGTTTAGAAATTATATGATATTCTTGAAAGATTTTCTTTTACCTTGAGGAAGCATTCAGTTTAGTGGTTGATGTAAGATATGGGGGAAAAAATGAACATAGCATTTCAACCAATTTAAATGTTAGAGCAACTGAAATTTGCTTTTTGATTACTTTCTTCATTTATGAATTGTGAGAATAATTCAGTCCAACTAATAAGTAAAGAATGCTAATCCAAAACATTTTATGGTCTTTAAAATCAGCGTGAATGTCACTTAGTAGGATAAAAGTTGGCTTCTAAGGAGATATATGTAAGCAATTATATTTTTATATTGAGTCCTGTGATAAAATTGAGATTCATTTCCATAAAGGAAAAACTATTGGCACTGACACACAAAAAGGTTCACTATTAGGGGAGCAATGGTTTCAAAAACATGCATTTTTTTGTTTTGTTTTGTTTGAGGTTTTTTTTTTTACCTTTAAGTTAAAAAAACGTTTTCTTCCTATGAAATGATAGTTTATGCGTATGCATGGTGTTACTATGTAATGCATAAGTATTATGCAAAAATTACATTAATTTAAAACTGATTTTCCCAAAGAGAAGGTTAAAAGTATGTTATTGCCTGGCTTGAGATTGGCCAGTAGCTCTAGCTGTGTCCAGAGTTGGTTGGTTGTTTTTTTTAGTGACTCCAGAGCATGAGCAGGGCCATAGGCTGAGGTGAGGGCCACTTGGAAAAGCCCTGCCCAGGGTGCCCTGACTGCCATGTGGGCAGCTATGCGGGGAGGCTCTCCATCAGGCAGTGACCAGAAAACCCTAGGGCCTCCACAGGGCCTCTCCGCCCTATTTTAACTTAATCCCGTAAGGACCACTAATGGTAGGTGCAGTTAGACTGGGCCTGCCTGGAGCCCGGAGCCACTAAGCATTTTGCAGCCTTTGGGCAGCTCCCCTTGGCTGCAGAGGAGGGAGTCTAGGTGAATAGGCTGGGGGCAGAGGGGCAAACAACATTATGAACTATTGTTCAAACTTTTTTTTCAATGATTTTACCTTTTAATATTCAAAGCAGTAATATTGATTCTTAGGCATTTGTTAACTTTGTTGTTAGTATCTCTGTTTTTTTTTAAGCTTTATATTTTGTTTTGGGGTATAGCCGATTAACAGTGTTATAATAGTTTCAGGTGAACAGCGAAGGGACTCAGCCATACATAGTATGTGTATCCATTCTTCCCCAAACATCTCTCCCATCCAGGCTATACAGTAGGTCCTTGTTGGTTATCCATTTTAAATATGGCAGTGTGTACATGTCCATCCCAAACTCCCTAGTATCCGTTCACTCCATCCTTTCCCTCTGCAACTGCAAGTTCATCCTCTAAGTTTGTGAATATCTCTTTGTTTTGAATACTTAGAAGTTACTTGGTAAAGAAACAATAAATCACTCCATTTTTATTATTTCCAGGAGCTTTAATTTAGTTCCCAGAGTGAATCTTAGTTTGAGTAATTCACAAATCAGCCCTGAAGTTACTTGAAATAGTAGAGCTAAAATATGATAATAAACCTAATAATGTATTTTATGGAAATACCTTTTAAGTATTACCTGTTAATAAATTTTAAAATCAATTTTGTTCTGTTTTGATCTTTTTATTGGTGGTAATGTATATTGCTTGATTTCCCCTATGTAACTTGATTTTTGTGACTCTTTGATGGTCTTTTGCAATAAAATTTTGACCTAAAAATAGTTTGAGTTTTATCCCAAGTTCTTAATTTGTTTGCCATAAATAACTCATTTAGAATATTGAAGATCTTGTCTTATACTTGACTCTGGCAAAGCCATCAAATACCTTTCCCATACAGGTAAAGAGTATAAGGCTATACAGGTAGAAAAAAAATAAGTCCGATGACTAATGCAGGAATATACTTGTAAGAATTTGAAAGTGAGAAAAAGAAAACTACCACTATCCAAATGTCTTATTCTAAATCCCATATGAATGCATAGATTCCCTCTTTGAAGTATAATTAATGATTCAAGTGGAAATATGATGAGCATGCCTCAGAGCCCCATTGGTTTGCCCTTAAGGCTTGGCAGAGTTGTATACTCTTGTTTGCTAGGCTTTAGGGAATAATATTTCAACCTGAACATCGAGATTTGGGAACAGAACCAGGAACAGCACTTTCTTTTACCTAAAGAATGTGTATGAGTTTTTCTGATTTCTTCAATGGGCAGGGAAAAAAATTATTAAAAAACATATTTTGAAACTTTCATAGGTATCTTGGAAGCGTGGTAAACTTTACTTTCAGAAGTAGCAGGAAACACAAAAGTGCCACTCAGTAATATAAGCATTTCCCCAAAACCATTCATTCCCATGATAAATATTTTTTATAAGTTCTCATGATAAATATGTCCCTGGTCGTCCTCTGTGCTAATTAGAAAGGTATGATGTATGGTTTTTTGAAAAAAGTTATTTTTCCACTTAAATATTTTCTTGCTCTGCCTTGGTTTACCACCAAATATGGTGTATATATGTATTTTGTGTATATGTATGTACGTATATATACACACTTTAGAAAATTTAACTTAAGATATGTGAGTTTTCATTCATCATTCCTTTGATGAAGAGCTAAGGCCTTTCCTTTATGTGTATCTGGGATTTGCTGATGGGAGTTCTTTGGCTTCTTTCTTGCTTGAACCTACCTTCATTATACATCATCCATGGTTTCCAGTTCCAATTTCTTTAAAGTGGAACAAGCCTTAAAAATATTTTTATAGTAGATTCTTTATTATTCATTCCCCAATCTTAAAACTCACCTGCACCTAATTCAAAGGCAGTTTTTTTTTTAAATCTTGTGATTTGCCTAAAGCTTTCAAGTTAGTTTTCATAAAAATAGCAATCCTTTTCTTTCACACATAATTTATGGTTTCTATAATCATTAAAATATATGATTAGAATAATGAGCTAACCTGGCAAAAACAAGTTTTGGAACTGACACTTGTTTTGAGCAAAAAGTTCACTTGGGAGGAGAGGCCCTCAGGTTCAGCAAGCAGCCGTCCAGTCAGGAGCGGTCAGCTCCACACATCAATCTGAATGTCTCACAGAGCAGTGGAGAGGTCGGTTGAGTGTCTACTGTTGTTGTTCTGTTTCGAAGTTGTGTCTGACTCTGCAACCCCATGGACTGCATCACGCCAGTCTTCCCTGTCCTTCACTGTCTCCCGAGTTTGCTCAAACTCATGTCCATTGAGTTGATGATGCCATCCAACCATCTTATCCTCTGTTGTCCCCTTCTCCTCCTGCCCTCAATCTTTCCCAGCATCAGGGTCTTTTCCAGTGAGTTGGCTTTTTGCTCAGGTGAGGTGGCCAGAAGTATTGGAGCTTCAGCTTCTGCATGAGTCCATCCCCTAAACTGAGGAGGACTCTTCTGGGCATAATCAGTCATCATTTCTAAGAGTGCAGATTCTCAGCTCACTTTACAGAATAACTTAACTGTTATATTTTCTTTGCTGAAAATCTATTTTCAGCCTAGTCCTTAGTAATTTTTAACCCCCAGAACATTCCTGAATGAGTTATTATTTATAGCAGTTACCATTTAGCTTGTATAAGGCTTTACTTTCTTAGGTTCTTTTTTCTCAGTGTCAATATTAGTGAAAATCTATAGCTTCTAAAGGACCGTAGAGTATTATCATTGCCTCTTTTACCTTGATGTGTAGTAATTGCTTATATGATGATTCTTATAAATTAAGCACTTCATCTGTGTCTTCAATTTCCATCACATTAGCTTTCTACCACTGAAGGTGTGCCACTTGCACCTTCAGAAATGTAAGTGACTAGTTAACAGTTTCTGACCTCATGAAGTAGGACTATGCTAGTCCAGTCACAAAGTGCTAGATCTGGTTATTTGAAAGTGTCTGCACAAGAAGACATATGACATGATCAGATAGTGCTGCTTTTGAGACTGTGTAGTTAGCAGTTTCACAGCATGAAACTCTATGGAAGCATTGGTAAGATCAAACACGTATTCTCATATAGTCATACTGGGTACTCAGAATTGTATTGATACATAAGAATTGCATTGGTCCAGGAGGAGGACTTAAGAAAACCATAACTCGGACTGCTTCCTTGCTCTCATGAATACATGACCTTAGGGAGGTCAGTTAACCTCTGAGAACCATTTCCTGCCCTAGAACAAACTGCCTGACCCATGGTAGATGCTCAACAAATGCTGCAGAATTCTTCTAGTTCTCACCTGTTGCTTTACACATCTGCCTTTGTTTATGTTGCTCTATTCTTGGTATCCCTCTTCTTCATCTGACTGACTGATCGTCAAACTTGAAGGTGTTGTCACCTCCAGAAGCGTCCTTGGCTGTTCCCACCTGACTGCCATCCTCCTCTTTCCTTAGTCAACGTACATTCTTTTAGCCTTTGCATAGACTCTTGCCTCTGCCTGGATATATCATCAACTCTCTTTTCACATGACAAACTTCAGTTTATTTTTCATCTTTCAGCTTAAGTGTCATCTCCTCTTCAAAGTGATACCTGATTCTATTTACAGACTCAAGTGTTCCTTCCTCAGTGTAACCTAGTTGTTCTGTGTATCACATGTCACACGTTATATTGTCATCATTTAGGTATGACTCTCCCTATTAAAGTATAAATTCTTAGAGAATGGAGACCAAGTCTTTTTTGTCTTTGCAGAATGCCTGGCACATAGTTGATACTCATTAAGTGTCCGTTAAACTGAATTTAGAAAATGGAATAATAATCATTACATCCTCTTTTTCTCAAAATGTGTTTTTGGACAAAGTAAATAAATACTTTGTCAACTGAAACACTAAAAATATATATATATATTTTAACTTGTCTTATCCAACAGTAGTTTGGGGGGTAATGCCTTATGATGAGGCTATGGATCAGGGAGCTAGCTTCCTCCTTAAATCATTTCTGGATCATGAATACTTTTGAAAATTTGACAGAGCTTTGAAGGGTCTCCTGGAGAGGGTGGGGAAGGCCAGAAATTCACCTGTGTATTATAGAACCTTTGGCACACACTGTAAGAATTCACAGAAAAGTTCATCACATTTTCTTCCAATTCATGGAAACTTGATTAAGAATTCCTGCTTTAATGTACTTTATTCCCAGATAAAAAGTGATTGTACCAAACAACTAAGATCAGCTCTCCAGGTAGAGAGGAGACTTGGTTAAACATAAAAGTTCGAAGGAAATTTACAATGTGAAGATCCCCTGAAGGAGGAAATGGCAATTCACTCCAGTAATCTTGCCTGGAAGATTCCATGGACAGAGGAGCCTAGGGGAGGTTGCAAAAGAGTCAGACATGACTGAGTGACTAAACAACAGCTAGGAGAAATGACTGGATGGCCTTAAGGGACAATTACTCTAAAAAGTGAATAAAAATAACAAGTTCAAGAAGCAGACTCACCCAACAGGTTTCCTTTGAACTTGAATTGTAGAGAATGCTAGCAAAAATGATGTGGTTCAGGCAACCAAGTACTCAAGTAATTAAGTGTTCAATAGAAACAGTTGATGTGGGAGGGGAGAAAATGAGTAATTAAAAATCTCCTTTCTCATCTTTGAACAGGAGGCATCTAAACAGGATACAGTGGGCTTCCCTCCTGATTCTGTTTTTGTCTATTGTGGCCCTCACTTCTGGGACGGAGACCTCACAGCATAGCCTGGCAGGACATGGATTTCATCATGACGCCCTCTTCAGCCCATCCAATTCCTGTCTTCTCTTCAGAAGTGAGTGTCCCAGGAAAGACAATTGCACAGCAAAGGAGTGGACATTTTCTGAAGCTCAGTGGAACACGACGGCCAGAGTTTTCAGTCACATCCGTCTTGGCTTGGGCCATGTTCTTATTATAGTCCAGTGTTTTATTTCTTCAATGGCCAATATCTATAATGAAAAGATACTGAAGGAAGGGAACCAACTCACCGAAAGCATTTTCGTACAGAACAGCAAACTCTATTTCTTTGGTGTTCTTTTTAATGGACTGACCCTGGGCCTTCAGAGCGGTAACCGTGATCAGATTAAGAATTGTGGGATTTTTTATGGCCACAATGCATTTTCAGTAGCCCTTATTTTTGTAACTGCATTCCAGGGCCTCTCGGTGGCCTTTATTCTGAAGTTCCTGGATAACATGTTCCATGTCTTGATGGCACAGGTCACCACTGTCGTCATCACAACGGTGTCTGTCTTGGTCTTTGACTTCAGGCCCTCCCTGGAGTTTTTCTTAGAAGCCCCATCAGTTCTTCTCTCAATACTTATTTACAATGCCAGCAATCCTCAAGGTGTGGAAAACGTACCTAGGAAAGAAAGGATTCGAGATCTAAGTGGCACTCTTTGGGAGCGCTCCAGTGGGGTAAGTTTGTGAGGATGCTGCTGCTTCCCAAATTCAAAGCGTGGTTATACGAGAAAAGAAATAGATCAGGGCTGTTTTATCATAGGATATATCTGATCTCTGTGAGTTTAAAAAATCATTCAACATTTGCTGGACTCCTTGTGTGTAAGGGCTCATGATAGTACTGTCAGGGGTTGAAAAAATTATAAATCAGAGTGTCAAGGGCCTTATCCATTGGCTGTATCATAGAATATTATAGAGTCATAGAGCCAGAGATGCTTCATAGGTTATCTTGTCTAGTCTCCATAGCTTTACAATGAAGAAACAGACTCTAAGAGGCTTACTGGGTGACAGATATTAAGTGAAAGAGCTTGTAACAAACCCATGAGGTCTGACTCCTTATCCATTCATTACTCTTCTCACTGCACCATAGTTGAGGAAAAAAACTTCTTTGATAAGAAAAGTTGATCTTCAACATTAGTAAGTCTTGTTAAATGTATCACTAAATTGAAAGCCTAGCTCTTTCCGTTTCTTGGTAGTTACTCATAAACCAGAGGGTTGCTGAAGGACATGCCTTGTTTATCTCACTAAGAAGCTGGTCCCCAAAAGAATCTCTGCAGGTTGACCAAAACTGTTTTCTAGAAAAGTACACATGCAGTTATTCTGAATATTCTTCTAAGTGCTTATAATCGTTTTAGGAAGGTCTGCAATGGCACCCCACTCCAGTACTCTTGCCTGGAAAATCCCATGGATGGAGGAGCCTGGTGGGCTGCAGTCCATGGGGTCTCAAAGAGTCGGACACGACTGAGCGACTTCACTTTCACTTTTCACTTTCATGCATTGGAGAAAGAAATGGCAACCCACTCCAGTGTTCTTGCCTGGAGAATCCCAGGGACGGGGAGCCTGATGGGCTGCCATCTGTGGGGTCGCACAGAGTCTGACACGACTGAAGTGACTTAGCAGCAGCAGTGATCTTTTGGAGGCTCAAGTTAGGAGTTAGATGTATGTTTAAATAAAACATAAAATAAGAGTCCTCTATCTAGGTTTAAATTTACAGTTCTCATGAACACAAAAGATAGTTCACACAATTAACATACTTCGTGTAATAGTTCATACATACAATGAACATTTTACTCTGAGAAAGTTAGCTTATTATTAGAGTTCATGGTAGAACTTCCCTCATTAATGCCTCTGAAGTGATGATACGACAGATTCTTAAAATGGAAAAACTATAAGCCTGCTCTGATCTCAGTCAGAGTATAGATTTATAAATTCTGTATTCTTTTCCAAAAGTCTAATAACACCGTTTGCCCTACTTTTTTAGGTAAAAGAAAATGAATTTAGGTAACACCTAGTTTATACCTATTTTTGCAACCTTTAGTCATTTCCCTTCAGGACCAGCAGAGGGCGCGCTTTACTTTGCTCTTGTTAACTTTGAAATTCAAATACTTAGAAGTGCATTCCAATTTTTATGATCTCATTATATGTCTAAAATTAACTTTCCAAGAATAAGTATTTCATTTCATTTAGCCAGATTATAGTTTAATTAAATAAGATCCATGATTTGTTAGTAAGGGTTCTCATTAATAATCATTAAAAATGGAGCATTTCTAGTTTTGTCCTAATTACTGATTTCATGTTTCCTTTTAGGATGGAGAAGAACTGGAAAGACTTACCAAACCCAAGAGTGATATTGAATCAGATGAAGATACTTTCTAAGTGGTACCCAAATAGTTGGCAGCTATCACAAACATTTTCACTATGTGTGATAATTATCTTTTCACTTTGATAAACCAAGAACATTTCTAAAGCATAAAACTCTTTGCATATATCTAACCATTCCCAAAATAATTCCAACCAAAGCTTAGAGGACCTAAAGGCTAAAAAGTTCTAAGGAACTGACATAAGAGTAATAGTATGGCGACTGCATTAATGACATGGTACTTAGTACATTGTGGGCTTACCAGGTGACACAGTGATAAAGAATCCATTACAGGAGATGCAGGTTCGATCCCAGGGCTGAGAAGATCCCCAGGAGTAGGAAATGGCAACCTGCTCCAGTACTCTTGCCTAGACAATTCTTTGGACAGAGGAGCCAGGTAGGCTATAGTTCATGGGGTCTCAAAGAGTTAGACGGGACTGAGCACACACCCAAACACTTAGTAAGTCAAGATACATTTGCAAATTATTTTCCTCCTCCTCCATTCCAAAATAAACTTGTGATAATCATGTTAGCTTTACCCTGTAAGTATACAAATAGAGATCAGTTTGCTAGATTTTCATAATTGTGTGGTTCTGCTCTGCATGCCATAGTCTTCCCTTTTTTATCATTATAAATATCACTTAGGTTGTCCTTTGAATTTTGAGGTCATGGAGATAGTCATTTTGTAATTAAAAAGCAATGTGACTCTTTCTAAAAAATTTGCTTGAAGGCCACAACATTGATTTGAGAATAATGTAGTCTGCTAAATATTTTGCCAAAGAAACAAAATTTTCAACAAAAATCTCAGAATTTTAATTTTTAGGAATTTTCAGGGAATTTTAGTTTTAGTGATTATCCTTTGATGTTTTTCTATACAAAAAAGCTTCAATTTAGGTGAAAGTTGGTTTCCAGTCCTCAGTTATCACTTGTATTTTACATCAGTTAAGCCAGCTGTGATGGGTTTTTTCTCCACAGTTTGAGCATGTCACTTTTGGATTATTCTATTTCAGAGAACTAATAAGCTACTTTTATTAGTTATTAAATAGAAGTTATGATTATTATATGTATTTATAGCATATTCTGTTCCTAAAGGTTAAGCCACTGGCTTCAGATCCTGCCAGACTGTTGGTAAGACTAGTGCCGAAGACTTCCTTTTAAAAGAGTCACTTTGCAAACAAATGACTTTTACTGAACTATGAATGGTGTTACTCTAAAAAGAGGAAGGCTAGTCATAAATAAAGCACTTTATAGTAACTTATTTCACACTTACACTGCATGGTATTTTTAGAGGTATTTTTGCATGCATCCAATTGAGTCTATGAGTTAGAAGAGTCAGGTGATAGGTAATTTAAAAATGAGGAAACAAATGATTTGCCCAAGACTGTACAGCTGGATGGCGATAGGACAAGAGCTGACTTTAGCTAATAGGCTTGTGTGTTTACAGAGTACTATACTGTAAATATGAGCTTTAAGGTATCATTTTCATACAGTTTGTATGTCTTTTTTCCCCCTAATTTTCATGTAGATAAATATAAGATGATGCTATTAATCCATCTGTGATAGCCAGAATAATATGAATGGCAAGAGTTGGTGGAAATTTATAAATAAAATAATTATTAAACCCTTACCTTGTGTTGCCACTTTGTCATATGAGGTGGAATACAGAGTATTTTTAATTTCAAAACTTTTAAAACTTTCTCTTCCAGGAGATCTTGATTTCTGAGAATAACAAAATTCTTAGTCATAGGTTTTCCATCAGAGTACTGTGAGCAGGAAGATTACCTTATTATGGCAGTTCACTTTAAAGTTGGCAAAGAAAATCAGTTCTAGGAAGACCTCACTTTGAAGAAATATAGCATACAAAACATACTTATGAGACAGATAAAATTCCAACAATATTATTTGTGAAGGTATTGCCTACAGAATATATTAAATAGCAGATTCCACTAATTCATAGAGATTGGTTTTCTCATTCACAGTTACTTTTTTTCACCCTCCTTTTCAGGAAAGCATTGCTTGCCTAAAGTAAGGTTTACTTGTGCTAACTTACAAATTAGAAGGAAGGAGCTGGAACTAAATAAAATGTTAAGTTCTGATGTGGATGCACTGGAGTATAGTTGACTCTCAACACGGTTAACCTTCATGGGTCCACTGACATGCAGATTTATGGTACTATATGATCACTGGTTGAATCCTCAGATACATAACTGAAGAAATGAAGGGCAGTCTGTGGGACTGGAGCATCCTCAGCTTTTGGTATCCTCAGTGGGCCCTGGAACAAATCCCCTGCAGATGCCAAGGAACACCTGTACTTTGTGGGTGCTACTGTTTTAATAAGAGAATAATTCTCTTCATACCTTGGTAAGGTACGAAGTTTATAGATACCACATCCTATCATCTTGGATGTTCCTGTATCAAGTGCATAATCTGAGAAGAACGAAGGTCATGTGGAAAAAGTAGACTTCTTTTCTGTTCGAAAGAACAAGTTAATGGCGTAATGCTTATTCTCTCCGTATAAGAAGACTCTTCTAACAAATGGTACTTTCCAACAATGGAGAAGGCCCTCCTGAAGAGTGATAGAGAGGAGTAGTAAACTCTCCATCACTGAAGTGTTAAGGAGAGATTCTATCAACCGGATGATTCAGAAGTGATTCTGTCATTGGTATTGTATAGAAGTTGGACTAAGTAATTTCCAAGGTCCCTTCCTATTTTTAGATACTCTTCTAAGCAGTTATGACCTACAACTAATGCGCTGAATCTGCTCTCTCCATAGTTTTTGAGTAGTCTTTGGTTGGACCACAAGTATGTTCTGCAGTAAGCTGATTCCAGCTTTGTCACTGGTCCTAGGATCGAACTTCTATCCAGGAGTGCACCTAATCCCTAGGGGAAGCAGAGTGTGGCCATTGGTTGTAGAGGGAAAGATGGCTTAGACCCAGAATCCCAAATCCTTGGCCAGCCATGTCCTGCCAGAGGTTTTCAAGGTCCATATGCAGTGGAGACTAAGGAAAGAGTTTCTTGTTTATAACTAAGGCTTTCTGTGCCTGAATCCTCATGGGGAAGCAACAGCTTGGAGCTAAGTTAGACCATGTGTGGCTGCAGGGAATCCTGCTCTTGTACAGGCCCAGCCTTGACCCAAAACACACCAGGTCCTCCTTGGCAACCTCTCCTTTACTTAAGTCCTGATTTTTCTTGCAAACTCTTACCATTCTAGTATGGAGCAGAGGTGGAAAAAGTCAAACCCAAAGGAAAGAGAGTTGTTTTCCTTCTCTAAAGCCTAGAGCAAACTTTCTGAAATTGAGTAATATATTTGTTGCTGTTGTTTAGTCACTAATCCGTGTCTGACTCTTTGTGACCCATGAACTGTAGCCCACCAGGCTCCTCCTCTCCATGGAATTTTCCAGGCAAGAATACTGGAGTGGGTTGCCATTTCCTTCTCCAGTAGCTCTATCTGTCCCAGAGATTGAACCTTGGTCTCCTGCATTGGCAGGTGGATTCTTTACCACTGAGTCACCAGGGAAGCCCCTGATACTAAATATCCCTCCTTTAAAGGAAAAAAAAAAATCACAGATCTCAAGTTAGCTGTTTTCTACTTTACTATAAATGCCTACAAACATAAAGTAGCTTCTTGCCTATAGCTTTTATATGAAAACAGAACACTTAAAGAATAAAGCTATAAATTAACCAGTACATTTTCAATTAAAATAGTTTAGTGAGAAGGTGCTATTTTGCTCAGATGGACTCAATGATAAGCTCCTAACAGATCTGTGGAATTTCTGTCCTCACTTGCTGTTTTACTAGCTTCACGCTCCATCCTGTCTCTGCCAAGATAACTGAAACCTGCTGACAATGCTGGTAATGCATTTAATCCTGCTGTGATTTATCAATCCATGTCCCCAGCAATCCCATACGGATGTGGTGTGGGTCGAGCTGCCAACTCCCATTGCCCGCAATGCCCTGGAAAGATTTTTAAAAAGTCAGCTTTATGTGTTCCCTGAAGCTTTGAAAGAGCGCACCAATAAAATCGCCTAGGCATGGCACTTTTTTGACAAGTACTTTTTCCCCCACAATGTTCTTTGTTTCATCTCATCCTCTTCTTGATTCACTCGATCATTTATATTTTAACCATCTAGGTTTTCAAATTTATTTGCAAAGGGATTTATGAATCATTCTCATAATTCTTTCCATTTCCTTTTTTACTCTATTCTTTCTCATTTTTGACTTTGTGTTTGAATAGTGTCTCTTTTTAAAAAATAGATCAATGAGCAGTTTCTAAGTAATTTTTACTTTATTAAAGTTTATTATGCCCTGCTTTTCTAAAGTTTAATTTGCTGTTTTTCCATCTTATCTACTTCAAATGCATTTATTTTCTTTCTTGCATGTTAATGAACATGTTTATAACTAGTATAAAAATTCCCTGGAGTAAGTAGATTCTAGCCCAAACACTTTAAAATATAAAATTGTCATTATTTTTCTAATTCCGTTTTGAGTCAAGAGCAGTGTCATTGAGGATATCATTCATACTTTTGTTAATTTCTAGTTTTTATACACTTGGTTGGAAGGTGAGATCTATAATCTTTCCATTGTTATTTGCATATTTTATTGAATTTTTTTATTGTTTGACTCATCCTTTGTGTAAAAACCTTTTTGAGAAAGTTGATACTGGTTTTATATTTTACGCCAATTTGAAAGTTTCTTGTCATATTTTAGATTTATTCAACTTACACTTCTAGTCTGTTTCATTGCTAGTATTTTACATTTAAAAAAGCAAACTTCGAACTTTACATTTATAAAAATGTTTCAACCTCAAAATATGTTCATTGACTCCTTTCATTGAAAAATGTGGAACTTAGGTTATTGCATTTCCTTCCAACTCCCAATTTTTCTTAATAAGCTCTGAGAATTTTATCCAGGTCCACTATAGTGTATTTCATCTATTCTAGGACTCCTATGTTTTCATATTACAATCTGAAGTTGGGGTGTGTTAAGCAATGGCATGTTAATATAGCTGCTGCCTCCTGGCAGTAAGGATGAAGTTGTCTTTGCTTGCACAAGCTGGCATTTGGCATGGGCATACAACTTCTTGATATTTCAGTCACCAAACCACTTAAAGACCATTTGAGGAGAGAATAAGTGTCCTGGTTGTTGTCTGAACGCCTTTTGTGATACCTCCTGGTAAGATCAAGAACACGTCAGCATCAAATTTTACAGAATGAGTGTCAATATCTTGGAAGAAGATCTTGGAGACAGCAAAGAAACTCTCTTAAAATACGTTAGCATCATCACATCTCTCAATGGTACAGGGAACTATCTGCCTGGAAAACCTCAGACATCGACAACTCTGAGCGTCAAGAAGTGATTCAAGAGATTCAGGCTGGAAGATGTTTTAGAAATAGTTTAATTTATTTAACTTGTAGTTTCCTTTTTTATGCAATCAGAAAATGCTACATGAGAAATACAAAGCCTTTAAGACTCTTTAAACAAGATAAAAAAGGACAATTTTAAATGACTGGAAAGTGATATATTTAACAGTTTTTCTTAGCATGACACAAAATGGTGGTCCCCCTTAGATTTGAGCTGTCCTGGAATGATGAAATTCGGAAGTTCTTTTTAAAATGTTTTATTATGTACCTTTCCTTTCAAGAATTAACAGTTTGCCTTCTAGTTTATAGTTCCAATTATCATAGCTAATTAAACTTTATTTGTTCATGACATAACTTGCTCATTCATGGCTTTTAAATGCCAATTCATCCCAAAAGCTGGGAGCTGTCTTAAAATAGATTTTTCTCTTCTGAGACTGTCTTTGATACACTTCCTGAGGTTTTTTATTTCTTTATTTTTTAGTGTCTAATAACTACTTACTAAGTGGAATTTTTTTCTAGTCATAGTACTACTCAAAGAGATTTTGCATTTTTATTACTTTCTATAACTAGTATAAATGATGGCTTATCTGAAAAATCATTCTTGGCACCTTTTTTTCATTAGAAATCTCTTTTTTTTATCATTTAGTGTTGCTGAGAAGTTGTTTCCCTGCTATATTATACATGTATGTATTTCTGTATGTATATAGTCTTCCCAGCTGGCTTAGTGGTAAAAAAAAAATCTGCCTGTCAATTCAGGAGACGTGGGTTCAATCCCTGGATTGGGAAGATATATATGATAAATGCAAAGTCTTTAAGATTCTGGAGAAGTCTTAAAGAAGATCCCTTGGAGAAGGAAATGGCAACCCACTCCAGTATTCTTGCCTGGAAAATCCCATGGATAGAGAACCTAGTGGGCTACAGTCTATGAGTTGCAAAGAGTTGGACATGACTGAGCATACAGGGATGGTCATAATATTTGTTTCCAAACTTAACATTTGAGTGTCATTGCCCTGCTAAAGATTTCCCATGTTCATGTATTTGAAAGGACTCACCAGACTCCAGAGAGCACACTTACATAAGACTTTTGTGTAAGGCAAAGATACAGGTGCAGCAAAAAGAGT
This sequence comes from Bos indicus, assembly GCF_029378745.1. NCBI lineage: Eukaryota > Metazoa > Chordata > Mammalia > Artiodactyla > Bovidae > Bos > Bos indicus. Next base: position 58,073,038 of record NC_091760.1, read on the forward strand.
GCAGAAAGGAGAGTGTAGACATTGAGATTCAAGAGAGAACCCATGCCTAAACTCCCAGGGTCCTTATTGTACCAAGACTGCAGTGTCTCCAGCTGGAACTACCATGATTTATGGGAGGGATCCTGACTTTGGGAGAGCTCAAAGTAGAATTTCCCAGGATTTTTATGCCTCTCTAGCTATGCAATCAGGTTTGCATAATCTATTAGGCCAGTTGGAAACCCATCATTAAAGAAATTAACCCTGGGGATCCCCACGGTAGATTCAAACTTAACATCGTAAATCTCACTGCCCTTAACTTGGCCAAGAGTAAAAAAAAACAGACACCATAATGTCCCCAGAGATAAAGAGAGCTTTTCTAGTCTAACTGTAAACTAACTCCATCTTCCATATCTATACCCTTATCTCCAAACCTCCTTTTTCCAATTAGGAAGTTAGGGGAAGGGAAAGGCAGGATATAGCATGTCACTTATCTTTGGCCTCTCAGCCACAGCAGATTCTTGCCTGGGCCATAGACCACAAGTTATTTCTTGCGTTTCCTAGTGTTCAGTTTCCCTCAGGTGGGGATGTTAAGTAGGCACTGCTGCTGCTGCTGCTGCTGCTAAGTCTCTTCAGTCGTGTCCGACTCTGTGCGACCCCATAGACAGCAGCCCACCAGGCTCCTCCGTCCCTGGGATTCTCCAGGCAAGAACACTGGAGTGGGTTGCCATTTCCTTCTCCAATGCATGAAAGTGAAAAGTAAAAGTGAGGTCACTCAGTCGTGTCCGACTCTTCGCGACCCCATGGACTGCAGCCCACCAGGCTCCTCCATCCATGGGATTTTCCAGGCAAGAGTGCTGGAGTGGGTTGCCATTGCCTTCTCCGGTAAGTAGGCACACATCACTCCAATTTCATGCTTTGAGATCAAAGCTATTCCCTAGTTCCAATCTTGAAGAAGTTTTCTTCTAATATAAATTCATACTTATTTTTCGTTTTGGTTTATTTCAGGGAGGGGGTAGTGTTTATGAATGAATTAATATTAGCACCACCATCTTTCCATGGACATCCAGACAACTTCTTAAATCTGGGAGACGTAAGAAGTTCCCAGGAGTATAAGTGCCTGCACTGTGAGTATCCAAAAGCCATTGCCCATGGTGACAATGAAGTCAATATGAGGTACTTGTTCAAATCATGTGGAACCTGACAGGAAGAGCAATGGAATAATTCTAGCTGCCAAAAGGTTGAAGAACTGAAGAACTGTCATCACTTTTCTCTCCCTGGTCCTTTCCTCACACCTCTCCCCCCATCATTGATTCTATATTTCTATATACTGTTTTGACAGTGTACATAGATATTCTCTACTAATCTGTACTGAGAGATGTCCTTCAGTTCTGTATTCCTGGTTTCTAGCAGAATACATAGAAAGTACCATAAATATAATAAATGTTAGATTCATCATGTAACTTGAGCATAACCTGAAAATAGTATCTTGGATTAAGAACTGGAATGACTAGATGGTTCTTTTTATACATCAAGGCTTTCAGCTATTTTTGATCAAATCTTGTCAAATATGGGTATATTCCTGCCTCTGCCTACCCAGGTGGTGCTAGTGGTAAAGAATCTACCTGCTAGTACAGGAGATGAAAGAGACACAAGTTTGATCCCTGAATCTGAAAGATCCACTGGAGTAGGAAATGGCAACCTACTCCAGTATTCTTGCCTGAAAAATTCTATGGACAGAGAGCTTTGAGGGCTACAGTCCATGGGGTCACAAAGAGTTTGACACAACTGAGTGACTGAGCACACTGCCTACCTTGTTCTAAAATGGCTCTCTGAAGAGTGCTCACAAGAAGAAGCAAGTCAAAGCTAGAAAAGAGGACTAAAGAAAGCAAACAGAATAACGGTGAAATCTGCAGGATGAATTTACTCTCTCTCCAACATTTTTAGGAAGAAAAGTGAGGCTTGCTTGCAGAGATTAGCAGTCTTTCAGAAATGGCTTGGCAAGCTGTCCCCTACTGCCTGCTGCTGCGTCGCTTCAGTCGTGTCCGACTCTTTGCGACCCCATAGACGGCAGCCCACCAGGCTCCCCCGTCCCTGGGATTCTCCAGGCAAGAACACTGGAGTGGGTTGCCATTTCTTCTCCAACGCATGAAAGTGAAAAGTGAAAGTGAAGTTGCTCAGTCGTGTCTGACTCTTAGCGACCCCATGGACTGCAGCCTACCAGGCTCCTCCATCCATGGGATTTTCCAGGCAAGAGTACTGGAGTGGGGTGCCATTGCCTTCTCCCTACTGCCTATCTTCAAGGAACTTCCCCTGTGTTGTAGATGTCCTTGGAAAGGGTGGGACTTCTAGCCTGTCAGTTACACCTAATCAGTTGTGGCCATCTGTTCATGAAAGCCAGAATGGTTCATGAGAGAAGGGGTAAGGAGGAAAAGGCCAGGAGAGAGGAAAGGAATGCTTATGGTGGAGGAGAAAAGCCAGAGAAAATTTTGCCCAAGGTCAGTTTTGGATGTTTAAAATCATGCCACCCCTTTACAAGCAGCCTCCTTGGCATATGTATTAACCCATGGATTGAGGATGGAGGACCATTCTTTTGCTTTCTAGAAGGAAGCATAGTTAAGAACTCTAGAGTCTACCCAAGGGCTGCCTAGTTTTCCAAGCTTCAGGTGGTTCCCAAATTAGGAAATTTGTGTTGAAGAACAAGCATATGCCTGTTGAAGGGACTCTTTAAAAGTTCAGGAAGCTCACAGACCTTGCCAGCCTGAATTCCTTGCTCAGGCCTGAAGGCAATGATGAGGATGCCAGTGTGTTAGAGGTGATGACGCCTTTGCATCTTGGCCGCAGCAGTGGGCTGTGCTGGGAAGAATGCAGTGAAGTTGCTTAATACCTTCCCCATTCCCATAACAAAATTATGAAGTCTGGGTTCTCTGAGAATTTAACATTGATTGGATGATAGGAAATCTCTGAACTTTGCATTCTATTACCTAAAAGCCTATCTTACTTGGAGATGGGAAACTAAGTCCTAGGGAAAGTAACAGGTCAGGGCAAAGACCAGTAGCTGTCCCAAGTCCAGTGGCCTTTTTGAAGCACCTATCGAATTAGGTTACAACTGGCCCTTTGCCTCTCGTCACTTTTAGTGTAAGTGCCTGACAGCTTTTTTGATTGTAATGTAACTGCTTAACATTAAATTTTTGATTGTCAAGGCATCCATTTTCAAAGAATCCATCTCAAATAAGCATGTTGCCAGCTACACAGCTACCTAAAGATCCAGCAACCCCATGAAGCTCCCCTATTGGAGACCCCTGGGTCACCTACATAACTGACCCCCACTCTTATGTTTTAAATTCACCAATAAAGAGTAACCCACAAACCTCACCTCAACCCCAATACAGGCAGAACCCCAGGTCTTTGCTCTCCCTCCAGCCTTGCTGTGTATATATCCTCCAGGACCTCTGAGTAATAAACCTTTTTTTTTTTCCTTACAAAGTTTCCTGATGTTTGATGAAATAAAGTTCATATTTTATGGCAAGATGAGAAAAATTTAAACATAAAATCTTTCTTTTCCTATTTGGGCTTCCTCCCCGACCCCACCCTCTGTAGGTGTACTGTGTGTGTGTCTGGATTAATCAGGCCTCCCTAGAAGATAACCTTCCTTCTTAACCCCATCAGGGGCTACTATGACCCATGACCTGCTACTCGCTCTGTACGTGTTGATCTGTAAACTGTCAAATGACACATAATTATCTGTCTCAAGAACTCATGTTAGCCTACTTTGATCTCTGGTGGGTGGAACAGACCTCAGAGCTTTCTGAAAGACCATCTCCCAGCTTATAATCCTCAGGTTGGCTCAAAGAGAAACTTCTATTTCTTTCTTAGATCAACTATTGATTAGCTTTTCATCAACATAGTTGTTGCTGAGGTGCGTTTTGTGATCATGATACAAACCACAAAGGCCAGTCCACAACATTGGCTCCTACTGGAAAATGTCTGTGGGGGCAACCTCAAATATGCAGGCCCAGGTGAGTGCCCCGGGCATTGCTAGCTGATAGCATCACTATCGTCAGACTGAGACCAGAAGAAACACCACCTTTAACTTTGATTCTTGAATTCTTAGTAGCTAGTAACATGTACAAAACTAAGGAAAATCTTGTACTCGGAGCTTTGCACCAACTCTGAGAGGGCTGAAGAGAGGAGTTAGCATTTCACCTGAGTTGGAAGTTAAGAGTATGCACTGACTACACCCTCTATCTGCACACCCCAAACCACAGAGCAGCCACAGAGCAGAAAGGATTCCTCAGTAGGCAAAGGGGAATTAGTGATGGCACAGATATGGACAGAGGTTCTTTTCAAGAGGCTTCTCTTTTTCTGGAATCTCCACATACTGCTAAGTACTGAGATTATCCATCAGGGTCAGCCAAGGCCATCAATCACCCTGGCCCTGAGCTATTTTTATGCTCAAGGTTTTAGGAGTTGAGAAGATGCGTGCTTCATTATCAACTATAATGTAGAGGATGAGACCAGCGGGCTCCACTGACTGCTATGTCTGGGCCACCACTCTCTGTGGCAGGGGAAGAATCTCTCTGCTGAACTAACATTCACCTTAGAGTCCTGGGCTTCCCTTGTGGCTAAGACAGTAAAGAATCTGCCTGCAATGTGGGAGACCTGGGTTTACTCCCTGGATTGGGAAGATCCCCTTCAGAAGGGCATGGCTACCCACTCCAGTATTCTTGCCTGAAGAATTCCATGCACAGAGGAGCCTGGCAGTCTGCAGTCCATGGGATCGCAAAGAGTCAGACACGACTAAGCAACTAACCCTTTCATTTCACTTTTAGAGCCCTGGGACTTCTCTGATGAAAAACAGTTCTTGGAATTTCATGGAAGGGAATTATGGCAACTTGGATGAGGCAGTGTTCTTTTTAGTCTTTCAAATTTCCCTAAGTCAGTGGGTGCTTTTCTTTCAAAATACCGTAATTCCATAATCTTTCTCCAAAATTAGAATTTATTTGTATTTTACCTTTTTTGTTGTTGTTGTTGCTGTTTGGGGAAGGAAATGTTTTTATTAAAAAAAAAAACAAAAAAAACAATACCCAGACTTCCAACTACCAGATCTCTAGCCCTAGAAAACAGAGATTCAGGTTACCTTATTCTTCAGCTCTCCCATTTGCTAAGGTTTACTCTGTATTTTCCCAGACTCTAGGATTTAAGGACATTTACTAATAGCATCTTCCTCGAATGTGTCTCTTTGCTGAGCTGTGGCTTCTTTATTCTACAGTCCCCTAAATGATTACCCACGACTTTTTCACCCACTCATCAGAGTGAAGAACCATTCCAATGGACTGCTAAAGACCATCTCAGTACCAGTGAAACCAGAAGAATGCTTGAAAAAGTAACCTCATGTTATGAAAAAGTGTTCTCTTTCTTCAGGTATAGGAGCTAGAACCTTAATAAAAGTATTCTATAAGCAACCTAGATGTCCATCAGCAGATGAATGGATAAGAAAGCTGTGGTACATATACACAATGGAGTATTACTCAGCCATTAAAAAGAATACATTTGAATCAGTTCTAATGAGGTGGATGAAACTGGAGCCTATTATACAGAGTGAAGTAGGCCAGAAAGAAAAACACCAATACAGTATACTAACGTATATATATGGAATTTAGAAAGATGGTAACAATAACCCTGTGTACGAGACAGCAAAAGAGACACTGACATATAGAACAGTCTTTTGGACTCTGTGGGAGAGGGAGAGGGTGGGATGATTTGGGAGAATGGCATTGAAACATGTATAATATCATATATGAAATGAGTCACCAATCCAGGTTCGATGCACGATACTGGATGCTTGGGGTGGTGCACTGGGACGACCCAGAGGGATGGTACGGGGAGGGAGGAGGGAGGAGGGTTCAGGATGGAGAACACGTATATACCTGTGGCGGATTCATGTTGATATATGGCAAAACCAATACAATATTGTAAATTTAAAAAATAAATTTAAAAAAAAGAACAGAAGGAATAGAAAAAAAAATGTTTATTATTCTTATCTAGTTTCCTTGGGAGATGAAACTCCATTATTGTATTTCCTGAAATTGAGACAATTTGGGCCCCTTACTTAGATATTGCCCCTATGTAATTTCAGAGGCAATAATAAAGAAATACATTTTTATTGGCAATTTTAAACTGTGGTTCACCTTGCCAACAATTTAAGGACAATGCACATCAGCCTGGTTCTTGCACCTGTCCTCCTCAAGCAGCTGGTACAGACTGTTCTAGCAAAGAGGAGGAAAGATGCCCACCATGGGAGGAGGGGTGAACTGGAAGCATAATTTATACAATAAGAAAAGTATGCTCTGAAGTCACTTGTACTTTCTGAACTTCAGTTACCTGTAAAACAGGTAAGAATGAATGGTCTTTATGGAGAATAAGGGGCAAAAGAAATAATCCCTCAAGTTCATTTGAGGTAGAGATTCCACTTTTACTGTAATTATAAGAAAGTTCAGATGAAGTAAAAGACAGAGTTGTGCAAATAGGCACAAATAAGTTAAATGCTAGTGGTATTCACATGTGACTTGAATGCAGTTATTAATATCTGGACTCACTAAATCAATAACCAATAATCAAGATTATTTGGAAAATCAATTTTAATAACAGTGACAAAAAAAATAAGCATCCCCATTACTGACAGAGGCTGGCACTGTCAGGATGCTAAAATCCAGGGACTCTGACTGCCTGCCTTCGGGCAAGCTTGTAGATATTACTTGGTCATTGTTTGCTGGTAAAAAGTAAAATAGTATAGAAGGAAGGAGGGGAAAGAGGGAGGGAAGAAAGGAGAATATTTAGTTTATATCGCATATGTGAAAATGCTCTATTTCAAAGACAAGGATTATATTTTGCACTCCAGTTATAATTTTATCCACTGTAATTTAGGAACACTTTCCTTTGAAGAAAAAAAGAATGCCTGGAAATAATCTCCTTTGTAATTTTATTTTACAAGGTGCCAGTGTGTAATGGGCCCATTAGCAAGCGTGCCCAGGAAGTCAAGTGTGAAGAGTCAAGGTTTCCCATGTTGGGAATTCCATGGTACCTGATAGAACTCTGAAAATGTCACCTTTAGCTGCACAGCCAGTTCTGGAGGTGATTGAGGGTTTCCTTTCCCCTGACACTAAAGATAAGAGAAACAGGGTAGGAAGTAGCTATGGTAACAAAGTGGAGTTTGGTACTTGCCCTGGCTTTGGAAGTCAGTATCACTGGACTCCTCTGGTATCAAGCTTCAGGAAAGAAACTCACAGTATAAAGCAGAGCCATCTTAATCATTTTTAGACTGACATTTCAAAAAGGGTTAAGACGCTATCTGCTCTGTCTGTTCCATCTGCTCAGATGTTTATTTGAAAACATCTGTGCTATGATCTTTAACAATCCTAGTTTTCACTTACCAATTAATACTTTTTAAAAAGTAAAACAGAGGTATAAATACTTATTCTCCAGTTAGAGAAGCAATTCTTTTGAACATCTTTATGATTTAAGGTCTCTTGACAACTCACGAGTAGGCAAAATGTTGCTATTTATTTAATCTTGGAAGAACACTGAAAGAAAAAGGCAGGGAGTGCAGGCAGTGTGGAAGAACTCTCCTTTATGTAGCTGGCCACATGTGACTTTAACAGTTGCAGGGGAAACTGGCTGGGGCTAAGGTTACATATTTCTGTTCAGTAAGGATATCCATGGTGGTAACTCTCATGATGACGGTAGTCATCCTGGTAACCATCCTGGTATCCTTGATGGTAACTATGGTAACCATAGCCTGCATACTCATCTTCTGGACAGCGCATCCCCAGTGACTGCTGAATGGCCATTTCCTGTCTCCGGAGTTGCATCGAATCAATTAAATCGTACACAATCACCATGGACCACATTGGGGAAGGATACCAGGATTTCACATTCCCATCTTTTCCAACTAGAAGCATGGAGAAGTACTCTGGGCTCACTTGGAAATAGTTGCGTATGTCTTTCACCAAATGGGCTGGTACGTCTTCTCGCTCCACAACAGAGCTCCCTAGAATAGGATTAGAAAAGTTGTTAGTGGATTAAAGAGGCAACACTGAGGAAAGCATCAAGTAAGAAGAAATCACTGTGAGAACAGAGAAAGGACCCAAGGATCTATTCTCTACAGCTTAAAAATCCAATTTAAGAACTTTGCTGGTCTTTCTACTAGCAATGAAATGTTCCTGCTATTCTACAACATGGGTCACATTTTCAGGCAAATGTCTCTTTACAGAAATGTTATAAAATATAAAACCAGTTCCTTTATTTAATCCTTGCAAGATCAACTGCCACATCAAGATCAACTCTGACATCCCTTGTTCACTGACATGGCAGGAAATATTTCATTTCTCGTGCCTTATAAAACTACCACAAGAATTAAATGAGATAACATAGGTGAAAATGCTTTGTAAGCCAATAAAGCCCTATGCAGACACAAAAGAATTACATATCTCTATTAAGAAATGAATATCTTTGCTGTCACTTGTGAATGGTTTTTTAATAAAAACAATATGAGTGCTTATGCTCCCCTTCCCATTCTTATACACACATTCTGTGTATACATACATTCTCACACCCATACACACACACACAGGCATGGGGCACACACCAGGAGGGAGCATTTAGTGACCTTTCTTCAACTGAGGGTACATCCACTGCTTACATATGAATTAATATAACTTAACTGAACTTATCAGTAGTTGATACTCTTTAAAGTAACAAAATTTTACCATTAATCGGGAACAGCTCTAAAACGCCCCCTACTTCCTCTCCAACACCTAAAAGCTTCAGAACCGTTATGTGGCGCAGACCTGAGAAAAAAAAGAAAGCCATAGAATATGTAGTAAGTCTTTTGCTTCCAAAGACTGGATATCTGACAATTAAAATCTCAAGTTTTAAAAGAGTATAAAACATAACCTGATTAGGTAAAATAAGTCATTAAAATTTTTTTCCATAAAAAATGCATTTAAACATTTATAAAATCTTGAAAAGAGACTAATTGCAGATTTTAGGATTAATAACAGGGTCAAATGTGGTTTAGTTTTGTTTTTGCAGATTGGAAAAGGATTTGCTCTTAAACTGTGATTCTCACTCTATTAAATGACAAAACAAAAATGAAGTCATTGGAACTTTAAAATATCTGAGATGATCTAAGCTGGTTCTGGAAAAAAATCACGGCTGATGTTATAACAGCTTACATGGATAATTTAATTTTCTCTCAAAGAAAAGACTACAGAGCGAGCCAATGTGATTGTTGAAGAAATTGTTCTGGCTTCCTCAAACGAAAGTTTGTCTGCTCAGTGGGCGGGTTTTTATCCCTTTTTTAGAAGACTCAAAGGGGTGGCACTGAGGGAAGCACAGCTTGCTTCCCGCCCACCCTCAGCTCAAGTTTCAGGAAAGGAAAGAAGGTCACGCCGTGATAGCTTGCTGGAATTCTTTTGAAGATGAAGCCCTTATGAAAAGATTCAGGAGAAAGAACATAGGAAGGCAAGGGGGCTGTAGAGTCATCCTATTTAGAGTTCATGGTTTTAGACAAAATCCGAGCCTAGTCACAGTAGTAACTTGGAACTATTAATAATAAATATGATTGCTGACAGTTTTGATTGTCCAGGAGAGAAAACTAAAAGCCACTGTGGAGGGCTCTTCTAAAGAAGAGCTGAAATTCAGGCAAAATGCTATTCCAAAAAAATTTTATGGGCTTTACTCTTCTCTCAGAGAAGTGAAGCATTTCTGTTCTGCATGTTAAGTCATGTTTTCAAAAGGGAAGATCATGAATTTAATTATCCCTTTAAAACATGACTTGTTCACATTTCCTATCTACTACAAGAGTTTGACTTAGACTCTTTGTGTAGTGATTCAAAATGAAACATCACCTAATAGCTGCTGCAAAGATGTCTTTAGAAAATTAGCAAGCCATGATCTTATTTATATATTCATATCATGGAGGGTCATTAACTGCTCTAAGAACTTCTGTCTTACCCACCACTGTTGGTGGCTATTAATAATTTAAAGTATGCCTAAAAATACTGGCACAATCAAATCTTCCTTACATATGTTGATATAAATTTTTAAAGCATTAATCTTGATAATAAGAGTATAAATAAACATTTACAAATTTTCTAATTATCCTTACTGTTATAAGCTTGTTTTCTGCCTTTTTTTGTTATTATTTTACATCTTAAAACTGAAATGTATTTATTATTTGTAGGTACCTGGTCATAGCAAGGACCCAGTCTCTGTTAATGTTTTACAAAACTTATACAACCACCCCTCCCTTTTATAAATTAAACACAGTTTTATAGCTAATAAATGATTCTTCTTCCTAATAGAAATATCAAAATAATGTGGATTCATCTATGTTCCAATTATGAAGTTTTAAATATGTGGCCACTAGCTACTTTCCACCTCTCTACTGACTCTCAAAAATTCTTCCTCTGCAGAGGTGTATCTTAAATAAAATTTTTGTAGTGATTCCAACTTTTGAAATTACCATTATCTCTCTGGTTCAACATTGAACTTATTAATAATGTTCTATATATTGTGCATTTCCTTTCTATATGTACTTATTCAGAATAGTATTTGCCCTTTCTGACCACTAGAATAATAATGTTTGGTATAGAAAGCATACATTAGTTTTCAAAACACTGAGCAATTCACTGCAAATAATGATAGTAATAATAAACAGCATTTCTTTTTGACCTACTTGTCTTAAAGCATAAGGCACTGTTTAACAAATCTTGCTGTCTTCCTAGTACTTAGTTAGAGATCAAAATCCTTTCAAAGGGACTGGTAATATAGTACAGTGAGGTTCAATTCATTAATTAATTCTCAAAGCCATTCCTGTCTTACAAAAAATACTTAAATCTATGGAAAAGTACTCAGTGTTGGTACCTAATTATTACCTAAGTAATTAATGATACCTGAGTTTTATGATCTTGAGACAAATTTTTTAAAAGCAAATAAGAAGACACATAATACAGATCACTGTAAGTAAAGCAGCAGGTATTTTCAAACATTTCAATAAAAAACCTGAGAGGGCAGAATATTGAAAAAAGAAAAAAGAAAAACAGACCCCAGTTGACTAAGATTCCAGTCTGAAAGCAACTTTATCCTCAATATAACTGAGTAAGTGTCTGGGAATCTACAGTCTGGGCTGGGGAATATTTGGATGACCTAAGCTTCTGTGTTCCATTTTAGACCAGGAAGAGGGTGGTATGGGAAAGCAGTGATGACGAGGCTTCCCACTCACCAAAATTGCATGCCTGGCCACTGAGGGCAGAGAGCTGCTGTGAATAGGCCCAGTCTTCATCATTAGGGGCCGAGATCACCAGCAACCGCCTCCTCCAACGGAACCTGGAAAAGAAGTAGAAGACCACAATTACCGCTTCAAACAATAGAGGCCAGTGTGAAAAAGCAGAGTAACGCGACTGTCACTTTTTTCCTGTGCCTCAAATAAAAAAACAGTAACCTTAGAAATATTTCATAGCTCCTCAAAGCCTAACATTAAACTGTATTACCACATTTCGTGCACTTTTTCCTTTATAACTTCATGGTCTGCCTGTTGTAGCATTTGCGTGATGTGTCAGGCATGAGTCTGGTCACCATGCCTGATGAGGTCACTTAGGGAGAGAAGAAATTCTCAGATACAATGAAAAATAGCTGAAATTGTTTGTCAGATTATAGCAACAGAAATAAAGGAATTAGAAAATAACTGAAGAAAACTGAAGTTCTGGTCGAATTCCCTCTGGTTTGGCAGGGGTGGTGGTGGTGGTGGTGAATATGGACAGGAAATAGTACAGAAAAAAAAAAAGAACTGAATTTTAAGTAGATGGCAGTGACAGTAAGAAGGTAAATAGAAAAGTGTCTCAAAGGGTCAAGCAAGGTTCCTGGAAAAATAAAGCTCTATGTACCTTCCTCAGTAGCCAGTGGTTCTTCCAGAGACAAATGCTAGTTCTAAGATGTACCCTATCATCACAGTAAGAACCATCACTTATAGAGTACCCCTAAGAAGTAGAATGGAGCTAAACCTACAGTCATAGGATTTTAGAATGTATAGTGAACTTCTTCCTGTTCTTATAGTTCCAACATAATTGGGTAGTGGAAAGAGCTTTTGTCTTGTAGCCAAGAAACTTGATCTATATTTTCTCACTGCTACATTTTCTGGGTTCCTTGAGCATGTCACTCTATTCATCTAAGTCATAGTTTTTCCTTAGCTTTAGAATCAAAAAGAGTATTGCCTCAAAGAGGTGTTATAAGAATTAAACTCTAGGGACTTCCCTGGTGGTCCTATGGCTAAGACTCCACACCCGCAAAGCAGGGGCCTGGGTTTGATCCCTGGTCAGGGAACTAGATCCCACATGCCACAGCTAAGAGTTCACATGCCGTAACTATACATTCAGAGTACTGCAACTAAGACCCAGGCAGGCAAATGAGTAAATATTTTTTAAAAAAAAAAGAATTAAACTCGGAAATCCATCAATGTAAGTTATCCATGTGTTGGTGTAGATAGTGACAGTGTCTTAGTCTGCAGGCTTTAGATTTAGAACTTTGTCTGACAGATGGATAATGTCCATTGTCCATTAACAGATCTTGGACATTATCTATCATGATGCCATATGATAATCGATTTAATCCTCAGGTTTGTATATCATTTCGTAGCTCGCTTTCACGTGCACAACACGCATTCCTCACTGGAGGGCTTCTCTGGTGGCTCAGTGGTAAAGAATTGGCCTGCCAATACAGGAGGCATGGGTTCTATCCCTGATCCAGGAAGATCCCACGTCCTCCAAGAAACTGAGCCCATGCACCACAACTGCTGAGCCTGTGCTCTAGAGCCTGGGAACCAAAACTCCTGAGTCCACATGCCCTAGAGCCCATGCTCCCCAACAACAGGAGCCACTGCCATGAGAAGCCCATGCACCACAGCTAAAGAGTAGTCTGTGCAGCAATGAAGACCCAGCACAGCCAAAAATAAATAAGTAAATAAATAATAATTTAAAAACAAAAACCATCCATTCCTCAGTGGAGTTCATCGAGGGCATAGCTTGCTTTCCCCATTTTGCAGATAAAAAACAAGGTTTAGAGTGTTGAAGTGACTTGCCTAACCAGTAAATCTAAGAGGTGGTACCAAAATTCAGATTTCTCTAACTCCTGGTCCAGTGCTTTCCCTGGTCTACCCCTCTCAGAGGAGCTAATGCTTGCGGGCACTGTCAGGGTCCCTCAGGGGATATGAAGGAGAGAGGGTGTGCATCCAGAGAGAGGCTGAGTGCAGTTGTCTCCAAGTCCACCTTCACTGGAGAAAGGGCTTTTGCTTTCTGCCTTCAGTGTTGCTGACTGCAGGGTGTCAGTGCACTCAAGGAGCCAGAAGCCAGTTGATTATATTCATGGCTTCTCTCCCGGTGCCCCTTCTAGCCTCTCAGTGAACAGGAGAGTTTTCAATCCCAAAGAAAATGGCCTCTTGGGGGAATAGTGGTTTGGGTGAATGAGAGAAAATGATAGTCTGATGAAATACAACCTCTGAATGGACGCCTTAGCAAGACTCGCCAAGAGTTGCTTGCTGTGACATTACGTTAGCTTCCTCCGCTTGTTTTTCTTCCAAGGGAAAGAAAAACTTAAATCTCCACTGAGGATAGAAGATGAATGTATCTGGCACAAAGGAGGGGAGAGGAGAGTCTGAGACTGTCCGAGCTTTCCTGGGAAAGGGAACAGGACTGTTGTTGCATCACAGAAGATGGTCTCCTGTGCTTTCCCTGGTTCCTTAAGAGGCCTGCCAGACGAGCTTCCCCCACCCCCACCCTTTCCCAGCCAGCACCCACACCAGGCCAGCTTTTCTGGCCCCCATACAGAGCTGCAGGTATCCTGGAGGGAGCTATTTTGGGTGAGGTCTATTTTGGCTTGTTTACCTGTGTGCACCACTGAATGCTGTCGGGTTACAGAAGGCTGGGATCTGAGGCTTGTGGCAGACACAACGGAGAGAGGGTCGTTTCCCCTAAGTGGTGATTCTTTATCCCACAGACCTTCATTTTAAGATCCAAGGCCTCAGCTCCCAGCCCTAAAGGAACAACTGTTAATAGAACTACTTCTGTGGAAGTAAGAAGAGATGTGAATGTGGCCCAGATACTTACTTTGACAAATGTTTTTTTTGTCACTTTAGTGTCAGTAAATAAAAGCTACAAGCTATGTATGTATTTGCTTCTCTTAGCTGGCATTCCCAAATTAGTGTGCATGTGCCCACTCTTTGGGGCTTCTGTCTTAGAGAAAGATAATTATAGCCTGAACCAGATGAGTGTCACTAAAGACCAGACTGGCTTCAGAGTCTGGTCAGCTGAAACCAGGCTGTGTAGACCCACCAACTCAGCAAATTTGAAGGAAAATTCCCATTTGGATACTAGTTTATTTATAGAGCTTTATATAGAAAAGAAAGAAAAAAATTCGGTTCTCTTTGCTTGGGTTTCAGTTCTGAAATGTGTTTATTAAGTCTCCTCTTTAGATTTAAGGGACTAGATCTGATAGAGTGCCTGATGAACTATGGATGGAGATTCGTGACATTGTACAGGAGATAGCGATCAAGACCATCCCCAAGGAAAAGAAATGCAAAAAAACAAAATGGCTGTCTGAGGAGGCCTTACAAATAGTTGAGAAAAGAACAGAAGCGAAAAGCAAAGGAGAAAAGGAAAGATATAAGCATCTGAATGCAGAGTTCCAAAGAATAGCAAGAAGAGATAAGAAAGCCTTCCTCAGCGATCAATGCAAAGAAATAGAGGAAAACAACAGGATGGGAAAGACCAGAGATCTCTTCAAGAAAATTAGAGATACCAAGGGAACATTTCATGCAAAGATGGGCTCGATAAAGGACAGAATTGGTCTGGACCTAACAGAAGCAGAAGATATTAAGAAGAGATGGCAAGAATACACAGAAGAACTGTACAAAAAAGATCTTCACAACCCAGATAATCACGATGGTGTGATCACTCACCTAGAGCCAGACATCCTGGAATGTGAAGTCAAGTGGGCCTTAGAAAGCATCACTATGAACAAAGCTAGTGGAAGTGATGGAATTCCAGTTGAGCTATTTCAAATCCTGAAAGATGATGCTGTGAAAGTGCTGCACTCAATATGCCAGCAAATTTGGAAAACTCAGCAGTGGCCACAGGACTGGAAAATGTCAGTTTTCATTCCAATCCAAAAGAAAGGCAATGCCAAAGAATGCTCAAACTACCGCACAATTGCACTCATCTCACACGCTAGCAAAGTAATGATCAAAATTCTCCAAGCCAGGCTTCAGCAATACGTGAACTGTGAACTTCCAGATGTTCAAGCTGGTTTTAGAAAAGGCAGAGGAACCAGAGATCAAATTGCCAACATCCGCTGGATCATGGAAAAGCAAGAGAGTTCCAGAAAAACATCTATTTCTGCTTTATTGACTATACCAAAGCCTTTGACTGTGTGGATCTCAATAAACTGTGGAAAATTCTGAAATAGATGGGAATACCAGACCACCTGACCTGCCTCTTGAGGAATCTGTATGCAGGTCAGGAAGCAACAGTTAGAACTGGACATGGAACAACAGACTGGTTCCAAATAGGAAAAGGAGTACATCAAGGCTGTACATTGTCACCCTGCTTATTTAACTTATATGTAGAGTACATCATGAGAAATGCTGGGCTGGAAGAAGCACAAGCTGGAATCAAGATTGCCAGGAGAAATATCAATAACCTCAGACATGCAGATGACACCACCCTTATGGCAGAAAGTGAAGAGGAACTCAAAAGCCTCTTGATGAAGGTGAAAGAGGAGAGTGAAAAAGTTGGCTTAAAACTCAACATTCATAAAACTAAGATCATGGCATCTGGTCCCATCACTTCATGGGAAATAGATGGGGAAACAGTGGAAACAGTGTCAGACTTTACTTTTTGGGGCTCCAAAATCACTGCAGATGGTGATTACAGCCATGAAATTAAAAGATGCTTACTCCTTGGAAGGAAAGTTATGACCAACCTAGATAGCATATTGAAAAGCAGAGATATTACTTTGCCAACAAAGGTTCGTCTAGTCAAGGCTATGGTTTGTCCAGTGGTCATGTATGGATGTGAGAGTTGGACTGTGAAGAAAGCTGAGCACCAAAGAATCGATGCTTTTGAACTGTGGTATTGGAGAAGACTCTTGAGAGAGTCCCTTGGACTGCAAGGAGATCCAACCAGTCCATCCTAAAGGAGATCAGTCCTGGGTATTCATTGGAAGGACTGATGTTGAAGTTGAAACTCCAATACTTTGGCCACCTCATGCAAAGAGTTGACTAATTGGAAAAGACCCTGATGCTGGGAGGGACTGGGAGCAGGAGGAGAAGGGGATGACAGAGGATGAGATGGCTGGATGGCATCACTGACTCGATGGACATGGGTTTGGGTAGACTCCAGGAGTTGGTGATGAACAGGAAGGCCTGGTGTGCTGCGGTTCATGGGATCACAAAGAGTCAGACACGACTGAGTGACTGAACTGAACTGACCTGAACTGAACTGAATACTACTAATAACCAATGTTTATTAATTACTTGCTTTGTGCTAAGTTCTAGGCTATTATTACCTTTAATATTGAATTTACCTTTCATAATGATCTTAAGAATAGATAAACTTATTATCTCCATTTTGCAAATGAAAAAACTAAATCCCAAAGAGATTAAGCAGTAAGTCCAAGGTCACACAGCTGATAAGTGGAAAACCAAGAATCAACTTCAGGGTTGTCTTAATCATGCCTTTAAGTAATATACTATCCCACTTTAATTTTTAAGATCAATGATAATTATCAGCACAATGATTCCATGAGTTGTGACCATAAGTCATAGATAGCCATAGGACATCTAAATTATAATCATAGGCCATTCTGAATATCCATAAGAAATGTATATTCCTGAAACAGCAGTGAATATCAGAACTTGTAGCCTTTTACACTGGAAGGAAAATACATTTGCTTGTGTGTTGTAGGACCTCATCTAGTTCAAAAGACTTTAGATGCAAAATACGTATAATTTCTTAAGAATAAAAAAAAATGCAAATGCAAATCAGTGATCAACTTGAACGAGCACTGCAAGCTTTGTGAGTGAACAAAAGTGAGATAATGCCAGCTTTTCCTTTGAAGTTTTGAAACCCGTGACATTGTGATTATAAAAAGAACCTTTGCCCGGAAATGGCACGAATAATTCATCATAATGTCTGGAACTGCAGGTCTCGTGGCTGGCCTAAATCCTGATTTTTAAATAATACCAATGAGCTAGATGATAACTGTCTGCTTTACAGATCAGGCTATCTGAGTTTAATGGGTTGGTTCAATGGGTATACATCTTTCAGTCCTGGAAGATTTAGAATTAAGAAGAGGAAGTTTGGAAAGAATCAAAATTATAGTAATAATATATTTTTCTAAGAAGGATCCTGATTTTCTTTATGAATTTATGTTCTTGTGAAACTTAAGAGTATCTGGCTTGAAATGATAGCCTTGAAACTCCAAACTAGGAAGTGTGATTGAGTACGTGGTTTAGTGGTTTAGTTGTATGGTTTTAGGTTGAAATCTTACTAAGCATATACAGTTACTGGAACATTTGAGAAAACTTCACTGTATTTACAACATTAACTTATTAAATTTATGGATCATTTAAATACTCAGAAAGATTGTGCTTATTTCAAGCAATTGAAAGAAATATGGTAAATGTAAAATGACTGTTTTGACACCCAAAACTCTGTCTCCAAGATTTGATTCGGCACCGGTGCAAAGAGGTCGAGCTTTCAGCATTATTAACACTAACTCAGTGATGAAAGTTATTTGATCTCCATTAGCCTCAGTGGTCTCCATTAGTGTGAGAATAGTTACACTATTTAGATCATGGGATTGTTGTGAAACAACAGGAAGGAAGATGAAGTGCTTGGCACAAAAGGTGATTACGGCAACACTGGAGTGGAGGTAGGGCTACTTGCTCTTGTTATTCTCATGGGTGAGAGATTTTTAAGGCAGGTTAATTGGAAGCATAGGGACAACATATCTGCTGCTGCTGCTGCTAAATCACTTCAGTCGTGTCCGACTCTGTGCGACCCCATAGACGGCAGCCCACCAGGCTCCCCCATCCCTGGGAATCTCCAGGCAAGAACACTGGAGTGGGTTGCCATTTCCTTCTCCAATGCATGAAAGTGAAAAGTGAAAATGAAGTCACTCAGTTGTGTCCAACCCCCAGCGACCCCATGGACTGCAGCCTTCCAGGCTCCTCCATCCATGGGATTTTCCAGGCAAGAGCACTGGAGTGGGGTGCCATTGCCTTCTCCAGACAACATATCTAGAAAATTATAAACTGAAAACTTGGATGAATGGTGAGTCCTGTGCTCTTTAAAACGCATCATGATGTTATTTCCTAAGAGACCCAAGCTTCCCGAATCTAGAGGAATTCAGATTATCTATTTCCTAATCATAGAATTTTTGCTGCTGTAGGTGAAATTTCTGCATCCCTGCACCCCTTAAAGTCCCAAATATCTGTAGAATTTTCATCCATCATGAGAGAAGGGATGAAGAAGGGAAAAAGTAGAGTGATTTTTTTAAAAACACTTTTTTGTGTATGTACCGGAGTTTCCCTACAAGGGTTTTCAACAAACCACACTCCCCAAGGGATCAGGCATCTGGGTCAAGAGAATTTCTCCTTTTAAGGTCTTAGTGGAACTTTTGTTCTCTGCAGAGTTGGAAGGAAGCAGAAAATCAAGCAGTGTTCCAAATCCCATTTGGAACTAGAAAGGCCCCAATAAATATAAATACAATATACAAAGCCCCCCAAATTAACTGAATGAATTAACCCTCACAGAAAATCAGAAGTATGTATCAGTGTGCCAAAAAAAAAAGCAGAAGAGAAAGAAAAGACTTATCCAAAGCCACCAAATCGACACTCAAGCTTGGATCTGATCCCAGCCAGCCTTGCAGCCAGAGCCACTTCCAACAGGACAAGAATAAGCCTACCGGGCAGAGTGCTGTGAAGCACAGACACTTGCCCTTCTCATAGGGAAGGTCACCCTGAACAGACACGTCTGCTTTGTGTTTCTCTGGGGTTTCATTAGCTCACTCAGAATGCTCTCCTGCCTTCTTCCTCAGTGTCTCCAAAGATGTACCTGGATAGGAAGTTTTCCAGTGACTGCTTCTTGTCTTCCTTGCAAATGATGCCATCCTTCTTCTGCTTTTCCATGTCTTTGATTCGGGACTGGAAAGTATCGATCAAATCGAACACAGACTTCATTGCTATAGGCACCTCATAATATTGCTGTTGAAGGAAAAGTAAGAAGTATATAATGCATTAAAGGTGTTTCTTCCCTCTGTCCAAAGGGTGGAGAGCCTGGGAGAATTCATGGGAGCTCTGGGGAAAACAGAGCCTGGAGGGCTCATTCGTTTATAAACTCTCTCCTGCAATAGTACCTCTGCTGATGTTTTGAGGTTCTGAATCCATGAAACAACTTCCTTTACCTTCCATGAGGATTTCTTCTTAACTCTTTTTATTGGAAAGGGTCCATGCCTTCTTCACCACACATATCCTAGATTTACTTCCCTATCTCTGGAACTAACCTGGTTCCTGTTCATTACATGATTGGAAAGTCAGAAACTCTGTACCTAACACAAAAAATCAAATGCAAGAACATGTAAGAGTATCTGACCTCAGCAATAAAGGTAATTTTCCACCAGAAGGATGCCTGCTCTGTGGTCATCAGGAATCTACATGGGACGCCCCTAGTGGCCCAGGGTTAGTTAAGACTCCATGCTGCCAATGCAGGGGCTATGGGTTTGATCCTTGTTGGGGGAAGATTACACATGCCTTGTGGCACAACCAAAAAAGCAAATAAATAAATGAATAAACAATCTATATAAACTCTTTGTGATTCCCAGGGACTATTTTATTGAGTGAGCATTACTTAAAATTAGGTCATGTTTGCTAATGTATCCTCAGAAAAAAATTTTGGAAATCTAAGTTAAGGATAATGAAATTCAGTTTCCTGCCTCAAAGCTGTCTGGACTTAGAACAGCAACCTGAAATGGATTTGAGAGCTGGCTGAGCGTAATCAGCGTAAGCTAGAGAGAGAAGTCTGGACATGGCTTGGAGCTGTGCCCTCAATGGGACTTTAGTAAATCATGAAATGTGTAAGCTGGCAGACACCTTAGGGATCATCTAGTCCAACCTTTCACATTAGAGGTGGCAAAACACAAAAGCAGAATGAATTATTGAAGGGATCTCTCTCCAGATCCAGAAAAATGCTTCAGGCTGAACCAGGTATTCTAATAGCCCAGGCAGCCTTTTTCCTAAGGATTTTCATGTAAGCATGGGCTCTGGAACCAATCTGTGTGCATATGAAGTCTAACATTAACTGGGTGAAGTTAGGCAAGTTACTTAACGACTCTAGATTCCTGGCCTCTTTGAAACAAAGATAATATTTGTTATTTCTCTTAGAGGTTTGAGATAAGAATTGTAAACATTTGAGGTGAGTGCTTGGCATAATGAAAGAACTCAATAAAGTTAGTTATTATTGTTATTATTATTATTATGACTACATGGCATAATTTTTCATGGTTCAGAACTTTTGTCCCTATCATAGGAAGATATTGGGTGTAAAGCCCTACCGTCTTGCCCATGCTGAATCAGGAGATAAATTTCCAGGTTCTTCCAAAGTATGCCTATATTAAATCTGAGTTTTCTTAAAACCGAAGCTAAATGCTCTTCATTTTTTATCACCAGGGTCTGACACATCATAGCTATTCAACAAGTGTCTGGTGAATGCATGACTTTAATGTTACAGAAGAATTTAGTCTGAGTCAAGTAACTGAGCTACAGGGGGTCATCCAATCCAATATTTTCCATAGACCACAAATTCTAGAGGACAGTGGTAACTATTTGGACCATTTCCAAAATTTCCCATTTATGAAATAATTTGTGCTCAGTCATATGTGTAATAGACTCACTGATCCCCCCAAAATGAGTTTCTCTCTTAAGGAATGGCACTGCACTATCCCAAACAGGAACCCATACCTTGACTCTGAGGTCCACGTCCGTGAGCACCATAAAGAAATCATTGTAGGTCATTCCATACTCCTTCCTCAGCTCGCTGATGAGATGCTGGTCTACCAAGTCCTCATCATCCACGACTCGCATAGGTTTCTCATTGTCTTAAGGCAAATGAAATGTGAATAAATATGGATGTGACCAGAAATCACTGGGAACCAAAGGGTGGAGGATCTGAGCCTCCATCCCGAGTTAATCAGAACTGCTTTCATTAGTTGCACACATTCAAATAGTACTTTGTTTGAACTAATGTTTCCAAAGTGAACAAATATAGAAACAAATAAATAAATAAGCTCATTTTGAAAGTCACTCTTCCAAAGATGATCAAACCCCATCTCTGCCCACCCTGGTTATAGTGAATCAGAAGGAGCAATGTTCGAATGAAGCTACTGAGTCATTCCTGGAAGAAGACTGCCAACTCAATCTGGGGATGAGTCATTACTGTGACTTACCAGGGGAACAGACCCAGATTCTTTGCTTAAGCTTTATTTCACTTAAAATTTTATTTTAGTTTTAGTTATTTATTTAACTCTAAAATTGGTGTGTTCCTTCCTTTTATTAGAGCATTTTTTTGGGACACAGTGAACTGCGTCATTGCTATGTGTGTGTGTGTTAGTCACTCGGTCGTGTCCGACTCTATGCAACCCCATGGACTGTGGCCAGCCAGGCTCCTCTGACCATGGAATTCTCCAGTCATGGCCATAGAGAAAAATAAAAAGCCTATGTTCAAATCTGGTCATTTGACTCCAAAAAATCAATCTATTCATAAGATAAATTTTGTAAGTGAATACAAGGTTAAGTAAAATGTTACCCAATTTATAGAAGTTCTTAATATTATATATATATATATTTCAAACATCAAGCCTGAGAACTACTATAATTCAGAGTGGGTCCTGCAGGTGCCACTGGGTTAATGGGAAGTATGAACATGACAAACTATTAATACCATGCCTGGAAAACACTTGGAAGTAATAGAAGGGCTTATTTACTTCTTTCCTCCCATACAGGTCACAGTGCTTCCCTCAACCTTATTAAATTTTTTATTGGTAGAATAATCCCCTGTATTTAAAAAAAATTTACAAATGTTAAAGTTAGCAAATATGTAATAATAAATCTATTACAGAAGGAAATTTATTGGTTATTATCAACACTGTTACCCAATGAATAGTACTACAGTAGAAAAAAACACAATTTTGTAGCTACAAAGCTTATGTAGCTAAGTATCACAGACTATTCTGCTTTTACTGATATAAAGGGGGCAATTATAATTTAGGTATTACTTTGGTTTACTTGATTAAGATTGTTGAAAGTATATAAGTAAGAAGCTTGATTCTCCCAAGTAGATCATAATGAGAGGGGAAAGAATACTATCATTAATAAAATATGTTAATTTAAAAGAATTGTTAGGTTCTTCATGCTGTTGGTTTTTGTTTAGTTTATCTATTGTGTAAAAATAGCAACTTGAAGAATAAAATATGAAGTATGATGTTGTTGCTGCTGCTGCTAGGTCGCTTCAGTCGTGTCCAACTCTGTGCTACTCCATAGACGGCAGCCCACCAGGCTCCCCCATCCCTGGGATTCTCCAGGCAAGGACACTGGAGTGGGTTGCCATTTCCTTCTCCAATGCATGAAAGTGAAAGTGAAATCGCTCAGTCGTGCCCAACTTAGTGACCCCGTGGACTGCAGCCTATCAGGCTCCTCCATCCATGGGATTTTCCAGGCAAGAGTACTGGAGTGGGGTGCCATTACCTTCTCCGAAGTATGATGGTATTCTTGGTTAAAAGGAAATAAAGCAAAAGAAAATACATCCATATGGGAATATACATAGGAAAAAGTCCAGAAGTACATAGAGCTAACAATAATAGTTGTCTCTGGGGAGTGAGAAGAGGTGAGGTAGAAACTTTGTTTACTTTATGTGAGCCTATATTATTTAAATTTTAACAAGGAGCATATTTTATTTTGTGATTAATAATATTAATATCGGAGAAGGCAATGGCACCCCACTCCAGTACTCTTGCCTGGAAAATCCCATGGATGGAGGAGGCTGGTGGGCTGTAGTCCATGGGGTCGATAAGAGTCAGACATGACTTAGCGACTTCACTTTCACTTTTCACTTTCATGCATTGGAGAAGGAAATGGCAACCCACTCCAGTGTTCTTGCCTGGGGAATCCCAGGGACGGGGGAGTCTGGTGGGCTGCCGTCCATGGGGTCGCACAGAGTCGGACACTACTGAAGCGACTTAGCAGTAGCAGCAGCATGATGATGAAGGAAATCATTAAAAAACTGATTTGTAAGCATCTTTAACAACTAATGTTCTGATTTTAACACTGTACAAATCAGATTTTATCTTGAACCTAGGAACTGCTATTTTTAATCCTCAACATACATTCATTTTTGCTTTTATTCATTTGAAACTTCTTATTAAATTTATCCAGATTCTGCCAAAGCTCTCTAGTGTTCGTCAAGGGTGACAGGGTTTAAAAGCAAACATTCCTTAGAATGCTAAATCACTTTAGTTGTGTCCGACTCTGTGCGACCCCATAGACGGCAGCCCACCAGGCTCCCCTGTCCCTGGGATTCTCCAGGCAAGTACACTGGAGTGGGTTGCCATTTCCTTAGAATACATCCTATAAATTGTCCACATGGTCCCAATCCAGCTAAAATGATTCATAGATCCAAGCCCATTTTGTGGGATTTGGTCATTTCACAGAATCTGCCCCTGGACCTAAGATTTTTGAGGAGGGACAGCAGGGGGGGTGAGCTCTGCTGTGTGCTGATGAGGACTGGCCCTATAAATGAAGCACTTGCCTAGTTTCTCACCCTTTAAGAACTCCAACTCCAAAAAGTCAGTGGTTAAATTCAGGTAGTAGTAAGTTTCTTCATGTATTTGTTTTTCCATGTCTGACTATAGACAGCAATGACACTGCAGAAAAATTCAGCTTCAAAGGCAACTTATTAAATACGAACTGTATGCCAGGCATTGTATCTAAAGCCTCCAGCTGTGACTGCTGCCTCTCTGTGATACCCATGGTTTCTCCTCCTCCTCCTTCTCATCCCTAAATTCAGGCCATTCCTCCAGTGTCCTGGGACAACTTCAGCTCTCTGTTTGCTTCAGGAGCTCCAAATCTGCTCTGGCAGTTTTTCAAAGTAGGATTCACTGTATACCTTCATCATGAGCACCTGGAGTGCATGTAAAATTACAATCCTTGGACCCAGATCTATCTGGCTCATGGCCCGAGGAGCACCAAACAGTTGTCTCAGGGCCAGGAACTGGACAATTAGGTAATACCCTACAGCCCCAAGCCTAACCAGCTGGGTGAACACCTTGTGTTTCCCATGGAAACCCCAATAATAACCATGGTCTAGGCTCTCTCTTCACTCTGGCTTCTGCTTCCTGACCAAAACTTGGTGTTCCTCCCATGACCTTGTGAGGTGTGGTGCAGTTTCCTCTTTGGGTAATGAATGAGTAATATATTCCATTTTCCTTTGACATTCTGACTTTGCTGCACCACCAGACCTTAATAAACCCTGTCCTGAAGTAATGCACAATGTAAATAAAACATACTTATAAGGCACTTAAAATATAATTATCCTATTCAAGAAGTCAATATAGACCAAAAATCTCTTGGTTGCATTTTGGATAAATCTGGAAGTAAAGACTCCAGCAGAGGTTGAATTGTTTTTAGTTGATAATGGATAAATTTAACTAACTTTGTTGTCAATCTGCTTGTTCCCTTCTGTTTTACTCTATGAGTGAGTTGTTTCCCTGCCTAGCACCCAGTTGTGGGATGAGTGAGTGACTGAATTGAATGAGTATGTGGCACTAGCCTGGCCATTTCTCATCTCAAAGCTGAAGCTTGCATTTGGTCCCTAGAACGAACAATTTGTCTTATCCATGAAGAATGTGTCCTGTCAGGGGCTTTTCTGTCCTACAGACTGACTACTAAACCTAAGAAGTTATTTGAAATTTATTTGAAAAATATGTGTAGAAATCTTTAGTGACTTCACTTAATTTACCAAATTAAGTTTGAATTCTCTCTCCTGGTATTTGAAATTATCTAAAATTGGTGCCAATCTACATTTCTAGACCTCTCTTCCCTTCTCTCTGCCACTCAACTTTCTGCTCTAGACCAAATTTAACTGCAAATCAGAATCACTTGAGAAACACTTTTAAAACAAACTCCTGAACTCCACCCCCAAACTGGGTCAGTATCTTATAAGGAATACCTATAAATTGAGATTAAAAAGACCAACAACCCAATGGAGAAATAAGCAAAGGACACTAAAAACAAAATATAAAGTTGCCTGAAACATATGAAAAAAATCTTCAATCACATTTATAAAAAGAGAAATGCAACCCAATTCTATACCACACTAAGATACCATTTTTCACATACAGCACTGGCTAAAAACATTCACAAGTCTAATCATACATTCTGTTGAAGATGTTTGGAGATATGGACATTCTTACACATTTCTGGTGGTTTTGCAATATCATACAACTTACATGGAGAGAAATTTGGTGATATCTACCAAAGCTAGATACACTTTCCATTTGACCCAACAATCTTACTTCTCAGAATCTATTGTAAAGAAATACCCACATACATAGAGTGATATGTGTACAAGGTTAAGTCTGAAATTGTTTATAATAACAATATACTGAGAGCAATCCGAATGTTACTCAACAAGGGGAGTGGTTAAATAAACTATGGTAGAATCTCAGTATGACTTAATAAAGAATGAGAAAGATCTCTGTGTACTCATAAGAAAAGATCTCCGGGAAATACACTTAGGTGAAAAAAAAAATACAAAACAGATATATAATATTTGTACCAGAGATCAAATTACCAATATCAGCTGGATCATAGAAAAACCAAGAGAATTCCAGGAAAACATCTACTCTGCTTCACTGACTATGCTAAATTCTTTGATTGTGTGGATCATAACAAATTGTGGAAAATTCTTCAAGAGATGGGAATCCCAGACCACCTTACCTGTCTCCTGAGAAATCTGTATGCAGGTCAAGAATCAACAGTTAGAACCGGACATGGAACAACAGATTGGTTCCAAATTGGGAGAGGAGTATGTTAAGGCTGTATATTGTCACCTGTTTATTTAACTTATATGCAAATTACATCATGCAAAATGCCAGGCTGGATGAATCACAAGCTGGAATCAAGATTGCCCAGAGAAATATCAATAACCTCAGATATGTAGATGACACTACCCTTATGGCAGAAAGCAAAGAGGAACTAAAGAGCCCCTTGATGAAAGTGAAAGAGGAGAGTAAAAAAGTTGGCTTAAAACTCAACATTCAAAAAAATTAAGATCATGGCATCTGGTCCCATCACTTCATGGCAAATAGATGGGGAAATAATGGAAACAGTGACAGACCTTATTTTCTTGGGCTCCAAAATCACTGCAGATGGTGAATGCAGCCATGAAATTAAAAGCGCTTGCTCCTTGGAAGAAAAGCTATGACAAACCTAGACAGCATATTAAAAAGCAGAGACATTACTTTTCCAACAAAGGTCCGTCTAGTCAAAGCTATGGTTTTTCCAGTAGTCATGTATGGATGGAC
This sequence comes from Bos indicus, assembly GCF_029378745.1. Classification (NCBI taxonomy): domain Eukaryota; kingdom Metazoa; phylum Chordata; class Mammalia; order Artiodactyla; family Bovidae; genus Bos; species Bos indicus. The sequence continues at coordinate 58,099,705 of NC_091760.1, forward strand.
CATAAAGAAAGCTGAGTGCCGAGGAATTGATGCTTTTGAACTGTGATGTTGGAGAAGATTCTTGAGAGTCCCTTGGACTCCAAGGAGATCAAACTAGTCAATCCTAAAGGAAATCAGTACTGAATATTCATTGAAAGAATTGATGCTAAAGTTGAAGCTCTAATACTTTGGTCACCTGATGTGAAGAATTGACTCATAAGAAAAGACCCCGATTCTGGGCAAGATTGAAGGCAGGAGGAGAAGGAAACGACAGAGGATGACATGGTTGGATGCCCTCACCAACTCTATGGACATGAGTCTGAGCAAGTTCTGGGAACTGGTAATGGACAGGGAAGCCTGGCATGCTGCAGACCCTTTGAGGCAAAGGGTCAATTTTTCAGATGCTTCTGTGGGGTCACAAAGAGTTGGACACGACTGAGCAACTGAACTGAACTGATTGGGTTCAGGATGGGGAACACATGTATGCCTGTGGCGGATTCATTTTGATATTTGGCAAAACTAATACAATTATGTAAAGTTTAAAAATAAAATAAAATTAAAAAAAAAAAAACAACACAAGGAAAAAAAAAAGAAGGGAAAAAGAATAAGGAACTACTGGGTAGCACAGGGAACTGAATTCAATGTTCTGTAATAATTTGTAACAGAAAAGAATCTGAAGAAGAGTTTATAATTATATATACACGAATCACTTCGCTATACACCTGGAACTAATACAACATTGTAAATCAGCTATAGTTCAACAACAAAAAAAATTTTTTTTTCCTACTCAAGGTAATAAAACACTTTTCTGTTTAAAAAAGAGAAGGGGAATTATAGGTATCTATATTTATTTGTGTTTGCATAAAGAGGCCATTAAACAGATTAACAAGGAATCATAAATATTACTGTGCGAGCAGAGAATAATAAGGGTCAAGAATGGGTGTAAGACTTGTCTGTTAATGCCTTTTTATACAGTGTTTGACTTTGGAATCCAAAAAATGTATCATTTGTTTAAAAAACTGAATAAAAACAAAAAGTACTTTTGATAGAGTCATCATCTATCAAAAAAAATCTACTCAGTTTCAAGGCTCTTCCTTTAAATCCCTCCCTTTTCAAAACTCTGTGATACATATAATACTGTGATAACCGCAACTGGATAAGCTTGTCCCTTCACCACATTCTTCAAGCGCTTGTTTTATACACTTGACTTACCAGGCACTTTTAACCCCTTGCTTGTCAGGGGTTGATCTTGACAGCGATAAGCTTGATGTTAGAGGCAGTGCAATGGGTGATGACACAAGTTAGGGGACAGAGTGATAATCAAAACCTGAACAAACAGAGAGGGACACCAAAGGCATTGTTTGGAAGTCTGATCACTCACCCAGCCTTGTCTCCTAGCACAGAATGGCAGGGTCTAGAGAAGGCAGCTGCTAGGCATTGTCACCACTGAAGAAGGGAGGAATTGGGACAAAGGGTCAATTTTTCAGATGCTTCTGTGGGGAAGCAGTATTTCTGCCTTGTTATGGATCCAGATGGTTGTGAGGTTGTCCATAAAGGACAATTCTCAACAGGATCAAAGACAGAGTATTATAGGCTGAAATGGATTCTATCAGACTCAGGTATAAAAGTTACTCCAGAGACTCACCTAGAAATTCCCTACTCATATGAATAAGGAATCAGTACTGCCTCTCCTTGTTGCCACATTCCACTTCCACCAACTCTTCCTCCTTCCTTTTTTCCTTCCTTTAGAAGAAGCTATCAAAAAATTGCCTTTCCCCCCGCAAAAATGTCCTATGTTTTAGCTCTTAAAGTTTAGTGATCAATACCAGCGTCAAAAATATTTTTCACCTATATATTTTGCTAAGCATATAAATATACATATATGAAAGAAAGTGAAAGTGAAGTCGCTCAGTCCTCTCCGACTCTTTGCGACCCCATGGACTGTAGCCTATCAGGCTCCTCCGTCCATGGGATTTCCCAGGCAAGAGTGCTGGAGTGGATTGCCATTTCCTTCTCCGGGGATTTTCCGACCCAGGAATCAAACCCGGGTCTCCCACATTGCAGGCAGACGCTTTACCGTCTGAGCCACCAGGGAAGCATCTATACATATATACATGCCCGCTATGTTTTCCTCCCTCTTCTCTTTTCATTCTGTAATAAAATGCCTTTAGCCAGCAACTCCTTCCCACCTGACAAACTTCCTCTATAATCCATCCTTTTAGCACAGACACCAATATTCCTATTTCAAATTGATATTTTAAATATGTCTGACAATTAAGAATGCCTTTATGTGTTAGGTCACTCTATATTTTATCTTAAAAAATTTTTTTTCTTTATTTTTAATTTGTGTGTGTGTGTGTGTGTGTGTGTATGTTAGGTCATTCTAAACCCTCACATTTAATATACTCTGGACTGCCAAAACTGGATAGGCTTCTTCTGCATTGGAATTTGCTTAAGAATGAATAACTTTCATTAGGCTAATGACTGAAATCTTAACTCTTCCTGGTGTTTGTAGGTCCATCACGTATAATTCAAATACATTTAGCAAGATGGACCAGCTGGTGAGTACAGCCTACACTGTAGCTGGATGTGGGCCTTTGTTTTTAAGGCCCCGTAAAAGTCTGGAAGAGTAGAGAGTGCTTGATTTATTTTTAAGGAAAGTAAGGCCATCTGATAGATTTCCAACTGAAAATCGGTCAAGGCTGGAGATTGGTTTACTGAGACCACGGCGCATGCCAACTTCTATTTTCTCATGGCTGACTCCCAGTCTTGGCTGAATGCATTACAGCCTTTCCCATAAGGGTAACCTGGGACATGACACAAGGAGAGACAGGCCTTCCAGGAATTAGATGAGGAACAAAATCAAAGGCCCCCCAAATCATGTCCAAGCTGCCATTCAATGAGTGGCAAACACCCAAATCACAATACCTGACTTCCAATAAGGCAGAAAAGAAAATCTTCATCCTCTACAGTTCATATTCAATCCAGATGTCTAAAAGACAGCAGGATTCATGCTAACATGTTGCCAAGGCAGCACCAGATGTTTGTAGCAGTTAGGACCATGCACAGGTCGAGGTGGAAGACATAATGATTTTTCCAAACTTCTCTGAAATAAGGATCGAGAATTCTTTGTGTGAGTTGATGGGTGACACATTTGCCACCAGGAACACCTGGTGGAGGAAGCCTTTCATCACCAGCCAGCAAGTCTCTGTAATGGATTGTATGCCTACTTCCTCTCAAGACATCTGGATTATAATCAAGCTCACTGGCTCCTGCTACCATTTGACAATACTGGAAGCCAAAGGTTGACTCCCAGTTAAGCACCAAATATGTGGCTTTGCAGTATTAGTCTCTAGGCCTTCAGTTTTGTCACCGACAGGATTAATGCAGCCTGACCCTGAGGAGCAGCTGTGAGGATTCCTTGTTAATGAGCAGAAAGCAATTACAAGTATTTTTCAATTATAGTGCTCTAGGCCCTCTGACAGCTCATTGACCACAGTAACAGCATTAAATCCTCATCATCACCTATGAAATGCATATAACAATGTTCTAAGCTGAGCCTTAGGAAGTAACTTGCTCAAGATGATGATAAAGATGATAAAGCTCAGTCGTGTCCGAATCTTTGCGACCCCATGGACTGCAGCCTGCCAGGCTCCTCTGTCCAAGGGATTTTCGAGGCAAGAATACTGGAGTGGGTTACCATTAACTAGCTCAAGGTTACATGCAAATACATTGTGACTGTGGATTTGAACCTCTTTGACTCTAGAACCTCTTTTGTGTCTTTTGCCTGTATGGTTATTGGTTGTTGTTGGTAAGAACACTCTCTCTTTTTGTTCTCCTTGAAAAACATATGCATTGTAAGGGGAATCTTCCTGACCCAGGGGTAAAACCCGGGTCTCCTGCATTGCAGGCAGACTCTTTACCATCTGAGCCACCAGGGGCTCCTAAGACATTGGAAAGGATGCTATTTATTTTCCTTTTGAACTATCTCAGGGAAAAATGAGCTAATAAAAATAGAGAATGCACAGCTGAAACTTCATACCCAAATAAATTAGGGAGACCTGCTGGCCAACACTGTATCTATAGTAAATAATACTGTATTGCACACTTAAAAATTAGTTGAGGATAGATCTCACACTAAGTGTCTTTACAAAAGTAAAAAAATATATATGATTTAGAAAGCTAGACTATGTTAAAAATCAACTGACATTATCATGACTTAATTACAACGATACATGTTCATAGCACTAAGAGTATGTGACAGAAAAATCCATGAAGTAACATGTTATATTTAATGAAGTTAAATGTTAATTAATGGAGGGACTTCCCTGGTGATATAATGGTTAAGATCCTGTACTTCCACAGGAGAGGGCAAGGGTTTGATCCCTGGTAGGTGAAGTAAGATTCCCACATGCCGCGGTAAGGCCCCCCACTCCCTCACAAATTGCTAACTAATGGGAAAAAGTATGTTTTATGTGCTTTCAGACAAAATATATTTTATGAAAAATATGCAGGATATGCAAATGACACAAAAAGGATTTTCATTATAGTTGAAACAACAGTAAACAAAAGTAGAGAAATTATGTAAGAAAGAAAGATTTTTGTTTTAAAATAAAGCTCTAGAGATGTAATAGTTATAAAAGAAACTGGGTGGATCAGATCTGGGGCTTCTGACCATGAGGCATAACTACTCACAGTAAATTTGCCATGTTCCCACAAGAACCGCGGCGAGTTAGACCTTAGCTGCCCAACACTGAGTTGTATGCCTCACATCATCATTAATATGAAAAACTGTGAAACCTCTACATTCAGCCAAATTCTTCTGCTTTCCAAAAGGATGTGGGCGCCGTTCAGTCCGTATTTCCAGTGACTTTCCATTTAGTTTCACAGCTTCTCTCAGCCCCCGCTCACTCTCCCCAAGCCTGGCCAGAGTCAAGGACTCCGAAGGGTGTGTGGGACCCTATTTATGAGGGAGTTACCTACAGCATAGAGGCTAAAGGAGGATCAGATGGTGCTGCTCATAGGCAAGAAGACTCAGGATACAGAAGAAAGTGTCAGAATACCTCTCTGGCTATTCTATATCAGAATACCTCCCCCACCCTGCCCCACTGAATTACTTCTCTCCTTGTCCTCCATCTTACTGACTTTCAAACTGTAGACAGTTTGCAAATTTTTCATTTTAGTGTCCAAAACTTAAGCCAGAACCATCCAGGACAGTTATATAAGTAGTCAGGCAGACTGACCTTTGTTACCACAAGAAAATAGCCCTCTGGAAACCCAAATTTTCCTTTTGATTCCCCACCGACCTCTCCCGTAAAGCATGCCCCACCTTAGCTAAGAGAAAATCAGTAATATAATCATTAAGTTGTTTCAGAGAACCTAGCTGGAAGTGGTCGATTTTCATGGTGCTGTTGCTGACAGGGCCAAAGATGGTGATCACGGAGACTTTCCTGGTGGCCATCTTGCAGAAACTTTCCAGATACTCATCTCGCTGCTGCACATACATGCTGTTTTCAGCCTTGGGAGCAGTGATCAGCTGGAGGAGGGCAAAAGCAAGCAAAACAATTAACTCACAGTGATAGTTTCACACTGAGGGAAAAATCAAAGGGATGATCTAGACTACAGGGCTGGTGGTGACTGACAGGATGTGTGTGTTAGTCGCTCAGTCATGTACAACTCTTTGTGACCCTACAGACTGTAGCCCACCAAGCTCCTGTGTCCAGGGAATTCTCCAGGCGAGAATACTGGAGTAGGTTGCCATTCCTAAACTAGACTGACACCTAAACTGGATCATTTTGTTGGATAGTTAGCATAATTAAAGCCAAAAGAGACCATTTGGAAAGGCCTTTTTAAAAAAATGATTCCAGACAGTTTAGAGTTTCTACTCACTTCCACTATCATTTGCCTTCATTATCAGTCTCCATGTATCTTGGTTTTCTCATTTATGAACTCTGCACAGGAATACTTCTTTCACAAGGCTGTTTGTTGTAGGCATTATATGACACTTGGCATGCAATAATTGTCCAATAAATGCTATCTCTCTCCCTTTATTTTGATCTTCATTGCCTTAATTGGCTGCTCAGACACTCGTGAATTCGGTGGCTACCACTATTATTTCACATCTTACAGGGCTGAGTTTCATAGCCAGGTCTTGGGCACTATGAAACACTCCACGGCTTAGAATTTTCATTAGGTAAAATTCAGAGAATTTTTAGAATGGCCCTTTGGCCCAGTTCTGTCTCAGAACATAATCACTGTCACACTGGGCCTGCAGCTCGTGGTGGATGTCTGTGATGCTAAAACCCTCCAAGAGGATGAATTTTTCTCTTTCTGTTCAGTCTTCTTTCCAATTCAAACCTGGCATTTTTCACCTAGCCCCTGTGTCTCTCTCACTCAATTTGACCCCTTCACTTCCCCTGAGGAAAAAGAAGACAGAGCAATAAAAAGAGATGCTTTAGTCACCAGCTATCTGGGAAAACACAGACTTCACTATTTTGGATAAAATGAGGATACTCTTATTTTTCAAGGTTCCTCTTGAACTCTCTCCCTAAGAATGCCTCACCGCTGTAATCTAGCCAGATATAGAAGCCTTTCTACTATGGTGATTATTTTTGTTGCCTTTTCCTGAGTCTTCTCCAATTTTACTAGCTTCTTCCTGAGCAGAAACCAGGATTGTGTAGCACGTCTGACGAATGTGTGGGCATGTGCTGTTTGCCCTGAGGTGGAAGGACATGAAATTTTATTCTGATGATGACTAGATTTTTTTTTTTTTTTATCTCTTTAACCCTAAACAGCTTAATCGGCTGATGTCTGCAAAAAACACGGTTTAGTCACCCTATGCAGGCTTCTCATTAGCTCAGAGGCCAACCTCTAGACCAGGGATTGAATTGGACCACCAGAGAGTTCCCCCATCTATACACTTCCTTTCATTTGATCAATTTATCAAGCACTGTTCTACTTTGAAAAAAAGTGCTTAAAAAAAGTTAGTTCCGTCTAACCTTACAAAATATTCCTGAAGTTTGTGGCTATTAGCTTGGCATTTTGCAGAAGGGAAGTCTCACCATGTTAAACTCTTTATCAAATACTTTATCAAGATAGTAATAAATCTGGTCCCAGCTCATTTTGCTGTTTATTTTGCTCTGTCCAAAATGTATTTATTGTGGCCTGCAGGCGTTCCCTTCGAAGAATTCTCTGTACTTGTCAAAAATACTATCCCTCATGGAAATCAAAATGAGTTCAATAGCTTTTGAGTAGAACATCAACAAAGATTTTTCCACGATGAAGCATTTGTTTATGTTTTCTCAGATTGTTATTTATTTTAAGAAGACGTGATTTCATCTATTTTTGATTTTGTGTTTATGTACTTTTTCATATGGACAGGGTGGGTAGGAAATGCTTGGTTTAGAAATATAATTCCCCAAGAGGAAAAATAATAAAATTTTCCCTTAATTTATTCATTCACACTTAGCCTTAAAAAAGATTTAAGGAGGCTATAGAAAGATACAGTGATGGTATTTTTGCTTTGTTAGTTTTTTAATTAGCTACATGGCATTTGAAAATATTTCTTTAGTTTTGATGGTAGTCCACATCCAGGTGTTTTGTTTTCAGTTGGTGTATTTTAGTCTTTTATTTTTGGCTTTTCTTTGCTCATAGATACACTATTTTGAAATACATAAAATGACTATTTAAGTGAGAACACAAAATAGTAAAAAAAAAAAAAAAAAAAAAATGAAAGTAACATGTCCTGGTAATGATTTTGGACTCCCTGACCTAAAGGAAGGATGAAAGAAAGTAAAAATGTTAGTTGCTCAGTTCTGCCAGACTCTTTGAGACCCCATGGCTGTAGTCCACCAGGCTCCTCTTTTCATGGAATTCTCCAGACAAGAATACTGGAGTGGGCGGCCATGCCCTTCTCCAGGGGATCTTACCAACCCAGGGGTTGAACCCAGTCTCCTGCACTGCAGGCAGATTCTTCACTGTCTGAGCCACCAGGGAAGCCCCCAAGGAAGGATAGGCTCATATTTAGAATATATGCTAGATGATTGATAACTACCTGGCTCTGAAACTTCAGATCCATGCATAGACTCCATTCCGTTCATGGACCCTTACAGTCCACAGACAGATCATGTTATAACAGGATTTTAAGAGTTCTCAAAGCCCCTTCTGGTCTCTTTCTTCCCCTTGTGCATAACAGAATTTCAGAGAATATACAATCATACCGAACCTTATCCTGCCAGGCAGCTTCTCCCATGTATCTCTGAACATAGTAGCCTTAGGCTGGGGATACCCAGTGGGAACTGCACTTAAATAAGTAGAGGGCTCTGAAGTTTACTTTCACCTCAAGCCCTTTGCCCAGGGAAGCCTTAACCCACCTGGGAGGTGACATTCATTTAGCATGACTCACTTCCTAGATTCTAGCCCTCCACAACCTGGCCTCAGGCTCTCTCTTGCTAAACTTTCCTCCTATTCCTCCCTTATGTGACCTCTTCACCCTGTAGCTGGACTGGGCTAAATTATGAAATGAGAGGAACCTGAAGGGCACAGAGAAAGGGTGACTGTAGTCAAAATCCGAAGACCTGCATTTTTGTCCTAGTTCAACCCCTGGCTACTCTGTAGCCTCAACAAAGCCTTTTAACCTTCTAAACCTTGGTTTTCTAACCTTTGGAACAACTTCCCTATGAACTCATAAAATAGTGAGAATCAAGCGTACATATTAGTATATATATTATATAAATATATACAGGCAGTGTACACCAAAGCATCATGGATGTGTGCTGCCTCTGAATAATTCACTCACATTCCTTCCTTTACCTTCATCCATGCCACCCTTCTCACCCAGAATCGCCTCCCCTCCCTTCCACCTTATCAGAATCGGAGTCATTCTTCAAATGCAGCATCCTCCTTAAAGTCTCATCTATTCCACAACGATCACTTTCTCCTTTTAATTACTGTTCTTATTATCTGCATGGCTTACCTGGAATTTATGTATTTCCTTGATTTACCATTTTGTTTTACGCTTATGTCACATCTCCATAACTACAGTACCAATTCATCAAGGCACTGAAGCCCCAGCCCCACTACTGCCCAGTAGGTAGTAGAAGCATAGTGCTCCTCAGGTTACATCCATCACTCCTGCTAGAGGTGTGATTCCCTGCTCGATGCAGCCCACACACCATTAGTAAAGACACTCTCCTTTACATTCAATCTGCTCCTTGAGTTTGCAGCACACAAAGTGCTGCAAAGTGAAGGAGGCTGATCATCCGAACATATTTCAGTGACTCTTTCCCTGTGTATTGACATCTATGTCCCATTCATTTTCTAGCGTGGCAGTACTTCAAACAGTGTTTAAAATGGTAACCATTTCCAGTCTCCTCTTTTTAAAAAGAGCATTTTAGAAGACTGAAGAGACTGAGCACAGAACTTCCCAGTAAACATTATTGTCTGGCACTTGGCCTCTTTCTAGTCTGGTGGTGATAAATCAGGGCATGTATCATGAAGCTAGAATTGTGTTGTTCTTTTTTATGTTTCTGTTCCAACTTTCCAACTGGCATGTCGGCACAAGGAGCCTCAGACTATAAGGAAGCTAGTTTGCATAAGTAAAGGGTGCAAATGGGAGTGGGAAGATGCTGGAGGGAGGATATTTTAAGTCAGCTTACTCCAAGTATTGTGTTAAGCTCAAAACATTAGACTTTTACAGGATTCTGAGAAAAGGCATTCCAGCTGGTAGTCTGCCTCAGTAAATAGGAGGTTTATATTCTTTTCTAAAATTAAACCAAGTAAGTAGATTATTGTCCCAATATCCAAATTTCTGTAGTAAGGTTAAAAGTACTAACATACTTGAATTACAGGAGATCCAATCTCCAAAGAATACTTGAACTTGGATCTGTGTATTTCAGCGTGATGAGGCATCTTGTTCATTGACAAACAGGTCAATGGGCGCAGAGCACAGCATGATGACTTTTCAGCTATACCCCACGTATTCCAATGTTTCCATGATAAAAGACTCATCCATATTCTCAATTTTGTCATCCCCAGACCAGCATCAATCAGTCTGAGGGATTAGATTAACTGGGATTCAATCTATTGTTCTCCACTTGACTAGGTGGAAAGCCAGTGAGTTGAGGTACAAAGAACTAGCTGGGTATTAAAGGCAGAAACTCTACATTGTTGCCTAGCACAAAATGTTGACAATTGGTATATCTTACTGTTTTTCTGAGTAATTCAAGATTGAAAAGGAATTTTAAAACATTTGTATTACTAACAGGTTCATTTCTCAGTTTCTGGTTCCCTTTATGGCACAAGCCCACAGTAAGCTCACATCCCTGGGAAGGCAGAACGGGGAAGTGATTGACCTTGAGTTTAAAATCAAACATATCTCAGTTTTAATTCTGGCTTTGTCATGTATTGGCTATACACCTTGGGAAATTTCTCAATCTGTCTAAGCTTCTGTAAATGGAGTTAATTAGTCCTTCCTCATGGGATTGTTGTGAAAATTAACCCACAGTCTCCGCAAAGCACCTTGCAGGATGTGCCCCTGTTGGTTGACAGGCTGAGAGACAGAAGGTTTGGAGGTGTGACCTCTGACCTAGCTCTACCTGTAACTCCTCTGAAGACCACTAGGATGCTATTCATCCAACTATAACCTGTACCATCACTGCCAGTGTTTCTCTAAGTAGTTAAGTATTAAAGAAGGATATAAATAAATGCAAAGGACTAGGTTATTGTCACTGAGCACCAGGTTACTGAAAATCTGGAAAGATAAGCTAAAAGGCCTGCACAATTTCTTGGAATGCAAATCTCACTTCAGTTTGAGCAAACTGGGTTAGGTTGAGGCCAGTTGTGGGGGGGGCGGCTATGTTGTCATCTGTACTTTAATAGCTTGGAGGCTGCTATGCTTTAATGAATATTAATTAAATCACTGAAACTTCCTGAATAACATCAGCCATGTTTGACAGGAAAAATGAATGGAAAAGAGATAAGCGGCACCAGCAAAATCTTTCTCCCAGAGACACTGGTCTCCTCTCTGTCTGGTTAAAGATTCCTCTCCATCTTTTGACTTTCCGTTGCATTTATTTTATAATGTCTTTTCTAATCCATTTTTATTTTCAACATTATTAGCTCTTCAGAGAACACAGTTCTGATACGATCGTCAGCCAGGCACACATGGGACTGAAACGCAAAGCTAAAATGCCTCCTGTTGGTATTTTCTTTCTAATAACAATCCTGGATCTTGGTCCAACCCCAAAGAGCAACACTGCCATGAGCAAGCCCAGCTGGTTTCTGTTTTGCCTCACATGACATCAGCAAAAGCTGTTGTCTGAGTTTTCATTCGCTAGAAATTTATGATCAGGGATACTGTTAAAAGCAGAAAAGACCCAGCCGGGCTTTCAAATCCCTGACTAAGGGAGTGGAAAGAAATGAAAGGCATGACTAATATCAGGGATATAGTATGAAAACCCCTTTCTTCTGACTCATGAGCTAGAGGCAGTGGAAGTATTTGCCAGATGGGTGCACAATTACAATCCGGACATTTTACCCATGATTATTTCCCCCCTGGTTAAAACCTGACCACGCCGGACAAAGTTCCAGGTACTCAGAAAGAGACCAACAGAAAATGCTACTGATGATTTCTCATACCCCAAAGAGAGCAGTCTGCCTCCAACAGTTCTGTACCAGGTAGAATTCTACTCTAAAATCAGTGATTCTTCTGCTTTTGGCTGGAACATTCCCATTCAAACCTGTGTACTCTGGCAATAACCAAATAGTTGTTAAACTACTCTAATAGTCAGCCTATCCTCTGCTAACCTAAGTTTATATAGTTACTTTAAGGTTCTGGTTAGAAACAAGTACCAACATACAAAATATATATAACAAGACATACATACACACATGAATCTGTAGAATCAATCAAAATTTAGGTTTTGTTCTATTACAAAGATATACTAGATGGAACAGCTAAGAGAATTTGGGGACAAGCCCCATCCATGATAACTATCACAAGGGATTCTGCTCTGAATAACATTTCAAAGTGAGCACATTGAACTTTTTGAAACCCCTAAAAGATAAATGGGCACCAGAGTCACTTTGCTCAGATCATTAATCCAAATTTAGTTAGAAAAATGAAAAGACTCTCTAAGAGATGCCTTGAGAGATGAGCATCTATCTCTTTTGGCTGTGGGAATGCAGGGCATGGAGTCACCTTGTGTCTGCAGCAGGATAGATGCTGTCCTCACTGGCATGAGGCAGTTCCCTCCCAGCCAGCTAGCTGAGAGAACTATTCCTGACTCAGGTTACCCAGCATTAACTTACAGATCTATTTCTCTGAATTAACTACATCATGCCCTTTTCCTCCTAGTCAGCCTAGATTAAAATGCAGCATTAAGAAGCTAGGGGCAAAATCTTAGAAGGGCACTAAAATAAGGGCAAGGAGACACTGAGAAAAGATGAATCATTCCCATCGATGGTAAAAATTTCCCATACATTTAAGATGATGCTTATTCTTGCCCAAAGCCCTCTGGGGTCTGACTAGATTCTGGTGTCATTCTTTGGATGGTGGCAAGGAATGGCCAAAAGAGTTACTGAGATGGACCTGGGACTTGCTCAGTACCCAGGGCACTCAGAATCACAGGCAAAGTATAAATAGGACCTCACGTGTCTTTTTTCACACACACACACACACACACACGCACACATTCTAGAGGCCCAGGAGAAACTGACATGACATCTTGACTCCAAATTCAGATATGCCTCTAAGGGATCAGAAAATGGAGCAATTAACCCAGCTTCCACACTTCATTCGTTTTGCTTCTTACTGGTAGTCGGGCAGTTGTGGGGGAGGCAGGCTTTAGGAGAAAAATTTTAGCTAGCTGGTTTTAAAAATATATTTGTGGGGCCAGACAAACAAGGACCCTTCCCCACTACCAGTCATACCCACTCCCCAACCAGGCTGCCACACTTTCCCCTTTGAGTCTCCCAATTGTTGATATAGATCTAACTGTTGATATAGACCTGCTATTTTCCCATACACATGCTTCTAGTTTTTAAGCTCATGCAGAAAGAAATCCTTTTCCTAAATTGTGACTGCCATTAATGCATTCCATTTTATTAATTATTTTATTCTTCTTTGAACTTGGCAGAAGGGAGGTGTATCTAGAACTGTCCTGTGGAAGAGAGTCGTAAGAGGGGGATGGGTCTGGTGGGTTTGGAAGAAGTTGAGCACAGAAGAAGCTGAGTGCTTCCCTGGGCTGATGGCTAAGATCCCCCAGTCACCGACTGCTTAGGGCCATGGGTCTGTGTGGATAGAGAATAGAATATCTAAGTCATAGAATATCTAAGTCAAAAGGAGCTACTGGCCTGGCTGTCCTTCTTTGACAAACCTCCTGATCTTCCTGACAGATTACCTGTTTAGCCATAGCCTGCTATCCAATAATGTGATTTTAGAAAAATAACACTCCAAGGCCTAACACTGCCACAGCCTACAGAACAATACCAAGGAGAAGATTACTTACAAGCAGCCTTCGTTTGCCTTCAAAGGGCCCCAGTAGGTCGGTCACCAGCTTCCTGGGATTCTGAGTGAAGGGTTTTGTGGGTTTCAGGTGGCCATCCTGCTCTGTCCTCCCCACTTTTTTCTTCTTGTTCTTCTCTTTCTCCTGCCTACTCTTTTTCTCAGCCTTGTCCTTCTTCACTTGCTTTTCACTCTTGAGTAACTTGTCTGCTTTCTCACTCTTCACCTTTTTTTTCTTCTCCTTCTCGGGTTTCTCAAGTTTTTCGTGCTTTTTAGACTCCTTCGCTTTTTTGGGGGGCATATTTCCCCGCTGCAACTCTTCCTCCAGCCGAGAGGTGGTCGGCCGGCTGAGGTCATACTTATCCTCATACTCATTGCTAAGAATTTTGTCCTGGGCTTTCTTTTTGGGAGGTTTCCCCTTTGCTGGCTTGTGAGAACTTGGCACCACGTTGGGGTCCCGGGGGCCATGCTCCCGCCTGTCTGTGCGGTTGTCCCGGAAACGGCCCGCGCCGGCCCTGGTGCTGGGCTCGGAGATGGCGATGGAAGGGGCAGCTGTGAAGACCTCGAAGCTGGTGGCCTTGCTGGGCCTCCTAGTGGTCAGCGGCCTCTCCCTGGGCTGCTCCTTCCTGGGCGGAGGGTAGAGATTCTCGGAGGCCACCTGCCCCTTGGCAGTGGTCACCTCGGCTGTTGCGGGGGGCCTGTGGGGGGCTGAAGAAAGGTGCACTCGGGGGGTCCAAGGCCTCTGGGTGGTCGGAAAGGCCGTGGTGGTTGTGGGTCTTGCAGCTGCCGTCACCACCCGAGACGTGGCCCGCGTCACTGTTGTGACCGGAGCTGGAGGCAGCGTGGTGGCCCGTGGGGTTGGAGGAGGTGGGGGAGGGGCCCCCACAGTGGTGGCCGGTTTTCTCATCACCTTCACCCGACTCTCTCTGGTGGGTGGCACTTGGGCTCTCCTCTGCTCCTCTTTCCTCTTCTCACTGCCCAGGCCTGGCCTTCCTGCCTCTCCACCATTGTTCCCCTCCTCTACCACCTGGCCCTCGACTCCAGAGGCCTTACATTTTTGCACAAAACCCTTCTGCCTGATCTTCTCTATCCTGCGGATGGGGCCCTGGTCGATGATCTCATACATGGCCTCCAACCTGACCGGGTAAGGGTAGCGTTCCTCCACCTGCAGGGTCTTCTTCAACAGCACCATGCCGAACTTGCCCTTCTCCAGCTTCAAGAAGCTCATCAGCTTTGGGATGAGGCTGGGGTCCAAGGGCTGCTCCAGGACACGGCCCTCACTGGTGATCCTTCGCACCTTGCCTCCTTCCTCGCCTGCCTGGTGGAACAGCACGATCTGCTGGATGTGCCTCTCAGCCAGCTCACAATACACGTCGTCCTTCAGCAGGCTCATCATGAGCCGGTAGTAGCCTTCCGAGGCGTGTGGGGCCGAGATGACCCATACCCTGTTTTTCCCTGCAAAGCTGGCAAGGATGTTGGGAGAGCTGGACCCAGACGGGAAGCGCAACATTTTTGACCGAGCTGAGGACCCCTCATCTCGGACCATCTCACGGGGAGAGCTCCGAGCTCCTGGGCTCTGCTGAGTTCTTACTGGGGCCCCATGGATGCCCAGCGAGGCTGGCGGTGCGGTGGCATGAGCTACTCTCAATACCGGTATGCTCCTCCTTCTTTGGAGAGGCTGAAGGTTTGGTTTTTCCAGAGTGGTTCTCTCAATTCCCTGAGACCTCCCCATGTGCCTCAGTAACCGAGCTGGCCTTCTGTTGACGGCGGAAACCAGAGGCACTTTCTGCCCTCCGCGGCTCCCTCTATTCATGGTCTGCCCATGGGGTTCTGATCCACACACCAGCCACAATGCCAGCAGCATAGTAAAACTGGGTCCCATTCTCCATGTCATTGTGCAGTCCTCTTTGGGGAGACAGCAGGGTCAAAACACAGAAAGGGGAGGGCAGAGAGAGAAAAAAAAAAGAATCATTTAATTGCAAACAGAGCTGGGCATTATCTCTTTATCTATCTTTGCCAAGGAGAGGGGGAAGGGGTAGTTGGAGAAGAAGAAGGAGGGAGGTCAGAGAATGGAAAATCGGATGAGATCCTGTTGCTTTTAAGTCCCTGTAATTTGTCAGTGCTTAGCAGAGACAGTTTACATTAAGCAGGAAACTCAAATCAGTTCCCCATTCAGCATGCTTGCACTGTTTCAACTGTCTGATGCTCCAGAGAAAATGCACACTGAGCATATTAATTATGACAACATTCCTATTTCATTTCTTCAAATAAATGACAAAGAAACAAACACAGTAAAGACAGGCAGGATCACACACTTACATAGTGGCTCATGGAGATGGAATGCAGAGGTTTTAAACAGCAATCTGAAGTGTGCTCCCAGGACAGTTCCTAGATGAAATACTTTTCCTCCCAATTCTCTTTCTCCTTTGCAAGGCTGGCCGATACAAAGGGGTGTGCTGCAGCCCCAGCTCCTAGAGCCGCACACAGACCACCGCCTGTCCGGTCCTGAGGGCTGAACTTTCTTCTTTTCTTTCTGGCTGTGCTTTTTTACCTTCTTGATAAGTAGAATGAGGTGAAAGGAGCTGTCCTTTTAAGTCTTTGCATCTCCATTTGTCTGCAGCTTCTGCTCGGGCTGTGTGTCTGCGAATGCCAATCCCTCCCGGCCGGCCGACAGCGCTGGACGCCCCTTAAAGTGGAGTCCCAGCTATTTCTAAATCTCGCTCTTTCTCCTTTTCGAGTTCCAGGATCCTTCTTATCACCCTTTCCCCCACAGTCTGGCTTAGTCTCTTTGTTTCCGAGCGTAGAAGCACTGGGATTAATATGTTTTCCAGGCCGAGGGAAAACACAGGAATGTGATGTTGAAAAGGACTTTTTTCTTTTCCTTACGCTTCTCTCCTCCCTTTATTTCTTCCCACCTTTTCTCTCCTCTCTTCCTTCTCCTTTTTCTTCTTCCTCTTGCCTGGATTCAGTCCCAGAAATGCCAGGACAACCTCAGTTTTGATCCAAACCAAACTCAAACAACAGCAGCCACTGGAAATCAAGGAAACTTCACTAAGAATTTAACAGATCAGCAAAACACCGCCTCCTTCCCATTTCAGCATGGTGAGCGGTGAGCCTGGACTGGGAGGGAGAGAAGGGGCTGTTCTTTGGGTGGGGGTGTTGAAACACTGAACATCATCATAAATCACTTTGGAACAGGATGGCTGAGAACTTAACCCCTTCCCTACTGAGTCATCAGGACACTGTCCCTTCCTGTCTGTACACACATTGTGCTTGGGAAAGGGAAAATTCTCAGATTTCTACATCTGACTGCTTGGTTTTCCAGAGACAGATAGTCATTGGGGTCAGAGTGCTCGGCTGTACATATACAGACAGTAGATATATATTTATAGGTTTATGAATATATTTTTATCTCTTTCTCCCTGCTTCATGTGTTTCATTTGAGGTTGGAAATGCCGATGGAAAACATGGCTGGGTTGTTTTTATTTTATGCTAATTGGGGATCATATTACTGTATTCTTATTCCTAGTTTCTCCTTGGCATGAAAGGAAGCTGGTAAAAGGTTAGAAATGCAAGCAATGGCTGCTGTTCCCCTGAGATTGTGGTCAGCCATTACACAGGGAAAGGCCACTACGACCTCCAATTCTGAGCTCTGGCTGTGGTAGGCTAAGAGCTTCCTCAGAGGGCACGAGTGTATGTACGTGTGTGTGTGTGTGTGTGTGTTGCAATATCTTGCACTCCAGAGGCTTCCAGTATCCAGAGGGCTTTAAACAATCCTTAGAAATAGCTATATTGGAGATACTGAAGCAGCTCTGTGGATCCACCTCACAGATCTGCCATGAGGAATCAGCTTTTAGCAGGGAAGGAAGGTGCCTCGGGTTATACAGATATTTCTTCCAGCCTCTCCAAGTGCATTCAGTCAGTATTAACTGCCCCAGACAGTGGCGAATCAGTGTTTTCAGGAGGCCTCCTGTAAGCTAGATCATGTTAATGTCTACCCTCTCTAGATAAAACCTGGTCCTGGGTGTTCCTTTTCATCAGCACCATCTCTGACTGGTCATTTACTTTTCCTTCACATGAGCTCCCGGCACTGAATTGAAGATCTGTGGAGGGTTGAGTGTCAGGTTGTAAGTCCACAGCATGAAGACCTGGGGGGTGCCAAGGAGGAAGGGCCTTCTGTGGAGCCTTTCTGTTCTGGCCTTCTGTAAGTCCAGAACAAACGTGGGCTTCAGGCAGAGACCTTCTGTCCCCTGAAGACAGAGATTTCCTTTCATGGGATTCACCTGTTAAGTTGATCAAATGCCTAGTGGTGAATTGCACAGTCCTAGATGTGACTTCCTTTCTCACATCATAATGTGTTCTACACAATCCCTTGCTGAGCCTCCTGTCTTCCTTCCTTTCTCTTCCTTTTGTCTTCTCTCTGCTAATAATAACTACCATTTATTGAGCATTTTCACATGAGGCTCTGGGCTTGGCACTTTCATATATGCTTTTATTTAACCCTCACAGCATCCCCAAGAGACAGGTGGGCTCATCTCCCATTTGCAGATGGGCAACCTGAGACTGAATGAATTTAGGCAATTGCTCACTGTCACACAAATGCTAAGAAGTGGCCCTGAAATTTGAACCCAGATGTAGAACTGTCTACAAAGCATTGGGTTATCCTGCCTCTTCCCCCTTTCATTTTCTTCTCACACCTTCTCTTTCTTCTTTTCCTTCAATTTGTTTTTGTTTCCCAGATTCATAGAAAAGTCTCATTAATTTGTTCAACCAGAGAGCTTATAGTTTTAGAGTCCTACTTTCTAAAATAATTGTGTAGCAGTACTTTTTGCCTTTCTTAATAGGTCCTTAACATTCAGTTCAGTTCAGTCACTCAGTCGTATCCGACTCTTTGTGACCCCATGAACTGCAGCAAGCCAGGCCCCCTGTCCATCACCAACTCCCGGAGTCTACCCAAACCCATGTCCATCAAGTCGATGATGCCATCCAACCATCTCATCCTCTGTTGTCCCCTTCTCCTCCTGCCCTCAATCCCTCCTAGCATCAGGGTCTTTTCAAATGAGTCAGCTCTTCGCATCAGGTGGCCAAAGTATTGGAGTTTCAGCTTTAACATCAGTCCTTCCAGTGAACACCCAGGACTGATCTCCTTTAGGATGGACTGGTTGGATCTCCTTGCAGTCCAAGGGACTCTCAAGAGTCTTCTCCAACACCACAGTTCAAAAACATCAATTCTTCAGCCCTCAGCTTTCTTTATAGTCCAACTCTCACATCCACACATGACCACTAGAAAAACCATAGCCTTGACTAGACAGACCTTTGTTGGCAAAGTAATGTCTCTGCTTTTTAATATGCTGTCTGTTGCTGCTGCTGTCACTTCAGTCATGTCCGACTCTGTGCGACCCCATAGATGGCAGTCCACCAGGCTCCGCCGTCCCTGGGATTCTCCAAGCAATATCACTGGAGTGAGTTGCCATTTCCTTCTCCAATGCATGAAAGTGAAACGTGAAAGTGAAGTCGTTCAGTTGTGTCCGACTCTTAGCGACCCCATGGACTGCAGCCTACCAGACTCCTCTGTCCATGGGATTTTCCAGGCAAGAGTACTGGAGTGGGGTACCATTGCCTTCTCCGAATATGCTGTCTAGGTTGGTCATAACTTTCCTTCCAAGGAGTACGCATCTTTTAATTTCGTGGCTGCAATCACCATCTGCAGTGATTTTGGAGCTCAGAAAAATACAGTCAGCCATTGTTTCTACTGTTTCCCATCTATTTGCCATGAAGTGATGGGACCAGATGCCATGATCTTCGTTTTCTGAATATTGAGCTTTAAGCCAACTTTTTCACTCTCTACTTTCACTTTCATCAAGAAGCTTTTGAGTTCCTCTTCACTTTCTGCCATAAGGGTGGTGTCATCTGCATATCTGAGGTTATTGATATTTCTCCCGGCAATCTTGATTCCAGCTTGTGCTTCATCCAGCCCAGTGTTTCTCATGATGTACTCTGCATATAAGTTAAATAAGCAGGGTGACAATATACAGCCTTGACGTACTCCTTTTCCTATTTGGAACCAGTCTGTTGTTCCATGTCCAGTTCTAACTGTTGCTTCCTGATCTGCATACAGGCTTCTCAACAGACAGTTCAGGTGGTCTGGTATTCCTCTTTCAGAATTCAGGTCCTTAACATATTTTATCCTTTTTCTTTAATATCCCATAGCTTCTAGAAGCCTCCCAACGGTGTGCACAACATTCGTCACCTATGCAATGTGTAGAGTTGAAACAAAACCACTTTAGGTTTATTTGACCTGTACTTAACCTTAAGGGGAAGCCAGCCCAACCCTGAGCTGTGTCTTCAGGACTCAGGCTTTCTTCTCTTCCCTTCGCGTCTATGAGCTTCTGCCACTAGATGGCGCGCTAAACACATATGCGAGAGAAGTACGCTCCAGGGACTCCCCAACGCCCCATAGCCCACAGCCACCCCACAGACACACTGGCAATGTGCAGCTTCTCCTGCCTGTTCAGGATTTTTCAGCCTCAAAACCTAAAGCCTTTTCTAAGACTTCAGAAAAGCCTGTAAGGCAAGTTCTGGGAGCACAGGTCTGATAAGAGCTGTTAGGAAGCAAGTTAGCCTGTACTCCTTTCAGGAAAAGCCCTTAATAATACAGGATTTGTAATAAATCAATTTCTAGTCCATGATTTAAGAGCATCTCCTATCTAGATCTGTCCATTTTTTCCTGTAACCTAAAAAAGAAACACTAATGGCAGATAAAAAAAGGGAAAGAAAAGAGAGAAGTGGGGGGATTGATGTTGAGTCAGAGAAAGGTAAAAAGAAAAAAAATTCAAAACTAGATTTTAGAAATGCTAATTCACTGACAAGACCCTGCCTGACACTGGTAGCACAGTGATTTGGAAGGAGGGAAGGAAAGAATAAGCAAAACAGATTTGCTTTAGAGCTTCTGGGATGGGGGTGATTATTTGATGAAAATGTGAGTAAGTGGAAGGAGGCTTCCAGAAGAGGATGCACTACCTGATGGGAACCAAGGCTTCAGTGACCTCAGACCAAGACTCAGCAAGATATCCTTTCCCAGGCACCCGAGAGAAACTTTGATTTCTAGCCTAGTTGGTTCCCTACACAGAGTAACACCTGATGGACCTTACCGACTAGATTCATTGCATTATTCCATTGCCTGAAAAAACCATTTGCTTAAGAGGAAACCAGAAAAAAATTAAAGAAGAAAAAAACTTGTAAACTCTTCAGTGTGGTCTTGAAGGGAAACCACCTCTCCCACTCTTTGATAACCTATACCCTCAGCAGGAAGAATAACAGAGCCATTTTTTCACATTTTCATGACAGAGACACAAAACAATATTCACACTGAGGATAATGTTGTGTGCTTTTCCTTTCCATTTGTAACTGTAACTAATGTTCAGTCTTCAGCCACATTTATGTCTTCATGAATGAAAATGAACCCTTCTCAGGATTCACATTTTTTAGTATTTGTAAGACATTCTTTGTAGCATTCTTTGGTTTGTGTAGGACAAACTAAAGAAAAAAAATGGCAAACTCGAGGGGAAAGCCCACAATGACCATGAACTCAGCCCAGAGAAATTCTGAGAAAGGGTAATCCCCACAGAGAAACACTCTGAAATCATCTCTGAAATGTCAACAAGCTCACAGGTTTAATCTGAAGTTAGGTATACATATACTTCCTTAAAAAATAAATGGTGGCCAAAACTATTGGGAAGAATAGTTTTAATTTTTTAAAAAATTCACTTAGTTCTGATTACTTTCAGAGATTGGGGGGGGGGGGGCCTTGAAGACTTTTATTTTCTGGATGGGAAGTTGTTTAATTAAGAAAATGTTGAAGTCTTAATTAGAGTAAATTGAAGGGGTTTTTTTCCCCCCTCACAGTAGAGATTAAGGAACTTTGTGAATGACTTAATGGCTCTTTTGAAATCTTTAATGCTTACATTTTATATCTTTAACCACTCAACTTGATGCTTGAAGGTTTAGTTGTGAATTGGGAGGGGGTGAACTATACTGAGTTCAAGGTTAACTATTGGCTAGTTCATGCATACAAAAGTTTATTTCAATCAGGTTTCAAGAGGACAATTCTGAATATGTTGCTCTCCATGCCTTTAGGTATAGCCCAGTAAAGAGCAGTGATCCAATGTCTTTCTCCCTTCTTTCAACCTTTCTCTCAAATGTTTGTCAAGAGTGCAGACTTCATACCAAGAATGAGAGAGTACCAGGCAGTCTTTTCTCCTAAGGAGCCCACAGCCCATTGGAGAAGATAAACAAGTATTAGTCAATTATACTGTCTGCAGCAGTACTGCCAACTTTCTCTTCATGTAAAAATTCAGTGCATGACTATGGCTTCGTTCCTATTGAAGACTTTGCCTCTTTGATTCACGGGGCAGGCTCTATTGTGAAAGAGGCTTCCCGTGGCAGCCACTATGTGGCACCCAGAAAACTTGCCTGGTTTATTCCATCAATTCTAAAGTCCACTAGAGTCTACAAGAGTCCAAGATACTCTGTCTGGAAGGCTGTGCTGGATTGCCTGACAGGTCTTTAATTCTCATTGCCCCAGTTCCCATCTTGGCTCTGTCTCTGGCATCTGCCCTGCTAGGATTGCCCTGTCTCTCACTCATTTCTCCGTACTGACCTGGCACTTCAGGTTTCAGTCATCACTCAGGACATCACCTCACTCACATGAGAAGGGGTTGACCATGAGGATGGCAATTCATTCATTCAACATTTATTCAATGCCAGGCATTGTTCTAGTCACTGGGGATACAGCAACAAACACTCCCTGATTTCATGGAGCTTCTGTGCCAATAATAGAAATCAGACAAGAATATATGAATAAATATGCAAACCTAGATGTGTGCTTGAAAGAGACTTTTAAGAGGGAAGGGAGTGAAAGGTGATGAAGAGAAGGAGGCCATTTTTTATTGGGTTGGCCAAAAGGTTCATTTGGTTAATGAATACATTCCTCAATAAAGTTCTTGGCGAAAATGAAAATTATATTCAGTTCATTCTGCAACGTGCAGGCCCTGTAACTATCTCTTCCACAGAGTTTCGCCAGAAACTCCAATAGGAATCTCTTTCCTTTCTCTAAGAAGATATTCAGTAGAGCATCACTTTTCTGAACTTTCCGTCCTTAAAATATGGATTCTTGTCCTTCCAAGCAGATCTTTAATCTTCTGAGAACATAGAATAGCCTTATATTTATTTTGCATCATTCCTAACACCCTGCATATAGTTAAGGGGAAAAGTATTATAAATCTATACCAATCAAATGCAGTTATAAGAAGCAATGACAAGATACCAGAACACAACCCAAGTACAACCTAACACTTTAAAGAAGGAAAGAAAAGAAAAAAAAAAATCCACTGTTAATGAACCAGAGCATTTCTTTATCTTGATTAAATAATAATATTAGAAATAAAAGATGTAGCATTGTAAACCATTAAAATTAAAGCTTATACTTGTATTGAGTTGTGAAATTGTGACATTGAGGCATAACATTTTATGTAACAATATAAATCTCTTATTCATTCATTTATTCAAAAATCACTTATAGAGCACCTTTTATGTATTGGGCTTTATTTCAGTATTAGGAATACAGCAACAGACAGAAGTCTCTCCTCTCATAGAACTTACATTCTGTTAGTGAGAGATAAGCACTCTAAAGAAAAGCAATGAAGGGAAAAGCAATAGTGAATGAAGAAAGGTACCATTTAAGATGGGGTGATCAGACATGGTCAGGGGCTAGTTTCATCAAGTGGTTTTATGCTGTATGTCAAAGAATCAGGCATGCCTTCAATGTCGATCATCAATTCTTCAACCTTTGATGCTGGAGTTGAGTTTTAGTCATATTCTCTAGGAGCTAAGTCTGTTGAATGAGGTGGATGATCAAATTTATAATTCTGGTTGGGGTCAAAATAATAAAAGACCATGAAGTAACAAGTTTCTGGCACAATTCACTAACTGGCTTTGCAGGAAATATGAAAAAGGAATTTTAAAAATTCTCTGAATGTCTGGCATAGAATAAGGTCTTATTATGTGTTTCAATGAATGAATAATTGGTACATCATTATCTACAGTCTCCCAAGATGACTACATTGAAGTCAATGATATTAATTTGAACTCTAGTTTTTTTTAAGTCACATTCATTTGTGACTTAAAATCACATTTCAAAAATCTCTGTTTAAAAATGGTATTGTTCTAACTTAAATGCTTTTAACCAAAATCTGTTACAAAAATTCCAGAATGAAGTTCAAATATAAAGTGGTCTTCAAAGCAAGTTAAAAAGCTCAAAGTAGAATTCCTTCTGAATATGTTAACAGGTAACATTCCAAAGTTTTAAATAATATTTTTACTTAAAAGTTAAGTATGGGAAATAAAAATATGTGGTCCCCTTTACAAATAATTTGTGATGGTGGATTTTGGCAGAAGCCTTGGCATTAACTATTGGGAAAATTCAGTCAGCACAAATAAATGTTAGTGAGTAACTGCATCAAAATGAGAGGAGCAGCTTAGATTGAAAAAAATCCTGATTAGAGAACTGTTTCCATGTTTGGAGATTTCACTCATTCATTGGATAAGATTTGTTTTGCCTTTGAGAAAAGAGCACAAAATTTGCAGCCAAACAAACCTAAGACTGGAGTCCTCATTTCACTGTTCACTAGCTGTGTGACATGGGTAAGGTGTCACCCTCTCTGAACTATTTTGTAGTTTCTTCATCTACAAAAATGTGAATATTTTTTTAAATAAAAATAATAGGCTTCAAGTTTTTCTAAAGATGATTTTATTAGAGTGCTTCATGGTTCAAATAATAGCAAGTTTACTGCTAACTGCTGTAAATGACAGGAACTTTGTCAGCTCACACCAATAAAACATCCTGAAGTAGGGGAAGATTATTGGTTGATTTGCTTCAAAAGTTCTAAGTCTTTTTTATTTATTGTGGTAAAATACACACAACTCTTGGCATTTCAGTGATTTTAAGTGTAGAGTTTGACAGCATTAACTACATTCATGTTGTTATGCAACCATCACCATTGTCCACCTGCTAAACTTCCCAAATTGAATTTCTGTACTTATTAAACAATAACTGCTTGTTCCTCCTTTTTCTCAGTCCCAGGTAACCACAATTCTACTTTCTGTCTCTATGAATCTGTCTCTATTGAGAATGGCTATTTTTAATGTATGAAATATGGCTAATACCGGCTCAATGGTGGGAGAAATGGTGTTCACACCAGAGCAGTCATAAACTCAATCTTCCAGCCTATGGCAAAAGGCAAGTGAAACAACATGGGCAGGAGCTAAAGGGCCAGACAGAGGTGCTAAGCATCAAACATAAAGAAGAATGACTATGCATTGGATGGAGATTCGCTTATTATGTATTTTGTGCCAATCTGTCATGAAATCAGAAGCCAGAGCAGTGTTTACACTTTATGTCTTCTGTTGGCTGTCATTTCTAAGGCTGTAATAGTCTTCCAACTGGTTTTCTGGTCACCAGACTCATCCTTTCCAATCCATCCTCCAAATGATTGTCACTCTCATTGTCTTTGAACATTGATGCTTCATTCCTGCTGCAAATTCCTCAATAGTAAGCAGAGAACTTCAGAGAAGGAAAGCTCAAAGTTCCCCTGGCCTAGAAGTGAGATGGGAAAGTTGACATTGATGCTAGCAGTAACGATGGAAACCTGGTGATGCTGTGAAGCTGGATTAAGTTGAAAGGAGGAATGAGACGGTATGCCTACAATGTTATACCCAAGTGGGGATCAGCACCCTGAGCTTGCCTCCTGCAAAGATTTTGAACTTTAATCAACAGATGAATATGGTGTAGAAGATGCCTTGAGGAACAAGAAAAATGTGTGGACTCAAAGCCACATTCTTCAAGAAAAAACTACTTGATAGTTTGAGTATTAGCAGCACAGAATTCACTGAACTATCAAACCCCCTAGAGATACATCTCACAGAGTACATAGAAAAAAGAACACCACCATATTTGAAGGAAAAGCAGAGCCCAGAGCCTCTGTTTCCAATTAAAAGCAGCTCATTTGTATAATTTGGAAATTGAAGAGCACTGATTTCATTAATTATGGGTCTTAACAACTTGGCTATTAGAAAATTTGCCTGAGTGTAAACTTGGAATAAGATGAAAAGAATTTATTTTCACCACAGTAGACCTAAATTAACCCAGTTATATTTGAAACTTAGAAAAAGGAAAAAGGCAAAAAAAGAAGATTGTGGTTTTAATTTTATTTTTATAAATAAAATAATTTATGTTATTTTTAAAAGAAAGATTGTGACTTTATTTTTAATTTAAGATCTATCAAGATAGAAGAACATTGTAATGTACATGCACTATTCATGGTGAGCTAGTATGTCTAAATTTTCAAGATTTCTGTATGTGATTATAAACAGAAATATAGCATCAAGCAATATTTTAAATCCAGAATTATCTTTAAGAAGTTTTTTAAATGTTTACTTATTTTTAAAATTTTTTATTTTTTTAAACTATGAAAGTTTGATAACACATTTACAGGAGACTCGAAAAATAAACAAGGTTACATATAGCTCCACACTATATATTATAATTATTTTTTAAGTAAATTAAAAATTTTAGTAGGAATTTTGATATCAAACTTTCAAAAATTAACAGAATGAATATATTGAGAAATAGAAGGATATGGTAGACCTGAAAAGCTGAACTGAAAAGACCTGAACTGTGAACCAATTCAACATAATTAAGATTTATACAATTTTCACACAACAATAGGATAAAAATTCTATTCTAGTTCCCACAGACTATAAACTAGGAGACACTGGAACACATCCAAGGACATAAAACAATGTGCACAGATTTCGTGGTCTAAAGGTATTGAAATCGTACAGTCTCTTCTCTTATCCCTGTGAAATTATGTTAGAAATCAATATCGAAAGATATTTGAAAACAACGCACATATTTTCAAGTGCAATGTGACATTTGCCAAAAGAAATCTTTGACTTAGCCATCAAAATAATATTTATTTATTTATTTGGCTGCTCTGGGTCTTAGTTGCGGTGCACGGTATCTCTAGCTGTGGCAAGCAAACTCTCAGTTGCAGCATATGGGATCTAGTTCCCCACCCGACCAGGAATTGAACCTAGGCCCCTTGCATTGGGAGCAAGGAACCAAAGCCACTGGACCACCAGAGAAGTCCCTTAAGAAGTATTTTACTTGTAAAATAAACATTTTATTATGTGTAGATGAACAATATTCACCAGTTTATTGAAAGGACACCAGTACTTAGTGAGATATTTGAAATTACCTGTTTCACCGATATTCATAGTGACAATCTGACTGATGCTTCAGGATGGGGAACACATGTATACCTGTGGCAGATTCATTTTGATATTTGGCAAAACTAATACAATTATGTAAAGTTTAAAAATAAAATAAAATTTAAAAAAAACAAAGAAACTCGATTTACCTCAATGGAAAAATAACCCAATTGATCTTTGTTCCTCCCTTTTCCCCACTGTGTTTTTCCAGCATCCTGACAGCTGTACTTACATGTGCTCAAATACTAGATAACATTTCAGCTTGCTAAGAAAAATATGTTATAAATATCAGAGCTGTTCAAAGATGAAGAAAGATGCATGGGGAAGCAGGAAACTCCCTGATGGAGAAGATGTTAAAATAGGGATTCCTTAGCAGAGAATTTAAGCATTAGGTGAGTTGCTAACTCAGGTGAAAGTTTAGCCTTAAAGACTGTAGGAGTCTATGGTTACTATGATTACTATATATGAATTGATGAATTTCTCTGGATTCTTTATGAAAAAAAAATTTACATGAACTAGATTATCAGAGTTTTCATCTAAAGGCACAAAGTAGAGAAGCAAGCGTCATCATAACAGAGAAATATTTATTAGCGGATTGTCCACTTACAAAGTTAATTTCCAAACATTTTTTATCCATGTAACAACTTTGCCATCAATTAACAACTTTATCTATCTATAAATGGTGAACAATTGCTGAAATTACATGCAGAGATATTAACAAATAGAAATGACAGGAGAAAGTCAACTAGAATGAAAATATGATTGGAATCTCAAGTGAAAGTTTACAGATTACAGTAAGTCTTTGAGAATATCACTTAAGCCATTGAATAAGCTTAAAAATGTGATCCTCATAGGAGCCATGCTGTAAAAGTCCAACTGTGAAGTGATGAATACTAGGTCATGTTACATAGTCTTGTGGGAAAATCTTACTCTCCCCCAAATCAACAGGTGAGTGTAGGGAGTTCCCTGGTGGCACAGTGGTTAGGATTCTGGGCTTCTACTGGGGGAACTGAGATCCCACAAACTGTGTGGTGTGGCAAAAAAAAAAAAAAAAGAAGAAAAGAAAACAAAAGAATTTAGTGTGCATTTGCAATTATAACTCAATTTGTTAAGTTTAAAACAGACTTCTTATTTTCCTATCAGATTTCAAGATAAGGTTGCAAACAAACTTTAAATTATTTGCTATGACAGTACCTGTTGTGATAGATTGACTTTAATGGCTTTTTCTCAGGATTAAATTTTTCTTGAGTAACACAAACCTTCTGTACTCTCACAAAGAGCCCCTCCAAATGATCTGAAAACAAACATGTAAAACAAGATGCATTGTACTAATAATTTTTAAGAAATTATTTAAACAAATCCACAGAAAAAGTAGCAAATGTATGTCAACCTCAAAGAAAAAGTCTAAGCCTGTTCTGTCTGAAAATTCTTTGGAAATTGAAGATGCATGCATGCATCCTAAGTTGCTTCAGTCATGTCCAACTCTTTGCAACCCTATGGACTGTAACCTGCCAGGATCCTCTGTCCATGGGATTCTTCAGGCAAGAATATAGGAGTGGGTTACTATGCCCTCCTCCAGGGGAATCTTCCTGACCCAGGGATCAAACTCAGGTCTCTTATGTTTCCTGCATTGGCCAATGGATTCTTTATCACTAGTGCCACCTGGGAAACTGAAGATAATTCCATTAATTATTTACACTGAAAATAGTTTATTCAAGGCCTGAAGCATCCCCTCAGATGTCAGTCATTTAATGCAATTATGCATGACTATGGGTCATATTTTTAGGTGATTCAGCATATCTACACTCAGATATGTGAAAGTACTGCACTCAATATGCCAACAAATTTGGAAAACTCAGCAGTGGCCACAGGACTGAAAAAGGTCAGCTTTCATTCCAATCCCAAAGAAAGGCAGTGCCAAAGAATGTTCAAACTACTGCACAATTGCACTCATCTCACACGCTAGCAAAGTAATGCTCAAAATTCTCCAAGCCAGGCTTCAACGGTACATGAACCATGAACTTCCAGATGTTCAAGCTGGTTTTAGAAAAGGCAGAGGAACCAGAGATCAAATTGCCAACATCCATTGGATCATTGAAAAAGCAAGAGAGTTCCAGAAAAACATCTATTTCTACTTTATTGACTGTGCCAAAGCCTTTGACTGTGAGGATCACAACAAACTGTGGAAAATTCTTAAAGAGATGGGAATACCAGACTACTTGACCTACCTCCTGAGAAATCTGTATGCAGGTCAGGAAGCAACAGTTAGAACTGGACATGGAACAACAGACTGGTTCCAAATCAGGAAAGGAGTACGTCAAGGCTGTATATTGTCACCCTGCTTATTTAACTTATATGCAGAATACATCATGCGAAATGCCAGGCAGGATGAATCACAAGCTGGAATCAAGATTACTAGGAGAAATATCAATAATCTTAGATACATTAGATGACACCATTCTAATGGCAGAAAGTGAAGAAGAACTAAAGAGCCTCTTGATGAAAGTGAAAGAGGAGAGTGAAACAGTTGGCTTAAAACTCAACATTCAGAAAACTAAGATCATAGCATCTGGTCCCATCAATTCATGGCAAATACATGGGGAAACAATGGAAATAGTGAGAGACTTTATTTTGGGGGGCTCCAATATCACTGCAGATGGTGACTGCAGCCATGAAATTAAAAGATGCTTGCTCCTTGGAATAAAAGTTATGACCAACCTGGACAGCATATTAAAAAGCAGAGACATTACTTTGCCAATAAAAGTCTGTCTAGTCAAAGCTATGGTTTTTCCAGTAGTCATGTATGGATGTGAGAGTTGGACTATAAAGAAAGCTGAACACCAAAGAATTGAAGATTTTGAACTGTGGTGTTGGAGAAGACTCTTGAGAGTCCCTTGGACTGCAAGGAGATCTAACCAGTCAATCTTAAAGGAAATCAGTCCTGAATATTCTTTGGAAGGACTGATGCTGAAGCTGAAACTCCAGTACTTTGGCCACCTGATGCGAAGAACTGATTCATTTGAAAAGACCCTGATGCTGGAAAAGATTGAAGGCAGGAGGAGAAGGGGACGACAGAGGATGAGATGGTTGGATGGCATCACCGACTCAATGGACATGAGTCTGAGCAAGCTCCAGGAGTTGGTGAAGGACAGGGAAGCCTGGTGTGATGCAATCCATGGGGTCAAAAAGAGTCAGACACGACTGAGTGACTGAACTGAACTGAAGGTCTGTCCCACCTCTGCCTCTGAACTCTGCTCCTTGACCCTGTCTTGGCCTCTTGACCTACCTCTAGTGTTTTGGGGTCCAGTATCAGTCTGAGTGCCTTCTAGAGTTAATTTCTGCTCCCACAATCCTCACATGTATGTTGACCTAAATAAAGAGGTAAACTGAGTCAAACTCAAAAAATGAGTTTGCTTGGAAATAGCAAAGTAATTGCAATTGGGATATGCAAATTGCAACAAGCTACAGGTGAGTCAAGTGAGGCTGTGTTATAGACAGCGGATGTTGAGGTGAGAGTTCAGTTAGAGTCAGTTAAAATAAAAAACGAGTGAGAGGACTTCCCTGGTATTACAGTGGATAAGAATCCATGTGCCAATGCAGAGGCACCCGTTTGATGTCTGGTGCAGGAAGGTTCCACATGCCACAGAGCAAATAAGCCCATGCACTATGACTACTGAAGCCTGCAAGTTCTAGGGCCTATGAGCCACAATTACTGAACCCTAAGCTGCAATTACTGAAGCTCTCAAGTCTAGAGCCTGTGCTCCACTAGAGAAGCCTCAGCAATGAGAAGCCTGTGTACTGCAATGAAGAGTAGCTCACCACAGCGAGAGAAAGCCCTAGCATAGCAACGAAGACCCAGCACAACCAAAAATAAATACATATAAATAAATTCTAAAATGAAAAACAAATGAAGATCAGCCTTGAAAACTTTCTGAGCAGACAAAATCAGTCTAGCCACACAAAGCTCAATTCAACCCACTTTGTGAGATCCGACATGACCTGACTCATCTCTCATTTGTGCTTTTGACAAAACTTCTTAAGGTTGTTATGAGACAACCTCTGACCAACCCCCATCATATCAGAGAATTCTAACACCATCAGTTCTCTGTAAATCAGGGGTTTATTGTAATTAGACTCTTAGTCCTTATGTTTTGTCTTCCTTGAGGGCATGTGTGTGAGATTTTCTTTATATTTTCCAGTTCTAGTTTAGATTGAATTCTTCTATGGGTATTACCTAGGGTTCTTAAAGTAAATATATCTCTACCCCAGAGTTCCATCTTAACAGTAAATTATTAAGATAGACTGTTTTGGCCAGTCAAAATTTCTAGTTTACTGGAAGCCAATTTGGTTCCTCCCTAGTCACAGAATAATGCCCTGGAGAGAGTTAGGAAGGTCAGAAATCCTGGCACAGAGGTGGATGTTTAGATCTTCTCCTAATTGAGCTAGGAAGACTTTGGAGGAAGATTCAGATAAGACAGAGCCTCAAATGTAGACAAGAGCCCAAAGATCAATCCAAACAGCATTTCTTGACCTTTCTGGCACCTTCCTTTCTCTTTACAGAACTCATGATCTCACATGATGACCATAAATACATTGGCTTTTGGGCCAAGGCAGCACAGTGCAATTTTGGAAGAAGGACCCTAAGGTAGCATTCTCCTCGATGGCAGTTTTTCACTTATTTGCTCATCACTGCAAGAAAGAACTTAACCTCTGGCTGCCTCCCTTTACAGTATTACACAATCCATTCTTCACTGAGGGCCCAACCCTAGTTGCTGGTTGCTTAATTGGATGAAGAGAATTTTAAATATTGGACTTTAAATTTTTAAAAGGCTTATCTGTGTGGCTTAGTGTCATTTCCCTCTATGTAGGTAAATTCATTCCAAATGTGTTGATTTAACATGATGACTTTTACATGAAGTAATAGGATAAAGTCTTCAGCCACCTATCTTGCTCCTACTTAGTTCTCCTTGTTTTAGGAATAGGAAACCCAGTCCCCTGTTTCCCCTGGCTCTAAATAAACCCAGAGCAATCCCTGAAAGCTCCTCTGTGGGACATACCAAGACAGTGTCTCACACTCTGTGGAGTTCATCATGGAAACGAGACGTAGATTAGAAACATGTAGACCCTTCTCTGTGTCTGTCTTCCAGACACCCTGTGAGGGCTGGCAAAAGTGTTCTTATTCTCCAAATATTCACTGGCAATGAATTTGTGTAATAAAATTATGTTTGGGGTTCGTAGTTGGTTCTTTTAAATGAACATCTGTTATTCTCTTTCAGTCGAAAGTTTCTGAACACTGGGCAGGGCAACTTGGCTTCCTCCACCACCTCTGCAGAGTGACAAATGGAGCCTGTTGGCTGTCAGCTGCCTGTTGATTGGTTGACCAGTCATCATTGTCTCCCACAGCTGTTTTGCCTCTGAGAGGTTGGAGTGTGGGGAGGGAGGAAGTCAGGGTCAGCTTGTTCTGTGCATGTAGCCCATGGGAGTTCCAGGAGTAGGAATATTTCATTAAACTGCTCTGATCAGCCATTATTGGACAATGTGTGGGTGAAGCAGGCAGAGGACTTGTATTTTTTGGAATGGTGGGTCATAGCAGTTTTGTTTTCAGAGCAATTGTTTTTACCTCTTGGTGTCTCTCTTCCCTTTGTCTATGGTACAGATTTTAGATAATGTGACCTGTGCAAGGCAAATGAGAGATGTAATTACAGAGTGCTTTATTTTCACCAAACACATATGTGCTTTGGATCTACCTTATGAGTTCCAGAGTAGTCAGAAAAGGAAGCTTATTTTCTTTATGCTTCAGCACCAGCAAATATTGGGTTGGCCCAAAAGTTCATTCGGGTTTTTCCATTACATCTTATGGGAAACCTGAACGAATTTATTGGCCATTGGCCAACCCAATTCAAAAATACCTCAAGTTCCCCAGACCACTCCAACTGTGCTAGCTTCAGGACTCTGGCTTTCTTTTTTTTTTTTTTTTCTTCCAATTTTATTTTATTTTTAAACTTTACATAATTGTATTAGTTTTGCCAAATATCAAAATGAATCCTCCACAGGTATACATGCGCTCCCCATCCCGAACCCTCCTCCCTCCTCCCTCCCCATACCATCCCTCTGGGCCGTCCCAGTGCACCAGCCCCAAGCATCCAGCATCATGCATCGAACCTGGACTGGCAACTCGTTTCCTACATGATATTTTATATGTTTCATTGCCATTCTCCCAAATCTTCCCACCCTCTCCCTCTCCCACAGAGTCCATAAGACTGTTCTATACATCAGTGTCTCTTTAGCTGTCTCGTACACCAGGTTATTGTTACCATCTTTCTAAATTCCATATATATGCGTTAGTATACTGTATTTATGTTTTTCCTTCTGGCTTACTTCACTCTGTACAATAGGCTCCAGTTTCATCCACCTCATTAGAACTGATTCAAATGTATTCTTTTTAATGGCTGAGTAATACTCCATTGTGTATATGTACCACAGCTTTCCTATCCATTCATCCGCTGATGGACATCTAGGTTGCTTCCATGTCTTGGCTATTATAAACAGTGCTGCGATGAACATTGGGGTACACGTGTCTCTTTCCCTTCTGGTTTCCTCAGTGTGTATGCCCAGCAGTGGGATTGCTGGATCATAAGGCAGTTCTATTTCCAGTTTTTTAAGGAATCTCCACACTGTTCTCCAAAGTGGCTGTACTAGTTTGCATTCCCACCAACAGTGTAAGAGGTAGCCAAAGCGATCTTGAGAAAGAAGAATGGAACTGGAGGAATCAACCTACCTGACTTCAGGCTCTACTACAAAGCCACAGTTATCAAGACAGTATGGTACTGGCACAAAGACAGAAATATTGATCAATGGAATAAAATAGAAAGCCCAGAGATAAATCCACGCACATATGGACACCTTATCTTCGACAAAGGAGGCAAGAATATACAATGGATTAAAGACAATCTCTTTAACAAGTGGTGCTGGGAAATCTGGTCAACCACTTGTAAAAGAATGAAACTGGACCACTTTCTAACACCATACACAAAAATAAACTCAAAAAGGACTCTGGCTTTCAAGAGGACCAACAGAGAAGACCTCAAAAGCTGTTTCCCCAGAGCCTTAAGTAAAATCCTAGCAGCCGTGGTAAAGATCCATTTGATACACTGATGATGTTTCTCTCCCCTATGTCTATGGTACAGATTTTAGGTAATGTGGCCTGTGCTAAGTCAAATGAGAGATGTTATTACAAAGAGTGCTTCATTCGTATACATTTGACATACTGTTGTAGGATGATTACTCTTCCAACTCACAGCTCCAGTCATTTTACAGTCTTACTCAAACTCCGTTAATAGCTTGCAGCTGTCAACAATACAAGTCACACTCTTTCACCCTGCATTTAGAGTCTGCTAGGATCTGATCTCGGAGAAGGAAATGGCAACCCACTCCAGGACTCTTGCCTGGAAAATCCCATGGACGGAGGAGCCTGGTGGGCTGCAGTCCATGGGGTCGCTAAGGGTCCGACATAACTGAGAGACTTCACTTTCACTTTTCACTTTCCTGCATTGGAGAAGGAAATGGCAACCCACTCCAGTGTTCTTGCCTGGAGAATCCCAGGGATGGGGGAGCCTGGTGGGCTATCGTCTATGGGGTCTCAAAGAGTCAGACACGACTGAACTGACTTAGCAGCAGCAGCAGCAGGATCTGATCTCAAACTTTTTGTCCAATTTCTTCTTGCCAAGTACCGCCATTAGCACCTTCATTTTTTATATATAATTTTTTAAAATTATTTTTTATTGGAGTATAGTTAATTTACAATATTGTGTTAATTTTTCTTGTACAACAAAGTGAATCAGCTATATGTTTACATTTATCTCCTTTCTTTTGGGATTTCTTTCCCATTTAGGTCACCACAGAGCATTGAGTAGAGTTCCCTGTGCTATACAGTAGATTCTTACTAGTTATCTATTTTATACATAGTAGTGTATATATGTCAATCCAAATCTCCCAATTCATCCCATCCCCTCTTCTCCCCTTAGTATCCTTATCCATATGTTTGTTCTCCATGTCTGTCTCTATTTTTGTTTGGCAGATAAGATCACTTATACCATTTTTATGGATTCTGCATATATGCATGAATATACAATATTTGTTTTTCCCTTTCTGACCTACTTCATTCTGTATGACAGTCTCTGTTGCTGCTGCTGCTAAGTCTCTTCAGTCGTGTCCGACTCTGTGCGACCCCATAGACGGCAGCCCACCAGGTTTCCCCATCCCTGGGATTCTCCAGGCAAGAACACTGGAGTGGGTTGCCATTTCCTTCTCCAATGCAGGAAAGTGAAAAGTGAAAGTGAAGTCGCTCAGTCGTGTCCGACTCTTCGCAACCCCATGGACTGCAGCCTACCAGGCTCCTCTACCCATGGGATTTTCCAGGCAAGAGTACTGGAGTGGGTTGCCATTGCCTTCTCCCTGACAGTCTCTAGGTCCATCCATATCTCTGCAAATGGCACAATTTTATTCTTTTTTGGCTGAGTAATGTTCTACTGCACATATGTTCCACATCTTCTTTATTCATTCCTCTGTTGATGGACATTTAGGTTGCTTCCCTGTCCTGGTTATTGTAAATAGTGCTGCAATGAATACTGGGTGCATTATCTTTTTGAATTATGGTTTTCTCTAGTTATATGCCCAGGACTGGGATTGTTGAATCATATGGTAGGTCCATTTTTAGTTTTTTAAGACACTTCCATACTGTTCCCTGTAGCGCCTTCTTCAACCTAGTCAAAATGCACTACATACAGTTTCTTTGTTGCCCCTTGATGATCTCCTTCTATACTTTGTTTATTCTTCTGGCTGATCTCCTCAAGACCATGTGGCGCCTATCAAGTCCAAATGCACCTGCTGCACAGAGTCTTCCCAGCTGAGTCCACTTCTGCCTCTTCCAAATATCCAGTGACTCACCCTTCCCTCTCTCAAAGCTCCTTGAGTACTGTATGTCTGGACAACTGGCTCACAGTGCCCAGTTGTGCTACCTCCCTCCATAGGAGCAGGAAGAACATGCATCCAGCTATTCTTTCTACTTTCCCTAGGGCCTTGCAATTACTACATACTTGATCATTTTTAATTACAAATATAGCAATAGAGATTTGTAGAAAGCTTTAAAGTTTACTTAATTGATTCACTTTACAAAGTTGATTCACTTTACAAAGTTGATTCACTTAATTCATTGAATTCTTATAAGTGAAAGTAGAAAGCACAGGTGTTCCCTGTACTATAAATGAGAAGGGAAAGAGAATTAATTTTTAGTCAGAATTAACTTTTACCTATTTATCAAACTATTTATGACCTTCTTAATGTCTGCCTCTTCTGCCATATTTTTAAGCTCCATGAGAGCTGAATCATGACTGTTTTTCACTGTTGTATTTCCAATGCCTGACACATTGCTGGATATAGTGTAAAAGCTCATTGAACATAGCTGAATGAATGAATGAGTGATTATGAGACAAGCAGTGGGCTAAATGTTCTGTATGAACTATTTTACTCTCAGAGCAGGCATCATCTGTATCTCACAGGCAAGGAAATTAAGTCTCCAAGGCACACAGAGTTTATGTGTTAGCTAGAATTGAAACCCAGATCGAATGATTATAGATATTATGCATTTATCATCACACCATCAGCGACTTTAAGTTGTCTTTCTTCTGTTGTTGTCATTTTTTCCCCTTTAATTGTTTTATAATTCTATTTTTAAAAAATAATTTCAAGAATTACTTTAACTCTTAAACATTTAGCTCTGTTAATTACCAACAGTTACAAAATACTGGATAGTATATTAGTCACTATTGCAAAATTCAACAGTATCATTGAGGGTACATGACAGTGCATCCTTGAAAGGGAGGAAACAATTTTTTACAGATTTCTCTGCCTCTGTAGTTTCCTGCTTTTGAACTAAAAATGAAATATAATTAAATTCCTATCACAATTTATTTTCTCCTAAGTGATCTAGAGGAATATGCAGAGTTACATTTTGATAGTTGTCACTGAAGAAAGGAAATGAACATA
The DNA here is from genome assembly GCF_029378745.1 of Bos indicus. Taxonomy (NCBI): domain Eukaryota; kingdom Metazoa; phylum Chordata; class Mammalia; order Artiodactyla; family Bovidae; genus Bos; species Bos indicus. The sequence continues at coordinate 58,136,561 of NC_091760.1, forward strand.
TAATGAGCAATCGCTTCATGCCAGGACTTTGTTTAGGTCAATTCTTGATGAGGTAAGTATTATTATCTCCTTTATTTTATGAAGAAAGACAGTATTGCTTTTATTTCTAAGCACAGTTTATTTTCATATCTATTCAAATAAAAGATTGAATTTATCATTGAATTGTCCAACTATCCTGCTTTCTCTCTGTTTAAAATTTGGTGAAAGATTTTCTTCTGATTAAACAACATTTTTCATACTTAAAGTCAAAAGAGGAAGCTTGAAATTTGTATTTTTTTCAGTCTTCTTTCATAGCGTTTTAATACTGTGGTTAAGTCGTTGGGCTCAAAATTTTGTGTTTGATTAACACAAGCATGCAGAAATGGAATTAAGTAATGTCTGATGATAACGATGATGACAATGATTTAATGTGTTTGTTTTCTTTTTGTCATAAGATCTACACATTTCTCTTTAACTTCTCAACATACATTTGAGAAGCCAAGTCTAAAACTACTTGCTTTGAAAGGTAAACTATTTCAGCATTATTTCTAAGAGAGAATTGAGTTTATTTATATTTTACAAATCTGTGTTAATCTACCTTTACTATCTAATTTGCATCTTTAATATTTAGTATGTGTCCCGAGTAAACCAGAATTGAAAGAGACACGTGTATCCCTCATTGCAGCACTGTTTACAATAGCCAGGACATGGAAGCAATCTAGATGTCCATCAGCAGACAAATGGATAAGAAAGCTGTGGTACATATACACAATGGAATATTACACAGCTATTAAAAATAATGCATTTGAATCAGTTCTAATGAGGTGGATGAAACTAGAGCCTATTATACAGAGTGAAGTAAGCCAGAAAGAAAAACACCAATACAGTATACTAACGCATATATATGGAATTTAGAAAGATGATAACAATGACCCTATATGTGAGACAGCAAAAGAGACACAGATGTAAAGAACAGTCTTTTGGACTCTGTGGGAGAAGGCAAGGATGGGATGATTTGAGAGAATAGCATTGAAACATGTATATTATCATATGAGAAATAGATCATCAGTCCAGATTCAATGTATGAGACAGGGTGCTCAGGGCTGGTGTACTGGGATGATCCAGAGGGATGGGATGGGGAGGGAGGTGGGAAGGGGGTTCAGGATGGGGAACATATGTACACCCATGGCTGATTCATGTCAATGTATGGCAAAAACCACTACAATATTGTAAAGTAATTAGCTTCCAATTAAAATAAATTAATTAATTTAAAAATATTTAGTATGTGTCTTTAGTCACAGAAACTAAATGTGTTCTGCTCTGCTTTTGTGCAGACCTTAATTACTAAACTGCTGGTAAGCAGTTAGTTTTCACAAAGTATATTTGATCAAAAAACTATAAAGGCAAAGCTTTATTCTCTGACACCAGTCCCATGAGCCTGGTTGGCTTCCACAGCATGTTCTTATCATCGTGATACGGATTTAAGAAAACTTTTAGAAACATGGCAGATTAGCAACATCTAATCATTCCTGGATGGAGCCTACTCTCAAAGGCAATCCAAAACTGACATTACAGAGAATCTTTTGTAGAAATTTCTATTTTCATGGTTATTCTTGCAGTGCAAAATGTTTATATGAACTGAAATTCTTCAAAGTGACTGTTGAAAGGATATCATCTCATGTCTTCTTACTGATGTCTTCATGGTCTCACCTCAAATTTATGGACCTTTTATATTCAGGGATCCTTGAAAGAAACATCTGCAAAGGGAATTTGGGACATTGAAACGCCAACTGTAAAAAAATTAAAATGTACCTTCTAAACAGAGTTTTCTAAATGATTGCCTTAATTAAATAGAAACAAACGTTCCTTTTCTGATGGTAGGAAAGTAATCTTTTCTTTGATGGGCCCCTATATCTGCACACATAACTGCAGAGCTCCAGGTCAGTTCTGCAGAGTTCCCAGGTTCAGAGTGGTAAACATCCTTCAAGAACAATAAGGGAAGGGAAGGTCCTTGCAAGTGCCTCTAGAGCCCTGTCCATCATCTTGCTGTCTCTGCCTGCATGTGATGAGCACCATTTCCCTTCCTTACTGTAGTCTTTAGGACCACTCAGGATTTATAACTGTCATACACTTAGATGTTAACTGTCATTTCTTGGCCATCAAGTTTAATGTCGTTCCACTTCAGTTGCCTGGTTCTGGTCTTTGTAGAGTTCTGACCTACTTTGTCCTTACTGCCTATTTGTAAACTTCTGTAGTCCCCCATTTCCACTGGAATTTCCCACTGTAATAGCTACTTAATGCCTCCTCCCACTCAAAGCGGGTATAACCCAAGGTGACTGACCCAGAGGAAGTTCATCCTTCAGTTTTGACAAGATATACCCAGTGAGTGTGAGTCTTCCCTGATGACTCAGTGGTAAAGAATGGAGATGTAGGTTCAGTCCCTGGGTAGGGAAGATTCTCTGGAGAAGGAAATGGCAACCCACTCCAGTATTCTTGTCTGGGAAATCCCATGGATCAAAGAGCCTGGTGGGCTACAGTTCATGGCATTGAAAAAGAGTTGGACAAAACTTAGTGACTAAACAACAGCACAGTGAGTGTGTATTATAATAAATGCAGATAATGATTTTTGAAGTTAGCAGTCGTCTAACTAGGACTTCCCTAGTGGCTTAGATGGTAAAGAATCTGCCTGCAATGCAGGAGACCTGGGCCAGCCTATACTGCTTATACATGTATTTTATTTTATTTTCCCTAGGACTCTACTTGGATGTGTTGTTGGACATGGGGGAAAGTAGGATTTGGACAGAGGATTTGACATTCATTGTAGCTGCAACCTGTAGGGATGATTCTCTAGAGAACCAGGTGGATGAGAAGCAATTCTTCCAGAAGTTGAAACAGTTCTAGATTACATGTTGAATTGTCTACCACTTTACCAAAGACACAGTAAAATACATAAATGTTATTTTTCTTCCTTAATTCTAAATGAATGTATGTGTGTATATGTCTGTGTGCGTGTATAATTCTGAGTATGTTAACAATTCTGATTTTCTCATAAAAACTAAATGAAATTTCAATTTTATTATTATTTTTTTACTTTAGTGATTAACCACAGGAAATCCTAAGGTCTGAGTCCCTGGGTCTGTGTTCAGTTTTAACTCTAGGTTCACCAGTTCTTTATTTCTAAAGGCAAATTCTCCAGTAACTGAGTCCTAGAAAGAAAAGTCTGTACACTTGAGACTAACACCCATTGTAAATCAACTATCCTCCAATAAAATTAAATATATATATATATGTATATTTGCAAAGTTGAAATAAAAGTGCTCACACAGTTGGAGCCAAAAATTCCTGTTTGGAAACAAATAGTATGACCATGCATGCGTGCTCACTTGTGTCCGACCCCAAGGACTGTAGGCCTCAAGGCTCCTCTCTCCATGAGATTCTCCAGGCGAGAACACTGGAGTGGGTTGCTGTTTCCTTCTCCAGGGGATCTTCCCAGCTGAGGGATCGAACCCGTGTCTCTTGTATCTCGTGCACTGGCAGGTGAATTCTTTACCAGGTAGGGTCAGAATGGGGTTTTTAAATATCATTTTTCCCCCACTGACTTCTTTTCAAATAAAATTTAAATTAATCAATATGCCATTGAGGCATTTTGAGGGCTTTCTGCTTCCTGGGGGGCTACAGGGCCAGACAAGACAGCTCAGCCTGGACCAAGGGAAGAAGCAGAGTGGGGGTACTGGCCACAAATTTTCTGATAGTCAGAGATGGTGACAGCTGGTCTGCGATGCTCAGACAGAAATATCTAGAACAATAATTTGATAAACCTGAAGATAGACTGTGTTGATTCATATCCAATTTATAACTTTAGGTGTACTCATGATTTTTCCTCATGATTTTCTAGGAAAAGAAATGATCACACAGTTTAATTGTCTTATTTTCTAGTTTTTCTTCAATGTTCTTTCTTAATTTTTTAAAAAGTATCTTAACCTTTAGCCACCTCCTAACTCTCTTCATTTTGAGATAATTTTGTCTTTTTCTTCCATTTCTTTCCTGAATTCAATCAATACTCATTTCATTTCTTTCTGACAGTTTTTTTTTTTCTTTTTTTGGTCCACTTTTGCTTTGAATTTTTAATTTTTGATTCATCCCAAATACTGGGAAGCAAAGCTTGCAGGAGACATCAGGGGGTGGGGATGGGGGACTTTGTCGGGTAGCTGTGGAAGCCAGGGCCACACAGAGAATATTTGCAAAGGCATTCAGTCAGGCACAAACCTGGCTTACCTGAGGAAAAGCACCGAAGCTACTACGGGTCTTCCAGGCGGTACAGTGGTAAAACACCCACCTGCCAATGCAAGAGACACAAGTTTGATCCCTGGATCAGGGAGAGTTTGGAGTAGGAAATGGCAAACCACTCCAGTATTCTTGCCTAGAAAATCCCATGGACAGAGGAGCCTGGCAGGCTGCAGTCCATGGGGTCGCAAAGAGTTGGACGCGACTGTGTAACTGAGCATGCACACACTGAAGCCAGCATGGGTGAAGCAAGGGAATAACACGATTATGCTTTTTAAATATTAAATGTTTTGTCTTCATAGCGACACTATGAGCAAGATAGGATTATTAGTTTCATGTTGCAGATAAGGAAGTGAGACAAAGAACCATTAAGTTATTCACCCAAAGACACACAGAAAATAGAGCCAGGGTTTGAATCTGTGTAATCTGTGGAAAGAGGAGGAGGAGGAGAAACAGGAGGTAAGGGGGTGCCCCACCATCGAAGGTCTTGCAGAGGACTTCTGGGACTCTGGTTTTTACTGTGAGTGAGGCGGGACACCATGGGAAGATTTCAGTCAATGGAGTAACATATTTTGATTTACATTGCAAAAGGATCTGCCTGGCTGACGGGTATAAAACAGACTGCAAACAATAGTGCCTGCTAAGAAACTGTTAAAATAAATATGGCTGAGGTTACTGGATCACCTGATAATCATGAAATCTGATTTTTTATGTAAAATCTATTTTTTTTAAAAAAGTTGACAACCAGTTTAGACCTTTCTGTACATTGTGACAGCTGATCTTAGGACATAACTGCTGACCTCTCTGCCCTGTACACACATCTCTGCTCTTGCAGGAGGGGCTCTGTGGCCTGTACCTGCTCTTTACTTGAAAAGGGATGTGCCACAAGTGAATCAGCTTAGTCATCGCTGAAGTGAGGGGGCGACCTAGCAAAGAAGAGGCATAGCGAAACTGTCCCCTGGGGGATTTCACTTCCCTTACAGTGTTTATTCTGCTCCCCCACGTCACCCTGGATGGACTGCCTGAGAGAGGCCCCGGTGCTTTCTCTTCCTCCTGGTCTACCCCTTGCCCTTCTACATGCAATCTCAGAGAGGGAGTGGCTGAGGCAACCCAGACTGGTGTTTGAGATCATCTCAGTTCTTTTTTTCCCACCTGTGGAGACTCAAGATCCTGAGTTACAAACTCCCCCCTCTGCCAGTGCTGCCTTCACATTGGTAACTATGTTTTGCCAGCCTACATGAGGTAGCTGTACAAAGCTTGTGGGGAGAGAAGCATGCAAAGATTTGTATTTCTACTTTTTTAATTGGAGTTTAGTTGCTTTACAATGTTGGGTTAGTTTCTGCTGTACAGCATGGCAAATCAACTTACGTATACATATATCCCCTCCTTGTCACCACAGAGCATGGAGTTCCCTGTGCTATATAGTAGGTTCTCATTAATTATCTATTTTATACATAGTAGCAGTGTACATATGTGAATCGAATCTCCCAGTTCAGCCCTCCCCCTTTGGTATCCATATGTTTGTTCTCCATGTCTGTGTCTTTATTTCTGCTTTGCAGATAGGTTCATCTGTACCGTTTTCCTAGATTCCACACATATATATATAATATACGATATTTGTTCTTCTCTTTCTGACTTCATTCTGTATGACAGTTTCTAGGTCCATCCATATCTCTGCAAATGGCACGATTTTGTGTTTGTTTTGGTCTGAGTAATATTCTATGGTATATATGTTCCACATCTTCTTTATCCATTCCTCTGTTGATGGATATTTAGGTTGCTTCCATATCCTGGTTATTGTAAACAGTGCTGCAATGGACATTGGGGTGCATGTATCTTTTGTAATTATGATTTTCTCTGTGTATATTTCCAGGAGTCAAATTGCTGGGTCATACAGTAGGTCTATTTGAGTTTTTAAGAAACCTCCATATTATTCACAGTAGGAGCCTTTTTATCTCCTCCAGACAGAATCATACAAACTAATGCAGATGAGCCCATTAGCCACTAGGGTATAACCGGTATTGGTCTGAGAAGATCTCCGTGGGATTCCTGAGGGGTCTAAGAGCTGAGGTTCTATTTAGAAGGAAAGTCCTTGTCTGTTCTCCATGCATTTCTTTTTGATATGGTCACAAAACCTACACATAGATTCACCTTAGGAAGTCTGCCACGAGCTTGGAGACTTTATCTTCTCAGCAGCTGATGTGAGAGTTCCTAAGGTAGAAATGATGGGCTTTGATAGGCTTGTGAGGAGGCTGAAAGTCATGGTCTAGATTTTAAGTGGGCTTCCTAGGTGGCAATAGTGGTAAAGAACCCACCTGCCAATGCAGGAGACATAAGAGACACGAGTTAGGTCCCTGGAGGAGGGCATGGCAATTCACTCCGTATTCTTGCCTGGAGAATCCCATGGACAGAGGAGTCTAGTGGGTTATGGTCCATAATATGACATGATTGAAGCAACTTAGCACACACCATGCACAGGTTTTAAGTAGAGAAGGAAATTTTTAACAAGACTGGGACCAAGTCCTATAGGACGAACATGAAGTGTGACAGGAGACTGGCTGGGGAAGGGGAGAGGGATTTAGAGAAGTTCGTGCTGCCTGAGGTGGAGGAATTGAGTAAATGCTGTGCACTGGAGGGTGAGCCCCTTTCCCACGAATTCCCAGATCTTCATGAAAACTAAAAACAAAATTCTGGCTATTCTTAGTGTGATAGAATTCTTGTGAGAACTGGTGAAGTGCCTTGAGCATCAGGGCTGGCCTGGGGCAGAAACAGTCAACGTGCACAACCCAGGGGAAGAGTCAAATTCTAGGCTAAGGTATTTGACACAGGCACTAATATGAGCCAGGTGGACCCTTGCAGGACAGCTGTGCAGACAGATCTGGATGCTTCCTGCACCTCATTCCATCCTTCTCCTTGGCTCCCTGGAGGTCTCTCTCCTAATCCTAATATTTCTATTTCAAGCCAGTAAGCTCAGTTCCCGGAGAAGACAATGGCACCCCACTCCAGTACTCTTGCCTGGAAAATCCCATGGACAGAGGAGCCTGGTAGGCTCCAGTCCACGAGGCTTCGAAGAGTTTGCTGCAATAGCAGCAAGCTCAGTTCCCAAATATTTGAGACTTTTTTCTGAGAGGTGGTCAAGCGTGAACATAGTGGAGAAGTTCAGTCTGGATTGAGATCCTGGCTTGGCTAGTTTCAGCAGCAAGTCCTTGTTGGAGTCTATCTATGCATCAGTTTCTCCAACTATAAAACATTATATTCAGATTACCAATCTCATAGGGATATTGGGAGTACTAAACAAGCTGACACATGTAAAGTGCTTAAAATTAGGCCTTGTTCATGGTAAGCCTTCACTAAAGTAGACCTGTTTATTATTACTTAATACTGGAAAGAAAAAGGTAGTTTAGCCACAATACCAAACTTTTATTTTTTTGATCACTGAAATTTCTTTGAAGTTTCAAACTAGTCATAATTGTTATTTAAAAATTTTTGATTTTGAGGTATAATTGACATGATAATCTGCACACATATAAAGTAGGCAATCTGATAAATTTTGAATATATATATGTATAATGTATGAGGTTATATACACCGATGAAACCATCATCAAAATCAAGAAAGCGGACATAAACATTCATCCCAAAAAGTTTCCTTGTGGTCCTTAATTAGTCTCCTTCCAAGCCTCCATGCTCTCCTCTACTCCCTGTTACCAATGAATAATTGCTTTTGTTGCTGTCACCACAGATATTTTTTTTTTTGCACTTTCAGAATTTTATATAAATAGAATCATGTGTGCTCTTTGGGTGTTTTCTTTCACTTAGAAGGATTATTTTAATATCCTTCCACGTTGCAGTATGTATTAGTAGTTCATTCCTCTTTATTGCTAAGTGGTGTTCTGTTGTATAGATACACCTTAATTTACCTATTCATCTGTGGCTAGAAAATTGGGTTGTTTCTAGGTTTCTACTACAAAATAGTTGCTATGAGTACATGCATGAACCTTTTGGTGTGAACCTTATGGTTTTTGTTTCTTTTATGTAAATACCTAAGAGGAGAAACAGCTAGATCATAAATACATTTTTACTTTTTAAGAAGCTGCTAAACTGCTTTCCAAAGTAGTTTTGTCAGTTTTATATTCCCATCAGCAGTTTCTCATCCATGTTATATATTGTCAGTCTTTTTCGTTTTAGTCCTTCTAATAGATGTATAGTGTTAGCTCATTGTGACTTTATTTGCATTTCCTTAATGACTAACAATGCTGAGTGCCTTATCATTTACATACTCATTATCTATCTTTTTTGATGAAGGGAAATGTCTGCTCAAGTACTTTGCCCATTTTTAAAAATTGGATAATTGGCTTTCATATTATTGATTTTTAAAAATTATTTATATATTCTGGATACAGTGATTTTTTCAGATACATGCTTTGCAAATATCTCAAGTCTGCAGCTTGACTTTTCATTCTCTTAACAGTGCTTTTTATTTTCTTTTATATTTAATGAAAAATAATTTTTTTTTCTTCCTTTGGCCATGCCCCATGGCATGTAGGATCTAGTTCCCTGACTAGGGATTAAACTCATGCCCACTCCTGCAGTGGAAGCTCAGATTCTTAACCACTGTACCACCAGGAAAGTTTCTTAATAGTGTTTTTAAAAGAGTAGAAATTTAAAATTTTTCATTAACCCCAATTAATTTGTTTTCTTTATAGATAGTGGTTTTGGTGTTGGACAGAAGAAAATTTTGCCTAACCAAAGTTTTATTTTATGTTTTATACAGTTTTATAGCTTTGATTTTACAGTTAGGTCTATGATCCATATTGAGTTAATTTTTCATATGTTATGAGACAGATCAGACTTCTTTTTTTTTGCATAAAGATATCCAATTATTACAGCATGGTTTGTTTTTATTTTGTAGCTTGTTAATACAGTTAATTATATTGATTGATTTTTGAATATTAAGTCAACACTACACTCATGGGATAAACACAACTTTCTCATATTATATTATCCCTTTTACATATTTTTGGATCATATAGCTAAATTTTTGTTTAGATTTTTTGTGTTTATATTCATGAGGGATGTTATTCTATAGTTTTCTTTTTTATCGTCTTTGTCTGGTTTTGGTATCCGAGTCATGCTGGTCTCATAGAATGAGTTGAGAGCAATTTCCTCCTCTTCTGTTTTTTTTCTTTTTTTGCAAGAGTTTGAGAAAGATTGGTTTTAATTTCTCTTTTAATATTTAGTAGAATTCACCACTGAAATCATTTGGTCCAGAGTTTTTCTTTGTTAAGAGTTTTAAAATTATTGACTCAATCTCCTGCTATAGATCTTTTCAAATTTTCTGTTTCTTCTTGAGTTAGTTTTGATAGTTTTTGACCCATTAGTTATTTAGGAGTATGTTGTTTTATTTTCACATATTTATGAATTCCCCAAATTTCCTGATATTGGGTTCTAATTTTATTTCATTGTGGTCAGAGAGTATATTTCGTATGATTGCAGTCGTTTAAAATGCAGTCATTTAAAATACAGCCTCCAAGGCAGGTTTAAGTGAAGGCTGCTGAGATCACCCTCTCGCCTTTGTCAAACTTTTCTCTTGGCCTATTTAGAGTTTCTTTAGATGCTAAGTTGGATTCTGCAGGCACCATGCAGCCAATGAGGCCTTGGCTCAACTTTCCTAACTGGGCTTCTTCCTGACTCAGTTCACCAATCATTTGATTGGGATAAAGATAGTTCAGTTCAATTCAGTTGCTCAGTCATGTCCGACTCTTTGCAACCCCATGGACTGCAGCACGCCAGGCCTCCCTGTCCATCACCAACACCCAGAGTTTACTCAAACTCATGTCCATTGAGTCAGTGATGCCATCCAACCATCTCATGCTCTGTCATCCCCTTCTCCTCCCACCTTCAATCTTTCTCAGCAACTGGGTCTTTTCAAGTGAGTCAGTTCTTCGTATCAGGTGTCCAAAGTATTGGAGTTTCAGCTTCAACATCAGTCCTTCCAATGAATATTCAGGACTGATTTCCTTTAGGATGGACTGGTTGGATCTCCTTGCAGTCCAAGGGACTCTCAAGAGTCTTCTCCAACACCAGAGTTCAAAAGCATCAATTCTTCAGCGCTCAGCTTTCTTTATAGTCCAACTCTCACATTCATACATGACTATTGGAAAAACCATAGCCTTGACTAGATGGACCTTTGTTGGCAAAGTAATGTCTCTGCTTTTTAATATGCTACCTAGATTGGTCATAACTTTCCTTCCAAGGAGTAAGTGTCTTTTAATTTCAAGGCTGGAATCACCACCTGCAGTGATTTTGAAGCCCCCCAAAAATAAAGTCTGACACTGTTTCCACTGTTTCCCCATCTATTTCCCATGAAGTGATGGGACCAGATGCCACAATCTTCGTTTTCTGAATGTTGAGTTTTAAGCCAACTTTTTCACTCTCCTCTTTCATTTTTATCAAGAGGCTCTTTAGTTCTTCTTCACTTTCTGCCATAAGGGTGATGTCATCTGTGTAACTGAGGTTATTGGTATTTCTCCCAGCAATCTTGATTCCAGCTTGTGCTTCATTCAGCCCAGCGTTTCTCATGATGTACTCTGCATATAAGTTAAATAAGCAGGGTGACAATATACAGCCTTGACGAACTCCTTCCCGATTTGGAACAAGTCTGTTGTTCCATGTCCAGTTCTAACTGTTGCCTCCTGACCTGCATACAGGTTTCTCAAAAGGCAGGTCAGGTGGTCTGGTATTTCCATCTCTTTAACAATTTTTCACAGTTAGTAGTGATCCACACAGTCAAAACCTTTGGCATAGTCAATGAAACAGAAATAAATGTTTTTCTGGAACTCTCTTGCTTTTTCAATGATCCAGCAGATGTTGGCAGTTTGATCTCTGGTTCTTCTGCCTTTTCTAAACCCAGCTTGAACATCTGGAAGTTCAGCATTCATGTATTGCTGAAGCCTGGCTTGGAGAATTTTGAGCAGTACTTTGCTAGTGTGTGAGATGTGTGCAATTGTGCAATAGTGCAATAGTTTGAGCATTCTTTGGCATTGCCTTTCTTTGGGATTGGAATGAAAACTGACCTTTTCCAGTCCTGTGGCCACTGCTGAGTTTTCTAAATTTGCTTGAATATTGAGTGCAGCACTTTTGCAGCATCATCTTTTAGGATTTGAAATAGTTCAACTGGAATTCCATCACCTCCACTAGCTTTGTTTATAGTGGTGCTTCCTAAGGCCAACCTGACTTTGCATTCCAGGATGTCTGGCTCTAGGTGAGTGATCATAACACCATGATTATCTGGGTCATGAAGATCTTTTTCGTATAGTTCTTCTGTGTATTCTTGCACCTCTTCTGCTTCTGTTAAGTCCATACCATTTCTGTCCTTTATTGAGCCCATCTTTGCATGAAATATTCCACTGGTATCTCTAATTTTCTTGAAGAGATCTCTAGTCTTTCCCATTCTTTTGTTTTTCTCTATTTCTTTGCAATGACCACTGAGGAAGGCTTTCTTATCTCTCCCTTCTATTCTTTGGAACTCTGCATTCAAATAGGTATATCTTTCCTTTTCTCCTTTGCTTTTTGCTTCTCTTCTTTTCACAGCTATTTGTAAGGCCTCCTCAGACAGCCATTTTGCCTTTTTGCATTTCTTTTTCTTGGGGATGGTCTTGATCCCTGTCTCCTGTACAATGTCATAAACCTCTGTCCATAGTTCATCAGGCACTCTGTCAGATCTAATCCCTTGAATCTATTTCTCACTTCCACTGTATAATCATAAGGGATTTGATTTAGGTCATACCTGAATGGTCTAGTGGTTTTCCCTACTTCTTCAATTTAAGTCTGAATTTAGTAATAAGGAGTTCATGATCTGAGCCACAATTGGCTCCTGATCTTGTTTTTGCTGAATCTATAGAGCTTCTCCATCTTTGGCTGCAAAGAATATAATCAATCTGATTTTGTTGTTGACCATCTGGTGATGTCCATGTGTAGGGTCTTCTCTTGTGTTGTTGAAAAAGGGTGTTTGCTATGACCAGTGCATTCTCTTGGCAAAACTCTATTAGCCTTTGCCCTGCTTCATTCTGTATTCCAAGGCCAAATTTGCCTGTTACCTCAGGTGTTTCTTGACTTCCTACTTTTGCATTCCAGTCCCCTATAATGAAAAAGACATGTTTTGGGGGTGTTAGTTCTAGAAGGTTTTGTAGGTCTTCATAGAACCATTTAACTTCAGCTTCTTCAGCATTACTGGTCGGGACGTAGACTTGGATCACTGTGATATTGAATGGTTTGCCTTGGAAACGAACAGAGATCATTCTGTCATTTTTGAGATTGCATCCAAGTACTGCATTTTGGACTCTTTTATTGACTATGGTGGTTACTCCATTTCTTCTAAGGGATTCTTGACCACAGTAGTAGATATAATGGTCATCTGGATTAAATTCACCTATTCTAGTCCATTTTAGTTCACTGATTCCTAAAATGTCAATGTTCATTCTTGCCATCTCCTGTTTGACCACTTCCAATTTGCCTTGATTCATGGACCTAACATTCCAGGTTCCTATACAATATTGCTCTTTACAGCATCAGACTTTGCTTCTATCACCAGTCACATCCACAACTGGGTGTTGTTTTTGCTTTGGCCTTGTCTCTTCATTCTTTCTGGAGTTATTTCTCCACTGATCTCCAGTAGCATATTGGACACCTACCGAAAATTCATCTTTCAGTGTCCTATCTTTTTTCCTTTTCATGCCGTTTAAGGGTTTCTCAAGGCAAAAATACTGAAGTGGTTTGCCTAAAGTTAGGAATGCCCTTATATCTCTGGTTGACAAAGCTAAAGAGTATTCCAATTCTAGGAACACTGATAAGTGGAAATGAATGTAAGGTTAAATTTATTAGGTTACTTTATAAGAGCTGTTTTACAAAATTCAAATGAACATTAGAATAGATGTGGTTGGATTTCTAATGGTGGGTTTTTTTTGTTACAAGTTTCATTTCCTTATCTAGAATCCAGCTACATGCACCCCTCCCCCCACTTACTGTGCTGAAATTAGAACAATAAAATTTTCCTTTCCCTCAAAAGTCTCAGTGAACTCCCCCAACTCCCCAATAATAGGGCTGTGGTGTTTCCTGGCTTCTGACAACCCATTAGGATGTTTCAGTGTTTTATCCTTCTTCTCTGAAGCTCTTAGATATGGAGTTCATAGAATAGTGTACTCAACTACTCTGAGGCAAGTATGTATCAGAGTCCATGATGGGCTTATTTATCTGAGGAAAGGTCTAAGCCAGTACAGTTGAGATCAAATTGAGCTCTGCAGATGGAAGGGAAGTGAATTAGGTAAATAGAACACATTGGCACCTAGAATCACCGGTAGGTTCTTCCACTGACATCCTGCTGTGTGATTATGGTCATATCAAAGAAACCCTTAGAGGCTTTGTTTTCACCAGTTAGAAACAGGAAAATTAAGCCCAGCTAGAAAGGATCTTGTGCTATTTGCCCCAAGTAAAAAGATTGCCATTTTTCTTTTGTTGTGTTCCTTTAGCCGCTGCCACCAAGAGAGGGTTTTGCTTTAGTTGTGAATATGTTTGACCCATAGTATTTCTCTGACTCAATGAACCAAGAACATAAATGTTTGATTAGAAGTTTAACTTCATATTAAATATCAAGTTAGGGGAATTAATGTCTAGTTACAAGCTATGCATAAGAAGGATTTGTTAAAAGAATAGGATTTCAAGGAAACACAAATCTTTATATTGACATATAGACTGTTGTATATTTTAAAGTCAACCTTTGCAGTTAGCATTTAATTCAATCGTTTAACTCTAGTTCAAACTCTGAGACATAAAAATAAAAGTCACCCCACTTCTTTTCTAGATTCAGAAAATCATATCCCAGACTGGGAAACAGATATAAATATGAATAAATAAATATACGCATACACATTGTGACTATGTCCTACATAGGACAAGATAATGACATAAGGTAAGAAATTGTAGATGCCATTTCAACCCCTTAATGCTTCTGAGTAAAATAAAAAGCTGTTCTTAACAAAAATGAAGAAGAGAAAATAAAAACTTTCTTGCCTGTGACCAAGAAGGTGAAGTTTTTATCACTGTAAGCCCTCCACTATCTTCTGTCCTTGAGGAGGACATAGTGCAGGTATCACAATGGCTAAAAGCGTTGGGTGAAAAAAAAATGCCCTCAAGTTAAGGACTGAAAACCACGAGGAGGCAGACAGCATCTGGAGGCAATCATTCTACAATGAGTAGATCCATACACTACCCACCCTTCTGCTTCCAAAGTCATCATATGGCTTGTGGTGTTTGTAACATCATACGAGCAAAAGAGAAAGGGAGAAGGGAGAAAGCCAATGTTCCTGCTCTCCTGTCTCTGCTCCATCACCAATTTTGATTGGAGGAAACTAAGCTCTAGCCATCATGAGAGCAGTGAGGCATTATCTCTCACCATCTCACTCACTACACAGTCTTAGTGGTAGTGTTAGTTGGTCTGTCATGTCTGACTCTGTGAGATCCCATGGACTGTAGCCTGCCAGGCTCCTCTGTCCATGGGATTCTCCAGAAAAGAATACTGGAGTGGGTTGCCCTTCTCTTCTCCAGAGGATCTTCCTGACCCAGGGGTTGAACCCCGGTCTCCTGCATTGCAGGCAGATTCTTTACTCTTTGAGCTACAGGGAAGACCTTAAGAAGTCTCTTAATCTGATTGAGTCTCAGCTTTTTTATTCACAAAACAAGATGATTGCCCAGGTGGTCCTAATGTTTGTCCAAGCTGTCAGACATGGAGATCCCAGAACTGGAAGCAATTACCATGAACATATGATGTAAAATATTAAGTAATAAATATAAAACAGAGACTATTAAAGTAGTCAGTAGGAAAAACAGTCACAACGTGAAACACGACATGAAACAAACGATCAAGATTTATTTTGTAACCTGGATGAGCTCAGCTAGCTAGCATCTATTTCCATTACAGCTTATTATCTTCACTTTGCAATACTAATCATCCTCTTGATTTGGTCAACTTAGTTATTAGTGATCTCAGAGACAGAAAACTTTCCTGGGGAGATTATTGTTCTATTTTTATGGATCCATGGCTGTTTTTATACTTAACTTTGGCCAGACACCAAAGAACATCTGGTATTTTATAAAATGTCACCTTTGAATAGAAATTTGGCAATCACGTGCTGAGTTCTGGAAAATGACATACTGTCTAACTAGAGTCCATGTGTGGGTTCCTGTAACAGATCTGAAAGGAAAGCGATTTGATTTGATCCACTCAGAAACCCCGACTGAGGGCTCTCCTCTATGATGACTTTTCTTACTAGTGGACATATGCTGCATTCCTTAGCACCATTTCAAACATAATTAACCAATGGATACCAACTGGTACATGGAGCAGCCTGCCAGGTGAGAGAGAAAGGATAAAGGGAGGGAGAACTGGATTCCAGAGCCGCAGAGTATCAGTGCAGGTTGGGACACTCTGGCTTAGTTCTTGTCACTCAAATATGAAGCATGGCCACCTAGATTAAAGGAAAGACATTACTGATGCTACTTTACCTGCTTTTACACTCTCTCTTTTTTTTTCTGGTGAAAGTGAAAGCTGTGCCTCAGATTGGAACTTGAATCATCGTCTTTTAATTATTAACAGAATCACTCACCTTGTGGCCAGACTTACTGAGGCTTGGGTTCTTTGCATCTCAGTGCAGAAAGAATTCAGTGAGAGACAAATAGGTTAAGAAGTGGATTTATTTAGAGAAATACACATTCCATAGACAGAATGAGATTCCTCTCAAAAGGCTAGAGCGGCCTTAGGGCGTAGGGGTCATCTTGGAAAGTGAGAGAAGCCAAGGGAGAAACACATTCCACAGAAGGCATCTCAGAAGGCAAGAGGCCCTGAAATACGGAGTGATTGTTTTTTATGAGCCAAGTAACTTTATAGGTTAATGAGTGGAAGGATTATTTCAACTATTTCAACGAAGTGGGGGGGAGGATAAATTTCCAAGAACTGAGTCACTGCCTACTTTTTGACCTTTGATGATTAGCATCAGAACTGTCACGGTGCTGGTGGGTGTGTCATTTAGATGCTAATTTATTATAATGAGCATATAATGAGGCTCAAGTTCTACTGGAAGGTGAATCTTCCACCATCTTGGACCTAGTTGGTTCTAGCCAGTTTATGTTGTATCCTCAAAAACTCTTATTCTTTTAGAGGTTGTGTGCCCTGTCCCCTTCCCTCCTGTTTCAAAAGCATTTGGAGTATCTTTAGCCTCTGGAGCTAGACTGCCTGAATTTAACTCTTTACCCTGCTCTTGCTCACTATGAAAGCTTGAGCAAGTTACTGATCCTCTCTGTGTCTTAATTATCTCATTTAAAAAATGGAAATAAACCCTGCAAGACACATGGCATGGCCAAACAAACAAAAAACTGATGTGTGTAAAGCACATATTATACTTGATTGGCACAGTGTTCAGTAAGCAGTAGTTCTCATTAGCTATAGCCATTCTTTCCTGAATGACTGGAAGGGGAAACCAGGAGAGGCCATGTTTCTTTCCTCAAACACACTGAGCTTCGGGCCCAGCAAACTCTTCATCACTGTCCCAATTTAATCTATGATTGTATCACTCTGCTTCAACCTCTGGGGCTTGGATGGCTCAGAAGGCACAGGTAGCCCCAGGGTTCTGATGAACACCAAGGCTCTGTTGAAAATTTCTGGGCATATCCAACCTGGTGGAATACTGGCATTGGGTCAGCTGTGAGTCCCAGAGAAGCACCTGTTCCTTACCAATTTGTCTTCCTTTTCAGTGACTGCTATAGACAGAATGTTTATGTCCCCCTAAAATTCCTATGTTGAGATCCTAACTCCCCAATGATAGTGTTAGGAGGAGGGGGCTTTGATAGGTGATTAGGTCATGAGGGTGGAATGCTTATGAGTGGGATTAGTGCCCTATTAAAAAGACCCAAGAAAGCTCCCTAGATCTTGCATGTGAAGACACAGTGAGAAGATGATGTAACATGTACTGTGTGCATGCATACTAAGTCACTTTAGTCGTGTCTGATTCTTTGCAATCCAAAGGACCATAGCCTGCCAGGCTCCTCTGTCTGTGGGATGTTCCAGGCAAGAATACTAGAGTGGGTTGCCATGTCTTCCTCCAGGGAATCTTTCCAACTCAGAGATTGAATCTGCATCTCTTACATCTCCTGAATTGGCAGGTGGATTCTTTACCACTAGTGCCGCCTGGGAGGCCATGTATTATGCGCTGTGCTGAGCTGTGCTTAGTCGCTCAGTTGTGTCTGACTCTTTGCAACCTCATGGACCATAACCTGTCAGGCACTCCTGTTCATGGGGATTCTCCAGGCAAGAATACTGGAGGGGTTGCGATGCATCCCTCCAGGGGATGTTCCCAACTCAGGGACTGAATCCACATCTCCTCCATTGGCAGGCAGGTTCTTTACCACTAGTGCCACCTGGGAAGCCCATGTACTATGTACCAGAGACCAAGTCTGCCAGCACCTTGACTTTGTACTTTGTACTGCCCAGCCTACAGAGCTGTGGGCAGTAAATGTTTGTTGTTTAATACCAAAAAAAAAAAATAGTACCCACTTTATAGAGCTATTGTGAAAACTGAAGGACTTAATACATGTTTTTAAAAAAGCACTTAGATCAGTGTCTGGCACAGAGTAAACTCTATGTAAATATCAGCTATTATTATACTAACCTTCAAAACAGAAAAGTCCTTGGTAAGATATAAAATGTCTTGAATAGTTTATTTGAAAGATTATCAGACTTACAGTTTATTTCCTTGGATAATTCTTAATCCTTTTAGCAACTTAACTTCATCTGCTTCTTTCTGCCACCTGCTTCTTTATGGATGAAAAAAAGCAGATGCTTCTTAGTCTCGAAACAAATGGTTTTTCTCACCAAGGTGCCTCTCTTTATCTATGCTTGGATATATGCTTTGATCTGCTCAGGACAGAAAGCAATTTATAGGTCTGAAATGAACATTTTCCTTCTGTTATGAAGCTCAAACAATGAAACTTTCCCATTGAAAATGGGCTTTGTCCTGCTAACCAGACAGAGTTGTGTCTGCCTGGGGATGGACAGCAACTGTGTTGGTGCTGAGCCACAAACCAAACAAAACTCCAAGGGCTTTGGAGTTTAGACAATAGCTGAATTACAAGGGCACCGTCCCAGAAGAGACCATGCTTATTTTTGCAGACCTGGGCAATAAAATGGCTGTGTGTTTGAAACCAGTTGCCCAGATCTTTACTTTACTGGGATGAGCCTTTCCCTTGACAGTAGAGAATTCCCAACATGGGGAGAAAATAGGTTCCCTATCATAGTCCCTGGTATAGCTTGGATGACTATAATCATGATGTTAAATCGGTGGGGACTGATCCCACCATGCTAAGAAAAACAAATTGGACCAGGATGGATGATGTTGTTTTGACCTGCAATTCAGGCAAACAAGGAGATTATTGCAAACTCAGATGGGTGGAGAGTTTCCCAGAAATGCTGAGTAATGGCCAGAGGATATGCTATGATCTGAGATAAATACCTTGCCAAATTTAAGGTCCCACAAGAGTAGTTAATTTCAAGTAAAACACCCATGTAACAGTCCTAGAACCAACCCTAGGGTTCAAATGGCAATGGAGACTCGCTGGCCCTCAAAGTATTCTCAACACTCATCAAAATCCCCTTCTCTTAGGAGGTTCATAACTTCCAGAGAGAAGAAAAGAGTGATAAAACCAATTTTTATTAAGATGTTCAGGCCTGAATGTGAAGCTCCATCCATGCTCCAGAGTTATCCACTCTTTGAAAAAGAACTGAAAAATAAAAGAGTAATTAGTCACCTCCCACAGAAAACCCCAAAGCAGAATTTCAGGCCATGTGTAATTCATCATATTATCATCACCTATGTCACCACCTTCTCTTCACTCACAAAGCTAACCCTGCAGCACTTCCCTGAACAAACAGTCCAGTCCTGCAAACTTGTAAGTGTGGCAATGTGCAAGGACCTGTGATGCAAAAGTAGCAGAATGCAGCACAGAAATTAAAAGCATTGGGGCATTGGTTAGAGCTTAGGTAAAATCTTGGCTTCACCATTTACTGGCTCTGTGAGCAGTTTCTCAACCTTTACTTGAGTTTCAACTTACAAAACAGAGCTGACAAATTTACTCCTTATTTGGCTGCAGTAGGTTTTTCATAGGATGAAGTTTTTTGTACAGTGCCTGGTCTGGAGTGAGGGCTCTGTAGATGTTACCTGCGTGTGTAACAAGTGGAACTCAAGTGCATATAAGTGTAAGTTTCTTAAAGTCAGCAGATGACTGCCTCATGAAGGCCTAGCTCCTGGCACAGTGTAGATAATAAATATTTGTTGAATGATAAAGTTATGAGTTTTTCCCCGCTTCATCTACATTTGACCCCTGCCTCTTCCATCACAAAAGGAACAAGTATTCTACAGAGAGACGAACAAGTATTACATAGGTGATGTTGGATGTGGTAATAGGGCTGGTTGAGACTAATGTTTAAAGCAAGGTCCCAGTTGAAAAATAGAAGCCAGGAGTAGCCAATGTCTGAGAAGGTTGCAGCTAGGAACCAGGATTTGCTTGAGACTGAGGTGGGGGCCAAGTCCAGGATATGTGAATTCTATGTGCTTCTTTCTCTGAGGACTGGATATGCTAGTAATTCTCCCAAGTTGAGCTCACCATAGCTAACACAAAGACTTCTCTCAAATTTTGGCAGCAACTGTCTTATGACTCAACCCAGGTATGATACAAAAGATCATGCTCAATAAGCAGACATTTATGCTTATGTATTTATTGCCTTCTAACCTCTTTTCCCCTGATTTCCTTCACCTTCTCCCTCCAGGGTCTCTGCATTTACTGGTACGATGGGAAAACAGAAGGGTGCCTGGGATGTTCTATTTCCTTACATGTTTGGACTTGGAGGTGCCATCTGCATCATGAATACCAATAAAATTCAGTGTTTTCTCCTTGTTTCTGTGAAAATGTATTACAAATGAAACAGATTAAGTTTGTGTTTCAGGTAAATAAAGCAAATAGTCTACACCCAGACATGCAGAGGCAGGTAGTGCGTGGATGGTCAACTTATTACCTGCTGCTGCTGCTAAGTTGCTTCAGTCGTGTCCGACTCTGTGTGACCCCATAGATGGCAGCCCACCAGGCTCCCCTGTCCCTGGGATTCTCCAGGCAAGAACACTGGAGTGGGTTGCCATTTCCTTCTCCAATGCATGAAAGTGAAAAGGGAAAGTAAAGTCGCTCAGTCATGTCTGACTCCTAGCGACCCCATGGACTGCAGCGCACCAGGCTCCTCTGTCCATGGGATTTTCCAGGCAAGAGTACTGGAGTGGGGTGCCATTGCCTTCTTCGTATTACCTGCTAGTCTTGGTCTAAAATTTCCTTCACTCTAGTCAACCTTTTTGATGCACTCTGTCCTGAACTCTTCTTACCAGGGATTTTTCCATCAAGAGGGATGTTACTAGCCTTGGGTTTCAAAGCCTTCAGCTTGGAGGAGGAGGAGGAGAAAATATCCTGTGGAAGTATGTTTTTCAGCCTTGTAGATGATGGTTAAAGATTAAAAAGCCAACCTGAAATAGGTGTATTTTTCTTAAGAACTAAAATTGCTTGTTGGTGTTGGCAAGTGGCCTAGTACAAAAGGATGAAAGAATTTGTTCCAGGCAGCTTTCAAACCCACAGAAAGTCAGCCTTTGCTTTGCACACACATGCCTCTGAGGCTTTGTGGGCTCCTGCCCACAGTAGGCAAGCAGTTTACTCTTTGGTGGCAGCAATTCAACATGCTTCAAAGGGTTTCTTTGCTGCTGATTCCTTACTCACTGTGAGTTCTCTGACTTATGGAGGTCTCGTTAAGACAACGGCATTAAAAGCCAGCAATGACATAGATGCCAGAGGAAAAAGACCCTTGGCTTTTTTCACACCCCATTGTTCAACTTTTTTTTTTTTTTGTTACTGTATGAGTGGTTTTTTCCTGCTTCTGTTTTGTGGCTCTCTAATCCTGTAACTATTCTTTCTTCAACTTGTTAAGTAAGCATTATTTACACCTTCTCTTTCCTGCCACTTCCTGACTAAATGTTCATGTTTGCTATCACTATTAGAAAGAATATTTATGTCTGTGTTAAAACTACATAAACTGAGAGCACTACTTCAAACAAAACCAGCCTCTCAAAGATTTTGGATGGCTAGCTCATGCAAAGCAAGGTTTCCCAGTGAAATGAACAACTGGCCTTCTCTTTGATATTCTCTCTTAAATGCCAGGGTCCTTCTCTTGAAATAGAGCAGTGGTTGTTGACCACTGGGTGGCAATTTTTCCCCCCAGAGAATATTTAATGATGTCTTGAGACTTTTGGAGAAGGCAATGGCACCCCACTCCAGTACTCTTGCCTGGAAAATCCCATGGACAGAGGAGCCTGGAAGGCTGCAGTCCATGGGGTCTCTAGGAGTTGGACACGATTGAGTGACTTCACTTTCACTTTTCACTTTCCTGCATTGGAGAAGGAAATGGCAACCCTCTCCAGTGTTCTTGCCTGGAGAATCCCAGGGACAGGGGAGCCTGGTGGGCTGCTGTCTATGGGGTCGCACACAGTCTGACATGACTGAAGCGACTTAGCAGAGACTTTCAGTTGTCAGCTGGGAGAGGGCCATCCTATTGGCACTGAGTGAGTAGAGGCCAGAGATACTTTTACAATACCCAGAATTATTTGACCTAAAATGTAAGTGATAACATTGAAAATCCTGGGGTAGAGGAAGCAGGGGTGTTTACCCAGGGAAAGACAAAACTTAAGAGTCCTTGATGCTGTATGCAAATGTTTTTCTCTTCTTCATAGTAGCCTTGCTTATTTTACAGATGTGATGGCACTCAAAACTCTTAAATGCTACTGAATATATACATATATTTTTTAAATTAATTTTAATTTTATTTTATTTTAAACTTTTTATTTGTATTGGAGTATAGCTGATTACCAATGTCGTGGTAGTTTCAGGCACACAGCAGAGTGACTGAGCTATACATATACATGTATCCATTCTCCCCCAAACTCCCCTCCCATCCAGGCTGCCACATAACATTGAGCAGAGCTCCCAATGCTCTACAGTAGGTCCCTGTTGGTTATCCATTTTAAATATAGCAGTGTGTATGTGTCCATCTTCAACTCCTTAACTATACCTTCCCAATATATATTTTTAAAGATATCTTACCCTAAAATTATATATTTCATCAGTATTTGATTCACGTGTTTTTTGTTGTTGCTGGTTTTTTTGTTTTTTTTGTTTTTTTTGACTCTGTTGCAGGGCATACAAGATCTTAGTTCCCTGACCAGGGATCACACCCATGCCCCCTGCAGTGGAAGCATGGAATCCTACCCACTGGACCGTTACCAAGTCCCTGGTTCACCTGTTTCAGATGTTTCACAAGCCCCTGGTTTTTTCAAATGTTGAGTGATTCTAGGCTGTCTGTATCTATAAGCAAGGGTCTATGTCAGCTCTGGCTGCACATAAGATCAGTGGGCTCCAGTCTCTAGGGATGGAGCCTGTAGTTTTCTTAGATTTCTTAGGGGATTTAGAGACACAATAATGATTTAACTGGCCCAGTATCAGGAGTTGAAATGGTTTCCCTTGATACAAATCAAGCTTTCTGCCCCTACTACATTTCCTTAGGTAAGTATTGATTTTGACTTCAGGATCCTTGAGAAGAGTTGCCAAGGAAGAAAAGGTTGAGACTGGGATAAAAGCTGCTGTCACAGAGAACTTAGTCTTCAAGGCAGGAAAAAAAAAAAAAACCAGCAATACCATGAGTGGGTGCAGCTGACGCACTCACATTGCCTCATGGGATGGGTGCTAAGGCTCAGGATGGTAAGGGAAGCTTAAGGACAATAGAAATGTTGGACCAAAAGCCTGATATAGAGAAGATTTAACTTTGTCAATTCACTTTCTCATCTCAAGGGCAAACCTCTATTCACTGAACCCACTTTTTATGGAACCACAGTTGAGCCCTGCCTGTCTAGCCTGAATGTCCCTAGTTGGATGGAAAGTATTGGGTTTCTCTCTGAAGAAGTCTGTTTACAGCCTACATCTACATTTGGAAATCTGCACACACTGCTAGTGATCCTTGAGGCACTCACCACTGTCTTCCACAGTATTCTCAACAGCAAACTGGGAAGTCAGCAAGGTCTCAAATGTGGAGAGTGAAATGTGGGGAGATTAAATAATTGCCCAAGATGTGAGCTAAGATAGTCAAAGTTTTTTTAATGGTTTTACGGACAACCCTCAAATCTCAATGACATAACACGATCAAAATTTTATTCCTTTCTCAAGTCACAGACCAACTGTATATTTGGTGAAGATCATTGTGCAGAGATTCAGAGCCCCAGTCTCCTGCTATGTGGTGATTTGGTCAACTTTTCTGCTCTCTGAATCCCCTTGTAGAGTCTGCATCTAAGCAGAAGACAATATAAGAGCTTAAAGCAGGGTTTTCTAACCTCAGCATTATTAACATCGTGGGCTGGATCACTCTTTGCTTGCTGTCCTGTGCATTATAAGACGTTTAGTAGTAATATCCCTGGCCTCTACCCTCTAGATGCCAGTAGCATGGTCCAGTTGTGACAGCCGAAATGTCTCCACCCTTACCCAAAGTTCCTGGAGTGGAGTGGGGAGGCGAAATCACCCACCAGTTGACAACTCTGGCTTAAAGGATCATTCCAGAGTTTCTAGAGAATATGAAAGTGGCCATATTCCTTTCACTCAAATTCTGTTGGCTAGAACTTAACATGTGACTATACCTAACTGAGAAAGAGGGCTGGAAAATGTGCCCAGGAAGAAGATGAGATTTTAGAAGACCAGGTGAGCAATGTGGAATCTTCCTGAAGAATATAGATCCTAGAAAGCACACCAAAAACTTAAGAGAAATTTGCAGAGATTCACTAAGCATTCTAGACATTATTAGAGACAAAAGCACACCTTTATCACACTTTTTTTTTTTCATGGCAAAACTCAACACCCTATATAGGTCTCCAAGAATAAAGAGATAATTCAATAAAATGCTAGATGACATATTTTCTAGATTGATATTTTCATTAGGTAACACCAGAAAGCAATCAACATTTTGCAATGACCCGTGAAAAAGTTAAGCACATGCAAGGCAAGAATGAGGCTGGGGTGATGCAAATGTTCCATGACACTGTCCGGTCCTAATTATATTCCAGAAAGATGAGTAACTGCAATATATATGCCAGGAGTGCAAGGAAGACAGAAATGTACTTTTGGAAGATGGAGAAAGAGAGAATCTTTGGATAAATGTCACAAATGTTGGAGCTCTAGAAACAGGGAGAGGTGGTGGGAGAAGGCTGTTATTCATTTACTACTGACAGCTTCAAACAATATCTTGGCTCAGTGTAAAGACATGCTGCAAAACTGATTAACAAATGACGTTATTTAGAATCCCACCAGAAGCACTAGGATTTTGGTATTATGAAGCAGGTTAATTCATACCTACTCCATAGAGAAAATAATGCATACTTTTTGTAAGGATCATCTAAATTGTGGTTGGCTCCTATTGGTGCATGAAAAACCTTTAAATATCCCTTAATTTTCCTTGCTTTACAATAGCCTAATGAAGTCAAAATTCTTCTTGAGTTTTTTTATTACATGGTTTGAGGGAAATTATTTCTCATCTGCCCAGTGTGGACATTTTTCTCCTTACTATGTAATCATATTGAAAAGAACTAGAATCTCTCAAGTTTCTACCAACTGGCACCAAACCAAACTCAGAAGCCAAGGCCAGCTCCCCAACCACACTTAGCTCCCCTAGACCCAATGCCTGCTCTAAGTAAAAGATGACCATATGACATCTCTGGCTATAAAAATCAATCAAATCCAGCCTAAGTCACTGGGCTGAAGAAAAGTAATGTATCCAATACATTCATATAAAGATCTGTATCTTATTAAAGTTTTTGATAGCCTGTGTCTTACTGAAGTTAATGATTATATTTTATTCATTTATAAGTTTTTATTTCTTTGAGAAAAAACTATTTGAAGAGCATGAGTGTGCATGCATGCTCTGACACTACAGTGTCATTTCTGACTCTTTACGATCCTATGGACTGTAGCCCGCCAGGCTCCTCTGTCCATGGGATTCTCCAAGCAAGAATACTGGAGTGGGTTGCCATGCCCTCCTCCAGGGGATCTTTTCAACCCAGGGGTCAAATGCATGTCTCTTAAGTGTCCTGCATTGGCAGGCGTGTTCTTTACCATTAGTGACACCAGAGAAGCCCATTTGAAGAGTATGGCAAACTTAAAAATAGAGAGAGAGAAAGGATGGGCAAAAAGAAGGAAATGGGAAAGTTAGATATTTTGAGCAGTGGCTAAGTCACAGTGAAAGAAAGACTCATTTTCAGTCTTACACAACAGTCCTCTTTAGTTACCATTTCTAGGGAGTGAAAATAAGGTCAGACAGAGCTTTAAAATAACACCAGATTATAACCGAGGTAAGACTAAGGACTAAGTGTCTTTAGTAAGAAACAAGTTAGTAACTGCAACTAATACATACATGCATGCATACATTAATTCACCAAGCATTTGTCATGAAATGCTATAGGCAAAACACTCTGTTAGATTGGCAAATGAGGGATGGAAAAGATGAGAAAAACAGAATACTTTCCCTCAACAAACCTGAAATACAGTGAAGATGTTAGACAAGTATATAACTGAACAAAACACAAGAGAGAAAAGGAGGGGGAGGGGAGGGGAGAGGAGGAGAGGGAAGAGAAAATGGGCATAGAAAAAGATACTGAAGGATTGAAATTTCCAGTCTGAGTGAAGAAATGTGGTATAGCTGAGATCTGAAGAAGCAGTGTTTTAAGGCAAAATTAAGAATGTCTCCCCTCTCTGGGTAAGATCATACTTTGGATTATGATGAAATGGAAATTGAGGGTACTAAGAGAGGAAAACCATAAGATTTTTAGAAGACTTCTATTACCCATCAAATGCAGTGCCAAGCCATCCCTGGCGATTACTCACAAGGCTTTCTGCCCTCTGCCTGAAAGCAAGCTTCTTCATTTCTCCAAAGGTTCTGGGCCCCTGGCCTGACCTGGCTTCCTCAGTGACCCGAGGCAGATGGCAGAAGAGGATGGGCCTTGTGTAGCAAGATGCCATCCGATCACTACTCTTCTGTCTAATTTGGAATACCATGAGCAGGTTTCTTATTCCTCTTCAGAGATACAAAAACTAAGAAGGCAGAGTTTATAAGTCAAGAAGACCTTTTAGTAGGGAACTCACCAATATTGCATGTTCTGTTCTTAGGGCAGTATACAGTCGTCTCTCAGACACCTACAGTGCAATGGTTCAAAGAACAGATTTTGGAGTTAGATAGCTTGTATATAAATTTTGGTTCTATCACCTATTACTGTGTGATCTTGGACAAATATATTAACTTATTTAAGTCAGATTCATCATCTATAAAGATGTGATAATTGTAATACCTACCGCGTAAGGTTATTATGCGGAGAAGGCAATGGCACGCCACTCCAGTACTCTTGCCTGGAAAACCCCATGGATGGAGGAGCCTGGTAGGCTGCAGTCCATGGGGTCGCTACAAGTCGGATGCGACTGAGCAACTTCACTTTCACTTTTCACTTTCACACAATGGAGAAGGCAATGGCAACCCACTCCAGTGTTCTTGCCTGGAGAATCCCAGGGACGGCAGAGCCTGGTGGGCTGCCATCTATGGGGTCTCACAGAGTCAGACACCACTGAAGCGACTTAGCAGCAGCAGCAGCAAGGTTATTATGAGGATTAAAAGAAATTAGGAGTTTGGGATGAAACTATACACACTACTATATGTAAAATAGATACCCAAAAGGACCTACTGTATAGCACAGAGAACTATACTCAATATCTTGTAATAACCTATAATGGAAGAGAATGTGAAAAAAGAATATATATATATATATAAGTATATATATGTATCTGTATCTGAATCACTTTGCTGTGTACCTAAAAATCATCTATATTTCAATACATTTTTTAAATTAAAATTAAGAAAAGAAGTAAATAGATGCCAACAATTTACGATAGCATGCCACAATAAGAATTCAGTACCTGCTGCTCATTAATAATGTTGCTTTAGGAAAATAGCTAATAATAGTATCATGTTAATTCCTTATGTTTTGGGATTTCCCTAGTGGTCCTGTAGTTGAGAATCTGCCCGCTATTGTAGGGGACACAGGTTTGAACCCTGGTCCAGGGAGAACCCACATGCAACTAAGCCCATGCACTGAGGCCCTTGTGCCCTAGAGTCTGTTCTCCCCAACAAGAGAAGCCATCACAGAGAGAAGCCCATGCACCTCAGCAAAGACCTAGCCCAGCCAAAATAAATAAATAAATAAAATTATTTTTTAAATTCCCTATAAGAAGAAAAAATTATGGGTGTCAAGGCATCTTCAGGTCCCATGGAGGAAACTTCCTGAGCAGCTACCGTAACAGTAAGCAAACATTGAGTCAATAATGATCCATAGATCTTAAAATACAATGCTGTTTTCTCCAGAAGGCCGGTGTTGTGACCCCAGATTCTTTCTCACTGATGAAAGTATCTTATATATCACCCCGTCAGAGGAAGATAGTGGCCCTAAGTTACTTAGGGATGCTACTATTTCTCTGGCTAGTTCCAAGATGTTATTCCTGATTTTCATTATCCAAAAAGAGTGACAGCTTATCCCAGATTTGTCTCATAGAAAGTTGATGAGCTTTCTTCCCTTTACATTCTTCCCTTCCCTTTACATATTTTATTCCGGGTATTGATAAAATATCAGACAGGATTTGGTCACAAAGATGAGGATTTCTCTGCAAGTGTTATTCAGTCCCTCATGCTCTAAAGAGATGCTATTACTTCCCTTCTTTTTTTTTTTTTTTTGGATATCATTAAGATTTTTATTGGCTGGAACTAATTATTACTTCCCTTCTATCAAAGCTCTCTCTCTCTCTTTCTGTCTCCTTCTTCTCTATAATTTGAACCCATTAGTTCATTTCACGTTATCATATTAGTCATCCAAGTTTTGTTTTGTTTTGTTTTTTTTGTCACTAGACACCAACCTCCTCACCAAATCAATTGTTCTCCCATGTTTAATGGATTTGTGTGTATATGTTGGTAAATGTACTTTTGAAATGTGTATAATTTTTTCATCCTCATGTAGTATTTGAGTACATGATGGATAATTGTGTTATATTGATATATTGTGTTATATTGTATTATATATTGATTTTGTGTTTCTTTTTTTTTCACTCAGTACCATTTTTTTTTAGCTCTATACAGGTTGTTATATCTATGTCCAGTCTGTTGTTTCTAATGGCTGTATGATACTCTGTGGTATTCATCCACCATATTTTGATTATCTCCTTTCCTCCAATGGACACCTTGATTGCTTCCAATTCCCTCCCACTACCAAAACAGGTGCAATAAATCTTTATGGGCCTGTGTGAGACTCTCTGAGTATTATATCCAAAATCCAAATAGCTGGGTTCTAAAATTAAAAAAAAAAATAACAAATCCAAGCGCTGTCACTTCACTTTCCAGCATGGCTGCACAGATGGAGCAGTCTTAGTTATCACACTCCAGAGCACACATTGCAATCATAAGTCCCATCCCTGTATGTCATCAAATGACGTTCATGAAATCACATTACCACCTTGTATTAAATAATTCGTAGCCATTATTTATGGACTGGGATACACGGTAAGGCAGGGCCATAAATCTGCTTATTGATTCTCTTCCCTGATGTTTTCTTATTGTTCTAATAATTGGATAATTTGTTATTGTTTTTCCAATGTCCTACCAATTAATCACCAAAATTGTAGAACTTTATCTATACTTTTTTTTTTTTGGTCATTCTCATTCATATTTCAGGTTAAACTATTTTGAAACAGGTTATGAATTCTTCTGTCAAACACAGTTTTCCTATTCTCATGGGCTGCACTTCATCCCTTGCCAAGGCTCAGATGTCCTGGCATGAAAAGACATGGCCTAAAACACTTTAAAACCATTTCTGTGGCCAATGGTTCACTTCCCCAGTGCCTTTTTCTCTTCCAAATGCTTCAATTTGCAACCTGGACTTCAAAGCAACACATTCCAGATTTTTTGGCTCCTGTATTATTCATTCCCAAAGAGATCAGCAAAACAGCCAAATAGTTGGTGAGTTTGAGATGAGAGTCAGTTGCTGCTACTTTTTCAGAAGATTCAATCACCCCTTCCTGAGTCACTTTCTCTCCATATTAACTACTTGATATTGGCTTCAATTCCATTCTATTGCTTGGGGCAATTTTTTCCTCCTGACTTCTGCCTTGAATTACTTTCTTCATCCTGAACAAATGGGTATGATGTTTCCCAATTACAACTGTACACAGAACTCAGGATTTAAAATCACAGTTTGAGTCATAACTTTACATGAACCTTATTATTCCAAATCCCCATTTGTGATGGTGGCAGAAAATTAATTTTGTCACTTTCAAATACTTACTCTTATCTGGTCAAATTCAAAATTTGACCAGATAAGTATCTCTTTGCAGAGATACCTATCCAGTAACCAACCCTCCCCCACCCAAAACATACACACACACACACACACACACACACACTCACCACCTCCACCACCACCACCACCAGTCCAGTTTACACAAATGCTTCTTTTTCTTCTTCTCCAAGCCAGTTTGGAGTCAACTGTCTGGGAGAGAACAAAGGGGAGTGTCTCACCTCCTCATATCTATTCTGAACTCTCTTCAGGTTCTCAGTCTCACATAATCTGGTCCTGGAACCAGCACCTGACACTGACCAGCAGGTGAAAACCGGCTGATCTGTGATCAGTTCAGTTCAGTCATTCAGTCGTGTCCGACTCTTTGCAACCCCATGGACTGCAGCACACCAGGCCTCCCTGTCCATCACCAACTCCCGGAGTTTACTCAAACTCATATCCATTGAGTTGGTGATGCCATTCAACCATCTCATCCTCTGTCATCCCCTTCTCCTCCCATCTTCAATCTTTTCCAGCATCTGGGTCTTTTCAAATGAGTCAGTTCTTCACATATGGTGGCCAAAATACTGGAGTTTCAACTTCAGCATCAGTCCTTCCAATGAATATTTAGGACTGATTTCCTTTAGGATGGACTGGTTGGACGTCCTTGCAGTCCAAGGGACTCTCAGGAGTCTTCTCCAACACCACAGTTCAAAAGCATCAATTCTTTAGTGCTTAGCTTTCTTTATAGTCGAACTCTCACATCCATACATGATTACTGGAAAAACCATACCTTTGACTAGACAGACCTTTGTTGGCAAAGAAATGTCTCTGCTTTTTAATATGCTGTCTAGGTTGGTCATAACTTTTCTTCCAAGGAATAAGTAACTTGGAATGTTAGGGCCATGAATCAAGGCAAATTGAAGTGGTCAAATAGGAGATGGCAAGAGTGAATGTCAATATTTTAGGAATCAGTGAACTAAAATAGACTAGAATGGGTGAAATTAACTGAGATGACCATTATATCTACTACTGTGGTCAAGAATCCCTTGGAAGAAATGGAGTAGCCATCATAGTCAACAAAAGAGTCAAAAATACAGTACTTGGATGTAATCTCAAAAATGACAGAATGATCTCTGTTTGTTTCCAAAGAAAACCATTCAATATCACAGTAATCCAAGTCTATGCCCCAACCAGTAATGCTGAAGAAGCTGAAGTTAAATGGTTCTATGAAGACCTACAAGACCTTCTAGAACTAACACCCCCAAAACATGTCTTTTTCATTATAGGGGATTGGAATGCAAAAGTAGGAAGTCAAGAAACACCTGGAGTAACAGGCAAATTTGGCCTAGGAGTACAGAATGAAGCAGGGCAAAGGCTAATAGAGTTTTGCCAAGAGAATGCACTGGTCATAGCAAACACCCTCTTCCAACAACACAAGAGAAGACTCTACACATGGACATCACCAGATGGTCAATACTGAAATCAGATTGATCAGTGATAGCCATCTTCTTTCCAAGAAAATCTGTGTCTTTAGCTGATTCCAGGTCACTGTTTCTGCCTCTTTCCCCAGGTAGAAGTCAGTGAGCATCCTCAGGTGTTTCTCTGTCTCAGTGGTTGGCCAGGTGGCCTTGGAGAGCTGATAAACAAATAAACACTACCAACTAATACCAAAGGCTTTTAGAGTCACAAGTAAATTACAAAGCCTCACAAACTGCTGACTTGGAGGGAAATTGGGGTGGCAAATTGGAGAATCTTTCCTCCCTTTGAGCCTAGCTGCCCTGTTTCACATGGCTTGCAATTTTAGTATTCTCTATCTACTGTTCTTTGCAGAGATACCTATCCAGTAACCACCCCTCCCCCACCCAACACACACACACACACACACACACACACACTCATCACCTCCACCACCACCTCCTCCTCCTCCTCCTCCTCTCTGTTTTTCATTTTAAAGGCTTCTCCTGAAGCTTGGCAGGGTCTCCCCGAGGGCAGGGGATGGAGGAGGAGCAGGCTCTGGTTTCAAACAAAAGCAATAAAACCTGATCTCTGTTAGTTTAAAGAAATGTCCTGATTTTAAATAATCTAATCCAAATATTTTGAATTACTTCTTTTTACTGAATTTGTTGTTTTCCTAGTTGATAATAGATTTAAAATATCTTTGTCTATATTATCATGCACTTGTATACACTGAAGGAAGCATTTATGGAGTTTTAAAAGTTCATTTATTATGAAGTCCAAAATTTCCCTTTATTAGGAGAATTTATGAAAGGTTTTTAAATGAGCAGAGACTACTGGGTGTTTCTACTTGTTTTCTCCTCCTATTGTAAAAAATTACCAAAACCTAGTGGGTGAAAACACAAACTTATCATCTGGTACTTCTGGAGGTCAGATTTCAGAAATGAGTCTTATTGGCTCAAAATTAAGGTGTTAGCACCCTCTGGGGGATCCAGAGGATAATCTGCCTTTTCCAGCTTTTAGAGACCACCAACATTTCTTGACTTGTAGCCTCTTCCTATACAAAGCCAGCAGCATAGTATCTTCAAACCTCTGACTGTGACCATCTCCTCTGCATCCCTTTTCCACTTTAAAGGTGGGTTGTACTGCACCCATAACCCAGGACACTTTTCTTACATAAAGTCACCTGATTAGCAAACTTAATTTCCTCTGCAATCTTAATTCCCCCTTTCCACATAACATATTCAAAGGTAATTAGGACATGAGCATCTAGGGCAGGGGGCATAATTTTGCCTCCCACAGTATGCTTTCAATGGAATGCTCATTGTTATCTATGTATTGTACACTCTGGAATTACCTGATTTTATACAAATATTCTTGTTTTTTAACAAGGTTATTTCACAGCTCTGTAAACTGGAGAAACTGAGAGCAATGCAAATAATCTTGTCTCTATAGCAATACAAATGAATTATATGTAATAGACTTGTAATTTATTTATTCTCTGTAAAAAAGTTAATTCCAAACTGTATTTTACTGCTGGATATTAAGTAGTTCTATGTCACTTAGTAAATTAAGCTTTGCATTGCTGATTACCTAAATATGTGTCTGTTCTTCAGAGTTTTCTTTGAATCAGTTTTAACATCTTGCTAATTTCTTATTATATTACATCTTTGGCAGGTGTTCATTTTTTTTAATCTGTATAAGAGTGATGATTTTATCTTTTAAGAATTAAAGTTTAACATCCTTAAATTCACCCAATTGCTGAAAACTATCTATCCAGAAAATATACCAGAAGCTGATATTCTTTAGAATAATATTTTCCAATGTGTGCTCATTCTAACACTAATTCTGCAAGCATTAATAAATGTTCTGTGAAAAAAATGGTTTAATTAAAATAATTTGCTTGAAGTCTTTTATTCACAGAAATTCTCACAGGGCTAGTATTCCATGTGAAACATTTTAGGTTATTCTATTTCAGATTACTGGATTTTTGTCACATTGTGAACTAAAACCAGTCAGTTTTAAGGGAAATCAACCCTGAATACTCACTGAAAGGATTGATGCTGAAGCTGAAGCTCCAGTATTGGTCACCTGATGTGAACATCCAACTCATTGGAAAAGTCCCTGATGCTGGGAAAGATTGAGGGCAGGAGAAGAGGTTGTCAGAGGATGAGATGGCTGGATGGCATCACCAATACAATGGACATGAAATTGGTCAAACTTCGGGAGATGGTGAGGGACGGGGAGCCTGGCGTCTTACAGTCCATGGGGTTGCAAAGAGTCAGACACGACTGGGCTACTGAACAATAACAAACTAAAACCAGTAGCCAAACCTCTCATACAATTATAATGTTCACATCAAAACAAAAATTTATTTTCTCAGTTTCTTGGCCTCAATTTACCCAGCTTCAAAGTGCTCTTGTGTGTGTTAAATCTGCTCCAAATCAAGAGGATAAAAAAGTGTACCTCAGAAGTGAGTCTATCTCTGATTTTCATTTAATCTAATTTTTTTTTTAGATATTCAAGAGATTGAGATTGGAATTTGAGAGCCAAATTATTGATTTATAATACATCATCAGTGACTCAAACGCTGTTGCTCTTTAACCAAGCTTCCACCTTCCTGCTAACAGAGGGCCTGGTAGCTGATAGGCATTGGTAACTCCTTGATGACCATGAATCAGAGGGGAGATACGCAGTCTTTCAGATCAATAAACACTAACATTATTAAATGTTTACCATTTGCCAGGCCTTGTGCTTAACACTGTGCATAACTTCATTTAATATCTGAGCTTGCAATATCATTATCTTACTAAAGAAACCAAAGTGTGGAGTCAGTGAGTCATTTATTCAAAGTCACATGATGCATGAGTGGTTGAGCTGGGACTGAAGCCCACACATATCAAGCATCACAACACTTAATCCTTTAGCTGATTGCTGCCAGATGTATTTCAGATTTCATAATTTTTAAGATTTTGGAGAAGTAAACAATTCATTTACTGTCTGTGAAAACACCCCCTAGCTAGGGGTTGAGAAGCAACTTGTGATCAAACATATGAATGTATCTATATCACAAAATATTCACATTGACATAAATGAAGGCTATAAATTGCCTTATATCAATTCATGTCACCTTTTGTCACTAAAAGAATTGTAAAACAGCTTCCATTTTCAGAGATTTCTTAAATTTTGGAATTCTTCATAAAGGATTCTGGACCTAACTTCTTTTCAAGTGCCCAGCTCTGTTCACTAAAGTTAATATCCCTCTCTTTCCTGGATCGTGCAGACAGAATACTGGTGATCCTTACTCTTTTGTTTTTGGTTTTGTGAGCCACCAGTTTTCTAATACCAGGTTCCTTTTTTTAGTCAGGGTTAAAATGTAATTAGCTTGTAAGATAAGCTCCAGGCCTCTGGTTTCATTCCCCTTTTTCACCACTGCCCCACACGCAGTGCTCAAGCAACTGGACATGTCAAGAAGGACTTTGATTGAGCCACTCTATTACGGCTGTTGTCTCTTTTGCCCCGTATCTTCTTTCTTGGGAGTCTTCTTGCCTCTGCATACCTGCTGCAGTGGATGACCAGGAGCAGCTCCTTTCCGACGCCCACCCTGCCCTGAGAGCGTGTTTGGTGGGGAGTTTAAATAGATCAGTCTCCCACAGCCCTAAGGTGATACACACCAGCCCTCCTTTTCACTTGACAAGCTCTTGTACTGCCTTTCCTTGGCATCAGTGTGGTACACTTGAGAAATCAGAGGCATTAATCTAAGCCCAGAAGAAAATGGACAAAACAGAACTTTAGCAAATGTAGCAGACAGAGGCCTCTGCATCCTTGTCCTGAGCCACAGGCCACCCCGTTGGAATTTGGGATACATGTTCACAGAAGCAAATGTATGTGTTCTGGTCTTGTACTTGATGTCTATTTCTCATATGACCTTCAGAGGAAGGTGGCCATAGCCAGACTGTTAGGTCCCTGGACAAAAGCTGTTTCATTATCATTGAGACATAATTTATAAGGATAGTTCTCTAGGTGTGGGCTTTCTTAAGTCACATTCCAGACCTGCTGTCTTTTATTACACCTTGAATTTGAGTGTTTTTATACTTTCTCAGGCCCACATTTATAGGAATGTTTTGGGGTTAATTCTGAAGATAGCTCGTTGCATCCACTTATGTGTTACATTTCACTAGTTTAGCTCTCAGAGGGTAACTGTGCACTGGAGTTGGTATTCAAAACTGGAATGGCACAGGTACCAGCCAATCAAGAGAGACAGCAATACAAACAACAGAACGGGTGGTGGTATCCACGCTGGTGGAACCTCAGCCTGACTTGTGTGTGTCTGTGTAAGAAGCTAGCCTATGATTCTAATCTAGTTTCTACTCCTTATTTGGCCTATCTGTGAACTATGTCTTAGGTAATATCGAAGAAGGGCAGTCAGAAAATTTCTATGGCAATAAAACCATTCTAATATATGCTGCAGTGGGAAGAAATAAAGAACAAGTCAATGATGGTGCTAATTATTCTTTCTCCCCACTTATGTGCAGTAAGAAAGGAGCTCTTTTCTAGTAGAAGCTGATACATCTCTCTGAAAGGCAGGATGTGGCCTCTAATAATCTACATTTACCTCTAAAAGGATGGGTCCTAAGAGACTGCATCAAGCCTTCAGCTCACAAAGAACTGTTGTTTTGACCATTCAGGTCATTCAGTCCAGAAAGCTCCAAAGATACATCTCCTAACCCTGCTGACTATAACTGTTACCGCCTGAGCTGGTCCCCAACACGTGTCTTCCTCCCTCGTGTCACTCACGCCAATAGAATGAGACCAAGTTTGATCCAGAAGTAAAGGACAGTTTCTCTCTTAGATCAGGGAAAATGGTGAGGTGTGAGCCCTCACCCTGGAAAATCCCATGGACAGAGGAGCCGGGTAGCCTGCAGTCCATGGGGTCGCTAAGAGTCAGATACGACTGATCGACTTCACTTTCACTTTTCACTTTCATGCATTGGAGAAGGAAATGGCAACCCACTCCAGTGTTCTTGCCTGGAGAATCCCAGGAATGGGGGAGCCTGGTGGGCTGCCATCTATGGGGTCGCACAGAGTCAGACACGACTGAAGTGACTTAGCAGCAGAGCCCTCACTCTAGAGCACTTGCTGTTCCCTCTCAAAAGCTATGGGGTGGCTACTTTATCAGGACACTGGACAGTGTTAGCTAGAATGGGGCTGAGCTCTTGCAGGGCTGTGCCATTCATGCTCCAGATCGCACGTGGGGGGCACAGCCTCTCTGGACACCATCACTGTTGCATCTTGAATCTCAGTGTTGGACACAGCTATTTTGCGAGGAACTCTGGCCTGAAGTGGAGAAGGCAATTGCACCCCACTCCAGTACTCTTGCCTGGAAAATCCCATGGACAGAGGAGCCTGGTGGACTGCAGTCCATGGGGTCGCTAAGAGTCAGACACAACTGAGCAACTTCACTTTCACTTTTCACTTTCCTGCATTGGAAAAGGAAATGGCAACCCACTCCAGCGTTCTTGCCTGGAGAATCCCAGGGACGGAGGAGCCTGGTAGGCTGCAGTCCATGGGGTCGCTAAGGCTCAGACACGACCGAGCGACTTCACTTTCACTTTTCACTTTCATGCACTGGAGAAGGAAATGGCAACCCACTCCAGTGTTCTTGCCTGGAGAATCCCAGGGACGGGGAAGCCTGGTGGGCTGCCGTCTATGGGGTCACACAGAGTCAAATACGACTGCAGAGACTTAGCAGCAGCAGCAGCTGGCCTGAAGCGCTGGCGGCAAGGCTTCTGCACGTGGCACCCTGTAGGAAAGTGAAACTATAGGAAGCACTGAGTAAAGAAAAAAGATTAGAACTTATTTTATTATCTATTTTTAGTCCTCAGGATTGTTAAGGGGCTTTATTAGTTACAAATCTCTCCTCTGTCTTTTGTCCTGCTCCTCATTCTTGAGGGGTACTGAGTGGCAAAGGTCCATATCCCATAACTAGTTCCTGCTGATTTGGTGCTAAGGTTGGCATAACTGTGGGGAGAGGAGCAGAACTTCTCCCAGCCTTTAGATAAGTTTGATTATCACCAGGCCAGAGCTCAACTGTTCATGTCCCTGAGCACCACCATTTGGAGTTTCATAGTTATGCATGGCTTACATATTAGCAGGGAAAATACTGGTCATTAAGGGGCCCAGGAGAGACAAAAAGCAAGTGATGCTATGGAGGGTTTGTTTTTCCCTATTCCAAATTTGTTTAGTCAAATTAGACTGAAGAGTTTAACGTGGAGCCTGGTGTCCCTGCTCACCGTTGCCACAGTTGCTGTTACCTTTTTTATGGTGACAGTGTGATATATGCTTCGTATAGCCAAGGTCACTAGCACCCTTAGGAGTGCAATGATTCCTGTAATTAGTAGTCCTTTACTGTTTCAGGTTGAGTGTGACAGATCCAAAAATCAGTGAAGTTCTATCTGTCCTAAGTATCCCTGGTCATACTTTTTTGCTTTTTGGAAGCGAAGCTTCAAGTCAGAGGGAGGTTTAAACAAGTCATCAAAACATTGCTTCAGGTTGTCTCTCTGAAGGTTGGGTTCGGGGGCCCTCCTTCACTCGAGTATGATGTGCCCTCAGAGTGATCCCCTGCAACCTCACGGCAGAGGGGGTGATTAGGATCACCAGGTGGTGTCCATTCCACCACCATCAAGAGTAAGCTGATCTTGTGGGCTGCCTATTTTCCAGGTTTTTTTTAGCTTTATCCAGTCTCCTGGCCAGAAAGGATGGTGGGCCAAATTGGTGGGTGCAGTCAGCACCTGGTTACCATATTCTATGAAAGTCTCATGTTTTCCTCTATCTGGAGGGCATATTGAATTATTCCATTTCAAGAGGGTTAAAGTGTCCTTTCTATCAGGCTTGGAGAATGAGTCCACCACATAAGTTCAGATATACTTTATTCCTTGGGGCTAACCACATATGGAGCAGGGCAATTGAGAGTAACTTAATCTAATTTTCTTGAGTCTCCTGGCATAGTTTGGTTAAAGTTCATTTTAAGGTCTGATTGGATCTCTCTACTTTCCCCAACGATTGAGGTCTCCAGGCTGAGTGCAAGGTCCATTTTATGCCCAGGGTACTTGGTATCTCTTTTGTCGCTTGAGACATGAATA
Source organism: Bos indicus (assembly GCF_029378745.1). NCBI lineage: Eukaryota > Metazoa > Chordata > Mammalia > Artiodactyla > Bovidae > Bos > Bos indicus. Next base: position 58,174,955 of record NC_091760.1, read on the forward strand.
TTGAAGCATTATCAGTTTGTAGGGATCTTGGGAGCCCAAACGTGGATATTATCTCTTTCAGTAATAATTTAGCCACTTTGGCTGCCATTTCAGTTCTAGTGGGGAACACTTCTACTCACCCTGAAAATGTATCCACTAGAACCAGAAGATACCTGAAGTTGCCCAATCAGTCTGCCAGTCCTTCCCAGGATATGTCCCTCTAGTCAGATGGATCTTATGTGGAGGCCTCCGATGTGTCTGACGTTAGGGCTGTTCATTGTACAGATGGAACATGTCTCAACTCTCCGACTGATTACACTTCGTGTCAGGAGTTACCAGGACCTCAACTGAACAAAGACCCAGGTTCGATCCCTGGGTGGGGAAGATTCTCTGGAGAAGGAAATGGCAACCTTCTCCAGTATTCTTGCCTGGAAAAATCCCATGGGAGGAGCCTGATAGGCTACAGTCCATGGGGTCGAAAAGAGTCGGACATGACTGAGCAACTTGACTTGACTGATTTCACTTCCTTCCTTTAGTGCGTTCCTTGATAAGCTTCCCTGATGGCTTGACAAGCTGCAGTTTGGGGAAAGAAATATTGCTCACATTCATTAACTAGCCATTCAGGGTCTCCTAGATCTCTTTCGAAGCCCTGTTTCTGGGCTTTGTCTAATCATTCCTTTATGTAGACTGGGAAGTAATTGGTTGGATCTGGCCTCTTAGGTAGGACCTGAGTTCTTAGATTGAGGTGTGGGCTATCAGCTCAGCCTTTGTGCAAAAGTCCCTAGGAGGTAGGCTTTGTGCCTCCATGACTTAGGTTTGGGAAGTCACTGCATATCCCACTAATCCTTTTCCCTCTTTCATAAAACTGCTCCCACCTGTGAACCATTATGCATCAGTGGGTGGAAAAGTCTCATTTCTCAGGTTGGGGCAACTGGAATAGATCATGCCTGTGGTTTCTTTACAATCATGCTCCATCCAGGACCTCCATTTCTGTGGGTAGCAGGGTGATAGGATCTAACATGTGACAAATTTTATGGTAGCCACTGTGTTGTCTAAAAACACAGGTTGAACTTCAATTGACCTTCCAGGGGACAGGCATCTGTTCCCTTAGAACTGAGCCTTGTATGGAGTCCATATAGTGACTGCCTGACCAGATGTTAACTTTCAGCCTCCTTTAACAGGATTGTAATAGCTGTTACTGCCCATAGGCAAGGAGGCCATCCCTTAGCAGTCTGAGCTAATTGTTTAGAGAAATAAACAACCAGTGCAGTAAGGAGTCCATTGCTGACTTTTTCTTTCAGTTCATGACAAGATTATACAGTGATTGAGAAGAGCATTTAGAAATTTTTTCAGCAACTTGTCACAATAATTTTAATTTCCCTGAAGCTATTCATAAAAAGAGAGGGGTTTATACTTTGAGCATTCATCCATTAGCAGTGAGAATTTTGAAAAACTATTTTTTTTACTTCAGGTAGTTTGAGGAACACTACCCTCACTTGCAGTTTTCCAGTCGCCCAAGCAATGCTCTTAATCCATAATTATGTGATGATTAATTCTGACCTTCCAATCAGTAATGCCTAGAGTGCAACATCAAGTACAATGTCCAATAAAAATAATCCATCACTGAATATCAGTATAATTTTTGTTTCTGTTAACTTTGAAAATTTCTCATTTTAATTTTTACAATCATATAGGATGGGAAAGAAAATATTACCTACATTTTATATGTGATTTTACTGAGTTCAGAGATAATGTGCCCTCTCAGAGATGACAATCTTAAGAGGGCCAGGAGAGGGTAGAAAGATTGTTTACTGAGTTAGTGATGTTGAAGAAATTGCTTTATCTCTCTGAGGTTTACTTTCCTTATCTGAAGCAAACAGATAGTAATACTTGCCTTGCAAGTTGAAGGCTCCACAAAAAAAAAAAAAAAAAAGAGAGAGAGATAAAGTGGTAATCACTTTAAAAATTGTATTATTTGTCCTTGTCAAAGATCTCTTCATTAGAACTACAGGTAAAACTATGGTATCTCACAAAAGTAGGAGTTTTTCCAGGGCCTGGCACTAATCAAATTTTCAATAAATATTAGTGGGATGAATGACTAAATGAACAAACACTAATTTTTTCTTCTGTACTGAATCCTTTTTAATGCTCATAGAACTTAACCAAGAGGAACATAATCCCACCAATTCTGTTCCCTATTACTATGTCACTTACTATTTCTGGGACTGTGTCCAAAGATACTTGGATTTTGGATACTCAGCTTTGCAATCTTCAAACTCATTTTAATTAAAGAACTCATTTTTCCAAACTAAGTTTTACCTAGAGCTCCATTTTTAAAGCAAACAATAAATATCCTGGTGACAGAAACAATGTGGTTTGGTTCTTGACTTACTTAGCCTCCCTTGGGCCTCACGATAGCCTCGGAAACACCTTCTTAGACCCCTAGGGCACAGGCTGAAAACCACTGTCTTTCTAATAATGGGCGGTATGAACACCTGGCAGTAGAAGCAGGCTTAACCAAAGTGACCGGACTGGCAAGAATTCTGTAAGTTAGAAAAAAATAAAAGGCAAGTTTATAGGCATTTAGAAGCATAATTATCTCTCCTGAAAATCTCTAAAAAGTGATGGCCCAAAATCAATGATTACATTTACCTTTGAAAGTCCAACCTATAGTGAGTCACCCATAACCTTCCTTTGTTCCACCCAATTATGCTTGCTACTTGCTTTAAGAGAAGTGCAAAATTTCCTGTTGAGTACTGTGGTTTTAGTTGTTTGGTTGATTTCATGACCATCCAGGGGTCAGCTTTACTGGAATTCAAAAACAGGAAAACACAAGAAACCAATGAAGAAATTACAAAGCTCTTGATAATCTTTGGACCTTACAAGAGTCAGGTAGTTGGAAATACTGATCTGATGAATCAGAAGAAGTGCACTTTTGGGGAAGTAAAATGAGATCTCTTCAGCAAAAAATATTTGAAAGAACATGTTGTAGCATGTCAGGTTAGGTTCCGGGCAAGACATCAAAGGCCCCAGGAAATTTGCCTTGGCTACAGTGGTTGGTACTGCATGGGGAGGTTGGGCAAATGAAGACTCTGAAAAGGCAGAGTCCCAAGGGCTCATCCACAATTCAGAGTGGGTTCATATTCCTCTTAGGTCAGCTGTTAAGATGAGGAGTTTAGTTTTAGCCTTGTTGAATTCATACAGAAGGTGGGGGTATGTAATTCATTCAAGAAAGTGCCAAAAGGTTGAAAGAATCTTTTCACAGCCATTTGTTCTAAGCTTCCTATCCAAATTCTCTTGTCTGCCTGGTAACAGATGCCCCTTATGTGCTGCCAGTTAGTAGCGTTTGAATTAGCAACTATTGCACTGTCATTCCATTTGTCCTCCATCATACATTCCTCTCTCTCTCTTTAACTGAAGAAACTTTAATATACACATTGGAAGGTTTTAATCTCACTGTAGACATTTTTTGGGTCCTGGAGAGAATAGAGCAGGTGGGTAGGAAGACACAAAATATTCTAAGAAACCTAGGAGAACATTTCTTTAACATCTGAGATAGTAGTTACAATTGATTTCATTTTTCCTCTGCTCCAAATGATCTTTTTTCTTCAAATCATGTGGGTTTGTACATCTTAGAGCAAAGCTGTACAAAATGACTTGTGACATAGAGACAGATAATGCAGGAGTTCATTATTGCCGCTTGACTTTCATCTGGAATAATCTCAGAGCAATTTGCAAGATCAGTATCACCTTCTAGCCATGGGTTATAAGTTAAATAAAATAACACTTTTGCAATAGCCATTTAGAGAGAGACAACGTCAACATTTCAGACACAAACTCTAAAATCATATGTCTGAACATCAACTATGATGTTCGTAAAGAAATTTGGCAAATACATCCTTGATTTGAAGCCATATAATATTTCATTAAGACTCGGAGGGGCTGGGGACTGTTTTTTTTTCCACCTCATATGTAAGCAAAATTTAGTCCCAGAAATGTTAATGGCTGTTGTAACTTCTGTTACTCGATCCCAAATTTCCATATTACTGACTCTTGAACTAGCCATTAAGTCAAGCCTTTACTCTACTGGGATTCTTTGCAGAAGTAAGATTTTCCACAGTCTTTCGTAGCACTCGTTTTCTATGCCCACATACAGAATCAAAAAGCAGGTAAAATTAGACATATTCTAGGTCTAAGAAAATTGAGCCTGTTTTCAGTATGTGGGAATTTCAAAACCAAGTCTATACTGTTCATGCATTTTCTGCTACCCTTAATATTAAGTTTTGAGGAGAAGATATTTTAAATTATAATATTAGTTGTCTTTTTGGATTATTCTTATTTCAACCAGAAGACGTTTAAACTTCATGTGGACTCAATAGAGACTCCAGATGTTGCTAGTTCTGTCATTGGGAGTGTTACAATTTTTAAATCATTTGCTTTTGATTACCTCCCTGGAAGAGGTAACATGGGGTGAGAGTGAGAGATGTGTGGGTCACAGGATCATGATAAAATGTTCATTTCCATATGGACAGCCAGAAAATGGACACTGGGAAAAAGTGATAAATTGCTTGATGGAATATCTTTTTTTTTTTTTTTTTTTTTTATGGACTGTCTTTTGTGGAAGCATTGTGTCTGTTGGGCATTTAGTAACATGAGAGGAAGTCCACTCAGGTGGAACAGAGAAGAAATCCTTAAAGATCATGTCAGATTTATTTTCATTCTCCTAGGCCAAGGGACAGAAGCCCAGAAGGGAAGAAGCAAACTGAGGTTTCCTCCACTAGAGTGAAGCAACTCATGTTGCAAATTATGCTACAAATTATTTATTACCATCATATAAAAAGATTTATATACTTTTGATGAAAGCCTAGGATGGGCTTGGGATCACAGGGAGGTGAAATCTTTGGGTTTCTTATTGACCTTTATGCTTCCCTCCTTTGGATCATAGTCTCTAAACCCAAGAAGATACATTTTACCAAAACTGACTCATCTTGAATGATAATGGGTATGAACCCCCCAAATTATGACTTTCTAATGGCTTTTCACAGCCATTACTAAAAATATGATAATTGTATTATATTGCCAAACTAACCAGAGTTTATACTGTTAGATTTCAGTTTGTAATACGAGCATTATGATCAGAAGGTTTTTCATGAAAGACCATATTCTTCCTATAACTTAACTTCAAAACGCATTCAGATATCAGAGTTGTCTGTGTGTAGTTACATTAGTGGCTTAGGGTCCCAGATTAATTACAGCAAGATCAAAAGTTTGATCTCAGAAGGTCTTTCTCAATTCCATGTCATTGCCAGGGTAAGAGCTACTTGGCCCTGAACTATGTAGTTTTTGCCTCCTTATAGATCAACAGTCCTGTAATCAATGCCCATAATTCTGCCTAGAGGTTTTACTTATGGATTCATTCAACAAATATTTGTTGAGCAATATGCTCCAACTATGCTCAGTACAGGGGATTAGAAGATAAATAAGAAGAAAGGAAACAAATATTTGAGAGGATAGGCTGTCCCAGACATTGTACCAACCAATTTACATGTAAGAGGTCTTAACAATGTACACATTGCCATCCCATTGATATTTTTTCTTTAAAAATAAAAGTCATTATTTTGAAAGTTAAAAGAATAATATATGATCATTATAAAGAGTATGGAAAATATAGAAATATACAAAGAAGATTAATGTCATCCATAATTACAATCCCTAGAGGAAATTATTATTAACTTGGGGAATCTTTTGTGTATGTGAATTAAGACTGTTCTGTGTTTGAAAAACTGTAGTGTGTTTTGAGATTTTTTTTTTTGGCAGAGTTGCTGAGGGGGATTAGAAACTAAAGCCTTAGTGCTAACTTTGCTGTTTGTATGACTTTGTGAAATTCATCCTCCTCCCCACTCTCACATCCATCCCACTTCATCCTCAGCTAGACAATTGCTCATCTTCCTTTAAGTCTAAGGACATATTTCTTTTGGGAGTTCTTCTCTTACATTCCTCCCACATATTCACCCACAAGTTAGGTTCCCCATTCTCTGCTCTGGGGCACCTCAACTTCTTCTATTAGCACTATTATAATTGTAATAAAACAATCAACTCCTATTCATTTAATGTACACTTCTCTTTTATTTATTACTATATCTTCACTCCCTAACAAAGTGTCAGGTATATAAAATATTCTTTGGATTAACTGAATGAATGAAAGGTTATGGTATAAAGATATTTTGGTTTTATAGGCATAAAACTTATGTCTTTGGTATAAAGACATAAAGGTTTTATAGACATTCTTTCAGGACCAGAGGCTGTGAAAATAGGCTAGGAGCCACTGCTCTAAACTCACATGCATACGTTCATGGAGCAGAGTGTATGTCAAGATGAGGAGCAATATGACACAATATGGAACCTTGGGGAAGAGAATAAAGAATATGCCAATGAACCTAATTTACATAATGGAGTAATTTTTGAAATCAGGTTTTTTTTTTAATTGTTTCATTTTCCTGTTGATATATACTATAACTTCCAAGACATGGATATTCTCATATGTACACAAATACACACACACAAAGATATAAAATTAACATTTAAAAATTATATTTAAGAATGCTTAAAGATTTTCAAATGCAAGAGTATCTGAAAATAATATTGTAACAGTCATAATCTCATACAATCCATCAAATACTTTACCAACAGCAACATAGAGAACCTAGAGATATGGGAAAGAATAAATTTCTTATGTGAGAAACACTTAGGACATTTTTTTTAAAAAAGTCTTCTTTAAAAGAACACTTCTGAGCAAATACTTTCTTGTGAAATCTTTTGCTTTTTGGCTGCTTTCTAAACCAGATGAGAAGTATCAGTTGGGAGGCCTACAGCCTGCTGCTGTCCTGCCCTGCCTACTGTCGTTGCCTCAGCATTCTTCACACTTTGTGAGTTTCAGAAGTGTCAGAACCAGCAGAGCCATTGCAGTTGCCTGGTCCAGCTCCATTGTTTTGCAGTTGAGGAAAACATAGGGAGGATGCTAAGCACTCATACCAATTGCTAGCAACTAGAACTCAGGCCTCTGGAGCCCCTGTCCCTTCAGTGTCCTTTGCCTGAATCACACAGTCTTCCACGACAAGCTGTCTTTGTATGTGTTTTGAGAAAGGAGGGTGAAGCAGTGTCCAGAATTTGAGACTGACTAGTCTCTTATGTGACCATGGCCACCGTTAGGCCAAAGGACCTAGACTCTCATGAATTTTAAAAAGCCAAAGGGAGTACAAAGTTCTAGCACAGAAATTAGCAAAGTATCTGCAAAAGAGCTTCATTCAGCTTGATGGACCTCAGATCTGTAGTCACTATTCTGAAATGAAAAAACAAAGTTACAGGAAAGGGATTTGGAATGACATTAACTTATTATTTAAATTGAATTTACAGAATTGGAGGTTCACCAAATTAACTTTTGGAGAGTATGTTTTTCACCTTCTTTAAAGAGTAATTTAAGAATATCTGCAATAATAAAAGTACTATTAAATGAAAAGAGAAGACCTCCTTACATGGGTACCACTCCCATTAAATTCATAGAAGAAGATAAGATACAGAAGCTGCACTTTGAAAAGAAGCAGTTGGATCATTTTTACCATTTCAATTACATCCTGTGGGATTTGAGATACAGTTGGAACTCCTGTAAAACATGCAAATGACTATCGGCTCACCACATATGACCTAATGAAAATGAATATATGTGAAAATAAGGTAGCCTATGATGAACAGCAATGCCCTGAACGAGGTTCTCCTGTGCTGAGGAAATGTGGAGAGCAGACTTACCTCTTTCTGTGAAGTAAAAATAGAGTTGAGGCTGGGCCATGTGCCTGGCCAGCTCACCCCTGGAACTCAGTGCATCTGGGCTCTTGCTTTACAGAGAAAAGCAAGGGATAATATAATCCTTATAGTCTCTGGCCACAGAGATCTTCAAACTCATTCTCAGTCTGTCAGGGTGCTAATCTGTTTTGAACATTCAGTCCTTCTTTCCAGAAAGTCTTTCCAGAGTAATCTGGCCTTCCTCCAAATTGCCAACACAGCCTGACTTCTGTGTTCCTTCAGCTGGATTCTCTTGCACATACATCTGGCTGCTTGGTTTGTTTGTTTCCCCACTAATTTAGAAGTTGCTTAACAAAAGTCTGACCCTTGGATATAATATTGGCCTATAATTTTCCTTTCTGTGTTGTATCTTTTTCTGGTTTTGATATTGGGGTGATGGTGGCCTCATAGAATGAGTTCAGACATATTCTTCCTCTTCAATTTTTTTGGAATAGTTTCAGAAAAATGGGTGTAAACTCTTCTCTAAATGTTTGATAGAATCCGCCTTTGAAGCCACTAGTCCTGGATTTTTGTTTTTTGGGGGTTTTAAAATCACAGATTCAATTTCAGTACTTGTGATCAACCTGTTCATATTTTCTATTTCTTCCTGTCTCAAATTTTGGGAGATTGTACCTTTCTAAGAATTTGTCCATTTCTTCCAGGTTGTCCATTTTATTGGCATATAGTTGCCTGTAGTAGTCTCTCATGGTCCTTTATATTTCTGTGGTGTCAGTTGTAACTTCTCTTTTTTAATTTCTGATTTTATTGATTTGAGCCCTCTTCCTTTTTTCCACAGCTGCCCACCTCCCCTTCATCCACCTCCCCCAACTTGCCACCCCAGGAGACCCTCCAAGATTCCTATAAAGTCACTGCTTTTGCCTTTGTCTGTGGTGTACCTAAGACCTTGTGTACATCCTCAAGAGTGGATCTCTGTGTCCCCTAGTCCCGTGGCACTCCTGTGATCAAGCCCCACTGGCCTTCAAGATCAAATGCTCTGGGGGCTCCTCCTCCCAATACCATACCCTCAGACTGGGGAGCCTGCATGGGGCTCAGAGCTCTCACTCCTGTGGGAGAAATTCTGCAATATAATTATCCTCCATTTTGTTGATTGTCCATCTGGGTGATATGGAGTTTATTTTGCAAGTGCACCCCTGGTTTCTTCTTTATGTCTTTGGATGTAGAATTTTTTTTTTTGGTAGATTCCAGTCTTAGCAAAATGGCTGTCTGGGGAGGCCTTACAAATAGCTGTGAAAAGAAGAGAAGCAAAAAGCAAAGGAGAAAAGGAAAGATATAAGCATCTGAATGCAGAGTTCCAAAGAATAGCAAGGAGAGATAAGAAAGCCTTCCTCAGCAGTCAATGCAAAAAAATAGAGGAAAACAACAGAATGGGAAAGACTAGAGATCTCTTCAAGAAAATTAGAGATACCAAGGGAACATTTCATGCAAAGATGGGCTCAATAAAGGACAGAAATGGTATGGACCGAACAGAAGCAGAAGATATTAAGAAGAGATGGCAAGAATACACAGAAGAACTGTACGAAAAAGATCTTCACGACCCAGATAATCACAATGGTGTGATCACTCACCTAGAGCCAGACATCCTGGAATGTGAAGTCAAGTGGGCCTTAGAAAGCATCACTATGAACAAAGCTAGTGGAGGTGATGGATTCCAGTTGAGCTCTTTTAAATCCTAAAAGACGATGTTGTAAAAGTGCTGGACTCAGTATGCAAGAAAATTTGGAAAATTCAGCAGTGGCCACAGGACTGGGTCAGTTTTCATTCCAATCCCAAAGAAAGGCAATGCCAAAGAATGCTCAAACTACCGCACAATTGCACTCATCTCACACGCTAGTAAAGTAATGATCAAAATTCTCCAAGCCAGGCTTCAGCAATATGTGAACCGTGAACTTCCAGATGTTCAAGCTGGTTTTAGAAAAGGCAGAGGAACCAGAGATCAAATTGCCAACATCCGCTGGATCATGGAAAAAGCAAGAGAGTTCCAGAAAAACATCTATTTCTGCTTTATTGACTATGCCAAAGCCTTTGACTGTGTGGATCACAATAAATGCTGAAAGAGATGGGAATACCAGACCACCTGATCTGCCTCTTGAGAAATTTGTATGCAGGTCAGGAAGTAACAGTTAGAGCTGGACATGGAACAACAGACTGGTTCCAAATAGGAAAAGGAGTACGTCAAAGCTGTATATTGTCACCCTGTTTATTTAACTTATAAATAAGCAGCGTACATCATGAGAAACACTGGACTGGAAGAAGCACAAGCTGGAATCAAGATTGCCAGGAGAAATATCAATAACCTCAGACATGCAGATGACACCACCCTTATGGCAGAAAGTGAAGAGGAACTAAAAAGCCTCTTGATGAAAGTGAAAGTGGAGAGTGAAAAAGTTGGCTTAAAGCTCAACATTCAGAAAATGAAGATCATGGCATCCGGTCCCACCACTTCATGGGAAATAGATGGGGAAACAGTGGAAACAGTGTCAGACTTTATTTTTGGGGGCTCCAAAATCACTGCAGATGATGATTGCAGCCATGAAATTAACAGACGCTTACTCCTTGGAAGGAAAGTTATGACCAACATAGATAGCATATTCAAAAGCAGAGACATTACTTTGCCAACAAAGGTTCGTCTAGTCAAGGCTATGGTTTTTCCCGTGGTCATGTATGGATGTGAGAGTTGGACTGTGAAGAAGGCTGAGAGCCCAAGAATTGATGCTTTTGAACTGTGGTGTTGGAAAAGACTCTTGAGAGTCCCTTGGACTGCAAGGAGATCCAACCAGTCCATTCTGAAGGAGATCAGCCCTGGGATTTCTTTGGAAGGAATGATGCTAAAGCTGAAGCTCCAGTACTTTGGCCACCTGATGCGAAGAGTTGACTAATTGGAAAAGACTCTGATGCTGGGAGGGATTGAGGGCAGGAGGAGAAGGGGACGACAGAGGATGAGATGGCTGGATGGCATCACTGATTCGATGGACATGAGTCTGAGTGAACTCCGGGAGTTGGTGATGGACAGGGAGGCCTGGCGTGCTGTGATTCATGGGGTTGCAAAGAGTTGGACACGACTGAGTGACTGAATTGAACTGAGTCTTCCTTATGGATGGTTGTTCAGTAGTTAGTTGTGATTTTGTTATGTTTTGTTGTGTATATTGATTGATCAGTGGTCTGCTCCACTTTACTCTGTGGTCTTCAGTCAGTTCAGTCACTCAGTCATGTCCAACTCTTTGTGACCCCATGGATTGCAGCATGCCAGGCTTCCCTGTCTATCACCAACTCATGGAGCTTACACAAACTCATGCCACCCAACCATCTCATCCTCTGTCATCCCCTTCTCCTCCCACCTTCAATCTTTCTCAGCATCTGGGTCTTTTCAATGAGTCAGTTCTTCACATAAGGTGGCCAAAGTACTGGAGTTTCAGCTTCATCATCAGTCCTTCCAATGAATATTCAGGACTGATTTCCTTTAGGATGGACTGGTTGGATCTCCTTGCAGTCCAAGGGACTCTCAAGAGTCTTCTCCAACACCACAGTTCAAAATCTTCAGTTCTTCGGTGCTCAGCTTTCTTTATAGTCCAACTCTCACATCCATACATGACTACTGGAAAAACCATAGGTTTGAATAGATGGACCTATATATGTGATCTATATAAGGAAAGCTGGATTCTACAGTTCAGTTCAGTTCAGTCGCTCAGTCGTGTCTGACTCTTTGCAACCCCATGAACCGCAGCACGCCAGGCCTCCCAGTTCATCACCAACTCAAGGAGTCCACCCAAACCCATGTCCATTGAGTAGGGGGTTATTGTACTTTCTCTAAGCTCACCTAAAACTATGGCTCCAATACAGACCTTGAGGAAGTAAGGGTTGTGGAACAAAGAATAAGAGAAGAAGATGATGTAAAAGAAACTCATTTACATGATCTATATTTATTCTCTCATATGATTGCAACCCATATAAAACGAGGCCTGGTTAGTCTTACTTTGAAACCAGGTGCAACCAAAACATTTAAATTACATCACTCTGACTCAGAAAGCTTTCAAGAATTTACTCGATCCTTTGTTGCAATTTTCTTAAAGCTTTCTAAAAATCCTCTTTAGACATCTTTTCTTCTCCCCAAGTTTCATATCACCGAGGCATCTTTCTTCAAAATTTAATGAATAAAATCCTCCATCTAGTTATATGTTGATAGATTAAAGAACAGGTTAAAGCTACAGAGAGGATCCTCCATGTACATTATCTCACTGTTTAGCTTGATGAATACCTATTGTTCTAAGTGCTGTGGGTACAAAAATAAATACAACACAACCCTTGCCTATTGATGATGAAACTGGCAGAGCAGGCAACATGATTAAGGGAGGCTGTATAGCTGGTAAGTAAAGACATCTGAGCTAGACCTACCTAGGACTATCTAACTTTTGCATCATTACTCTCTAGTTGTCTATCCAAGAGCTTGTTTTTCACAGATTGAAAAAATCTGAGCTATTTAGAGAACAAAAACAAAATATTTCTAGTTATACCCAATTAAATCCTTAAACTAGCTTAAAAATAAATTATAGCCAACTGGAATTGGACATAGCTTTCTATTTGCATCTTTACTGAGCTGAGCCTCTATCCAATAGTACTTTCTGAAAAGATGAAAATGTTCAGTGCTGTTCAGTATGGTAATCACTAGCCACAAGCAGCTACTGAGCCTTTGAAATATGGTTAGTACAAATGAGGAACTGAATAATTTATCTTTTCATGTTTTAATGAATTTAAATTTAAATAGCTATCTGAGGCTCTATCGTGTGGCAACACTGGGGATGACATGAGAATTTTCCATTTTTTAGTGGAGGAGAATATTCTTAACAGATAGAAAAGATATTTTACCTGCTTTGGTATTTTGTGGCTTGGAGGTAAAAGTTTAGTAGAAAGAGAAACAGACACATAAAGATGCTGTTAGGCAGAGCCCAGAAGAATGTAGCCTTTCACAAAACAAAATACATTCATGAAAATGGCCATCTTACATGCTGATCACTGGTAGCAAACAGAGACAGTTATACTTGCGCCTGAGGGGAAAATAAGCTTGTGCTTATAGAAATCTGAAACAGCTTGTTTATTTTTATCTATTCAAGCCTAGACAAATAACTGAATACAAATAAACTCTGTGGCCTAAAATTAACTGGTTGAATGTGGGAGGGAGAGAATTTACTCTTTTTCTCCTCTTAATAAAAGACAAGGAAACAGGAAACCTTAACTCTTTGGCCAGTACACACCAAGTAAATATTTCAGCCCTTAAAGATTCAGGTGTCTGCTCAACAGGTGGCAAAATGTTCTTTCTTAATTCTCATAATCCTCTGACCTGTATGTGGTAGTATCTATGGATTTTTCTAATAAAACACAGCTGCTTTTTCATATTCATCTTGCATTTCCACACTATTAAAATATCTAAACTGCTCAGTGTGATAAAATTCCACCATTAGCTGTGCTCCTACACTGAGTCTTCCCAGGAAATTTGGTGACCAAGGTCCTGATAGTTTAATACAAAATAGAAGTTTATAATGGGATCACTGACACTGGTTTTAATTCCAGTAGCCCACTCTGATACCATCAGGCAGAGGGCATTCGGATGCCAAGACTCATGAAGCTCTCAGGATGTCATAATTTTCTCCCTTAATTGTAAGGAATTACTCTAGAGATACGAGACACAACATACAGTAATACAAAGGTGTTGTGCTTAGTCACTCAGTTGTGTCTGACTCTTGTCAACCCCATGGACTGTAGCCCGCCAGGCTCCTCTGTCCATGGAGATTGTCCAGGCAAAAATATTGGAGTAGGTTGCCATGTTCACCTCCAGAGGATCTTCTCAACTCCGGGATTGAACCCAGGTCTCCCATATTGCAGGCATATTTTTTACTATCTGAACCACCAGAGAAACCCAATACAAAGGTAGCAGGATGTGAATGTTTAAAAGGGAAATTATTCCATGTTTTAATATGGAAATGTCACTACCTGTTTCCTGTTTGTCTTTGCTTCTCTGCATTGGGACAAGTGATTCAACCCATTCTAGGATGGAGGGAACTTTGCCCTTCATCTGTTCCCATCACTTTCCACCCCTAAGAAGGAAAGCAAACATTTTTCCTTCCCCCCAGGAAGAGTCTAATGACTAAGCCTTCCTACGCTGGAGAGAGAAACTAGTGTTTAGTTGCTAGTAATTTGGGCTCTGAATTTCATAGCTATTAAAGATTGATTGCATGAAACAAAAGTAAATAGTATAGGTCCTTTGGGCTTGATAGAGGGTCTAGGGCTGGAGCTCTGGAGAGTACTAAAATTAGGAGGTAGAGGCAGGAGAAAAAGGGAGTCATTGGATGGGGAGAATTGTCTGGGAAAAGGATGAGCTGGAAGGGGTGGAGAAAAGGGGCACTGACCTGGAAATAGAGGATGAATAATAGGGAAAAAGTACTAACTATGAGAAGAATCATAGTCCTCTCCATCTTCTACCCAGTGTTCACATAAATGAGAATCATCCCAAAAGCTGTATCTAGGACCAAATGGAGGGAATTTTTCTCCATTTGTACCAAAAACTCACTAAATTGACTTCCCAGTAGAAACAACAACCATTCTTGCCACTAAATTTTTCTTTGTTATTTAAAGTGACAATATATGGACTATCTTGCTGCTCTATCTATCCCAGGACACCCTAAGCCCAAGGGGCTCCCTGGATCCTTCTATGAGTCATGGGAAGCAATTTTAACTTTACTTGGGAGGGATGAATGGTACAAAGTTACTTCCTAAGCTGAGACATTAACTTTTAAGTGGAAAGCTCTACAATATAAGTAGACTGGATCACTGAATGCCTCTCTAGTATCCATTCCCTCTCCCATCTTCTCCAAAAAGATTCCAAATAATTATTAAGTATCAATTACTCCTCTTTTCAATCCACGTTACTTAGGGAAAACTGACCTTATCTCCAGTCAGGGATGAGTTCTTACTAGTTAACATGGAAAGGACATTTAGTTCATGATTGGAAGAGATGCTGTTACTCTCTCCTGCTGAACATGTATAACGAAACACATCACTCTGATTCCTAATGACGCCATTCTATAAATATAAGACAAACCAATCTTAGGTTGATGCAAATTGCTTTGACCCAGAGAGAGATGGAAAATATTTTCATGTTTGAAGACATGTTGAACCACTAAATCAGCCATTCCAGAAACACATCTTACCTATGGATTTATTCATTTCCTTATTATTTAAATCAATTTACTTGGAGTCATCTAGCATTTGGAGCTGAAAACTGGCATTTAAACCTTATTAGAAGAATTCAGGAAGCTGATGAGGAAGCTTACTTCTTTATTAAAATAAAACCCAGAACTTTCAATGATTAGCCAGAAAGAAAAACAATTTAGTGTAAAAAAAGATGGGTAACTAATTGATACTTTTCCAAGGATCTCACCTTCTGCATGGAGTTCTCTGAGGTAAGACAGTGTAGCTACCACCACTCTGACCTGCTGCTAAGTCACTTTAGTCTTGTCTGACTCTGTGCGACCCCATAGATGGCAGCCCACCAGGCTGCCCCATCCCTGGGGTTCTTCAGGCAAGAACACTGGAGTGGGTTGCCATTTCCTTCTCCAGTTTGACCTAGAGATGTGTAAATTCCCTATTAAGGTGAGATGTCAACACTGTCAATCTCAAACTTTAAAGAAGACTTTGTTGTATGCCCTGGGAGAAAAATAGGGAAATGAAACAAGAATATACCAATAAATAAAGTTTGACTTTTAAAGTACATAATGATGCCATAGCTAGCTGGTGCCTGGGTTTGCAGACCTTATCCTGTTTCTTGTCCTAATATCTGAGCTGATCCAGCTTCATATGTGATCCAGCTCAGGTTTCTAACTTCTTCCCTATTAGCCTCACATGGATGGCATCACTGTAAACTCTGCCCACTGGAGTTCCTTCTTCAGCCTTAAGAGTTCTATTCAGAACTCATATCCATTTCTGGATGTGTGTCTCAAGTCTGACCCAAGAACCCTCCACAATAGAATCAACAAGGATGACTGTATAAAGAGGAGATCCTGACCCTTCTGCAAAGGGATTATGATATGGTAAGTCTTGTGCGGCATCCAGGAATCTGTATTTAACCAATTTCCCAAGTGGTTGTGATCAAAATGAAAATGGAAAACATTGTTCTAGAAATATCTTTAACTTTCCCCCAAATTAGCAGTGGCTATCAATTATACCATCATGAAACAAACATCATATAAATGCAATTCCTCAAAAATGCATGCATGTATGCATGCGTGCTCAGTTGCTCAATCATGTCTGACTCTTTGTGACTCCATGGGCTGTAATCTGCCAGGCTCCTCTGTCCATAGGATTCTCCAGGCAAGAATACTGGAGTGGGTTGCAATTTCCTCCTCCACAGAAATGCATATTTAGTGGTTATTTTGAACTTTCAAATCTATCTTTTAACTACTATTCAACAAACCATTTTCCATTTATTTATTTTTTCCTTAAGCCAATCCAAACATACACTTTTACCCAGAAGAATAGGTACAATACTACAGAACATTTATTTTATTCTTGCCCTTAAAGAATTCTAGTTGAAGTTCAAATATACATTTCTGTATAAGAAGAGAATGTCATAAGAAGAAACAAATAAAAACATATCTCTGAGACCAAATGTGGACTGTCAGTGAAAACAATTTTATTTTTTCAATAAACTCTAAAAATTGCTAAACACACTCAGGATGCTAGCACATTAGCTCTTAAAGATAACTAAAAATAAAAAGGAGAAGTATTTCAAGAAGTAACCCATCCACATGTCAAGGTCACTCCTACCCACAACAGAATAAGAAAGTCCCTCCTGTTCCAGAATACCTTCTCCACCCATTTAGTCACCCATTTAGCCACCCACTGCTTTCCGTTTCCACATCACATTTCTTTAATTTATTAACTTTAGAGCCGCTGTAACTTCAAACCATTATGTAGAAGGAGTAGCAAATTGTGAACTCTTTCACTAGAATGTATGTAACAATTACTTAGAATTACTGATGTAATAATACCCAGGTCAGAAAAGTTTCAGATACGTTTCAGTGGATAGGAAGTTGTCTTTAAGTTGGATTCTGTTTATTTGAAGTCATATCAAATGAATCACAGGTAGGGCAATAGGGAAGTGAAACAGGGAAAGGAGAAAAGCAATATAGGGTTTGATAATAAGCAATTTATACTGTGTCAGCTGAGGCTTATCCCACGGGGGACCTCAGAGTTTTCTCAACCAAGGCATAAGGAGCTGGAGTATTTATTCATTGACTCCACCATTGTTTGAGGGATGCTCCAGGGCATTATCTCCTCCAAACACTTCCAGTGTTCCACTTGTATGGATCTCAGTGACTTGAGACTCAGGGGCTTGAAGGAGAAATCAATCAGTACATAACAAACTGATGCATACTGAGGGTACATGGGTTGGGTTCCAACAGTGTCTGCTGTAGTCTACCCTTTGCACCACTTAGATTCCCCTGGGTCCTGTGTTAAATTGACTCAGTCCCATCACTGATTCCTCAAGAAGGTGATTCATTAGAACTTAAAGATTTAAAAAAGACAACACTAGGTTGATAGGGCAAGATACAGGCTCCACTGGTACAGTTGGTCCCAAAGTTGTAGTTAATAATCATCATCTCCATTCTCTACTACTTGTTAAGCAATTTGGCTTGTCTTGGTTGCTTGATGTGGTAGCCTATACGTCATCACTGAGGGATCTGAGTCTAACCACGCTTTTGTTAGACTGACACTGCTTAAATTGCCTATTTAAGATTATCACCATATATGAAATCAATAAAAAGTGATCCATTGGATTTCCTGAGTTCTAGATTATTTTCCTCTCTTCTAGAATTAAATATTAACTATCATATCTCCTATCTCCGGATGGTAATCACGACCAGTTACCCCTGCCATTATAGAACTCTTTTTTTGCTGGTTGGTCAGCATGAGAAGTCCAAAATGATAATGTGGAAGTCATAACATTAGAATAGGGAATTTCAAAGAGAGGACTGAGGAGTCCTGGAAGTTCCTAAGATTATATTTCAGGGGTCTCATGAGGTTGACTATTTCCAACTACATAGCCCTAAGAAACCATATTTTCTTCATAAGCTTTAACTGAAATATCATTTCACAATAGTTTGAATGCTGAAGCAGATGTGACAATCCACCTGTCTTCTGTGAAATCAGAGATTTTCAAAGATATAAAAGAATGCCATTTTACCATTACTTTTTTTCCTTAGGGAATATTTGTTCTTAATTAAAATGTGTCATTCACTTAAACATGTAATGGGTTTGCAACTGTTATTTTTTAATACATTAATAAATAGTGTTAAAATTCTTTAGTGGGCAAAGAATCTGAACAGACATTTTTCTAAAGAAGACATACAGATGGCCAGGAGACATATGAAAAGATGCTCAACATCACTAAGCATCAAGGAAATGCAAATCGAAACTAAGATGAGATACTACCTCATACCTATTAGAATGGCTTTTGTAAAAAGACAACAAATGACAAGTGTTGGTAAGGATATGGAGAAAAGGAAACTCTTAGGTACTGTTTGTGGGAATGTAAATTGGCCTTAGAAAGGAGGTCATCTTGTTAGTCAACAGCAGTACCATCATCCCCTAGCAAAGTGCTCTAGCAACTGTGGACAAGGAATGTTGCCTGCCATTACAGTAAACGAAGAATATTGTCTACCATCCCAGTTCTTCAAATCATTAAACACTGCAGCTGCCACTGACAGTACACCCTGAGGAGAATTTAGGATGGAGAAAAACAGAAAGCATGCTATGCTTTAGATACTGGCCCTAGATAGTTAAGATCCATAGTTAAGGAATAATTTCACCAGACTCTTGAGTCTTTCTGTATGTAAAAAAGAAAATCATTAATTTGAGATGTTTGTTCTTGTGGTAAACAGTAATCTTTTTATGTTCAACTACATTTTTTTGTTCCAGCCAGCCCAAAACTCCTATATATCTTGGCTTCTCCCTTACCTCTTAAGAGCTATTTCTCTGAGCCCTGTGAGAGGCTGTCTTCCAGGTTATAGTCCTCAGTAAGATCCCTGAATAAAACTTAACTCAAGAAGGGGCTTAAGACAGCAGAATAGGAGTACATGGAGCTCATCCCCCAACAAGCACATCATGTTGAATAATTCTCATGAAAAACTAACTGGAAACTGGCACAAGAATTCCTGTACAACCAAAGTTGTAAGAATGACCTCCATGTAACCAGGTAGAACAGGGGGGATAAAGGGCATTTGGTCAGGAGCTGTGCCTCTGTGAGGGATCAGTAAGGAAGAGAAATTAACATAAGGCATTAACAGGAGAAAAACAAAAGTTTAATAGTGTATATACTTATATATGTGGAAGAGACCCAGGAAAACTGAGTAACTCTCCAAAATGGTCGAAGCCAATGCTGTAAATGCCATCTTCAGCTAAAGAAAAAAAGATATTGGGAGTAGGGAGGTAATTATGGGAGATTACCAGGAAAAGCATAGTAAACAAGGTAGAATTTAAATTCATACCTTCACCATTGGTAACACTTTCTACAAATTTAGATTTCCTCCTCTTCCTAGTTCTTGCTGCTGCTGCTAAGTCGCTTCAGTTGTGTCTGACTCTGTGTGACCCCATAGACGGCAGCCCACTAGGCTCCCCCGTCCCTGAGATTCTCCAGGCAAGAACACTGGAGTGGGTTGCCATTTCCTTCTCCAACGCATGAAAGTGAAAAGTCAAAGTGAAGTCGCTCAGTTGTGTGCGACTCCTAGCGACCCCATGGACTGCAGCCTACCAGGCTCCTCCCAACCCAGGGATCGAACTCCGGTCTCCTGCATTGACGGTAGATTCTTTGCCATTTGATCCACTGAGGAAGCCTACATCTCTATTTAGGTCTTCTCAATTTTCTCTTAGTGATGTACCATGTGTACTTGAAAATAATATGTGTATTGTAGTGTGTAGCAACAATATGTGTTGACAAAAAATCAATCAGTTGATCTAAGCAAGAAATGGACGTTTTAATTCCAGTCAAATTGAGGAATATAACC
Source organism: Bos indicus (assembly GCF_029378745.1). Classification (NCBI taxonomy): domain Eukaryota; kingdom Metazoa; phylum Chordata; class Mammalia; order Artiodactyla; family Bovidae; genus Bos; species Bos indicus. The sequence goes on from NC_091760.1 coordinate 58,194,844, forward strand.
CAGGTCACCATTCCAGAAAACTCTGAGAATTGTTCCATATATTAGAAGTCAAGGCACAGTTATATAAGGATTTAATATTTACAACAATGCCATGTGTTAGATGGAATTATTTTACAAATGAGAAACTGAAGCTGAGAAAAGTAATGTCCTTCAATGAATAAAGACAAAGCCAAGATTCTAACCATAACAGACATTAGATCCTGGACTGGGAGCAGCTTTGTGGGATAGGTTTTGCCTGCATCACAGACTCATTTTCCACAAATGCTCTGTGGAGCATATCCTTCAGAAATCTAAATTCTGTTCCCAGACTGTCCATAAACTGGGTGATCAAGGAAATGTCGTTCAATCCAATTTCAACTCCTTGGCACCCAGGCAAGGACTGGAACAGGGTTCTCATGGGGACTCAGGATCACCTCTTGTGGGTCCTCAAGGGCAGGCTCCTGTGCCTGTCCTGGGTGCTCCTGTGCCCCACCCTTTAGGATGAGTAAGGGGAGGCTCTGTAGCATCCCTTTCACTTCACACTGCAGCTGGCTGGGCACAGGCTGGCTGTGGAACAGCAAGGATGGCTCAATTCATAGGGCCCAAGAGAAAGCGCTAACCTTCCATGTGAAAACTCAGGGCCCCAGGTGGCCTCCCTTGGGACTAACGTTCTTTTTAGAGTGGACCATTTTTCTGGCTTACAGTATTCTTGGTTACAATTTATATTGACTCAGCTGCAAGCACTCTAGCTGACACAGCTGTGTTGTCAGCTGAAGACTGTTATAAATGTAATGATATATAAGCTTTGGTCTGGGTCTGTGTGGAAAATAAGTGAGCAAAAGCCCCCTCTTCAAAATTACATAGGAGCCACAAATCTACTGGTAGGAGACTATTACTAAACCTAGATGTCGTCTGCTGTTCAGTGCTTTACTAGCCAGGCTTCACATTGTGCCACTCAAGTTATTCCTTCTCACAAATACCCATTCTACTAACTCATGCCCCTCCACCCTGCTTAATACACACCTGTGAGGTCCACGGGTGCAACAAGAGCACCTCCATTTTGTAACAAGGTAACTGAAGTCTAGACAGAAAGAGTAACTTGCCCAAGGTGAAGCCAGACCAAAACTCAGAAGTAGGAAGTCCTTGCTGGGTGAACTTTGCAGTATAGTATGGCATGGGAGGTGAGACTCTATGGCCAGTCCATGTTGGCTTGCCTCCTAATTCATACTGTAAGATGAGAACAGCAGGGATGTTCAACCTTTGAGAAATAAATACTCTTCTTTCTCTGGACTTTCTGGAGATCATGTGTTTGATTCCTGTGGCTTCTATAAATAATTATCATAAACTTACTGGCTGAAAGCAACAGATGTTCTTTCTCTCACAGTCCTGGAGGGGAAAGTATGAAATCCAAGTGTTAGCAGCACTGATTTCTTCTGGAAGCTCTGAGGGGGAATCAGGTCCAGGTCTCTCTACTAGGTTCTGGTGGCCACCAGCAATTATCAGTGTTCTTGACTTGCAGATATATCCCTCCAGTCTCTGCCCCTGCCTTCACATCACCTTCTCCACTGTGCATGTCTGTCCTCTGTGTTTTTCATAGGACACTTGTTACTGAATTTGGAGCCCACCCAGATAATTCAGGATAAAATCTATATTTAAATATATATTTATATATCTAATATTTAAAACCCTTAAAATAATAACATCTGCAAAGACTCCTTTTCTAAATAAAATCATAGTCACAGGTTATAGGGATAAAGACATATACCTATCTTTTTTGGTGGAGTGTGGGCAGCTTTCACCCCACTACAGATCCCCTATGTCCTATGCCTTTGAATGTGAATCATCTTGATCTTGCTATAGGCTGGAGCTGAGTAGAATACCAGAGTTTAAATTAATTTAAGTAAGAAAATGCTTATGGAGTTTCTACTAAGTGAAAAGAAGTTAGGAGTTGATAACTTGTTTTTAAGTTACCAACTGAAAAAACTTGTTCTTTTAAGTAACCTCTCACTGCCCACCTAACTGGAATCTACTAACAGGTATACAAGCAACTGACCCAGGTCACTAGTGAGGTGCAAGTGCAGTAGCAGACATTATACCATCATCCTTTTGGAAATGTAGTTAGCATATATGAATAGTTTTAACAACAACAAAAAGTCGCCTAAAGTCCCACTCACAGTTAAAGGAAATGCCATCATTTCCTTTGACTTTGGTGTGGACTCACAGTAATGTCACAGAGAGGTCACATTACAGGAAATGAGCAGAGTTAAGACTTGTCAAACTTGACCCTTTGAAAGGATTTTGCGTGGTAGTTATCAGAACTTTGGCCAATTTCAACTCTGAATGCTGTGGCCAGACACTCTTATAGGAATGTGGAGCTCAGAAAAACCATTCACTCTATCAAGTAATCAACATTCTAAATAATTCCCAAAAGGCATTATGTTTGAAGAATTTTGGAGAATCCAAAGATGGGGCTCAATCAATGAGCTCTATAGAATAATTGTTATTTCCAATATTCCTTCTCATGAAGCCTAACAAGCCCCTAAAAACAAGGACCAGTTCCCATATGGCTATCCATTCTCTCCTAATCAAGAAGTCTCCCCATTTCAGTAACATTTTCTATCAATAGGGATTTCAGGATTAATGCACTAAGCCAAGACCCTAAACCACCAGAATTTGTAAGGTCACCAAAAAAATTGTTTTAAAAATAAAAAAGTGCTAAATGCTTTTAATTCCATTCCATATTTCATTCTGTTACCTCAGGTATAACATTTGGTGTATTTTTCTTCCTGTTATTTTGAACCCTCAGTTCAGGAAGACTGTGCAGTTTTACTGATATAAGCAGATGCTGTTCGATGTTTTCTTAATGTAGCAACTTCTGAAAGAGAGTGTTTGTGTGAACAGAAGAGAAGAAATAATAATTTGTACCTTTATGGATGCATGCTCCTCAATTTTGCAAGAAACATTAGTAAAGGTTTAGCCTATAATTCTGGAAGAATAAATCTTAAAAGCAGGACTTAAGAAAGCAGTGTGTTCTGCCACGATTCTGCTGGCATGGCCACAACTGAGATGAGAGCCTGGGACTTCTTGGTTTAAGCTTTGCAACGAGAGAAAGAGAGGCAGGGGTGGGCGTGGGGGGCTCGGAAGAGATGGGGAGAGGGAGAAAATATGAGTGAATGAACATGAATGAGAGAATCATTTGAGTTAAGTTAATGTCTGGCCTAATTCAAGCCTCAGCTTGCCAAAGCAGTCAGCCAAGGCTACGTGTTTCAGAGAGAGGTATCAGGATGAATGCACCCACAAACAAGATCTTGATTCAGATTCCAACTTAAAATTGCATTTCCAGACATAAGAGGAAGGTGGCCTCCTGGTTGATTCTCCCTGCTATTGTCACGACCAGAGTTTTTCTGGTTCTCATACATGCTTAATTGGTTGGTCGCATTTGGTTTAAGAACACAAATTCACTAGATGTTTATATCCTTAGAATGGTTGTGGGAAATCCAGGGCAGTATTACACCAGATGGGAATTTGCCTTATAGTTATCACTCTCTCTACAGCAATGCATTGTTTCCCCCCAAAGTAAGTCTATTTATGCCCTTCACAGACTCCCTTACAATTCTTTTTTTGCCCTTCTCTCATGTATGCAAACGGCTTCCAAACTGTCACCTGAAGATTTCTCTACTTAGGATGGTTTATCCCCAAGAAAAGTCATGAGAATATGGGAGACTTACCCAGACTCTGACTACTTTTCCCATCTAGGGTATGTTCCCGACACCATCATTATACTTAAAGCCACAGGAGGAGCATTCTTATGCATGTGGCACTGCAGCTTTATTTACTTAGTAACACTTAACCATATATCTTTTCAAATGCTTAGTTTTCTTGCAACACTTTTCAGATGCTTTCATGCCCTCAGATTTGATTATTCGGCCCACAGACTATGTGTTCCTTAGACCTGTCTGGGACCTTTGCTTTCAGTCTCTTGTGTCTAAGGGAAAATCAATAAGTCTTGGGCCACAAAGAATGATTTCCTTTGTCAAAAATTATCCTGCAGAAAATTGGAACAGGCTATCAACATGTTTCTCCTTATTGTACCTTGAGGGCCAAACTAGCCCACACAGAATAAAACTTTTTAAAAGATCAAGCTATAAGTGCAAGCGAGAAGTACTTGAAAGAGATGTAGGGAGGAGCAGAAGGTGGTGGTTTCATTTGAACAAATTATCATGTACCATTTTGGTTAAGGCACATGTGCTTCCTTTTCCTCTGCTGTGTTCATATTGGTGAGTTTTTCTCAGAGGGCAAGTGTTAGTCTAGGCAAATGTCTTCTTGGATGACCTTTAGATTCAAGTAGCAGGAAGACATGACTGCTCAATGTACATGTGAAGATGATAGCAATGAGAAGGTAGTCCAGAACTGAGACTAGTTAAAAATAACATTGTGAAAATGAGTTTTGAGGTCAAACCCAACTTCTCTGTTTTTGTAGCCCTCTTCCCAAACTTTCTTGGATCCGCTTTATCATAGCACGTTTTTATTACAAATAGTAAGCTGCCCTGTGGTATTTTGTCCACATGCTAAAGCAATTAGAATTACAGTATTGGAAGAGCTATTGCATCGCATGTCCATTGCACCCTCTTAACTGACTCCTGTGTACTTGGGAAGAATTCCCACTGCTCTTGCGAGTCTCTCTCACACAGTGTGCAGGGCAGGACCCAAGAGTCTTTTCTCTCATAGGTGAGAGAAAACTGAGGGTCTACATAGAAGCTTTCTCTTTTATCCAGGCTGCTGAGAGAGCCTTATGAACCTCAGGGGTAAAATTTTAAAATTTAAAGCAGTGGTGAAACCTTAATGCTTATCAAAAACCAAAGCAAAGCAAAACAAAAATCTACCTTTTTTATTAATAACTTTCCTGAACTGAGATGGAGTGATTCTTTACGAAAAGCCATAGATTGTGAAAATTAGTTTGGTGGGTGGAATTCAGCATTTTTTAAGTGAAAGAATAGAATAAAGGAAAACATCAAAGTATACAATAGATGATACAGGTAGATTTTCAAAGGGGCTTTTTAAAATGTGTGTGTCTGTGTGTCTTTGTAAGGCAAACATTTTCTCCCTGATCACAATCGGAAATAGTTTTGTTTTTTTTTTTAAAGTGGCATTTCCAACTCCAGGGGACCATTCCAACCCAGGGATTGAACCCACATCTCTTGCGTCTCCTGCACTGCAGGCAGATTCTTTACTGCTAAACCACCAAGGAAGCATTAAAAAGAAAACAAAACCATTGAGATAGGAACCTGGCTTGAGAGTGGACTGACAACTAGAGGCTTGAAAGAAGCCGATTTGGAAGAGTAGGGTTGTGATGGAGAAAGGTGGATGCTTGGGCAGGTACCAGAAATAGGGTGGTCCTTTGCCATTCGCCAAACTCACACAAGCACCACACCCATATACACGATTTTTCTATCCCTAACATCACTCTCCTAAATACCTGAAAACTCCCCAATTGCTGCCCCTGACATAACTGCCGAAGACTCTACTGTTTGTCTGAAGGAGTCTTCTTGGAAAATAGCAGTCCAGATGAATGTCCTCATGAAGAAGATCAAGAACACCCTGAGACTTCTGATTCTTTCCTGGACTGGTGTAAACAGTTAATGAAGGGGTGATCAACCCAACTATTCTTTAACATAGCATCCTATTTTAGTGTCCCACTTTGAAATATTTAAAGGAATAACTTCATAGATAGACAAATCGCCCCTTTTTAAGTTAGATAATAAGCAATTATATTTGAGAAAATAAGAAAGTTTATTGAGAAAACCAAAGTTTAGTGTTCTTAATCACCTATATCACTTGTTCTACAAACACTGTCAATGGTCTCTGCTAAAGAAGAGTGCAGTCAAAACACATCCACTGCACAATTCTCTCTAAATTGTGCAAGAAGTGTGCTTGTGTGGCTCCTTCACCCCATGATTGATCTTAGACGGTACCTTAGAAAGGCTGTAGTCCAGGCAGCTGAGCTAAAGCCACAAGCATCTCTTCTAAGTCTCCTCATCTGGGTATGCTTGACATTTTCTCACCTTTCTTGCCAACATGGAAACCTCACAGAGTGTAAGAATAAGGTTAAGAGTTTTGGGGAGAGGGTAACTGAAAAGCATGCAGCTGTGGAGACAGTACTGGTACGTTATCAGTGGGGGTAGGCGGCTGCAGCGGCTCACTGGGTCTTGTCAGCTGCATGGGCTGCTCAAACCCTCCCCAGCACCCTTCCTCTTCCTATGGGAAGACTTCTTCCCTTTCTTTGAAAATCTCTCCTGCCGTTGCTTCTCTGATCTCCTACCTAGGATGCTTTCCTGTAATTTACCTGCACTGAGGTGGCTGTTCAGTGCACCTCAGCTGGGAAACCTCCTTCAGTGACCTTTGCTTCTTTTATTACCATCTGGAAGTTTAATTTCCGCAACTATTTGCCTTAATGTTGATCTACCTTGTGACATATTTAATTGTAAGCACTTCAGTCCCAGGGGCACCAAGAGGGCTGGCTGCTGGAGTGCCTCTTAATCTAGGTGGTGATTTCAAGGGTGTGTTCACATTGTGATAGTTCACTGAGCTGAACACTTGGCCATTTCTGCATTTCCTGTACGTATATTTCAGTAAAAGGGTTTTAATATTCCTATCTTGTCCACTAGACTATATCCTGAGGACAGTAGTCTCCATTTATTCCCTAACTTCCAGCAAATGCTTGACACTGAAAGAGTTATCAGGAGGCCTTGATTTAAATGTTAGTGACCCTTGTTATGGAGGCAACAAGGTCCAGTAGAATAACACTAATCTAGAAATATAGAGACTTGAATTCCAGTCTTGGGCCTATCGTCATTTACATAAACTAATTTCGGCAAGTATTTGGCCTCTCTAGATGTCAGCTTGTACAACTGTAAAATAGACCCCACTGTACCTGCCTTCCTGACTTTACAAGAATTCCTTTGAGAGATTAGATGAAGTCATGGTATAAAATTATCTAAAAATGGAAAATGTCAGACAAACATGGGGTTGGTTTTGTCAGGAGCCTCCCGCGTGCATCCGTGTCTCCTGATCTAGACTAGATTGCAGGCATCCAGAGATGGGACTTTGTACCTGTCTTTGTGCTGTAGCCATTTTATATCATAGACGATCATTTTAAAGGAATGTCCACTCTTCCCCCAGCCTGGCTCCCCAAGTCACCTCAGAGAGCCTTGTAAGTAGGCTCAGGGAGAGGTGTGTTCTGAGCATTCGGACATCTTTCAGTGAACTGCCAGAATCTGAGCATTGCAAGAGCTGCTTCCATGGAAATGTGCTCTGCCCCATAGCAGACCCCTTTCTGTGTCTGGATGTTAGCGAGAACTGGGAACACGCATCCAAAATGGCCTCTGCCAGAATGCTATGGGTGCAGGCTTTCAGATCCACAGTCAATAGACATCAGTGTGAGACCCACTTTTAGCCACTCTGCAGTTCAGTCTCACAATCTAAGGCCAAGCCTGATCATCCCCACCTTCTACGCTATCCATCCACTCCCCTTCAGGCACACCCTCCTCAGGTTTATTCTTCACTCTCTGCACTTCCGTACCCACTTCACCCTCCTCCTCCTTCCTGACTTCACAACTTGAAGGCTGCTACTCAGCCTTCTTGCCTCCCCACCTCTGCCTCTCCAAACCTCCCCACTCTTTGCTAAGGATCCTGATACAGCCTTTTCACATAATTTATGAAATTGTTGTTCATTCGCTCAGTTGTGTCCAACTCTTTGCAGACCCATGGACTGCAGCATGCCAGGCTTCACTGTTCTTCACTATCTCCCAGAGTTTGCTCAAACTCATGTCCATTGAGTCAATGATACCATCCAACCATCTCATCTTCTGTCATCACCTTCTGCTCATGCCTTAAATTTTTCACAACAACAAGATCTTTTCCAGTGAATCAGCTCTTTGCATCAAGTGGCCAAAGTATTGGAGCTTCAGCATCAGTCCTTCCAATGAATATTCAGGGTTGATTTCCTTAAGGGTGACCTGGTTTGATCTCCTTTCTATTCAAAGAACTCTCAAGAGTCTTCTCCAACATCAGAGTTTGAAATCATCAATTCTTCAGCGCTCAGCCTTCTTTATGGTTCAACTCTCATGTCCATATGTGATTACTAGAAAAACCATAGCTTTGACTATACAAACCTTTGTCAGCAAAGTGATGTCTGCTCTTTAATACGCTGTCTAGGTTTCTCATAACTTTCCTTCCAAGGAGCAAGCATCTTTTAATTTCTAGGAGGGCTGTAGTCACTGTCTCCAGTGATTTGGGAACCCAAGAAAATAGTCTGCCACTGTTTTTGCTTTTCCCCCGTCTATTTGCCATGAAGTGATAGGACTAGATGCCATGATCTTAGTTCTTTGAATGCTGACTTTTACAAAGAGCCCCACTCTAAGCAGAAACCACAGTTTGAGCTGCACAGTCCTGTATGTGTATCCCTACAGAACTTTGTCCAGTCAGTTTCATTGCCAGTTTGTCTTCTGATCAGAGCTATATCTTCTACCAGTGTCAGATAGACAGTGGGGGCAACCTACAAATAAGTGTTGTGAAAATAAAACCATCAGGGGGTTGAAAGAATTCTTATGCTAACCTGACTCTGAAAACAGAATGAATGAGGTAACTACATTTTAGAGTCATTGTGCATTTGCCTGTTGAATCATTCTTTGAAGTCGTTCTGATTACAACATTAACTATGAATTCATTTTCCATCTGTATAGGAAACCATGATACACGGTAATGTGAGCAATGCCTGTATTTAACTCATTTAGAAATGCTGGAATTCACGTTTTGGCATGCTCCAGCAATAACGGACTGAGAGATGCTCATTTGTAGACAAGCCTGCCATGGAGGCATGAGCGGGTCCTAACAATGTCAACTGTTAGAATCAGCCATTGCCAGAGATATGTGAAATACAAATAAATAATTTTCTCAAAGGGTTTGCAATAATGCCCTATTCCAATGAAACTCTGAAAATTTTTGATTAAAATAATTGTATTGTCATCCCTGAATGTATAGTCCTTACTTTAAGGTCTTCATCAAACAACACAGAAATTCCTTTGATTCTTAGAAATAACGGCTGTTTCTACAGAGGGAACTGGTGGTTTCCAGGACAATGTCCAGGGGTAAGTTGTAAACCACAGGGTGGAAGCTCTACACTATGAGCTGGGTAAGGTGCCAGTTTCACTGAACATGAACACGAGCACATAAGAGCAAGTGCAGGTCACTACCTCTCTGAGTTGCCTCTATTTTTATCTCTAAGAAAGGAAGAATTAAACTTACTTCTTAAGGTGGAATTAAACACGGGGCAGCATACACATATGTTTTAGGACTCTGCTGCTCCCAAGGGGTTAAGGGGGTCAGGGTAGGGGGTACCCCAAGGAAGAGAATGAGGATGAGCTTGCCTGCTCTGATTCTCCCAGGAGTGAGTGGGATGCAGCTTTGCATCTACTTTCATAAAGGGAATTATACGGGAGAAATATTCGCCTCAGAAGAAGAGAGCAGAGTTACACCTCTCCTCAGTTCATGGCTCCCAGTCATCACCATTCTGGGCAAGGCCTTCTCTCAATTTGTTAGGCTTTGTTTTATTTATTTAATACATTTCCTTTTCATATCTGACTTCTATTTGCCCCCACCTCACATCCTAATATGTACTTGGATGTATATTAATACATTTGAAATTTCATGATGCTATATCATCTTTGTACACATTTTAAGTATGTATGAAAGTATATAAATATATATGATACATGACAGTGAACTATGGAGTTCGTTCTTTTTCTTCTTTTTTTACTCAGTTCTATGCTTTTAGGACTTGCCCATGTGCTTGATGAACAGTATCCCTATTCATCTAGTCATTTCCCAATGATGGATACAGAGATAGACCATGCAACCTAATGCTTAGGAGTGCACATGTGGGAGCCAGACTACCTGGCATCATTTCGACTTACCAACTGTGTGAACTTCGACCATTTACTCCACCACCCCATACCTGTGTTCTCATTTCTAAAACAGAAATATATGGAATTTAGAAAGATGGTAACAATAACCCTGTATACGAGACAGCAAAAGAGACACTGATGTATAGAACAGTCTTTTGGACTCTGTGGGAGAGGGACAGGGTGGGATGATTTGGGAGAATGGCATTGAAACATGTATAATATCATATATGAAATGAGTTGCCAGTCCAGGTTTGATGCACGATACTGGATGCTTGGGGCTGGTGCACTGGGACGACCCAGAGGGATGGTATGGGGAGGGAGGAGGGAGGAGGGTTCAGGATGGGGAACACATGTATACCTGTGGTGGATTCATTTTGATATATGGCAAAACCAATACAATATTGTAAAGTTAAAAAATAAATAAATAAAAAGAAAAATGAAAAAAAAATAGAACAGAAATAGTAAGAGTGTCTATTTATGTAGAGTACTGAGAACATGCAAAGGACAGAGCCCAGTAAACATCCAGCAAGCATTAACCATCACCATCATCAATTCCCACACCTAGTGGTGCATAGAACACCCTCATATGCATCCCTTAATGAACCTGTGCCTGAGTTTCTTGGGGCTGGGTCACAGGGCGTAGGCACTCTTAATTTCACCAAGTACTGCCAAATTGCTCTCCAAAATGACTGGGCCAGTCTACAGTCCCACCATCAGTCCCTGAGGGTTCTGGGAAAAATTTTCTCAGCCAGTGAGAGCACAGATTTTAACAAGTCTCCTCTCTAGCTGCACTGACATAATCTGTCTGGGAGACTTCTGTCCAAGTTGGGTGGAGAAACAGCTCTAAGACGTGTGGCTAATTTAGAAGTCTCTCCTGTTCTGCTCTCCAGAGCCCTAAACTCTGTGGCACTTATCAAACAGTAGGCGCAAGCCTTGGAGGTGGCTGGATATCAGAATCATCCTGGAGGGGTGCAGTTCAAAGTGCTTTACCGGGGGATTCTGACTCACACGCCCTAGGAGAACATGCAGCACTCACTCCCTAACCCCAAGTAAGAGTCCTGCCCGTGGGAGCCACTGTGCTGATGGACGGACGTCAGCACAGGACAAAAGGTGGGGAACCCTGGGGGAAAGGCAGGCCTGCAATGACCCAGGGCCCTGGAGTTTTGGGAGGCTGCAGGTTGCCGATGCAACCTAATGGAGTGGGAAGGTCCCTTGTCCAGAAAATTCTCCTACTGTCAGACATATCTCTATAGCCTGGATAATACCAGAAATGTCACTACTCCATTCAGTCTTTAAATTAAATCCATATTTTCTCTTGATGACTATGCTCTATCAACACGTTACCTGGGCTCTGTTGCCTACAGCCCAACACCTGCTTGTGCCCAAAGTGTAAGCATCTAAGGTGGGAGTCATTGAGGGACTTAGAGGTTTGGTAACAAAGTATGATCAATGTTTGATAGATTTGGTAGATATGTGTCCAGGCTCCTCTCTTAGGGACTGTGAGTACAGCTCCAGAGGAGATTCTGAGGCCCATGGAAGGGTGTCATTTAAATTCATCCTTGCGCACACATCATCATAAAGATAATAAACCCTATATTTAATAACTGCCAGTTTGAAAGCTGATGTTGGGGGTAGGGTTTGGGTATAGGAGGAAAAGGCAGAGACTAGATTGCAAAGGTAGGAGAGGTTGGGATGACGAAAACCAAAAGCACCGAAAGAGGCTGAGGCTTGAGAACTGTGTCCAGATGCCAGAGAAGGAGGTTCTGTGCCAGTTTCCCCTCATCCATGATTTCTCCCTTATAGCATATGCCATCCTCATCCCACTCCTACATCGGGAAAATGGGGTTGAAGCCAGACCCCATGGCATCTAGGGGAGGGAAGGCATCTTATATTTTGCCTCCCCAGTTTGGTGCCTAATTGTCATTGATGAGTGTCTTTGTCTCTTCCCTCTGGAACCAGACCCTGTGGATCCAGCTTCCATGGCTCAGTCGTGTCCAACTCTAGCGACCCCATGGACTACAGCCTACCAGGTTCCTCCGTCCATGGGATTTTCCAGGCAAGAGTACTGGAGCGGGGTGCCATTTAACCAAGAATACCATCATACTTCAGAGAAGGCAATGGCACCCCACTCCAGTACTTTTGCCTGGAAAATCCCAAGGACGGAGGAGCCTGGTAGGCTGTAGTCCATGGGGTCGCTAGAGTCGGACACGACTGAGTGACTTCACTTTCCCTTTTCACTTTCATGCATTGGAGAAGGAAATGGCAACCCACTCCAGTGTTTTTGCTTGGAGAATCCCAGGGACAGGGAAGCCTGGGGGGCTGCCGTCTATGAGGTCGCACAGATTCGGACACGACTGACGAGACTTAGCAGCAGAGACCACCACAAGACTGTAAAGAAATTATCCCCCCACCCCCCAAAAAAGGTGACATGGCAACTTTCTCAAATCCATTAAAAATGAACATGTGGAAGAAGGAAGACAGATTGTGTCTTGCCTCCTCCAGCAAAGGAGGAGACAGTAGGCAGAATCCAGTTCAATGCGGACAGCAGAGCACAGGCTTTGGAAATTTGCTGGTTTAGTGAGTAAAACAGGTTTACCTGCTGGCTGCATCTCTTAGGCAAATCACTTCTCTCTAGGCCTCATTTTCCACATCTATAAAACGGAACTAATAAAACCTGTCTTACAGGGTAGCTATAAAAATTAAAGATGATGTGTCAGGTTACTTTTTTGTAAAGAAAAAGTAACCTGACATACAGTAATTACTCAATAAATAATAGCTGCTAAAAAAAAAAAAGTAAGGAGGAGCCAGATTATCATGGGCCTTACAAGCAGAAAGATCATACACATTTATTGTCCAAATTGAAGACCCAACACTTATAAACTGGGACCGTTCTGACAAACAAATCCACATCATCACTTTATTTATAAATTAAGAGATTTAGCTCTAACTGAACCCAGCTCTGTGTTTTCCTATACTGAGCCCCACCTGCTTGAAATCTGTCCTGTACAGAGGGTCTAACTTGTCCTTGCTGAACTTCTCCTAGGAGAAAACCTGCTTTTCTGCATATTATATTTCTGCATATATATGGATTCACATACTGACCTCATTTCTGAGTAACTCATATATATGCCCAATCCCATAGTTATAACCTCCTGATCCTCCTTCTACTTCATAGAGCTAGTAAGTGGGTGGCCTGGATGTGAACTTTGACCTCCTTCCCAGAGGCCAAGATTGTTCTCCTATATGTGCCCTTTAAATGTGGGTGGAAATACTTTTATATTCTGCCCCTCTTCTCAATCTTATCCCAGGGCAGTTTAACCAGGGGCTTCCAGAAGATATGATATCTACAATCTTGAAAAAGATACTCTTGTCATATGTTTCCTAATAAAATAAACCTACTTTTCACACTAAGATTGCTTCACTTTTTACTAACACCTAAATATACACTGGGGTTGCCACAGTGGTTCATTGGGTAAAGAATCCCCCTGCAATTCAGGAGACACAGGAGATGTGGGTTCATTTCCTGGGTCAGGAAGATCTCCTGGAGTAGGAAACGGCAACCGATCCAATATTCTTGCCTGAAAAATCCCATGGACAGAGGAGCCTGGCAGGCAACAGTCTAAAGGGTCACAAAGAGTTGGACACGACTGAGTGATTTTGAGCACACAAATATACACTGAGTCAGTATCAGAAGGCTAGAGTTCACATCCAGGCCACCCACTTACTAGCTGTATGAAGTTAGACAATCTGCTTGACTTCTATGAAATACACTCTCCTGTTTGCAAAATAAAACAGTGCCAGTTTCATGAAGTTGTTAGGAAAGAACATGGGTGGTAGAACCTAGCTCAGTGTCTTGATTTGTGATTTGTGGAAGAGGCTCAATAGAGCTTTCTTTCTTTCTTTTTTAAAAGAACTTGTACTTGGCAGCAGCCATGAACAAGTACCACAGAAGGAAACAGCCTTAAAAGATCAATGGCATTTCCTAGGTTCAGAGGTACAATAGCAATTACTTATGTTCTTCAAACTCAACCATGCTTATTCTAACCCTGTTCTCCACAGTTGCAGGTGGAAACCTCACCTTTGTATTCCCCTGTGGTTACCAACTGTGGATGCTTCCATTACGTGGGGCTGTGGTAAGTACATAGAGCATCTGTTCTTTAATTTTTTTCTTCCAGTTTCACTGAGATATAATTATTATACAGCACTGTATAAATTTAAGGTGTACAGCATAATGATTTGACTTACATGCCTCATGAAATGATTACCACAATTAGTTTGCATGCCTGCATGCTCAGTCACCAGTAATGTCCAACTCTTTGTGACCCCATGGGATGTAGCTTGCCAGGTTCCTCTGTCCATGGGAAACTAGAGTGGATTGCCATTCCTATTCCAGGGAATGTTCCCAACTCAGGAAACAACGCTGTGCTTCTTGTGTCTGTCTCCTGCATTGGCAGGTGGATTCTTCACCACTGTGCCATCTGGAAAGCAGCGAATGTCAGTCATCTCATATAGATAAAATTAAACAAACAGAAAAAAAAGTATTTTTCTTGTGATAAGAATTTAGGGTTTACTCCCTTTCATATATAACATACAGCAGTTTTAATTATATTTATCACATTATACATCACATGCATCCCTCAGTTCAGTTCAGTCGCTCAGTCGTGTCCGACTCTTTGCGACCCCATGAATCGCAGCACGCCAGGCCTCCCTGTCCATCACCAACTCCTGGAGTTCACTCAGACTCAAGTCCATCGACTCAGTGATGCCATCCAGTCGTCTCATCCTCTGTCATCCCCTTCTCCTCCTGCCCCCAATCCCTCCCAGCATCAGAGTCTTTTCCAATGAGTCAACTCTTCACATGAGGTGGCCAAAGTACTGGAGTTTCAGCTTTAGCATCATTCCTTCCAAAGAAATCCCAGGGCTGATCTCCTTCAGAATGGACTGGTTGGATCTCCTTGCAGTCCAAGGGACTCTCAGGAGTCTTCTCCAACACCACAGTTCAAAAGCATCAATTCTTCGGCTCTCAGCCTTCTTCACAGTCCAACTCTCACATCCATACATGACCACAGGAAAAACCATAGGCTTGACTAGACAGACCTTGTTGGCAAAGTAATGTCTCTGCTTTTGAATATGCTATCTAGGTTGGCCATAACTTTCCTTCCAAGGAGTAAGCGTCTTTTAATTTCATGGCTGCAATCACCATCTGCAGTGATTTTGGAGCCCAAGAAAATGAAGGCTGTCACTGTTTCCACTGTTTCCCCATCCATTTCCCATGAAGTGATGGGACCAGATGCCATGATCTTTGTTGTCTGAATGTTGAGCTTTAAGCCAACTTTTTCACTCTCCTCTTTCACTTTCATCAAGAGGCTTTTGAGTTCCTCTTCACTTTCTGCCATAAGAGTGGTGTCATCTGCGTATCTGAGGTTATTGATATTTCTCCTGGCAATCTTGATTCCAGCTTGTGTTTCTTCCAGTCCAGCGTTTCTCATGATGTACTCTGCATATAAGTTAAATAAGCAGGGTGACAATATACAGCCTTGATGTACTCCTTTTCCTATTTGGAACCAGTCTGTTGTTCCCTGTCCAGTTCTAACTGTTGCTTCCTGACCTGCATACAAGTTTCTCAAGAGGCAGGTCAGGTGGTCTGGTATTCCCATCTCTTTCAGAATTTCCCACAGTTTATTGTGATCCACACAGTCAAAGGCTTTGGCATAGTCAATAAAGCAGAAATAGATGTTTTTCTGGAACTCTCTTGCTTTTTCCATGATCCAGCAGATGTTGGCATTTTGATCTCTGGTTCCTCTGCCTTTTCTTTTTTTTTTTTTTTAATTTTATTTTATTTTTAAACTTTACAATATTGTATTAGTTTTGCCAAATATTGAAATGAATCTGCCACAGGTATACCCGCATTCCCCATCCTGAACCCTCCACCCTTCTCCCTCCCCTCCCCTCCTTCTGGGTCGTCCCAGTGCACCAGCCCCAAGCCTCCAGTACCGTGCATCGAACCTGGACTGGCGACTCATTTCATACATGATATTATACATGTTTCAATGCCATTATCCCAAATCTCCCCACCCTCTCCCTCTCCCACAGAGTCCATAAGACTGATCTATACATCGGTGTCTCTTTCGCTATCTCGTACACAGGGTTATTGTTTCCATCTTTCTAAATTCCATATATATGCGTTACTATACTGTATTGGTGTTTTTCTTTCTGGCTTACTTCACTCTGTATAATAGGTTCCAGTTTCATCCATCTCATTAGAACTGATTCAAATGTATTCTTTTTAATGGCTGAGTAATACTCCATTGTGTATATGTACCACTGCCCTCTTATCCATTCATCTGCTGATGGGCATCTAGGTTGCTTCCATGTCCTGGCTATTATAAACAATGCTGCGATGAACATTGGGGTACACGTGTCTCTTTCCCTTCTGGTTTCCTCAGTGTGTATGCCCAGCAGTGGGATTGCTGGATCATAAGGCAGTTCTATTTCCAGTTTTTTAAGGAATCTCCACACTGTTCTCCATAGTGGCTGTACTAGTTTGCATTCCCACCAACAGTGTAAGAGGGTTCCCTTCTCTCCACACCCTCTCCAGCATTTATTGCTTGTAGACTTATGGATTGCAGCCATTCTGACTGGCGTGAAATGGTGTTTCTACCAAAAATTTAGAGAAGAGCTAACACCTATCCTGCTCAAACTCTTCCAGAAAATTGCAGAGGAAGGTAAACTTCCAAACTCATTCTATGAGGCCACCATCACCCTAATACCAAAACCTGACAAAGATGCCACAAAAAAAGAAAACTACAGGCCAATATCACTGATGAACATAGATGCAAAAATCCTTAACAAAATTCTAGCAATCAGAATCCAACAACACATTAAAAAGATCATACACCATGACCAAGTGGGCTTTATCCCAGGGATGCAAGGATTCTTCAATATCCACAGATCAATCAATGTTATACACCACATTAACAAATTGAAAAACAGTTGCCAGTCCAGGTTCGATGCACGATACTGGATGCTTGGGGCTAGTGCACTGGAACGACCCAGAGGGATGGTATGGGGAGGGAGGAGGGAGGAGGGTTCAGGATGGGGAACACATGTATACCTGTGGTGGATTCATTTTGATATTTGGCAAAACTAATACAATTATGTAAAGTTTAAAAATAAAATAAAATTTAAAAAAAAAATTGAAAAACAAAAACCATATGATTATCTCAATAGATGCAGAGAAAGCCTTTGACAAAATTCAACATCCATTTATGATAAGAACTCTCCAGAAAGCAGGAATAGAAGGAACATACATATGTTGAGGTAACATAATAAAAGCTATATATGACAAACCCACAGCAATGGTGAAAAATTGAAAGCATTTCCTCTAAAGTCAGGAACAAGACAAATGTGCCCACTTTCACCATTACTATTCAACATAGTTTTGGAAGTTTTGGCCACAGCAATCAGAGCAGAAAAAGAAATAAAAGGAATCCAAATTGGAAAAGAAGAAGTAAAACTCTCACTGTTTGCAGATGACATGATCCTTTACATATAAAACCCTAAAGACTCTACCAGAAAATTACTAGAACTAATCAATGATTATAGTAAAGTTGCAGGATATAAAATCAACACACAGAAATCCCTTGCATTCCTATACACTAATAATGAGAAAACTGAAAGAGAAATTAAGGAAACAATTCCATTCACCATTGCAACGGAAAAAATAAAATACTTAGGAATATATCTACCTAAAGAAACCAAAGACCTATATATAGAAAACTATAAAACACTGGTGAAAGAAATCAAAGAGGACACTAATAGATGGAGAAATATACCATGTTCATGGATTGGAAGAATCAATATAGTGAAAATGAGTATACTACCCAAAGCAATTTATAGATTCAATGCAATCCCTATCAAGCTACCAACGGCATTCTTCACAGAGCTAGAACAAATAATTTCACAATTTGTATGGAAATACAAAAAACCTCGAATAGCCAAAGCGATCTTGAGAAAGAAGAATGGAACTGGAGGAATCAACCTGCCTGACTTCAGGCTCTATTACAAAGCCACAGTTATCAAGACAGTATGGTACTGGCACAAAGACAGACATATAGATCAATGGAACAAAATAGCCCATAGATAAATCCTCTGCCTTTTCTAAAACCAGCTTGAACATCAGGAAGTTCACGGTTCACATATTGCTGAAGCCTGGCTTGGAGAATTTTGAGCATTACTTTACTAGCATGTGAGATGAGTGCAATTGTGCAGAGTTAGAGCAGTCTTTGGCATCGCCTTTCTTTGGGATTGGAATGAAAAAGGACCTTTTCCAGTCCTGTGGCCACTGCTGAGTTTTCCAAATTTGCTGGCATATTGAGTGCAGCACTTTCACAGCATCATCTCTCAGCATTTGAAATAGCTCAACTGGAATTCCATCACCTCCACTAGCTTTGTTCATAGTGATGCTTTCTAAGGCCCACTTGACTTCACATTCCAGGATGTCTGGCTCTAGGTCAGTGATTACACCATCGTTATTATCTTGGTCATGAAGATCTTTTTGGTACAGTTCTTGTGTGTATTCTTGCCATCTCTTCTTGATATCTTCTGCTTCTGTTAGGTCCATACGATTTCTGTCCTTTATCAAGCCCATCTTTGTATGAAACGTTCCCTTGGTATCTCTATTTTCTTGAAGAGATCTCTAGTCTTTCCCATTCTGTTATTTTCTTCAATTTCTTTGCATTGATCGCTGAGGAAGGCTTTCTTATCTCTCCTTGCTATTCTTTGGAACTCTGCATTCAGATGCTTATATCTTTCCTTTTCTCCTTTGCTTTTTGCTTCTCTTCTTTTCACAGCTATTTGTAAGGCCTCCCCAGACAGCCATTTTGCTTTTTTGTATTTCTTTTCCAAGGGGATGGTCTTGATCCCTGTCTCCTGTACGATGTCACGAACCTCATTCCGTAGTTCATCAGGCACTCTATCTATCAGATCGAGGCCCTTAAATCTAATTCTCACTTCCACTGTATAATCATAAGGGATTTGATTTAGGTCATACCTGAATGGTCTAGTGGTTTTCCCTACTTTCTTCAATTTAAGTCTGAATTTGGCAATAAGGAGTTCATGATCTGAGCCACAGTCAGCTCCTGGTGTTGTTTTTGTTGACTGTATAGAGCTTCTCCATCTTTGGCTGCAAATAATATAATCAATCTGATTTCGGTGTTGACCATCTGGTGATGTCCATGTATGGAGTCTTCTCTTGTGTTGTTGGAAGAGGGTGTTTGCTATGACCAGTGCATTCTCTTGGCCAAACTCTATTAGTCTTTGCCCTGCTTCATTCTGTATTCCAAGGCCAAATTTGCCTGTTACTCCAGGTGTTTCTTGACTTGCTACTTTTACATTCCAGTCCCCTATAATGAAAAGGACATCTTTTTGGGGTGTTAGTTCTAAAAGGTCTTGTAGGTCTTCATAGAACCGTTCAACTTCAGCTTTTTCAGCGTTACTTGTTGGGGCAGACTTGGATTACTGTGATATTGAATGGTTTGCCTTGGAAACGAACAAAGATCATTCTGTCGTTTTTGAGATTGCATCCAAGTACTGCAATTTGGACTCTTTTGTGACCATGATGGCTACTCCATTTCTTCTGAGGGATTTCTGCCCACAGTAGTAGATATAATGGTCATCTGAGTTAAATTCACCCATTCCGGTTCATTTTAGTTCACTGATTCCTAGAATGTCGACATTCACTCTTGCCATCTCCTGTTTGACCACTTCCAATTTGCCTTGATTCATGGACCTGACCTTCCAGGTTCCTATGCAATATTGCTCTTTACAGCATCGGACCTTGCTTCTATCACCAGTCACATCCACAGCTGGGTATCGTTTTTGCTTTGGCTCCATCCCTTCATTCTTTCTGGAGTTATTTCTCCACTGATCTCCAGTAGTATATTGGGCACCTACTGACCTGGGGAGTTCATCTTTCAGTATCCTATCATTTTGCCCTTTCATACTGTTCATATTTATCACATTATACATCACATGCATCCCTAGTACTTATTTATCTTATAATTGAAAGTGTACCTTTGACTGCCATCATTCAGTTCCCCAACAACCTCCACCTTCAATAACCACTAATCTGATATCTTTTTCTGTAAGTTTCCTTGTTTTTTAATGGAGTATCATTGACCTATGACACTAAATCAGTTCTTAACTATGTCTAGTTGCACCTATCACCATACAAATGTACCATATGATTATTGACTATATTCCTCACGCTGTACGCTTCATACTCATGACTCATTTATTTTTGCAACTGAAGTTTATATCTCTTAATCTCCCTCACCTATTTCTCTCTTCCTCTCGCCTCTCCCCTCTGGCAGCCTCCTGTTTGCTCTCTGTATCTATGACCATCTCTGTTTTGTTAAGTTTATCTTTTTTTTTTTAGATTCCACATATAAGTGACAAAATACAGCATTTGTCTTTTTCCGTTTGATTTATTTCACCAAACATAATATCTTCTAGGTGCATCCATGTTGTTGCAAATGGAAAGATTGTGTTCTTTATTATTGGATAAGTAGTATTCCATTGTATATGTATATATGTGTGTGTGTGTGCTGCTGCTGCTGCTAAGTCGCTTTAGTCGTGTCCGACTCTGTGCGACCCCATAGATGGCAGCCCACCAGGCTCCCCCATCCCTGGGATTCTCCAAGCAAGAATACTGGAGTGGGTTGCTATTTCCTTCTCCAATGAATGAAAGTGAAAAGTGAAAGTGAAGTCGCTCAGTCGTGTTCGACTCTTAGTGACCTTATGGACTGCAGCCTACCAGGCTCCTCCGCCCATGGGATGTTCCAGGCAAGAGTACTGGAGTGGGGTGCCATTGCCTTCTCCATATGTGTGTATGTATATATAAATATATATATATATACACCCCACATAAATATATATGCAGTATATATATACCATATGTGTATATATACCACACACATCTGTATGTGTGTGTGTATATATATATATATATGTATACACACACACATCTTATCCATTCATCTATTGATGGGCACTTAGGTTGCTTCTGTGTTTTGGCTATTGTTAATAATGCTGCAGTGAACATAGGGGTGCATATATCTTTCTGAATTACTATTTTTGTTTTCTTCAGATAAATACTCAGGTTACAATTGCAGACTCTATGGTAGCTCTATTTTTAATTATTTTAGGAATTTCCATACTGTTTTTCCTATTGGCTATATCAATTTACATTTCCACCAACAGTGCACAAGTGTTCCCTTTTTTCCACAAGTGTTCCCTTTTTTCCACATCCTTGGCAACATGCTATTTGTTGTCTTTTTGATGATAGACATTTTGATAGGTGCGAGGCAGTATCTCATTGTGGTTTTGCCTTGCATTTCCCTGATGATCTGTGATGTGATATGGATCTTTTCACGTTCCTATTAGCCATCTGTGTATCATCTTTAGAGAAATGTCTTCTCATATCCTCTGCCCATTTTTTAATTGGGTTGTTTGTTTTTTGTGATGTTGCGTTGTATGAATTCTTTGTATATTTTGGATATTAACCCCTTCCCAGCTATGTTGTTTGCAAATATCGTCACATATTTAGTAGTCAGACTTTTCTTTTTGTTGATAGCTTATTCTCCTGTGCAAAACTTTTTAGTTTGATGTATATGTTTATTTTTGCTTTTAATTCCCTTGCCCGAGGAGACATATCAAATTTTTTTTTTTTTTACTAAGGTTGATGCCAAAGAGCATACTGCCTATGTTTTCTTCCAGAAGTTTTGTGGGTTTTTTTTTTTTTTGGCTGTGCCCTGCGGTGTGCAATATCTTAGTTCCCCAACCGGGGATCAAACTGGCGCCCCCCATAGTGGAAGCAAAAGGTCTTAACCACTGAACCTCCAGGGAAGTCCTCTTCTGGAAATTTTATGATTTCCAGTTCCTTTGAGTCTTTAATCAGTTTGAATTAATATGTGTCTATGGTGTGAGAAAGTAGTTTAGTTTGAGTCTTATGCATGAAGCTGTCCAAGATTTCCAACGTCATTTATTAAAAAGTCTGTCTCTTTTCCATTGTATATTTTTGCCCCTTTTGTCATAGATTAATTGCTCATACAAGTGTAGGTTCATTTCTGGACAGTCTATTCTGTTTCATTGACTTGTGTGTCTGCTTCTGTGCCAATACCATACTGTTTTGACTACTCTAGTATCACGGAATAATTTGAAATAAGGGAATGTGGTACCCTCAGCTTTGTTCTCATTTCTCAAGACTGTTGTGGCTATTCGGACTTCCGATGTTTCCACAAAAATTTTAGAATTATTTGTTCTACTTCTGTGAAAATGCCTTCAGTATTTTGATAGAGATTGCATTGGATCTGGGATTGCTTTGGGTTGTATGGTCAATTCAGTTCAGTTGCTCAGTCGTGTCTGATTTTGTGACCCCATGGACTGCAGCATGCCAGGTCTCCCTGTCCATCACCAGCTCCTGGATCCTACTCAAACTCATGTCCATCGCGTCAGTGATGCCATCCAACCATTTCATCCTCTGACATCCCCTTCTCCTCCCGCCTTCAATCTTTCCCAGCATCAGAGTCTTTCCAAATGAGTCAGATCTTCACATCAGGCGGCCAAAGTATTGGAATTTCAGCTTCAACATCAGTCCTTCCAGTGAACACTCAGGACTGATCTCCTTTAGGATGGGCTGGTTGAATCTTCTTGCAGTCCAAGGAACTCTCAAGAGTCTTCTCCAACACCACAGTTCAAAAGTATCAATTATTCAGTGCTCAACTTTCTTTATAGTCCAACTCTCAAATCCATACATGACCACTGGAAAAACCATAGCTTTGACTAGACAGACCTTTGTTGGCAAAGTAATGTCTCTGCTTTTGAATATGCTTTCTAGGTTGGCCATAACTTTCCTTCCAAGGAGTCAGCATCTTTTAATTTCATGGCTGCAGTCACCATCTGCAGTGATTTTGGAGCCCAAGAAAATGAAGGTTGTCACTGTTTCCATTGTTTCCCCATCTATTTGTCATGAAGTGATGGGACCAGATTCCATGATCTTAGTTTTCTGAACCATTGAGCTTTAAGCCAACTTTTTCACTCTCCTCTTTGACTTTCATCAAGAGACTCTTTAGTTCTTCACTTTCTGCCAGAAGGGTGGTGTCATCTGCATATCTGAGGTTATTGATATTTCTTCCGGCAATCTTGATTCCAGCTTGTACTTCATCTAGCCCAGGGTTTCTCATGATATACTCTGCATATAAGTTAAATAAACAGAATGACAGTATACAGCCCTGACATACTCCTTTTCCTATTTGGAACCAGTCTGTTGTTCCATGTCCAGTTCTAACTGTTGCTTCCTGACCTGCATACAGATTTCTCAAGAGGCAGGTCAGGTGGTCTGATATTCCCATCTCTTTCAGAATTTTCCACAGTTTATTGTGATCCACACAGTCAAAGGCTTTGGCATAGTCAATAAAGCAGAAATAGATGTCTTTCTGGAACTCTCTTGCTTTTTTGATGATCCAGCGGATGATGGCAATTTGATCTCTGGTTCCTCTGCCTTTTTTAAAACTAGCTTGAACATCTGGAATTTCACAATTCATATATTGCTGAAGCCTGGCTTGGAGAATTTTGAGCGTTACTTTGCTAGCATGTGAGATGAGTGCAATTGTGCAGTAGTTTGAGCATTCTTTAGCATTGTCTTTCTTTGGGATTGGAAAGAAAGCTGACCTTTTCCAGTCCTGTGGCCACTGGTGAGTTTTCCAAATTTGCTGGCATATTGAGTGCAGCACTTTCACAGCATCATCTTTTAGGATTTGAAATAGCTCAACTGGAATTCCATCACCTCCACTAACTTTGCTCCTAGTGATGCTTCCTAAGGCCCACTTGACTTCGCATTCCAGGATGTCTGGCTCTAGGTGAGTGGGAGTGATCACACCATTGTGATTATCTTGGTCGTGAAGATCTTTTTTATACAGTTCTTCTGTGTATTCCTGCCACCTCTTCTTAATATCTTCTGCTTCAGTTAGGTCCATACCATTTCTGTCCTTTATTGAGCCCATCTTTGCCTCAAATGTTCCCTTGGTATCTCTAATTTCCTTGAAGAGATCTCTAGTCTTTCCCATTCTGTTGTTTTCATCTATTTCTTTGCACTGATCACTGAGGAAGTCTTTCTTATCTCTCCTTGCTATTCTTTGGAATTCTGCATTCAAATAGGTATATCTTCCCTTTTCTCCTTTGCTTTTCACTTCTCTTCTTTTCACAGCTATTTGTAAGACCTCCTCAGACAGCCATCTTGCTTTTTTGCATTTCTTTTTCTTGGGGGTTATCTTGATCCCTGTCTCTTGTACAATGTCACGAACCTCTGTCCATAGTTCATCAGGCATGCTGTCTATCAGATCTAGTCCCTAGTCTATTTCTCACTTCCACTGTATATGATTTAGGACATACCTGAATGGTCTACTGG
The DNA here is from genome assembly GCF_029378745.1 of Bos indicus. Taxonomy (NCBI): domain Eukaryota; kingdom Metazoa; phylum Chordata; class Mammalia; order Artiodactyla; family Bovidae; genus Bos; species Bos indicus. Next base: position 58,219,252 of record NC_091760.1, read on the forward strand.
TTTTCCCTACTTTCTTCAGTTTAAGTCTAAGTTTGGCAATAAGGAGTTCATGATCTGGGCCACGGTCAGCTCCCAGACTTGTTTTTGCTGACTGTATAGAGCTTCTCCATCTTTGGCTGCAAAGAATATAATCAGTCTGATTTTGGTGTTGGTCATCTGGTGATGTCCATGTGTAGAGTCTTCTATTGTGTTGTTGGAAGAGGGTATTTACTATGACCAGTGTGTTCTCTTGGCAAAACTTTATTAGCCATAGTTGTATGGTAATTTTAACAATATTAATTCTCCATTTATGAAGATAATATATATTTGATCTATTTGTGCCATCTTCAATTTCTTTCATCAGTAATATGCAGTTTTCCAAGTATATGTCTTTTTCCTCTTTAGTTAGATTTATTCTTAGGTATTTTATTCCTTATGATGCAGTTGTAAATGAGATTGTTTTCTTTATTTCTCTTTCTGATAGTTTCTTGTTAATATAGAAACACAACAGATTTCTATATATTGATTTTGATCCTGAAACTTCACTGAATTTATTGATAAATTCTAGGAGTTTTGTGGGGGCATCTTTAGGGCTTTCTATGTAAAGTATTATGTTATCTTTTTCCTTTCCAATTTGTATTCCTTTTAATGTTTTTTCTTATCTGATTTCTATAGCTAGAACTTCTAATGCTTTGCTGAATAAAATTGGCAAGAGTAGGCATCCTTATCTTGTTTCTAATCTTAAGGGAATACTTTAAATTTTTCACCATTAAGTATAATCTTATCTTTGGACTTGTCATATATGGCATTTATTATGTGGAGGTATGTTCCCTTAACCCAGTTTGTTAAGGGTTTTTGTTATAAGCAGATATTGAATTTTGTTAAAAGCTTTTTCTGCACCTGTTGGGATAATCATATGGTTTTTATTCTTCCGTTTGTTAATGTAGTGTATCACAAAATGATTTGTGGATATTGAATTATCCTTGCATCCCCAGGATAAATCCCACTTGATAATGGTGCATGATCTTTTTAATGTATTGCTAAATTCAGTTTAAAAAATATTTTTGAGGATTTTTTCATCTATATGAAGCCTAATAAGGATATTAGTCTTCAATTTTCTTTTTTTGTGATATCTTTGTCTGGTTTTGGTGTTAGCATAATGTTAGCCCTGTAGAATGAGTTCAGAAACATTCTTTCCTCTGTAATTTTGTGGACTAATTTGAGAAGGATAGGTGCAGTTATTTTCTTAATAACTATTTAATTTCATTACTAGTGCAAATACTGGTACAGATTTGGGACCTCCATACACGGTAGGGCCTGGCAGGAACAGGAGCCAGACACACCTACCAGACTTCCCATTTACTTCACCATTTACTTTACTAATCTCCACCTCATTTACTTCTTCTTCTTCTATAGGTTTATCTTATTTCTTCATTTGGAACATATTCTTCTGTCACCTCATTTTATCTAATTTGTTATTTTTATTTGTGTGTATTGGGTAGGTTGGCTACATTTTCCAATCTCGGATAAGTGGCCTTATGTAGAAGGCCTACCATGTGTCCCAGCAGCACACTCCCCTATGGTCACCAGAACTATATGCTCTAGGGGTGCTCCCAAGCTGGGTTATGGGGGTCCTTCTGTTGTGGCAGACTGACTACTGTGGGCAGTCTGGTAGGTGTGTCTGGCTCTTGTTCTTGTTGACTGCCAAGCCTTGCCTTATAGAGGCTGCCAGACATTGGTGAGTGGAGCTTGTTCAAGATGTGGCTGACTGTGGATCCCTGGTGGGTCCTGGGGCTAGTGCTGACCTGCTGGTGGCTGGTAGGGGGCCAGGGATCCCAGATCTTATGTCACCATGTTGGTGGGTTAGCCCAGCCCAGTTCTTGATGGCTGGCTATGGGTTCTGGGGTGTCCCAAAGCTGGTGTCAGCCTACTAATGAATGGTGCCAGATTCCAGGGCAGCTGACCGAGGGGCCCAAGGTGTCTTGGAGCTTGTGTGTACCATTTGGGAAGTAGAGTTTGAGCTGAAGTCCAGGGGATTCTGAGGCTGGTGTCAGCTGGCTGGTGGGTAAGATCAGAGCACAGAGTGTCCTGGGGCTAGTGTGAGCCCACTGGTGGGCGGGACCAGATCTTGGGGTGGCTGGTTATAAGAGCAGGGGTCCCAGATAAACGTCAGCCTCCTGTTGGATGAGACTAGTTCCTGACATAGTTGGCTACATGACCTGGGATGTCTGAAAGCTGGTGTTGAGCTACTAGTAGGCAGGGCTCAGGCCCAGAGGGTCCCAGGCTGTTGTTAGCCCACTAGTGGGCAGAACTGGGTTCTAGACTCTCTGGCTGCAGTGTCTGGTTTTTTGCAGAGTTAATGTTGGCAAAGACAAGTCCTGGGCCCTCTGGTTGTGGGTGCCAGATCCTAGGGTAGCTGGGGTTTCAGGAGGTCCTAAGGAAGCCAGCCTATTATTGGTGAGTGAGGTTGTATCCCCACCCAGGTAGCTCTTGGCCTGAGGCATCCCAGTATTGGTGCCACAGGTTGGTGAGCAGGACCATGTCCCAAGCTAATAAGCTAGAAGAAGGATTCCAAACTGGCACTTGCCAGTGTTAGCTTCCTCATGGTAGAATGAACTGCCAAATTTGGCTGCCACCAGTGCTTATATTCCCATGGTGAGGTCCCGTTGCCTCTTGCTTCCTCTTTGGAAGGCGCTCCAAGATCAGAGGTAGGTCTTACTCAGGCTCCTTGCAAATTGCAGTCTGCCCTGGATCTCAGAGCATGCAAAATTTTTGTGTGTCCTTTAAGATTGGAATGTCTACTTCCTGTATTTTTCTGGCTGTCTTTAAAGTAAGCCCCACTGGCCTTCAAAGCCAAATGTTCTGGGGGCTCATCCTTCTGTGCAGGACACTCAGACTCGGAAGTCCATGTGGAGCCCAGACCCTTTGCTCTTTGGAGAGAACTTCTGCAATTGTAATTATCCCCGTATTTGTGGGTCACCCAGAAGGTCTTGACTGTACCACATCTCCACCTTCCTACTTGTCTCATTGTGGTTCCTTCTTTATGTATTTATTTATAGAATGTCTTTTCTACTAGTCTTCAGGTCTTTTTCATCAATAGTCGCTCTGAAAATAGTTGTAAATTTGGTGTGCCCATGGGAGAAGGTGAGCTCAGGGTCTTTGTACTGCACCATCTCGATCACTTCCAAACATCTATTCTTGATTCATGCCCAAAGCCCATTAACCAAAGATGAGCCCTAGAATGTTGACCTCCCAGGGAGTGGTAGGTACACAGAGGTAAAAAGTACATTGCAGGTAGCCTGATCCTCTTCACATCTACTGCACTGACACAGGTGCATTTAGCTCTTCCTCTAACCAACCCCATGCCATATTATCCAAACCACCAGGCTCTACATGGCCCCTCAGCAAATCAAGTCCCTAAGTGTAGGGCCCAGGATCATAGCCTAGCTTCCACTTTGCTTTGGATTGTGCCTGCCATAGCACCACCACATCATGGCTGATCATCACTGTTTCATTATTATCTTGGAAGTGCTATACGTGCTACAGGGAACTTTCATTTCCAAAGAAACTTGATCTCTCTAACATACCTCAAGATTGAATGCAGGAGAAGGGGACGACAGAGGATGAGATGGTTGGATGACATCAACTCAATGGACATGAGTTTGAGCAAGCTCCAGGAGTTGGTAATGAACAGGGAAGCCTGGCATGCTGTAGTCCATGGGGTTGCACAGTCAGACATGACTGAGTGACTGAACTCAACTGAGAAAACAATCCATAATACTAGACCTTGCTTCCTCTCCCTGGAGCCTTGGACTTTCAGTTCACAAGGTGCTGCTCCATGCCCTGAGTCAACCATGTCTTTGGATAGCTTGGTGGTGGTGAGCAATATGGTTTATAATGAACCCTAACTACACATATGATCTGGCTTTCTGATGGTCTTCTTCTTCCCTTGATATTCCCAGGATTAAATTAGAATAAATTGTTTTGAAGAAGAGTTAATAAAAAGAGAACCAAACTGACAAGAGTGTTAACTTTGGTGCCAACAAATCACTTATACAAGTCATTCTACACCCTCTAACGTTCTACCCTTTGCCTGCCAATCCAGGGGCCAAATTCACCGTGCTGAATAAAAGAAACAGCAATTACCCCAGGACACCTTCCTCACAAGGAGCACACACCAGTCCTTTACATTACCTGATCTTGTCTTGATCTTCCCAGAAATCAGTATAAAAGTGAGGCACATTTACTGAGAAATAAAATTAGAATCAAATTAGAGATTTCAAAAGCCTGCTCATATTCCACATTTAGTACCTCATATTTTCATAAATATGAATCTAGGAACACATAAAGTTATATATGTATTCATTGTATCTGTGTGCATGCATGCTCAGTCATGTCTGGCTCTCTGCAACCCTGTGGGCTATAGCCTGCCAGGCTCCTCTGTCCGTGGGATTTTCCAGGCAAGAATGCTGGAGTGGGTTGCCATTTCCTCCTCATTCATTGTACATAATGCTTTTAGTTGATCTTTTCTAAATTCTATAGTACACTTACTACTTACTCTCAGAGAGCTAAACCACAGAAGGTAACTAAACTTTTACCTTGCTCTCCAGAAAAAAACAAACAAGCATAATTCCTTCCTTAAGAGAACTGAGTTGCCTGCTCAGAACCCATTGTCACATGGTTGAATCCATTTTATTCAGTGCCCCACTCTTTATCTGCCTGCCTACTAGGAAACTCCCTTTCTGCTTCATTGAGGCTCATGGTAACTCCATGGATCATAAAATGAGCGTGTGTCTATGATAATATTTGTGAACTTAATCTACTTTCACAAGAACCTGTAAGTATATCCGCCCAGTGACGACCTTGTCCTGAAGTTCCAAAACCCATGTGCTAAGTTGCTTGAGTTGTGTCTGACTGTTTGCAACCCCAAGGACTGTAGCTCACCAGACTCCTCTGTTCATAGGATTCTCTAGGCAAGAATACTGGAGTGGGTTGCTATTTCCTTCTCCAGGGGATCTTCCCAACCCAGGGACTGAACCCACATCTCCTGCAGCTACTTTATTAAGGTGGATTCTTTACTGCTGCTGCTGCTGCTAAGTTGCTTCAGTCGTGTCCGACTCTGTGCGACCCCATAGACAGCAGGCCACCAGGCTCCCTGTCCCTGGGATTCTCCAGGCAAGAACACTGGAGTGGGTTGCCATTTCCTTCTCCAATGTATGAAAGTGAAAAGTGAAAGTGAAGTTGCTCAGTTGTCCAACTCCTAGCGACCCCATGGACTGCAGCCTACCAGGTTCCTCCATCCATGGGATTTTCCAGGCAAGAGTACTGGAGTGGGTTGCCATTGCCTTCTCCGTTTTTACTGCTGAGCCTTTGCTAAATCCTGAATAACAATCTGATCCTACCAGCCTGAAGTCACAGCATGATAATCAAAGCCCCATCTCTTTTAGGTCGTGGGACATGGTCCCAGCATAATGATATAGAAGCAGTGGTAGGGACAGAACTGAATCCCACTTCACACAAAGCATCCTCTGGCCAGATATTCTCCTAAAATAAAGTCCCCAGGACAGAGTTCTAGAGTTAAAGACCAGGATACCCATTCAGAGGGTCTTCCCTGGTGGCTCAGTGGTAAAGAATCTGCCTGCAGTGTAGGAGATGCAGGAGAGGAGGGTTCAATTCCTGGGCCAGGAAGATCCCCTGAAGGAGGACATGGCAACCCACTCCAGTATTCTTGCCTAGAGAATCCCAAGGACAGAGGAGACTGGTGGGCTACAGTCCATAGGCTCGCAAAGAGTCGGACACAACTGAAGCGACTTAGCAGGCAGCAGACACCTATTCAGAAAGGTAGAATATCAGGTCTGTGAGGTAGGAAACTTCTTTCCCACTCACTGCCATTTCCCAATGTCTAGTCTAGGAGTCGGAACTTAGTATTTGTTTGATAATACTTGTATGCATGAATGAAAAGAATATTTGAAAGACTTACAGATTTGAAAAAGAAATCTAAAGCACAAATTATAACAAAGGTAACTAATTTCAAGAAGAGAAAAATTTAAGAGAAATTTAACATTAAAACAGTCAAAACTTAATTAGAGAGGGAGAATAAGGGGAAGTGTTAAATAGTATAAAAAATTTGATTCAGACTGTCTGGGTTCAAATCCTGGCTTTTATATTTACCAGCCATGTGAATGTGGCAAGTTAAACCTCCATTTTTCTTTAAGCCTCAGTCTTCTTATTTGTAAAATGGGAATAATAATAATGACTGCTTAATGGAACTGTTGTGGAAATTACACAAGTTAATCTATAGAAATGGCATAGCACTCTGGCTATGCACTCAGCCCGCATCATCATTGGCCACTATTAGTAGTAATACAGGCTTCCCAGGTAGCTTAGTTGGTAAAGAATCCGCCTGCAATGCAGGAGACCCTGGTTTGATTACTGGGTTGGGAAGTTCTCCTGGAGAAGGGATAGGCTACCCACTCCAGTATTCTTTCCTGGAGAATCCCCATGGATGGAGGAGCCTGGAGAGCTGTAGTCCATAGGGTTGCAAAGAGAAGAACATAACTGAGCGCAGCACAGTAATAATACAGTAAGTACTGTTATAATCTTGTGTGCTAGCCCTGGTTGTTTGATGATGACTTCCTAGAGGGTTGTATGGAAGAGTATATCACTAAGCATGGAAGGAAAAAAGTATTATGTCTGCCCTGAGTGCTATGTGAAGGAGTAGTGGATCATATGCCATATGTTTGCAGTTCTTGACTTGCTCTGTAAATTTCTCAAAAATAGAGACTGTGCTTATTCATCTCTATAATGCCAGCACCTAGCAACTATTTGACACATACTAGTTCTGTCAATAAATCTGTTTTTCAAGTGTTCAGCCTTGTTAGTGACTGGCTTACAGCTTTTCTCTGCTATAATTCCAAATGATAGATTATTGCATTGATAGCATTATGTATCAATGTAAATATTGGAGCAAACTCTGGTCTCGGTCAACTGGTGGTGGTAATATTGAGAATGAACACTGCTGCTGCTGCTGCTGCTAAGTCGCTTCAGTCCTGTCTGACTCTGTGCGACCCCAGAGACGGCAACCCACCAGGCTCTGCCGTCCCTGGGATTCTCCAGGCAAGAACACTGGAGTGGGCTGCCATTTCCTTCTCCAATGCATGAAAGTGAAAAGTGAAAGTGAAGTCGCTCAGTCGTGCCCGACTCAGGGACCCCATGGACTGCAGCCTACCAGGCTCCTCCATCCATGGGATGTTCCAGGCAAGAGTACTGGAGTGGGGTGCCATTGCCTTCTCCGGAGAATGAACACAGGCCCTATCAAAAATGTTCCACATTCCATAAATTCAGTACATTCTAAGAGGAATTCATGATATACCAAGATTCCCCCACATGGCACCACATGTGGACATTCTGTTGATTTATGTATGTCTCTCTCTTCAAAAGTCCTTTTTTCAATCCCATTTGAAATCTTATGTAAAAATTCTTTGCAAGTATTGCAGTCTTGTAGCAATAATCTGACAATGACTCACCTCCATTTCACAATTACATACTGTATAAAGCAACACCCAGATCTTGCCAATAAATTCCTCAGCTGTCTTCTCTATGACCTACTGAAATAGCAATGGCTTTTTCTATCAACACATAGATGATTGAAGACTCAGAGAGAAGTCCAATTATAAAAAATTATCCAGCACTACTCAAATTACTTTGGTTTTTATCTCAAAATATACATTTCAGATTACCTCAAATTATACAAGTATTCCTCATATACTACTAGGGTTATAGAACGAATATTCTTTACAGAAAGTCCTAGGAAAGAGAAAGTATAATTAGAATGAGATGGTGTTCAGTAAATAGAGGTCATAGTGCACTGAGGTAACACCATGGCTTTGGATTTATGTGAAGATTGTTCTTAGTCTTTCCAGAGAACGATGGATTACCTACAAGTCTGGGCTTAGAATTCAGCAGGGGCAACTGGTTACTAATCCAGGTTAGGGCAGGCAGGGTGGGTCTAGGGACCTAGTTCCAAAATTGTTATGACAACTGAGAAAGATAGGAATAGGATGAAAGATGAGAGCTAGCCCAGTTAGAGTCGATGAAAGGAGGTGGAATAAACAGACAAGGAGTGGATATCCACACAGAAAGTCAGCAACTCTTACTCTCGAAACTGAGTAATCATCTTCACATAGCATGACCTTCTTGGGAAAAAATTATACTCAGAAAATAAAAAAAAATTTTTAAAGAAGTTGTGAAAGCATATCCAGGGCAATAGTTACCATCATCACCTTTTATTTGTTTTTAATTAATTAACTAGTCAATTTTTATTTTTGGCTATGCTGGGTCTTCATAGCTGTGCACAGGCTTTCTCCAGTTGCTGCAACTGGGACTGCTCTCTAGTTGTGGTTGCAGGCTTCTTATTGTGGTGGTCTCTCTTGGTGCAGAGCATGGACTCCAGGCCACACAGGCTTCTGTAGTTGTGGCATGTAGTCATGGACTCAGTACTTGTAGCTTATAGGCTTAGTTGCCCAGCGGCATGTAGAATCCTCCCAGACCAGGGATCGAACTCGTGTCCCCTACATTGGCGGGTGTATTTTTAACCACTGGACCACCATGGAAGTCCCACAAAATAAAGCTTTTTCATCAGAGGATTTATGTGGTTAAACATAAAATTAGTATGAAATCAGTGGTTGGGAATTATTAAGGTGTATCTTATCTCTATTTCATGGTAGCATATCTACTTTTAATTTAAAACTATTTAATTTAGAATTGTGTAGATAAAGAATATGTTGATAGAAACTAATAAAACTCTATAACTGCTGGTGAAGGCAGATTTATTTTTAAACATCCTGGATGATTTGCCTGTTTTACATGGCCTCTTCAACAGTCTAGAACAAAATAACATAAAGTCTAACTTCAAAAAACACAGAACTATCATACTTTGAAAGATAGAGGGATTCTGAATTAAAAAAAAAAAAACTTGCTTGGCTCCTATCTAGATCCAGGGGAAGTGTGAGGTCCCTAACTATGAAAAAGACAAGTCTGACTTTTTCAAGAAGAAATATAACCATGCAAATTAAAGTCAGATGAGGCCATAGCATAGAAGAGTCCTACTCTGGACATCCTACTTAAAATTGCAAATACCCTGCCCTGGAACTTCTTCACTTTGCTCTATTTTGTTTTTTCCCATGGCACTGACCTCCTTCTAAGAAATATTTACTTTTTATTGTTGTTCTGTCCTCACCAGCATGTTAAGTTCTATAAGGGGTAGTTTAGTTCAGTTCAGTCGCTCAGTCGTGTCCAACTCTTTGCAACCCCATGAATTGCAGCACTCCAGGCCTCCCTGTCCATCACCAACTCCCAGAGTTCACTCAAACTCATGTCCATCGAGTCAGTGATGCCATCCAGCCATCTCATCCTCTGTCGTCCCCTTCTCTTCCTGCCCCCAATCCCTCCCAGCATCAGAGTCTTTTCCAATGAGTCAACTATTCGCATGAGGTAGCTGAAGTACTGGAGTTTCAGCTTTAGCATCAGTCCTTCCAAAGAACAACCAGGACTGATCTCCTTTAGAATGGACTGGTTGGGTCTCCTTGCAGTTCAAGAGACTCTCAAGAGTCTTCTCCAATACCACAGTTTAAAAGCATCGATTCTTCTGCACTCAGCTTTCTTCACAGTCCAACTCTCACATCCATACATGACCACTGGACAAACCATAGCCTTGATTAGACGGACCTTTGTTGGCAAAGTAATGTCTCTGCTTTTGAATATGCTATCTAGGTTATAACTTTCCTTCCAAGGAGTAAGCGTCTTTTAATTTCATGGCTGCAATCACCATCTGCAGTGATTTTGGAGCCCAGAAAAATAGTCTGACACTGTTTCCACTGTTTCCCCATCTATTTCCCATGAAGTGATGGGACCAGATGCCATGATCTTCATTTTCTGAATGTTGAGCTTTAAGCCAACTTTTTCACTCTCCTCTTTCACTTTCATAAAGAGGCTTTTTAGTTCCTCTTCACTTTCTGCTATCAGGGTGGTGTCATCTGCATATCTGAGGTTATTGATATTTCTCCTGGCAATCTTGATTCCAGCTTGTGCTTCTTCCAGCCCAGGGTTTCTCATGATGTATTCTGCATATAAGTTAAATAAGCAGGGTGACAATATACAGGCTTGACGTACTCCTTTTCCTATTTGGAACCAGTCTGTTGTTTCATATCCAGTTCTAACTGTTGCTTCCTCATGTGCATACAGGTTTCTCAAGAGGCAGGTCAGGAGGTCTGATATTCCCATCTCTTTCAGAATTTCCCACAGTTTCTTGTGATCCACACAGTCAAAGGCTTTGGCATAGTCAATAAAGCAGAAATAGATGTTTTTCTGGAACTCTCTTGCTTTTTCTATGATCCAGCGGATGTTGGCAATTTGATCTCTGGTTCCTCTGCCTTTTCTAAAACCACCTTGAACATCTGGAAGTTCACGGTTCACGCGTTGCTGAAGCCTGGCTTGGAGAATTTTGTGCATTACTTTACTAGTGTGTGAGATGAGTGCAATTGTGCGGTAGTTTGAGCATTCTTTGGCATTGCCTTTCTTTGGGATTGGAATGAAAACTGACCTTTGCCAGTCCTGTGGCCACTGCTGAGTTTTCCAAATTTGCTGGCATATTGAGTGCAGCACTTTCATAGCATCATCTTTCAGGATTTGAAATAGCTCAACTGGAATCCCATCACCTCCACTAGCTTTGTTCATAGTGATGCTTTCTAAGGCCCACCTGACTTCACATTCCAGGATGTCTGGCTCTAGGTCAGTGATCACACCATTGCGATTATCTTGGTCGTGAAGATCTTTTTCTGTGTATTCTCGCTACTTCTTCTTAATATCTTCTGCTTCTGTTAGGTCCATACCGTTTCTGTCCTTTATCAAGCCCATCTTGCATAAAATGTTCCCTTGGTATCTCTAATTTCCTTGAAGAGATCTCTAGTCCTTCCCATTCTGTTGTTTTCCTCTATTTCTTTGCATTGATCACTGAAGAAGGCTTTCTTAACTCTTCTTGCTATTCTTTGGAACTCTCCATTCAGATGCTTATATCTTTCCTTATCTCCTTTGCTTTTCGCTTCTCTTCTTTTCACAGCTATTTGTAAAGCCTTCCCAGACAGCCATTTTGCTTTTCTGCATTTCTTTTCCATGGGGATGGTCTTGATCGCTATCTCCTGTAGAATGTCACAAGTCTCCATCCATAGTTCATCAGGCACTCTCTCTATCAGATATAGTCCCTTAAATCTATTTCTCACTTCCACTGTATAATCATAAGGGATTTGATTTAGGTCATACCTGAATGGTCTACTGGTTTTCCCTACTTTCTTCAATTTAAGTCTGAATTTGGCAATAAGGAGTTCATGATCTAAGCCACAGTCAGCTCCCGGTCTTGTTTTTGCTGACTGTATAGAGCTTCTCCATCTTTGGCTGCAAAGAATATAATCTATCTGATTTTGGTGTTGACCATCTGGTGATGTCCATGTGTAGAGTCTCCTCTTGTGTTATTGGAAGAGGGTATTAGCTATGACCACTGCATTCTCTTGGCAAAACTCTATTTAGCCTTTGCCCTGCTTCATTCCATATTCCAAGGCCAAATTTGCCTGTTACTCCAGGTGTTTCTTGACTTCCTACTTTTGCATTCCAGTCCTCTATAATGAAAAGGACATCTTTTTGGGGTGTTAGTTCTAAAAGGTCTTGTAGGTCTTCATAGAACCGTTCAGCTTCTTCAGCGTTACTGGTTGGGGCATAGACTTGGATTACTGTGATATTGAATGGTTTGCCTTGGAAACGAACAGAGATCATTCTGTCATTTTTGAGATTGCATCCAAGTACTACATTTTGGACTCTTTTGTTGACCATGATGGCTACTCCATTTCTTCTAAGGGATTCCTGCCTGCAGTAATAGATATAATGGTCATCTGAGTTAAAGTCACCCATTCCAGTCCATTTTAGTTTGCTGATTCCTAGAATGTCGATGTTCACTCTTGCCATCTCCTGTTTGACCACTTCCATTTTGCCTTGATTCATGGACCTAACATTCCAGGTTCCTATGCAATATTGCTCTTTACAGCATCGGACCTTGCTTCTATCACCAGTCATATCCGCAACTGGGTATTGTTTTTGCTTTAGCTCCATCCCTTCATTCTTTCTGGAGTTATTTCTCCACTGATCTCCAGTAGCATATTAAGGACCATGTAAACAGAACCAGAAGCATTCCAAGCAGGGAAGGTCAGCTTGTTAAGGGCAAGTATTAGTTTAGTGATTCAAATAAAGTTATGAGCAAATGGTAATATCTAACAGAGATGGACCAAGGATTGAAATTCAGTGAGTCATAAGGTTATGAGCTGCTTTGAAGCTTTGAAGCCAGAAGTAAGTCAGCATGAGTGGGTGCCCAGATGTCTCCTTACCCTGGAAGATACCATTAGTCCACCTATCTGCTTTCCATCCCCCACTCTTAATTGCCATCTGAAACTCTATTTTGTTTATAATGACATTATGCACAGCTTTGGATGGGCAACCATTAATTTGGTCTAAGACAAGTATGACCATCCTTTTCCCAGTTTCTCAGCCTTTCCATACAAACCAGCAGGAACTTAACAGTAAGTTAACTAGGCATATTCTTAAAAATAAATATTAGTTTTTCTGATATACACATAAATTGTTGTCATGGACTGTCAGGCATCAGCATACAGTCCAGGACTGAGACATCGATGACATGCCTCTTTTTCCTGTCTTGAACATAGGAAATGGATCTGCACAAGGCTACCTTGGGTGTCTGAGAGACAATCAAGAGAAATTCAGGTTCATCAGTCTTTACTTCATAAACACCTAATGAACACTAACAAGGGTCTATCCCAGGATCTTTTATTGAGTAGGAATTGTCCTCTTTTTAAAGTCCATTCTACTGGTCATTTACCTGTTTATTCCTAGATTTATTTCACATTGTTCTCTGCAAATGATATTTCTAAACTTTCTTGCCATCTGATGTCCAGCTAGGTATAGTCTATTGGCAGCATTAGCAAGAGATTAGAGAATGAGAGGAAAGGAGAAGCCAGGAAATTTCTCCTCCTTTTCCTCTGGTTTAAGCAGTATCTCCAGCACTGGCTATGTCTCCTCCACATCTCAATTCCTGCTGACAATTCCTTTTCCATGGTCCCATCTTCCACCAAGAAGCCATCTTGCAAATCCAGCTCCAGGAGGCAATTACTCCTGTGCTCCAGTAAGCATCATCTCTGTCTTTTGTCCCTGCAGCCCTATGAGTGGTAGTACCTTCCTGCCATCACTAATCTTTGAGTTGCTACTCCTTGAGATAACTTGTGCATGCGTCCTAAGTCACTTCTGTCATGTCCAACTCTTTGCAACCTCATGGACTGTAGCCCACCAGGCTCCTCTGTCCACCGGATTCTCCAGGCAAGAATTCTGGAGTGGGTTGCTGTCCCCAGCTCCAGGGGAATCCTTCTGACCCAGGGATCAAACCTGTGTCTCTTATGTGTCTCCTGCCTTGGCCAGCAGGCTCTTTACCACTGGTACCACCTGGGAAGCCCCGTGATAGCTTATCTAACTTCAAAAGTTTTCTAGCCCCTTTGTAACCAGCTCCCTGTATTAAATTATTAATATTGGACTACCTAGCATGGCCTGGGCTTTCCTAACTGATACAGCACATTAGTTGGATTTTAATTTTCTTGACAAGTCACTTTCTGAATTGATCCAAACATGAAGCAATAATTAAAGCTTCTTTGCCTTATGGACTGGATATTTTAGTGAAGTCCACCTTCATTTTTAATATATATGATGGCTACACCAGGTAATTGTCTTTTCTGTCTCTCTGTCCATACTGAGGTCACAATTACCCTATAAAATCCATGGTCCCTACGTACCTAGGATCTGAGGGTTACTCCAAAATGACTCTCCCACACTATACTTGAAATATTCTTTCTTATTTGATCTCCAAGTCACTCTATCCCAATGAGTCTATACCCTGAATCACCCTCTCTACCAAGCCCCTTAAGAGAGATAGCATACTTAAATTGACTACATATCTTCTTGAGATTTACCTTCCCAGTTGCTTCCTTGGATAAGCTTACCTTTAGCCATAAAGCAAATGATGTACTGCGCTGCATCCAACCAGGGGTCTTTTGGAACCAAAAGCAGCCTGGCTCTAAGAATCTCTGGAAATAAACCCTGCAAAAAAGATCCAAACTGTGTGTTTATGTGAAAGTGAATGCACATGCATACATATTGCAGAATAAATTTAAAAGTTCTTTGATAGGATGGAAGTTTTAGAAAATAACTTCATTACGTCAACCAATATATATTGACTTATACCTTGTGTTTAGCCCCGTTCTATATGTGAGGGCTATGGCAGTCAACAAGGCAGGAAAAGCCCTGTTCTCTGTCCTCATAGAGCTGCTTCTGACTTTTCAGAATGGTAAAGAGAGCCTACAGCTAGCAGATCACGTTCTTAAAGTCATTAAGGCAATGTTTTCACAAGAGGCAAGCTAAAGTCTTGATATCAAAAAGAATGTCTTTTCATTCTATGTAATTATATTGTGATGTCACCCACCAAAATGAATGTTTATCCTGGCAAGGAGTGCTTGCTTGCTTCTAAGGCAAATTAGCAAGAAAATAAATGAGCACACTGGTGAGAAGTAGACCAAAATGAAATGGAGCCCCACTTTCGCTTTTTTCACTGACTAGAATTCAGACCCTCCACCTCTATTGTCAGCAATACCTGAGCTAACAGGCATCAGCATACAGTCCAGGACTGAGATATCCATGTATGCTGGATGCAAGAAGGGTTTGGGTGGTGAGGAGAAGGAAGACAGAATATCTTTTTTATCTAGGGAGAATAGAACCATTGAAGATGAGAGGCTGCTACTGCTGCTACTGCTGCTAAGTCGCTTCAGTCGTGTCTGAATCTGTGCGACCCAATGGATGGCAGCCCACCAGGCTCCCCCGTCCCTAGGATTCTCAGGCAAGAACACTGGAGCGGGTTGCCATTTCCTTCTCCAGTGCATGAAAGTGAAAAGTGAAAGTGAAGTCGCTCAGTCATGTCCGACTATTCGCGACCTCATGGACTTCGGCCTACCAGACTCCTCTGTCCATGGGATTTTCCAGGCAAGAGTACTGGAGTGGGGTGCTATTGCCTTCTCTGAAAGATGAGAGAGACACACACACACAAAGATAGACAAAGACACAGATAGGTCTGGTGGTAGCAAGAGATATAGTATCTTTATGGAATTCTCTACTTTTGAATGCTTGAAATATCAGGAAAGCAGCTACACCTGAAAAGATGCTCTTTAAGGTTTCATTTAGTACTGCTGCTGCTGCTGCTGTTAAGTCGCTTCAGTCGTGTCTGACTCTGTGCAACCCCATAGGCGGCAGCCCACCAGGCAGCCCACCAGGCTCCGCCGTCCCTGGGATTCTCCAGGCAAGAACACTGGAGTGGGTTGCCATTTCCTTCTCCATCATTTAGTACTAATGCTCCACAATTCTAAGAACTAAAGCAAGATGGAAAAAAAAAAATCTAAATTCATTATTTGGATTATGTTTTACTTTATAAATCTCAACATTCCTTAAGGAAAAAGCCCTGTAGTTTTACTAGTGCTCATAAAGAAAAAGTGTACTATAATTTTCAGAAGCAATTGTGAATTTGAACACCTTACACTTCTCAAGAAAGATCTGAGTTTAGTCAACACTACCAGGAACTGATGTCAATAATCAAGATAAAATTTCCTTCTAAAAGCAAAAAAAGTAATTTCTGTATTAAATTGAAGTGAGATCTTTGAAATATTCTAACAATACTAATTTTACTTTTATGCTCTGCTTTAACCTTCACATTCATCTATGAGACAGATAGAATTTGAAATCCTATATATAGGTGTTGGAGATTGGGACTTGGAAAAGCTGTGTAACCTGTTCAAAGTTACCTGACCATTCAGTGACAGAGCCTGGATTGGAACTTGCACTTCTTGGTTGCTGTCTATTTATTTCATGATCCCGTAGTTCATCAGATAGACTAGAGAATGTCACAGTAGCAAAGGAATAAGAAAAACCCTGAATTCAGCTTCTTTTAGTAACCTTGAAGGAAGCTGCCAGTGTTCCAGGACCCAATGCAAAGGCACTTGAAGACGGCACACACACTTTGCTTATTAGCAAGCTGATCAGGCTCATCCTTGTGGAACTAGTCGGAGAGAATGCTCAAGAAGTTTCAGCTCTAAAGGCCCTTGTTTCCCAAGTTCTTTATCTTTGAGTTACGAGATAAGTAGCAACAAAGCTGTGCCTATCACTTCCTACAGAATCCTTGCTCTCTTTTCTCATATCCCCTCACCCAGCTTACAAAAGGAAACACAAGGAAATTTACCAGCCTCACTCAGTGGGCCCATCACTGGGAGCCTTTGCAGTCCACAAGTGTAATGGTCCCTGATCAGTTATTGGAACAGATCCATTTTCCACATTTTTGTGAACATTACTGCTAACTGCCTTATCAGAGGGGCAAGAATTTAGGCGGCATAGCCCACAAGCTTATTTTTCTTAGTTAAAAGTAAGAACATAGCCAGACAGTAGTCTGGGGCTGGGGTGGTAAGTCAAAGGAAGTAGAAGACACAAAAGAAATGAGGGAGAGAGTGGCCACACTCAGCTCTAGGGAGCCTTAGATTTCTTTTGTTGTTATTTTCTAATGTCTGTGAACTAACAACTGTTAATGGAATTTTAAGTTCAGCTGAGTCCAACAATGTTGAATCTACAATGAAGAAGATCAGTCCTATTCTAAATTCCAAAACTCCTACCTATAATATTGATACATTTCCCCAAACCTTATTAGTGCCTCCAACAGACTGATATATGCTATAGGTTCTTTGACAGTGTTGGTTCACAAACATTAATGTTGAACTTGAGATCAGTGGTTCCCAACTTGAACTGCATATAGGAATCCCTTGAGAGCTTTAAAAACTACTGATGTCTGGACCCCAGCCCCAACAGTACTCCTGATTTAGTTGAGTTCGATAAGGCACATCAGATTTAAACTCCCACAGTCTTGTAGACAAGACTACAATCCTCCTGCTGTAGAACACCAGACCTGAGATCCAGATATTTCCCTGCCTACAGATCAGAGGATTCCGTGGGCAGAATTAGTTAGGGTTCCAGTGAACATAACCATGTGAGGCCTTCTGCAGTTCTGCAAATCCACTTTTTTAAATGATGACTGGAGCTTGAAGACAGAAGTCCACCCTAGCAGACCCATAAGCTACACTTGCCAACAATACAAAACCTCACAGATTTAAGTCAAAACTACAAAGACTCTTTCCATCTCCTTCCAACCAACAGGTAGAATTATGCGGCCAAGGAAAAACCCTTCTTGATCTGCTCCTTGCTTCCTGGACATGATTTTCAGTCAAACTATACTTAAACACGAGAGTACATCTTCTGCCCTATAATTCAGGTTGACCTGGAAGTTATACTATCTCTTCCCTTATTTTGTGCCAACCACATGCATCTGACACTCAGAGGAATAGGAATAGGAATAATAGGAATAATTCAAAATTTTCAGAATTAGAGGTATAGTTAATTCAACTTTAAAGGTTTTCTAAGATCATGCATTTAGCAAAGGGCCTAACATCTCCACCTTTAGTACACTTAGGAATATGTGAGTAGTAAATTTATTATCCATGTTACATAGAAGTCTTTGTGGACTTTTCCAGAGTCTCAAATCTAATCATGGTTAAGCCAACAAAAGGATTACAGCCTTATCAAGAGTTTATTTTGCAAGATTGCCACATAGTTCTGCCAGTATCCTGTTTTTCCCACTATGCTGAGCTCAAAGATCCCATTAAGTAAAGTTGAACTCTTCACTTATGCAGAAATATAAACAGACTGCTCAGTGTGATTTGGAATTAAATGTTCATTTGGAAAAAAATAATGTTCAAATACTAAACAGTATTAACCCCCATAACTCGAAAACCTGGATGTAATAGAAGAAACTCTAAAATTTCTCCAGTGAGTAAAAGGTGTTACATATTCAAAACACACACGCACACTTTACCACTTTCTGTATCCTACTCTTGGACTCTACTTGATAATCCATGATGCCTGAAGAGTTTCTTGGTGGATAAACCATGAAGAGCAGTGCATACCCATCACAGCATGGGACAAACCCAATAGAAAGCTTTGTAGAATCAAGTCTAAACCATTCTTTTGATAAACAATTGGTTCAGCCTAATCTGAATATATGGTATTTTGTAGGCTTAGTAACAAGGTAGTTTGATAAAAACATTACAGATAGAGTTGGACATTTATACTATATAGATTTCTATAGACAAGAGATCTAATTCTTGGTCCTAGGTAGGCCAGATTAGTATGTCCACATACAGTTAGATCCAATCAACTACCTTAGCCAAGACAATATAATTCCCATTTCCAAGTGAAATTATGAACTGAAATGTCAAGGAGAAAATCTTTTGTGTATCTCAGAAGTCTGCACACTTTCTACTGACAGACAGGAATTCAAGCCACATCTCCTCAGGTGCATTTCTGACAGTGCAATGATGAGTGATTTAGGAGATGATGGGAAGCGAAGAGGGTTGTGGAATTTACTCTTCTGAAAGGACATTAATAACCCAATTCCATGTTGCATTTTTGTTCACTCACATTATGGCTATAAAAGCAGTGTGATTAGGCCTCTGGCGGTAACCACCACATAACTGGGGAGATGATATTTTCCAAAATAGCTGCAAAAACATCTCCTGTCCTTCCTACTCTTCTACTATGTGATATTGCCACTCCCCCATCGAAGGGACGGTCCAATTCCTTTTTATTTGAATCTGGGCAGGGCTTATGGCTGCTTCTATGAGTAAAGTATGGAAGAAGTGGTGCTGTATAATTTTCAAGACTGGATTACAAAGGCAATGTAGTGTTTGTCTTGTTCACTAGAACACTTCCACTTGGATCCTGGGACTACCAAGTTAAAAATTCAGTTACCATGAGGTCACCACACTGTCTGAGGAAGCCAAACCACATGGAAAGGCCACAGGAAGGTGCTGCATTCAACAGCCCAAGTGGCATTCTCAGCGAACAGTCAGTGCTATGCTATGCTATGCTAAGTCGCTTCAGTCGTGTCCAACTCTGTGCGACCCCATAGATGGCAGCCCACCAGGCTCCGCCATCCCTGGGATTCTCCAGGCAAGAATACTGGAGTGGGTTGCCATTTCCTTCTCCAATGCATGAAAGAGAAAAATGAAAGTGAAGTCGCTCAGTCGTGTCCGACACTTAGCAACCCCATGGACTGCAGCCCACCAGGCTCCTCCGTCCATGGGATTTTCCAGGCAAGAGTACTGGAGTGGGGTGCCATTACCAAGTGCCAAACCTGTGACTATCTTATCTTGATCATCCAGCCCAGTCTAGCCTTCAGATGACAGCAACCCCAGTGAACCTGATTTCATCCGCTAGAGTGACCCCACACCAGAACCATCCAGCCAAGCTCCTCTCAAACTCCTGATCCAAAAAATAATGAGCAAAATTACATGGCTGTTTTAAGCCACTAAGTTTGGAAATAATTTATTATGCAGCAATAGTAGCCAAACAGTTATTTCAAAGTTACCTCTATTTCCCACTATTCAGACTGCTCCAGAATCTCAGAAAATCAGAAGTTTCTGGCACCCTCAGGAAAGGAGTATCTTTTATGAGATACTTGACCTTGAACTTTCTAACACCTTGGTATTCCTAGAATTTGCAAACAGCTAGAGGCCTTGATAAGCAGTGTTATATAAACAGGCAGAGAAAATTATATTTAGTAGAACTCTTCTAAGGAAGATTGCTCCATGTATTTAGGAAAATACACTTGACCAACTACACAGAAGAAACAAGATGAGAGTAGGGCAGAGTGAGACGTTCTGCTCATGTTCAAATAATAATAAACAGTTGCTAAACTTCCTTCTAAGGGGGAGAGAGACTATTCATAGCAGACCTTTTTGCTTTGTCAAGCACCTAGCTGAGTAGAGATTACAAGTTTAGGAAAAGAACTGAATAACTCAGCAAAACAGAGGCAACTGGACCATGTTTGGAAAAAGCGAAAAGGGGAACACCCTGTTTGCTGAATAGCCAAAATGAGAACTTTGGGGAACAGAGATATTCAACGATATTTTGAAGGAGTATGCTATTGAATGTGTAAGGAAAATTTTATCCCCTGTCATTTTTATCAGAATTTTGGTAAATATTACATTGCTCAATCATTCTCTTATTTCAAGTGATTTAGAGAAATATGGTAATATTGAGTTTAGCAAGGAGATGAAAAAGACTGCATATAAGGACCAGCAGATATCTAGGTTACCTACATACTGGTAAAGATGTAGCAGTGACAGAACATATGTTTTTGAAAAGAAAAAAAGAAAACTGAAAAAATAATTTCGTTTTTTGCCTCATGGTAGAGTTATTTTAAAGGAAGTCTTGTGGTCAGAAATTTATACACCGTTTTTGTGTTTCCTGTCGAGAGAATATCCTTTAGTATTTGTTGGAGAGCTGGTTTGGTGGTGCTGAATTCTCTCAGCTTTTGCTGACTACAATGCAGTAAGATTAGATCTCAATTACAGGAGAAAAACTATTAAAAATTCCAACATATGGAGGATGAACAACACACTGCTGAATAACCAACAAATCACAGATGAAATCAAAAAAGAAATCAAAATTTGCATAGAAATGAATGAAAATGAAAACACAACAACCCAAAACCTGTGGGACACTTTAAAAGCAGTCCTAAGGGGAAAGTTCATAGCAATACAGGCATACATCAAGAAACAAGAAAAAAGTCAAATAAATAACCTAACTCTACACCTAAAGCAACTAGAAAAGGAAGAAATGAAGAACCCCAGGGTTAATAGAAGGAAAGAAATCTTAAAAATTAGGGCAGAAATAAATGCAAAAGAAACAAAAGAGACCGTAGCAAAAATCAACAAAGCCAAAAGCTGGTTCTTTGAAAGGATAAATAAAATTGACAAACCATTAGCCAGACTCATCAAGAAACAAAGGGAGAAAAATCAAATCAATAAAATTAGAAATGAAAATGGAGAGATCACAACGGACAACACAGAAATACAAAGGATCATAAGAGACTACTATCAACAATATGCCAATAAAATGGACAACTTGGAAGAAATGGACAAATTCTTAGAAAAGTACAACTTTTCAAAACTGGACTAGGAAGAAATAGAAAATCTTAACAGGCCCATCACAAGCACGGAAATTGAAACTGTAATCAAAAATCTTCCAGCAAACAAAAGCCCAGGTCCAGACGGCTTCACAGCTGAATTCTACCAAAAATTTAGAGAAGAGCTAACACCTATCCTGCTCAAACTCTTCCAGAAAATTGCAGAGGAAGGTAAACTTCCAAACTCATTCTATGAGGCCACCATCACCCTAATACCAAAACCTGACAAAGATGCCACAAAAAAAGAAAACTACAGGCCAATATCACTGATGAACATAGATGCAAAAATCCTTAACAAAATTCTAGCAATCAGAATCCAACAACACATTAAAAAGATCATACACCATGACCAAGTGGGCTTTATCCCAGGGATGCAAGGATTCTTCAATATCCTCAAATCAATCAATGTAATACACCATATTAACAAATTGAAAAATAAAAGCCATATGATTATCTCAATAGATGCAGAGAAAGCCTTTGACAAAATTCAACACCCATTTATGATAAAAACTCTCCAGAAAGCAGGAATAGAAGGAACATACCTCAACATAATAAAAGCTATATATGACAAGCCCAAAGCAAACATTACACTCAATGGTGAAAAATTGAAAGCATTTCCTCTAAAGTCAGGAACAAGACAAGGGTGCCCACTTTCACCATTACTATTCAACATAGTTTTGGAAGTTTTGGCCACAGCAATCAGAGCAGAAAAAGAAATAAAAGGAATCCAAATTGGAAAAGAAGAAGTAAAACTCTCACTATTTGCAGATGACATGATCCTCTACATAGAAAACCCTAAAGACTCCACCAGAAAATTACTAGAACTAATCAATGATTATAGTAAAGTTGCAGGATATAAAATCAACACACAGAAATCCCTTGCATTCCTATACACTAATAATGAGAAAACAGAAAGAGAATTAAGGAAACAATTCCATTCACCATTGCAACGGAAAGAATAAAATACTTAGGAATATATCTACCTAAAGAAACTAAAGACCTATATATAGAAAACTATAAAACACTGGTGAAAGAAATCAGAGGACACTAATAGATGGAGAAATACACCATGTTCATGGATTGGAAGAATCAATATAGTGAAAATGAGTATACTACCCAAAGCAATTTATAGATTCAATGCAATCCCTATCAAGCTACCAATGGTATTCTTCACAGAGCTAGAACAAATAATTTCACAATTTGTATGGAAATACAAAAAACCTCGAATAGCCAAAGCGATCTTGAGAAAGAAGAATGGAACTGGAGGAATCAACCTGCCTGACTTCAGGCTCTATTACAAAGCCACAGTTATCAAGACAGTATGGTACTGGCACAAAGACAGAAATATAGATCAATGGAACAAAATAGAAAGCCCAGAGATAAATCCGCGCACATATGGACACCTTAACTTTGACAAAGGAGGCAAGAATATACAATGGATTAAAGACAATCTCTTTAACAAGTGGTGCTGGGAAAACTGGTCAACCACTTGTAAAAGAATGAAACTAGAACACTTTCTAACACCATACATAAAAATAAACTCAAAATGGATTAAAGATCTAAATGTAAGACCAGAAACTATAAAACTCCTAGAGGAGAACATAGGCAAAACACTCTCTGACATACATCACAGCAGGATCCTCTATGACCCACCTCCCAGAATATTGGAAATAAAAGCAAAAATAAACAAATGGGACATAATTAAACTTAAAAGCTTCTGCACATCAAAGGAAACTATTAGCAAGGTGAAAAGGCAGCCTTCAGAATGGGAGAAAATAATAGCAAATGAAGCAACTGACAAACAACTAATCTCAAAAATATACAAGCAACTCCTACAGCTCAACTCCAGAAAAATAAATGACCCAATCAAAAAATGGGCCAAAGATCTAAATAGACATTTCTCCAAAGAAGACATACAGATGGCTAACAAACACATGAAAAGATGCTCAACATCACTCATTATCAGAGAAATGCAAATCAAAACCACAATGAGGTACCATTTCACGCCAGTCAGAATGGCTGCGATCCAAAAGTCTACAAGCAATAAATGCTGGAGAGGGTGTGGAGAAAAGGGAACCCTCTTACACTGTTGGTGGGAATGCAAACTAGTACAGCCACTATGGAGAACAGTGTGGAGATTCCTTAAAAAACTGGAAATAGAACTGCCTTATGATCCAGCAATCCCACTGCTGGGCATACACACTGAGGAAACCAGAAGGGAAAGAGACACGTGTACCCCAGTGTTCATCGCAGCACTGTTTATAATAGCCAGGACATGGAAGCAACCTAGACGTCCATCAGCAGATGAATGGATAAGAAAGCAGTGGTACATATACACAGTGGAGTATTACTCAGCCATTAAAAAGAATACATTTGAATCAGTTCTAATGAGGTGGATGAAACTGGAGCCTATTATACAGAGTGAAGTAAGCCAGAAAGAAAAACACCAATACAGTATACTAACGCATATATATGGAATTTAGAAAGATGGTAACAATAACCCTGTGTACAAGACAGCAAAAGAGACACCGATGTATAGAACAGTCTTATGGACTCTGTGGGAGAGGGAGAGGGTGGGAAGATTTGGGATAATGGCATTGAAACATGTATAATATCATGTATGAAATGAGTCACCAGTCCAGGTTCGATGCACGATACTGGATGCTTGGGGCTGGTGCACTGGGACGACCCAGAGGGATGGTATGGGGAGGGAGGAGGGAGAAGGGTTCAGGATGGGGAACACATGTATACCTGTGGCGGATTCATTTTGATATTTGGCAAAACTAATACAATATTGTAAAGTTTAAAAATAAAATAAAATTTTTAAAAAATGGAGTCATATACAGCAATTAAAAAAAATAAAGGAAGTCTTATATACACACCGTACCCTAAAAATTGAGAGAGAGGACAGGTACACTCAGGAATTCCTAAGCATGATCAGTATTTCCTTCTCCTGATGCTAACTGTTATTTAGTTTTGAAGGAGAAGAATCTTGAGGGGAAAGTTGGACTGTAGATATACAAAAAGGATCATGTACCAGAGTCCCATAAAAATGGCCCAATTCTCTTACCACCTGCTGGCAGTGAGTTTTGCCTCTTGTTATCTCTTTTCAACACTTTCAAAATTATCGTCTCACCTGTCCTACTTTTGAGAATAAGCTCTAATATGATCCTAACCTGATGAAAAAATCTTCCCTAAATTGTTAATCACTGGTGATAAGTGAATGTATTTTATGTATTTAGCCCTCAGATCATTTGCATTTATAACCTCTGTGAACTTTATCCCGCAATCTTGAGTGTGAGAAAAGTGTACCATTTCTTTACTTTCTTCAAACTAAATCCAAGTTTGAGCTTCCTTCCTCTTGCAATTGTAGAAAAATTGAGCTTCATTCATTACTGAGATTGGTGGGAAAAAGTCTTCTTCTTCTTAGGCTCCATCTATAATCTAGGAGCCTGATGTGTGTGAAAGAGGAAGATTCATCAGCCTTTAGTCCATCCTATCTCCTGATATACATAGTGCAGATTGCATTGCTCTCTGAAGTCTGGTGGCTCCTTTCCTCTTCTATATGAAGGTGGAGAAAATGTAACTAAGGCAGAAGCCCTGTGTCAGTGTCCAGCCTCCTTAGCTGCAGCTTTCCTGAGTCCTGCCTCCCACCTGGATCTCTTTCATGGTGCAGGGTTCCCCATGAAGAGTTTCATTCCCTCCACTCTTAAGGAGTCTCCCTTCTCCAAGGACACTCACTTCTCTCGCATCTCCCTGGTATACGGTCAGTCCTCTGTATCTTCATGTTCCGTAGCTGAGGATTCAGCTGCAGATGGAAATTTGTTGTAAAAAACAAATCCATAAAATTCTAAAAAGCAAAACTTGAATTTGCTGCACCAGCAACTATTTACATAGCATTTACATTGTACTTACAAATAGTTATATTTTGCTAGGTATGATAAGTAATCTAGAGATGGTTTTACAAAACTTTGAGAGAATGTGCATAGGTTATATGCAAAATTCTACCCTATTTTATATAAGGGACTTGAGCATCCACAGATTTAAGTATCTCGGTGGGGGTCCTGTAGCCAATCTCCTGAGGGATGACTAATCCTTTCAAGGAGATCACCTCTTGTGGACATAAAAGACAGAAAGAGAGATGTTCACAGTCAGATTTGCTTCCTGCACCCACAGCACAGTCCTTCCCTGAGGCAAGGGAGAGACTCAGAGGGCAAAACTACCCTCCTAGGGCAGTTACAGAAAAACAAACTGAAAAGAAAAACACAGATTAATATTTCAGTATTTCAACAGAGCACTCAAACATGTATTCAACAAGATACTACAGAAGTAGTAACATTTTCACTCAGATGAATGGTGCTTTTAGAAATGTGTCCTCTAGCACTCCTCAGGTCTGGGAAAGGTCCCTCTTCAGAAAGGCTCTGCTCAAATTCAAAGAACAATGCACTTGAGAAAATCCTGAGTTTAGGGATGTTATTACTGGAGTCACACCTTGAAAAGGGAGACATGCCTGGAAGGACACAGTCCTGAATCGTGTCTGAGCGGTAAGCATTCAGGAAGACTTCTTCCTGCTCCAGCCCCTGCCTCCAGGAGAATGTCAGCAATAATTTTGGTTAGCTAGCCAAAGGCTTGCCCTGCCCTACCTGAGTCCTGCCAAGAGCAGCTGCCTTTGAAAAAAGCAAAAATAGCTTTCTGTGTTAGGAGGAAGCAACAGGACCCCTGGCACTGAGCAGACCTCACACTTCCTTCTTGCCACTTGTTTACAGGCAGCATGGTGTAGGGAAAATGAGGTCAAGGAGCTGCTGTTGTTGCCTCTTTAAGGTCCAGGTGACCAGGGAGATGATGTTCAGAACAGATACCTGATCACTGTCCTTGGTACCCATAAGACTTAGACTCTGACATGTGGCTTCAGAGGGGTTCTGCCAAAACCCCCTGTTATCCTGAGAATGGCAAACTTAAAAGTCTAAAATGATGTAGATTTTCATATCTAAACAAGAGAGGTTTTCTAGCAAAGTACAGGTTATATTTCCATAGGATTCTCCGTTTTTTTGTTCACTTAGATCGAGCAACCAAAACCTAAGCCCTTAGTCTCTGACTTGTTTCTTTTAGTAACCTCACTTTACAGATGAGGTAAACTGAGGCTCATAGAAATTAAGTAACTTGTTTCAGGTCCTACAGGTAGTAAATTATATAATTCAGAATTATAAGCTATGATTTCTGAATGACTTGATCCATTTGTGGCCTTTTTGGATATGTATTTCACAAAAACATGTTGTTTATTTGTTATTTTAAGATAGATACTTGAAGAAGCCTGAAACTTCCTAACATTAATAGAGGCTACATCACTATTAGGACAAGCAGACAGGTCTTTATTAAATTCTTAGCAAATTATTTGTCTCTGGAAGACACCAGTATATCACAGTTGGCATGAGAAATCTAAACAAGCCTCCTAACTATTTTACAAAGAATTGCTTTCTGTTTATGAGCTGTTAGCTTAATCTAAGCATTAGTGTGTGTACTGGGTGTGTTTGTGTATGTGTGTGTGTTAGAGGTGTCCACAGGGTAAACAAATAAGCTTAATATAGAGCTGAGAAAAGCCAAAGAAAAAGCACATTGTATACAAAAGAACTACTAGCGTGTTCTGTAGCTTTGAAAACATTGTGGCCAAACAAAGTGTTCTGCCAGGGGCAACATGGTTTAGCGCTCTATCATCTCAATATGAGCAGCTTATTTTCAGCTTCTATTGGGCTTCAAGGCCCAGTCTCATAAACCCTGTTCTTGTGTACCCGTGTTGTATAATAAGATTAACAGTTCCATTTGGGAAGCTGAAAGGGAGGAGCTAATTTTTAATTCCTTTCATCAAAGTGTACATTTTTCAGAAAAATTCTTAGTCCTGAACGATGCCTCTAAAGACGGAAGTAAAAGGTATATTTTCTTTTGAGAAGTTGTAGCTTCTTTATAGCATCTTTTTGAGTTGATTGAAGGTTTTATTAGGACTAAGTAATAGTGCTGTGCTGTGTGCTTAGTCGAGTCCTACTCTTTGCAGCCCCATGGACTGTAGCCCACCAGGCTCCTCTGTCCATGGGGATTGTCCAGGCAAGAATACTGGAGTGGGTTGTCATGCCCTCCTCCAGGGGATCTTTCTAACCCAGGGATTGAACGCAGGTGTCCCACATTTTAGGTGAATTCTTTACCATCTGAGCCACCAGCTGCTGCTGCTGCTGCTAAATCGCTTCAGTTGTGTCCGACTCTGTGCGACCCCAGAAAGGGCAGCCCACCGGCTCCATCATCCGTGGGATTCTCCAGGCAAGAACACTGGAGTGGGTTGCCATTTCCTTCTCCAATGCATGAAAGTGAAAAGTGGAAGTGAAGTCGCTCAGTCGTTTCCGACTCTTAGCGACGCCATGGACTGCAGCCCAGCAGGCTCCTCTGTCCATGGGATTTTCCAGGCAAGAGTACTGGAGTGGGGTGCCATTGCCTTCTCTGTCTGAGCCACCATATAAGCCCAAGAATGCTGGAATGGGTAGCCTATCTCTTCTCCAGGAGATCTTCCCAACCCAGGAATGGAACCGGGATCTCCTTCATCGCAGGCAGATTCTTTACCAGCTGAACTACCAGGGAAGCCCCAGGTAATAATAACCACTGCTAATTGAATGCTTACTATGCACAAGTACCATACAGGCATGATTTCATTTAATCACTAAGGAAGTCTCAGGATACAGGCAGCATTTTTCATCATTCAGAAACAAAAACTGGGTTTCAGAGATTTTAAATAATTTGCTTTAAAGAACCTTGTGGAAAGTGATGGAGCTTTCTGACCTCAGCTCAAGTCCTTCTGACCCAAACCCTGCCACTACACATATTGCCTCCCAACTTGACACTAGGCAAAGGATAAATTATCCACATGGGAGAGGAGGGAGTTGGCACCTGATGACCAAGAACAAAGTTGTGATCCTTGGAAGCTGTGACACTTGCTCCTTGGAAGAAAAGCTGTGACCAACCTAGACAGCATATTAAAAAGCAGAGACATTACTTTGCCAACAAAGGTCCGTCTAGTCAAAGCTATGGTTTTTGCAGTAGTCATGTATGGATGTGAGAGTTGGACTATAGAGAAAGCTGAGGGCTGAAGAATTGTTGCTTTTGAACTGTGGTGTTGGAGAAGACTCTTGAGAGTCGCTTAGACTGCAAGGAGATCCAATCAGTCAATCCTAAAGTCCTGAATATTCATTGGAAGGACTGATGCTGAAGCTGAAATTCTAATACTTTGACCACCTTGTGCGAAGAACTGACTCATTAGAAAAGACCCTGATGCTGGGAAAGATTGAAGGCAGGAGGAGAAGGCAACAACAGAGGTTGAGATGGTTGGATGGCATCATCAACTCAATGGACATGAGTCTGAGTAAGCCCCGGAAGTTGGTGATAAACAGGGAAGCGTGGCATGCTGCAGTCCATGGGGTCGCAATGAGTCGGACATGACTGAGTGACTGAACTGAATTGAACTGAACTGAGCCATCCCTCCAAGTTAGAGGACAATTGTAACTTTGATCCTTGCTCTGAAGGGAACTTTCCTTTAAGCCCAGTGTGTTTTTTTCCAGCTTTCAGCTGTGTAATTTGCTAGGGGGAAAAGATACTAAAATTTAATTGCTTTGCAGAAAACACCTCTTTTTTTCATCTCTTGGGGCCATGGGAAAACAGTAAAGAAAACAAAAAAGCCACATAAAACTAGATCACATGTAAAAACTTCTTCTGAGCTAATCACATAGATTATTCTGTCCTAAATAAAAATCACACGGAGGTTCAAATGTGTCTAAAATGAAAGTATCTACAGAAACGTTTTTATTAGTGACATTGATGGCTTTAAATCACAGTAGTCTTCACAAAATGCTTATTTGAATGTTCATGAAAAGTAAAAATGGTAGCACCCAAAATTGTGAAATCGTGATTAGTTTTTCCACTTGGCATTAACATGGGTGAATATTGTGAACATAAGGAGAAGCAAAACACAGAAATTTCAGAGGAATACGTAAATATGAGTCCATTTATATAAAATTTAAATATGCAAAATTAAATAATATATTTTATAAGAATACAAATATATGCCAAAACAACTGAGAATTTCATGAGAGCAATACTCTCCAAATTCAAGAGAGTGAGGGGAAGGAAGGAGGTATAATCTAAATAGGACACACAGAGAGCATTAACTGGGTTTGTCAAGTTTTCTTTCTTAAGTCAAGAGATGACTGAGGTGTTTCTCTTTCACTGTTTACATCTTCTGGTTTTTTGAAACATCTCATGATTTTAAAAAATTTCCCTGTTTTTCCTGAGATCAACACATCCCCTCCAAGTGAGCAAAGGTCTGTTCAGCATTGGAGTACATTGCTTTCTTTTGACCTGAGAACTCATATCTCAGATTAAACACTAAAGACAACTCACAAGATTCTGTTCTGGAAAAATGTGGAGCTGTCCTAAATTTGCAACCTGGGCCCTCTTCAACAACATTCAGAAGTTCACTAGTGTGGATTCCACGACTCTTCCCTCACCCTCAGTCCTGGGAGCTGGTGAAGAAGGAGTGCTGACTTCCAAAGACAGAGAGATTTGGGTTTCATTTCTAGCCTTACCACTTTCTAGCCTTAATTTCATTTGTAAAATCGACCTAATAAGACAAATCTTCTCACTGGATTTTTATAAGGATGGAATTAGTTACCACTTACAAAATAGTGCCTAGCATGCAAAAAACACTCATAAATAAGTTGCCATGGTTTATGTAAATCACCAGCCTAGGAAAATCCGTTCTGATTCTTTTCTTGATCTTACTTTTTTCCCAGCTGTCTGACATTTTCAAATTTGCTTTGTAACTAAAGATTTTCATTCAAATCACTTTCCTGAGACCCATGGTAACATGCTTAATTCATTGTTTGGATAGCCCACTTTCCAATTATTTCTGAACTTTTTAAAAAAGAAATAAAAATGTTCTACTTATTCATGTTTCTTTCATTTTTAAAAGTACTAGTTGAGGTCATGAGACCATTACCTCAGAGTGCTCAGACGTTATTAAAATAAATTATGCTGGGTCACTGCAAGGGGAGCCCTAACACTCATTCCAACAGAGGAGGCTGGGAGGCCCCCTGAGAAGGAGTGAAAGAATGGATCTTTTGTTGGCTCACACATGACATTATTTAGAAATAGCTTATTTTGCTAATATGACCAGATGTGTCCCAGTCATATATAAAAACATTCTAACCCACACTGATTTGCTTAACAAGTGTCCACAACAAGGTAGTTAACAAGACCAAAGGGCCTGTGTCTATTTAAGGGTAGACTTTGTTCAAGAATTACATCGTCTGCTGACAACAGCTCTTCCTTAGAAGTACTAGAACCCTCATGTTAATGGGAAAAGTACTTACTTGAGCCAGAGATTGGAGGTTTGAATCTTTACTCTACCACTTCCTGACGATGTGGTATGAGTATACTGTTTAATTTCTAGGTCTCTCTTTCTTCATTTGTAAAACAGGGATAATAATATGCCTCCCAAGGAGTTCTGATAAGATTTGAGTGAATACTATGAAAGCATTTGGAACAGAGACAGATACATAACAGGCATTAAATAAATGTTAGGTGAAGTATTAGTTGACTCAGTAGATCAACTTGGACATGTTTTCTTCAAATTTCAGATCCTAGTTTCAAGATGATAGGTATGATAATGGAGTGGAAAAAAAGTATTAGACTTTGAGTCAAGAAACATAACTAAATTGTACTTACTACTCGCTCTGTGGCTTTGTACAGATTCCTTAACTTTTCTAAGTTCTATTTACTGAATGTATAAGTTGGGGCATAATAATATCCTCTCTCTCCACATCCTAGGATTTGGAGAGAAGCAAAATTTGGGTTTCCTCAATCTTCAGATTATGTATTCCTTCTGTTTCTAAAAGTAACAAATACTGTTAAGGGTATGTTTTGTTTTCTCAAATTACTACCTTCTAATGGAATGGATGACCTGCAAAAGGATCCAGTGGAAGAATTGTAGCTCGATTCTGGAATTCTGTCTGAGGGGACACTTTATATGCAAAGGCAAACAGAATGCTAGTTCCTCCACACAGAGCACTAGTAACAGCCATAGTTAGGATAATCCTCCATCTCTGGAGAAATGCCACCACCTTCCTGACCTTGTGCTTTTCAAGTTCAATAAGGTGGAATAATTCCATAATAATTTAAATACCAGAACTACCTTTACTAAGAGCCTGAGTAATAGTTCCTGAACACTCTCCAAATCAAATTTTATAGCCAATTGGCTACATTATTGGGTAAAGGATAAGGCTCATGAAAGCCT
Source organism: Bos indicus (assembly GCF_029378745.1). Taxonomy (NCBI): domain Eukaryota; kingdom Metazoa; phylum Chordata; class Mammalia; order Artiodactyla; family Bovidae; genus Bos; species Bos indicus. The sequence goes on from NC_091760.1 coordinate 58,250,775, forward strand.
GACTTCTGTAACAGTTTAGACCCAGTGAACTGGGTGGTATTCTAGAACATTGTGTATGCATGAAGGTTTACATAATATTGCCTGGAGAAGAATAACTTGAGTTAGATTTTCATTTAATTGAATAGAAAATATGTAATTTATTTTCTTCCACTGGAAAAAAAACTTTAATGTCTAAATAATATGTTAATACATTCTTACTTGAAAAGAGCTTAAACCCAACTAACTTCTTGTTTAATGATAGGAAAATGGTATCTCATTGCTGTCTTTATTTGTATTTCTTTGCTTAGTAGTAATATTGAGCATCTTTCCAGGAATGTAATAATGATTTTATCTTTAATAAGTTACCTTCTGGTATATTCATAAACTCTACTTATTCTGTTCTTTCAACCTTTTTTTCATTTTCCAACATCAATGCCACATGTTTAGTTTTTCAGTGTTTCAATATTTTGGAGTAGGAGCTCATCTTCCAGTTATATAGATATTTTTGTGAATTTATCACACAAGGAAATATCTAATTGCCTATGATACCTGTGACCAAATGACATCTGCTACTCTGCATTTCTTAGAGATGAGGAAATAAAACCACAAAATGTATAAAGCCAGATCTAAAACCCAGATCTTTGGATTCAGTACATTTCCTTCTGAGGCTCTGCAGTTATACGCAGATCCCATAGAAGCCTAGCCTATTTGAGGGAAATTAATTTAGGCAAGAATGATCCAATTTAAGCACCTCATTTCACAGATGAACAAAGTAAGGTATGAAAAATTGAAATACCTGTGACCGGATACAAGAACACAGGCATTCAGGCTCGAGTTGGGATTCTCTCCACTACTCAATGTAAGTTTCCATAATGGCAGCATTTCATAAAAAAATTTCTAATGTTTTATCCCTATTAGTTACCTGGAGGAGGAAAGAATTCAGAACTCATTCTCTTAACTCATAAGAGTTAATAATGGGAAATAACATTGAAATAAGGGGAAATAACATTGTTAAAGTTGACACAGGACACTTGAAAATTAAAGCTTGCCAGTATTTTATTGATATATCTTTGTATTCACTCTGTGAAAAGACAAAGGGAATAGAAATATCCTTGGTTAAAATGAGGGCTTCCCTGGTGACTCAGATGGTAAAGAAGCTACCTGCAGTTTGAGAGACCTGGGTTCCATCCCTGGGTTGGGAAGATTCCCTGAAGGAGGGCATGGCAACCACTCCAGAATTCTTGGCTGGAGAATCCCCATGGACAGAGGAGCCTGGTGGGCTGGTGGGCTACATTCCATGGGGTCTCAAAGAGTCAGACAAATGATACATTCTGTTCATCAACTCTGTCTATAGGGTATCTCAAGCATTTCATGACTGGTGTTGCATATATAATAAGGATTGTCATTGTTGTTTAGTCGCTAAGTCATGTCTGACTTTTTGTTACCCATGGACTGCATTAGCCAGGCTTCCCTGTCCTCCACTGTCTCCCCAAGTTTACGCAAACTCATGTCCATTGAATCGGTGATACCATCCAACCACCTCATCCTCTGCCATCCCTTTCTCCTCCTGCCCTCAATCTTTCCCAACATCAGGGTCTTTTCCAGTGAATTGGCTTTTCACATCAATTGGCCAAAGTATTGGAGCTTCAGCTTCAGTATCAGTCCTTCAAGTGAATATTCAGGATTTATTTCCTTTAGGATTGATTGATTTGATCTCCTTGCAGTCCAAGGGATTCTCAAGAGTCTTCTCCAGCACCACAATTCAAAAGCATCAATTCTCTGATGCTCAGTCTTCTTTATGATCCAGCTCTCACATCTGTACATGACTAGTAGAAAAACCATAGTTTTGACTGTGCAAATCTTTGCTGGCAAAGTGATGTGTCTGCTATTTAATATGTTGTCTAGGTTTGTCATAGCTTGGGCAAATATATTTGGGATGAGCAGTCATAACTATCTTGAGGACTTCTCTGAAACAGAAACTGATTTAAGGTCTTTCTTTTATTGGGATACTTCACACCTTTGTTTTTGGTATTCTGAGCTAGGAAACAATATAAACTGTGTTTCAACAGCCCTCTTATTTCATCCAATCATACTTTCCTTTGCCTGTGTAAAGGACAAGAATACATTACCTATGTCTCAAACTTCAAAACTATTGTAACTACTCTTGGAAAACAGGTATAAAAAGTTGTCCTTAAACAGACACCAGTACAGATCTGCAGGGTAAGTTGCAGATAAGTTGCAGATAAAGGAAGCAAGGAAAAAGGAGTCCTACAGAGTCATGAGCCAAAAAACCTGAATGAATAATTCCTGATTGTTCCTGGGTCCCCAACTTGGTTATCTTCCAGCCTGTATGCAGTCCTAGGCAAATTCTTTAAGCTTTTTGGTTGCATTTTCCATTTCAGTTTGTTTTAAATAATAGGTCAGAACACATGTCTTGAATAGTCTAAGATCTAAAACATATGTTTGTACAATGAGACCACAGAGGTAGAACTACATAACCTAAGCCAGTTTTATTTTTAGCAGAGACTTTAGATGTCTGCTCAACACATTTATTTGTAAAGTAATATTTGTTCATCCAATATGTCATGCTGTCAAGAAACATACCAATGAAGAAGACCAAGTTCCTATTCTCCTGGAGTATATAATCTTGTTGGAAAGCAAATGTCTCAATCATAAATGCCTTTTCTCCATACACAGAGAATACTAGTTTAAAGAACTAGATGTTCAAAAAAGGTAAGGGAAGTGAAATCAAGTTGAAGGGGAGTACACTTTCCCTTTTAAGCTACTCTTTGTTTTTTCTTTTTAGCTACTCTTAAGCCAAGAAGAATCTTTACCAATTACCTTCAGGCCCTTAAATAAGAGCCATTGACCTGTCAACTGTATGGATGACTCAGGTCTACTTTATATAAAACACTCCTTTGTACCCTATAGTTGTGTAATCCTCCTATTCATGCACATACTTTCTTGACTCTAGAGCAGGAACATGGACACAAAAGTCATTTCTCAGCTGAGTCTATCTTTTTCTTTTGGTGAGGAAAGTTCCATATGCTCAGATATTCCTCCCTTTAACTTAGTACAGGTATCTTTCTTCACTAACTTGGCAGGTACTTTCCTGCTCCTTCTGGAGATTTCTGCTCTTAGAACAATTATACTCTTCCTCTTACCCTTCCCAAATTTCTAGAAGAGGATTGAGGAAGAAACCGTGTTGTAGGAAAACCCTGAATTAGAACTCTGGACCCTACCAGTTAATAATTTGAATTTCAGTGTTCTCGATTATAAAATAGACAATGAAATAGTGTGTGTTTGGTTGCTCAGTTGTGTTCTACTCTTTGTGACCTCATAGACTGTATGTACCCTTCCAGGCTCCTCTGTCCATGGGACTTCCTAGGCAAGAGTACTGGAGTGATTTGTCATTTCCTCCTCCAGGGGATCTTCCCTAGCCAGGTTATAAAGTCGATGAAAATTACCTGCTTTGGCAGATCGATCAAATGATGGAGGTATGTAAATCAGGTGCTTCTATAAATATCAGCTCCTTTTCCTAATTTAACCTTAAATTTCTCCTCTAGGCTGTAGATAATTCCATTCTGGTCTGGTCTACAGTCACCTTTCTTACTTTTTAAATAAGTTTCCATGGCTCAAGCCCATGAATATCACTCTGGACCAGTTCTCTCTGACCTGGGATACTGCCTTCATTTGGTCCAACCAATTTATCCAAGTGAAGCTCAGATTTTTCCACTAGTACCATCACTCATTGTTGTAAACTTTACTACTTTTTCAGCAGTAAAAATCTCCACTGTGAACCTCCTACAGGTCCTGGTAAACAGGTAAATTAGTTTGCTAGGGCTGCCAAAATGAAATCCCACAGACTGAGTGGCTTAAGAAACAAAAGTTTATTTTTTCACAGTTCTGGAGGCTAGAAGTCCAAGATCAAGGTATCAACAGGTTTGGTTTATTCTGAGGCCTCTCTCCTTGTCTTGTAGATGTCCATCTTCCCACTGTGTCCTCACGTGCACATGGTCTTACTCTGTGCATGCATACCTTTGCTGTCTCTTTGTGTGTCCTGTTCTCATTTCCTTTAAGGACATCAGTCAGGTTAGAGTCCATCATCATGACCTCATTTTAACTTAATTGCCTTCTTAAAGGCCCTCTTTCCAAATACAGTCAAATTCTGAGGCACAGGGGGTTAGGGCTTTAACTCCACATATGAATTTGGAGGCAAGAACATCAGCCCATGAAAGCTGGTTCTTGGCAAGGGCAGAGGCAGAGCCTTGATTGGCATGCAGCATGGTGAAGTGTTCCCATCATAGCCTACTTCAAGCTATCAGTCATTTAATAACAGTGCACAAACATCCTGAACACTTAAGAATCAATCTCACAAGCTGCTAAGAGCTGGTTCTGGCACATAGATGATACAGATGCCAGCCAAATGCCCCTTCTTATGTTGAAGGAACTGTCCTTGTATTCTGTGACCACCATCAAACTTCACAGGACGTTCTACTGTGGCTTTCTTCCAGCTGAGGGACATCTCTAGTTTGTAGCCCATTTGCAGTGCAGAAATTATTGACATAAGCTTGAGGTCAGTAAATTCCCCAGCCCTTCAATGATTAGATTACAAATCCATTCATCTCATCAAGATGGTAACCCATTCTTTCTACCTAAGCCCCCCTTTTTTTACCATGTTAAACTCACTGGTACTTATTTAAACTATCAGACATATATACAAATAATTTCACTTGGGGTCAAAGAGGGGAAAAAACTTGTTAAAATTCTCCCCAGTTCTCAAATGTTCTTTTTTTTAAAATTTTATTTTATTTTTAAACTTTACAAATTGTATTAGTTTTGCCAAATATCAAAATGAGTCTGCCACAGGTATACATGTGTTCCCCATCCTGAACACTCCTCCCTCCTCCCTCCCCATACCATCCCTCTGGGTCGTCCCAGTGCACCAGCCCCAAGCATCCAGTATCGTGCATCGAACCTGGACTGGCAACTCGTTTCATACATGATATTATCCATGTTTCAATGCCATTATCCCAAATCTTCCCACCCTCTCCCTCTTTCACAGAGTCCATAAGACTGTTCTATACATCAGTGTCTCTTTTGCTGTCTTATACACAGGGTTATTGTTACCATCTTTCTAAATTCCATATATATGCGTTAGTATACTGTATTGGTGTTTTTCTTTCTGGCTTACTTCACTCTGTATAATAGGCTCCAGTTTCATCCACCTCATTAGAACTGATTCAAATGTATTCTTTTTAATGGCTGAGTAATACTCCACTGTGTATATGTACCACTGCTTTCTTATCCATTCATCTGCTGATGGACGTCTAGGTTGCTTCCATGTCCTGGCTATTATAAACAGTGCTGCGATGAACATTGGGGTACACGTGTCTCTTTCCCTTCTGGTTTCCTCAGTGTGTATGCCCAGCAGTGGGATTGCTGGATCATAAGGCAGTTTATTTCCAGTTTTTTAAGGAATCTCCACACTGTTCTCCATAGTGGCTGTAGGAAATCTGGTCAACCACTTGTAAAAGAATGAAACTAGAACACTTTCTAACACCATACACAAAAATAAACTCAAAATGGATTAAAGATCTAAATGTAAGACCAGAAACTATAAAACTCCTAGAGGAGAACATAGGCAAAACACTCTCTGACATACATCACAGCAGGATCCTCTATGACCCACCTCCCAGAATATTGGAAATAAAAGCAAAAATAAACAAATGGGACCTAATTAAACTTAAAAGCTTCTGCACATCAAAGGAAACTATTAGCAAGGTGAAAAGGCAGCCTTCAGAATAGGAGAAAATAATAGCAAATGAAGCAACTGACAAACAACTAATCTCAAAAATATACAAGCAACTCCTACAGCTCAACTCCAGAAAAATAAATGACCCAATCAAAAAATGGGCCAAAGAACTAAATAGACATTTCTCCAAAGAAGACATACAGATGGCTAACAAACACATGAAAATGCTCAACATCACTCATTATCAGAGAAATGCAAATCAAAACCACTATGAGGTACCATTTCACACCAGTCAGAATGGCTGCGATCCAAAAGTCTACAAGCAATAAATGCTGGAGAGGGTGTGGAGAAAAGGGAGCCCTCAAATGCTCTTTTGAGAGCAGTAGGATAAAAAGAGAGTGAGTTAGGCTCAGGAGAGGCAAACATGAAAAAGGCTAAGACGTGTGCTAGCATAAAAATGACAGTCTTTATCTTTTACTATCCATGCCCAAAACTTCATGACTATTCACAATACTAGGTAAAAAAAATCTAATATTTTATAATAAATTAAAAATTTTGCAATCAGGTAGAATTCTAGCCAAACACGGCACCAGAAAAACAAATCTCCTTACTTTATAAATTCTCATCTTATTTTGACAGCTTTGGAAGAGTAACAGGAAGAATCTCTTGATGAAGAAATTCCCAACTGGGTTCAAGTGAAAAAAATTTCTTGAATCTATTTTGCGAGACAATTTCAATTTCTGGATTTAATCATCCTAAATTAGTAGATTCAGCAAAGTTTCTGGGCTTCAGATCACATAAATATGTTAATCTCATTCCAAATTTGTATCTACATATTTCAGAGTCATTTGTATAGTGAAACTATTTCACTTTTCACTTTGATTATGAAATTAACCAGATAACTCTCAGATTTCTATTCTGCTTAGCATGATTGCCTGTCACAATGATCTTCTCCTGGTGTTCATCTGCAATGTCATCCTTTCCTACGCTGAATAATATTGACCTGTGTAAACAGTAGAATATCATGTAGAAATGTCATAGAAGACATTGCAGCTTGTACTTTTTTCTCTTGGATTATTCACAGCTTTCATATAATGTTGTTGTTCAGTTGCCAAGTGGCGACCGACTCTTTGTGACCCCATGGACTGCAGCACACCAGGCTTCCCTGTCCCTCATCATTATATTTCATGTAATGAGGACTCTCAAATAGCCCTATAGAGAGACCTATATGGTGAGGGTGGGCAATGACCTCCTGTCAACCTCAGGAATCAACTGTCAGCATGTTAGTGAGACCTCTTGGAGGGGGATCCTCAGGCCCAGTCAAGTCTTCAAATGGTAGCAGCCCCAGCTCTTATCTTGACTGCAAGCTCATGAGTAATTTCAAGCCAGAACCACCCAACTAAGCTAACCCTGAATTCCTGAGCTACAGAAATTGAAATAATAGATGTTTTTTGTTTTAAACTGCTAAGTTTGTGGAGTAATTTATTATGCAGCAATAGAAAATGAATATCAGGTAAGCATTTAAAACCCAGTATTCAGACAGACAGGGTTTATAAACTGCTTAGGATCAGTAAATGCAAAAAAAGTCTCCATTTTAATCCCTGTGATACAGTTTATTAGGTTTCTGAAACTCCCTGGCCTTTGAACTGCTCTCCTATATTGACTAATTCTCCACCTTCTGGGTCTTGATGAGAATCAGAGAATTTTCTTTACTCAGAAAATGCAAGATACCTACTTTGTCAGTTACTCTGGCAGCTGTTGAACAAGTGCGCTAGACATGATTCATCAGGTGCACCTGTTCATCTAGGAACTTGAATTAAGGTCTAGTGATGCAAACAGGAAGACAATGAGAGGTAGAGGAAGTGTCCAATACCCATGGCAGTAACGGTGGTATTGTAAGTTACACCATCCACTGAGGACCGGCAGCTCTGACAGCAATGCTCTTCCTCATTAGACTGGTTTGGTCTAGCCACAGAGATTCCATGAACCACCTAATTTCCTTAATAAACTTCTTTTGTGTTTTGAGCATCATCTACAGTATGGGTTCTACTTCATGGTAGGTAACAATGGAAATCAAAAGAGCATGGGATACCACAAAATTGCCAGTAGGAATTGCCTGAGAAGAAAAGATGACCTCATTCTGATCAGTTGAATCTATCTTCAAAGACACAACTTAACTGTCAGGGAGAAGCTGAGTCATGATATAGAATGAAAAATGTTAAAGGACATAGTTTAGTTAAAATAAACCATTGCAGGTATGCATCAGTGAGCCAGGAGTTTGGAATCCTCGAATACTGGTGATTTATAAATGAAACATTTTTTGTTCAGTAGTTTTATAATTATAGGGTTTTGTTGTTGAGTTTTTTAAAATATTTATTTACTTCTTTGCCTGTGTGGGGTCTTGGTTGCGACACATGATATCTTCGTTGCATCGTGCGGGATTTTTTTGTTGCAGCGCAGACCCTCTAGTTGTGGTGTGTGGGCTCTGTAGTTGCAGCACTCTGCAGGCTTAGTTCCTTCACAGCATGTGGACTCTTAGTTCCCGACCAGGTATCCACCTGGGTCCCCTGCATAGCAAGATGGATTCTTAACCACGAGACCACCTGGGAAGTTCCTGTAGGTTTTTCTTTTCTTTTTTTATTCTTTTTTTTAACTAGAGGAAAATTTGTTTACAATGTTATGTTGGTTTCTGCCATATGTGAAAGGTTTGAAATAATTTTTCAAATTATTTGTGTTAATTTGTGTTATATAGCACAGGGAGCCCTATAGGTTTATGAACTTGCAAACACAGGGAGTTCTATAGGTTTATAAACTAACTAAAAATTATTTCAACCCTTTGATGTACTTCAAAAAAGAGAGGCATCAAGAACTGAAGAACAAAATTAATTTTAAAGCCCTACAAGTTAAAGCAAGGACTCAGAAAATGACATTTTATTTGCACACAACTTAAAGTACTTGGCATTGAAACCAGCTGTGAAAGTATGAAACAGTCATAAATATTAGCTCTTAATATTGCTTCCCAAATAATTAAAAAGGCATATCCATGACAGAACTTGGATTGTTTGTTTCATCTTTTTCCTCATATGTCTTTGATTAACACTTGAGTTTCAAATTCTCATATTCTGGTATTTTTAGGCTGGGAAACAGATAAGTAAGGGGGTTAGAGAAATCACCTATATGAAGAATGAATAAAAATGCAGAATCACAGCTTCCTGTATGTTAAATTATCCTTGTTTTGCCTCAGCCTTTTTGGACTTACCCATAGTAACCTGTCAGCTCCAAGTTCAGCCTCTCTACATGGCCTTAGCAAGTCCTCCAAATCTTGCCCTACATTTTGGCAAGAAAGTATACCAGATTATCTTACCTTTTATTTTTTAAATCTTTTGGGAATTCTTACTTTTAACTGCAACAGTTAGAATTGGACATGGAACAACAGACTGGTTTCAAATAGGGAAAGGAGTACGTCAAGGCTGTATATTGTCACCCTGCTTATTTAACTTGTATGCAGAGTACATCATGTGAAATGCCAGGCTGGATGAAGCACAAGCTGGAATCAAGATTGCCGGAAGAAATATCAATAACCTCAGATATGCAGATGACACCACCCTTATGGCAGAAAGTGAAGAGGAACTAAAGAGCCTCTTGATGAAAGTGAAAGAGGAGAGTGAAAAAGTTGGTTTAAAGCTCAACATTCAGAAAACTAAGATCATGGCATCTGGTCCCATCACTTCATGGCAAATAGATGGGGAAACAGTGGAAACAGTGGCAGACTTTATTTTGGGGGGGCTCCAAAATCACTGCAGATGGTGACTATAGCAAGGAAATTAAAAGACGCTTACTCCTTGGAAGAAAAATTATGACCAACCTAGACAGCATATTAAAAAGCAGAGACATTACTTTGTCAACAAAGGTCTGTCTAGTCAAGGCTATGGTTTTCCCAGTAGTCATGTATGGATGTGAGAGTTGGACTATAAAGAAAGCTGAGCGCTGAAGAACTGATGCTTTTGAACTACGGTGTTGAAGAAGACTCTTGAGAGTCCCTTGGACTACAAGGATATCCAACAAGTCCATCCTAAAGGAAGTCAGTCCTGAATATTCACTGGAAGGACTGATGCTAAAGCTGAAACTCCAGTACTTTGGCCACCTGATGTGAAGAACTGACTCATTTGAAAAGACCTTGATGCTGGGAAAGACTGAAGGTGGGAGGAGAAGGGGACAACAGAGGATGGGCTAGTTGGATGACTCAATGGACATGAGTTTGAGTAAACTCCGGGAGTTGGTAATGGACAGGGAGGCTGGCGTGCTGCAGTCCATGAGGTCGCAAAGAGTGGGACACAACTGAGCAACTGAACTTTTAACTATAAAGAGTACATAAATACATTGTGGGTACAAAATCCAAATGTTATAGATAAATTAAAGCCTTCCTTCACTGCTACTCACAATCCTCTGTGCATTCCTATAATCTTCCAGACCTTTTTCTATGTGTCTATTGGAATATGTAGACACAGCTTCATTCATACTCATTTTAATAGCATGAAAAAAATTACTAAAGTCCATCAGTTCCTTCGGTCCTCTCTTCTGCCATGGCTGCATCTAAATTTGGTGTTAGTTAGAAAAGCATCTGGTCCTTTAAGTCATCTGTCCTGTAGGCATTGGTGGAGAAAACCCCTGTTCCCATTCACCTAGATCTTTAGAACTGAGACTGCCTTTGCCACATCAAGATGGTATAGCAAGACAGTCTACCTGCATTGCCTATAAAGCAAGAGAATTTCTGCGATGACTTCCAAGGTCTCTGCTGCCTGAACTCCCTCGGGCCTTTCATCTCCTGGGCTCTGCCTGGGAGCGATATTTTCTCACCAAAGGAATCTATACTGTCATCACTTGTCTCATTAGCCCTTCTTCTCAGTTCAAGGTGGAGTTTTGTTGTTGTTTTGTTCTTTTAAGCTGTGGAGTAAGGTGGGATAAGACAGAATTCTCTCTATTCCCTTACGAGAATTTACACTTTTGCAAACCAGCCTTAGGAAGAAATATGTATGTGACATTTCTACCTTCTGCCAAAAGATTTCTTTCTGCTAGGGTAATGAGCCTGGGATGGTCAAGCTTGATATAGGAAGGGATGAGGACAGACTGAAATTATTAGAAGGATATTACAAAAAAAGGGGGGGGGGGGCAGAAAACAAAATCATTTTGTACTTACTGTCTGAAAGTTATATCATCCTATATGTATTATTCCATAACTTGCTTTTTCTTATTCAGTATGCCTTAAAGATATTTCCATGTTTCTCTATATAGCTCTACATTATTCATTCAATGGTCATTTATTGAGCCTTTGTTGTGTACCAGGGGCTGGTGTATTGCATGGAAAAACAAGCAAAGTCTCATTCTTGTTAGTCTTACTTGTTAGAGAGAAAGATAACAGTTAAATGTACATGTGCATGAGAAATATAACATGAAATGATGGGAATTAAAAAGAAAATGGGACGAAAGGATAGAGACAGGGGTGGCTTTTTAGACACAGAGGACTTCTCTGCAGAGGCCACTTCATTCTTTTCAGCTGCTTCATGATATTGCATCCCCCAGGGTGTCCCTGGTGGCTGAGGTGGTAAAGTACCTGCCTGCAATTCAAGAGACCCAGGCTAGATCCCTGACTTGGGAAGATCCCCTGGAGAAGGGAATAGCAACCCACTCCAGTATTCTTACCTGGAGAATCCCATGGACAGAGGAGCCTGGAGGGCTAAAACCTGTGGGTTCACAAGGAGTTGGACAACTGAGTGACTAAGCATGCATGCAAAGAAGATAGTGAGGTTTGTTACCCATGTTTACTACCACAAAGCATGTTGTAATATTTACCTCCTTGTGCACATGTACAATGGTCTTTGAATAGATACTGAAAACTAGAATTACTTGGTCATACTTGCAAACTGCTCTCTGAAATAACCATATATTTATACTCCCATCACAAACTGCTTATTCACTGTAACTCTCTTAGTTAAGTCTATCAAAATTGCTAATTTTGACAATCTGATATGTGAAAAAAATGATACCTTGATTTTTTAGTAATTGGCACTTCCCTGATTCTTACTTAGGTTGAATATCATTTCATATGTTTACTAGACATTTAAATTTCCTGTCTTGTAGAATGGCTTTTTGTATCCAGTGTCCATGTATCTACAGGATCTTTGGTCTTTTCCCTTTGATTTTTTGGAGCTGATGTGTTCAGGGTAATAGTATTTTACCTTATATATGTAGCATATATTTTCTCCCATTATTTGATCTTATCTTTGTCATATAAAGCTGCTTTTATTTATACAGTCAAATGTCTCTGTATGTCCTTATAATAATCATACCTCCATCAGCCTTTTTGATTTTGAGTTTGTAAATTTAAATTCAGCATACATTTCTTGAGTATTCAGTATATGTATGGAGAAGGAAATGGCAACCCACTCCAGTATTCTTGCCTGGAGAATCCCAGGGACAGAGGAGCCTGTAGGCTGCCGTCTATGGGATCGCACAGAGTTGGACACGACTGAAGCGACTTAGCAGCAGCAGCCGCAGTATGTGTAAGATACTGTGCTAGGCAATTTAGTAGATATAAAAAAAAGAGACAGGCCATCATGGGTCTCACAGATTAGTGTTGGAAATACATGTGCACAAATCTGCCAAGTCATATAAAAAGAAGCACTTCAGAGGAGCAATGCCTAGCTCCGAACAAGGCACCAGGAAAGCTTTCACAGAGGCAGTGGCATTGGAGAGTGAGTAGCCTTTTGAAAGGCAGGAATGGCAATGAAGGAGAAACAGCAAAAGCCAGGCAGAAAAGGTAGCAGAAAGGGCTGGGGAGGAATTTCTGGGGAAGCTGGATAGTGGATATATAGGTAGGAATAAAAGACATAAACATAGTGGAGGACTGGATTGAAAAGGTAGGGTGGAACTATCTTAATCTTTTACCCATAAATAAGAAATATAGGAATAGGTTCTACACTTCCTAGTTCCCTTTAAAAGTAGCCATTAACTAAAAGAAGACTGGTGACCCTGAGAAGTGAAGATTTGGAGTGATTGGATGAACATAGATAGCCTTGCCCTCTGGCTTGATGACAGCTTGCAGATGGATCATTCCATGATCCTTTGGCATATATGTGAGCCTTGCCAGTGTGTCTTCTGGTTTCCACTGGCCAGAGCCCTTGCCTGACAACAGCTACAATTTGCAAGTCTTATGTCTCTTTAACCATCCTGCGGAGGTAAGAGTTGGACCGTTTGCGCATTATGACCTCACAGTCCTCTGGAGAAGCTGCCAATGAAAGCATGTTTTGGATAGAAATCTTAAAAAAAAAAAAAAAAAAAAGTAAAAAAAAAAATTTAAACACCCAAGACGAATTTGGCATAGGGGTGAGATTTCACATCCAGCTCCTCTCTGGGCTCTGCCATTTAGTCATCCTCCAGGATGCAGGGGCTGCCACGGGGAACTGCTTCGAGGAGTGATTAGGTCTCCTTGAGCTGCATCAGCAAACACTCGCCTTTGATAGGCAGTTGGAAAGTAATGGGATTTGGGTTTTAGTTCTAAGGGAATGGTGGAAAATGTTGCAAACAGCTGACCTCCTTTGCCCCTGCTGAAATGGCTGCCTTCCTCTGCACTTTTTATGTTCCTTTGGGGAGAATGACAAAAGACAGATGCTTCTTGCTGGAATGCTAGTTGTTTAATCATTCTTTCTAGTCCCAAGACAGTTACTGTAGTTTCTTGGAGCTAACATCTTGGGCCGTTCCTTGGTTTTCAATATCTTGTAAATGTGTTGTGTTGTGATTTTCCATTGCATGGAAAATGAGAAAGTCTGTGGGTGAGGTTTTTTGTTGTTGTTGCTGTTGTTGTTTTTATTTTTTTTTTAAGGTGTTATATAGCAGATGGTGTCCTTGGGTCAAAGCCTTCAGTGGGAGTGCATGAACTATAAGCAAGCTGTAAGTTCTTGTGTTCAGACACAAATACACAGCTTGGTCCATCTCCTATCTCCCACAGCACATCACTCGAGTCTACAGAGACACTCTTGTCCTTTCCAAGGGTCAGCAGCAACATATAAAGTTCATCTTTCTAGTAGCATGACATGTGCACACAGCACCCACAGAGGAGGAGACCTGCTTCCTCTCCAGGTTCCGTGGCCCCCACTGAACCCCAGGAAGCTGCACAGTAGATAAGATGCCCTTAAGAAACAAAGCAAAACTCTTCTGTTAGCCACAAACCACCCTGCTCAATAGGTCTCTATTTTCATAAAGATAACACAGGGGAGAAACTGAAAAGATGTGCATTTTCATTATCTTAAGGAAGGTAAATGATTAATCTCATAATCGTACACAACTGTTTTCCCAGGAGGATCCCATTCCGAACAACAAGCACATCATAATAGCAATTTGGAAGACGATTCCTTTCTTCTCCCTTAATAATCTTAACATTTTCTTTAGTGAGTCTTGTTTAATTTTTTCTCTGATTTCGAGTCTATGTATTTTGCTCTTTCTCGTTAAATTTGCGATTTCTTTTGGTTAGTGCCCTAGCCGCCTTCTGCTTGTGGAGAGGCGATCATTTCTTTCCTCTCTGGCGATTACCATACCTCTGAGGAGCTCTCTCCTCCATGTGTGGGAGGTGTAGAATAGAACGGACATGACAGGAAGTGGAGTGTACCTGTGTAGGGTCTCTGTGTCTTAGACAGAAGAAACGTTTCAGGGAAGGATACTTCATTCACTTTTTTCTACATACCAACGTGTGCATAAGGGCCTTTCAAAAGCCAATAGAATGAATAACAAGACCTTTTGTTTCTATAGCACCTTTCCTTACAAGGACATTTGTAAGTATAGAAGGATTGGCCTCAAAACCTTCTCTTCAACTGTATTAAGAGCAAGAATTATTTTCATATTTCACGAGGGGGCACCAGAATAAGGAGAAGTACCTCAACTCTGCCAGCTTTACCCAAGTCCCACCCTGTTAGATGAATAACATCAACCAGCCAACCCACTGCTGCTCCAACCTGAGGCCCCGTGCCTCTCTTTGGTGCTTCACTGTGTATAACCAAAGTTCTTGGCTCCTTGTTTGATCTTAAAATCAGTGTTGGGTGAATCAGTCAGAAGATTTGGACATTCTGTTCAGAAAACATTATAAATTCATCAAGAAATGCTGGATCTGCAAAACTCTCCTGGCATTCTCAATAGAATAGCAATCTTCTGTCCCAAGATGACTTCAAGAAATGTGGGACTTGTATGAGGAGATGATACAGACAATTTCCATTGCCCTGAAAGAGACACACCCTGTCACAGCTCCCTGTCTTTTTATCGGCGGCGTCCTCTCTTCCCTGCCTTGTCCACTTGTAGCATTCCTATGCATCTTTTAGAACTCATTTTGATTGCTATCATCTCCCTCATCAAGGCTTCACATGCATTCTTAAGTTCTGCTTTTTTAACAAAGTCCCAATTTTGTGTACTAGAATGAGTGCCTAGAGAAAGGCACTGACTTTAGCCCAGTTCCATGGAAGACTTCATCAATGTAAACATGATCTCTGGCCCCTTTGCCAGAGATTGGATCTCTAGCTTTGACCAATCAGACAAGAGACGAAGTTTATGAGGGCTCTAGGTCCTTGCAAATAAGATGGGGTTTGAGGAAGAAATGCTTGGCCCTCTTCCTCTGGACATGCTATGTCTGCTTGTGGCTTTTAGATGGTTGCCATTGTCTCACTTCCAGCCTGAGGATGAAGCAGACGCATATGATAACAGAGCAGAGACAAAGATAAAATCCAAGTTCTTCAAGGCTTTGAAGAGCCATTGAAATAACCAGACTTGAGGTTGGCCCTACTTCTGGATGTCTTCTTATATAAGATAGTTCAGTTCAGTCGCTCAGTTGTGTCTGACTCTTTGCGACCCCATGAACTGCAGCAGGCCAGGCCTCCCTATCCATCATCAACTCCTGGAGTCCACCCAAACCCATGTCGGTGATGCCATCCAACCATCTCATCCTCTGTCATCCCCTTTTCCTCCTGCCCTCAGTCTTTCCCAGCATCAGGGTTTTTTCCAATGAGTCAACTTTCTGCATCAGGTGGCCAAAGTATTGGAGTTTCAACTTCAACATTAGTCTCTCCAATGAACACCCAGGACTGATCTCCTTTAAGATGGACTGGTTGGATCTCCTTGCAGTCCAAGGGACTCTCAAGAGTCTTCTCCAACACCACAGTTCAAAAGCATCAATTTTTTGGTGCTCAGATTTCTGTATAGTCCAACTCTCACATCCATACATGACTACTGGAAAAACCATACCTTAACTACACAGACCTTTGTTGTCAAAGCAATGTCTCTGCTTTTTAATATGCTGTCTACATTGGTCATAACTTTCCTTCCAAGGAGCAAGAAGTCTTTTAATTTCATGGCTGCAATCATCATCCGCAGTGATTTTTGAGCCCAGAAAAATAAAGTCTGACACTGTTTCCACTGTTTCCCCATCTATTTCCCATGAAGTTATGGGACCAGATGCCATGATCTTAGTTTTCTGAATGTTGAGCTTTAAGCCAACTTTTTCACTCTCCTCTTTCACTTTCATCAAGAGGCTCTTTAGTTCCTCACTTTCTGCCATAAGGGTGGTGTCATCTGCATATCTGAGGTTATTGATATTTCTCCCAGCAATCTTGATTCCAGCTTGTGTTACTCCAGCCCAGCGTCTCTCATGATGTACTCTGCATATAAGTTAAATAAGCAGGGTGACAATATACAGGCTTGACGTACTCCTTTTCCTCTTTGGAACCAGTCTGTTGTTCCATGTCCAGTTCTAACTGCTGCTTCCTAACCTTCATACACGTTTCTCAAGAGGCAGGTCAGGTGTTCTGGTATTCCCATCTCTTGAAGAATTTCCACAGTTTATTGTGATCCACACAGAGCTTTTGGCATAGTCAATAAAGCACAAGTAAATGTTTTTCTGGAACTCTCCTGCTTTTTCAATGATCCAATGGATGTTGGCAATTTGATCTCTGGTTCCTCTGCCTTTTCTAAATCCAGCTTGAACATCTGGAAGTTCACGGTTCATGTATTGCTGAAGCCTGGCTTGGAGAATTTTGAGCATTACTTTACTAGTGTGTGAGATGAGTGCAATTGTGTGGTAGTCTGAGCATTCTTTGGCATTGCCTTTCTTTGGGATTGGATAAAAACTGATCTTTTCCAGTCCTGTGGCCACTGCTGAGTTTTCCAAATATGCTGGCATATTGAGTGCAGCACTTTCACAGCATCATCTTTCAGGATTTGAAATAGCTCAACTGGAATCCCATCACCTCCACTAGCTTTGTTTGTAGTAACGCTTCCTAAGGCCCACTTGACTTCACATTCCAGGATGTCCGGCTCTAGGTGAGTGTGAGCAATCACACCTTCATGATTATCTGGGTCATGAAGACCTTTTTTTGTATACTTCTTCTGTGTATTTCTGCCACTTCTTCTTAATATCTTCTGCTTCTGTTAGGTCCATACCATTTCGGCCCTTTATTGAGCCCATTTGCATGAAATGTTCCCTTAGTATCTTTAATATTCTTAAAGAGATCTCTAGTCTTTCCCATTCTATTGTTTTCCGCTATTTCTTTGCATTGATCGCTGAGGAAGGCTTTCTTATCTCTCATTGCTTTTCTTTGGAACTGTGTATTCAAATGGATATATCTTTCCTTTTCTCCTTTGCCTTTCCCCTCTGTTCTTTTCACAGCTATTTGTAAGGCCTCCCCAGACAGCCATTTTGCTTTTTTGCATTTCTTTTTCTTGGGGATGATCTTGCTCCCTGTCTCCTGTACAATGTCACGAATCTCAGTCCATAGTTCATCAGGCACTCTATCAGATCTAGTCCCTTAAATCTATTTCTCACTTCCACTTTAGAGTCATAAGGGATTTGATTTAGGTCATATAAGATAGTAAGTGGCCTTATTAACTGTCAGAGCCCTAGTTTCTGTTTCATGCAGCAGCTGAGAGCCTCCTAATGTGTCTGATGATTTTCCTTAACTACAAGCCACATCTTCAGTCAGAATTGAGTATTCCTTCCTTTGATTGCTGTAGCACTGTGTATATACCTCTATTAATACATAAATCTGGATTTTAATGATCCGCTATGTCTGTCTTCTTTACTGTCAAATCTTCAAGGATCTTATTTTACTTAATATTTGATTCACATTTTACTTACTTATTTTTAGAATTTAGTGTTATGGCTGACACATACCAAGTAATTAATGAATATTTGATGAATGGAGGAACAAATTTACTCAGAATATGGCAAATGAGTGCACACAGGCAGCCTTGGGTGTAATCAATTTAAATAACTCCTTGATACCTTAGCCCTTTACACCCTGCTTCTAGAACTGACTGTTTTTTTCTATCACCTGTTCATCCAGCCATCCAATCTACAGAAATGCCAGGCACCATGCCAACCTCTAGGAATTCAGAGAGATACACTGTCCTCTACTGGCATAGATTCCATTCTGCCCTCCACTATGTAAATTGGGGGCCCTCTGCCCTTTGATACCATTTCAGATATAAACGCTGTCTGGGGATGTGTGGGAAGCTGGCAATGGATAGAAATAGTGCTCTCGGTGTAAACACATAGGCTAGCATTGACAAGAAAATGCTCAGTGATCTGCTCAGGAAGACAGGTGAACACATATCCAAGAGAGAACAGCAGAGGGTGCTGCTTCCCATCTGAGCACTGTGGGACATGTGAGGGACTCTCCCTGGGCACACACCGTGGGACATCTGTGGGACTCCCACTGGGCACACACAGTAGGATTCTCCCTGGGCACATGCCGTGGGACATCTGTGAGACTCTCCCTGGACACACGCTGTGGGACATCTGTGGGACTCTCACTGGGCACACATGGTGGGACTCTCACTGGGCACACATGGTGGGACTCTCACTGGGCACGGACTGTGGGACATCTGTGGGACTCTCACTGGGCACACATGGTGGGACTCTCACTGGGCACACACCGTGGGACATCTGTGGGACTCTCACTGGGCACACATGGTGGGACTCTCACTGGGCACACATGGTGGGACTCTCACTGGGCACGGACTGTGGGACATCTGTGGGACTCTCACTGGGCACACATGGTGGGACTCTCACTGGGCACACACCGTGGGACATCTGTGGGACTCTCACTGGGCACACACTGTGGGACATCTGTGGGACTCTCACTGGGCACACATGATGGGACTCTCACTGGGCACACACCATGGGACATCTGTGGGACTCTCACTGGGCACACACTGTGGGACATCTGTGGGACTCTCACTGGGCACACATGGTGGGACTCTCACTGGGCACACACCATGGGACATCTGTGGGACTCTCACTGAGCACAACTGCTGAGTTGTCTTTCTGGCCTTTTGTGGCTGTTTAGTAATAGAGAGAGTCTGCAGTTTCCTAAGAAGAAAACACTCTCTACAAATCTAAGGATTTCTGAATATTTCTAGTTGATTCCCTATTTCTTTCTTCTCATTAAGAAAATTACAAGCTATAAGCCACTGGGAAGAAGGAAGGAGAATGTCACACTCTACATCTAGCCAGAACCTTCAAAGATTATAGAGTTCTTCTCCTTATTATTAGGACATAATATATCTTAAGTGTTCAGAGTTCAAGTAATAACTATTGGTAGACTGTGAACTTCTAATCATCTTTGCAGTTCCCAGTAGTGCCTAAGAGTTCCAGTCTTCTGGAAAAATCTTTTCCTTTAATGTCCAAATAAAATAACTCAAGCTGTAGCCAGTGTAGTTTGGGGAAGTACAATACCCTCCCCAGCATTTTGAAAATGCCTAATCAGTGCTTGCCTTCCTCTGTGGCTTCTTGTCTTCTCTCTCCCACCTAATTTGTGGTCATCCTTGGTCTTATCACAAGGCCTGCCAGCTGCTGCCCTCTTTGTTCTGTTTCCCCCAGAATGTGGGCTGAGTTCCCTCTTGCTTCATTTCTAAAGCACCAATAATCATGAAGTCTATTGTGTATAATAGATTTTAAGTAAATATTAACAGAGAGGCATCTTTAATTCTAAAATTCTTTAGCTAACCCTTAAGAGAGAATTTATGACCAGCCAATTCTCTTTTTGTAAATAAAGTATTAGTTGCTCAATCGTGTCTGACTCTTTGTGACCCCAGGGATTGTAGACTGCCAGGCTCCTCTGTCCATAGAATTCTCCATTCAAGGATACTGGAGTGGGTTGCTATTCTCTCCTCCTGGGGCTCTTTCCAACCCAAGTATTGAACCTGGGTCTCCTGCATGGCAAGCAGATTCTTTACCATCGAGCCACTAGGGAAGCCCCTTTTGTGGCTAAGGCCTATTCTATTTCTTCTCTTACTTGATTCCTCATGAGATTCATAAATTCCTATTTCTGGATCCCAGAAAAAACATTTTCAAATTATGCTGATCATTTTAGTTCCCTTTGTTTTTGTAATTCCAATGCAATCTACAGCCTGAGCCTTACTTTCCCTGTCTGAACTGTTGGTGTATTTCCCTAAACAGGGAAATTTTCCTCTCATGTCTCTTTTTTTTTTTTTTTTTTTTTGCATCCAGATTGTAAAAAAGACTAAAGTAAGACTTAAAAGGGCAATTTTTAAAATCTCTACATTACACTGGTTTCTCAGTTTAGATGTGATGTACCTGGCATGTGAGGTCCTTGGCACGTGGTGAAACTCAATCTTTAACAACAGTAATCTTCACTCTTTCTTTGAAGATAGCAATTAATCTCATGAATAGTTCATGTGTTGTTTTCCTTTTTCGTCTTGTGATCCTTTTAAGGACTCCCATAAATTCTCTGGAGAGGGAAATGGCAACCCACTCTAGTATTCTTGCCTGGAAAATCCCATGGATAGAGGAGCCTGGTGGGCTACAGACCATGGGGTCAGACACGACTTTGTGACTAAACCACCACCACCATAAATTCTCTCTTGAACCCTAACTCTCGATCCAAACAAAACAAACTACAAAGTCCACTTTGTGAGTGCTCTCATCAGCAAGCAAAGCAAGTCCACATTCCAGCTGGCTTCTGAGTAACACCCAATGGTCTCTTACTCTGAGAGTCTTAGTTTCCTCTTTTGTAAAATGAGGAAGTTGGCCGGCTTTTTCTGTAGCTTCCTTCCAGCTTTAGAAATCATGTATGCCTCTTAAAGATGATGGGGGAGGAGAAAAGGGCTTGGACCCAAGAAGTGGAAAAGGCCAGCTAATCTTATTTGTACCTCTGACCATCTGCTGCCATTAACACTGACATTTGAGAAACAAAATGTTTCAACTAAAATGAAATGATAGGGGTAATACAATTGAAGTATGAAAAAAGTTTTCTCCTTAAGTTTAATTTAAACCATTTTCCTTTTCTTTTATAATTGTTTCAGAACTACCCAAGAAGATGCAAGAATTGGGAGGGAATAGGGAGGGACAGTTTTGTAGAAAAATTAAAGAAAAAAATTCAAGATTACTGTCTGAGGTAAGATATTAGCTTGCTTAGAAATGTTTAAAAAAAAAAATTAAGTTGAAGCACCATCTAGTGGCTCTCAATTGTGTTTTGATAAAAATTGCCTCCAATTTCCCTCAATTTAGGACCACAGTTAATTTGTGTGCGTGTATATGTATATGTATGTTCAGAAAACAAAATAAAGCTGTTTTTTTTTTTTTTAATCTTTATATGTGGGTAGGATGTTGAGAGGAAATAGTTTAGCTTTCTACTTTTCCCAGAAAATCAGGGCAGTGAGGGTGGAATAGACAAACATGAACTTGGATAAACCTCTTCAGGCAGCGATGGAGTCTCTTCTGTGGAAAAAGAACATAATAAAATCCCATAGAGTTCAGTTCCTGTTTTTCTGCTCACATCCTCTCTAAGAGCCCACAACAGTGTCTTTATCTTCCCAATCTTATAATGCAGACATGTCCTCACACGTCTAGGGATGGCTGACTATTGGGTCATCTTTGCCCACCCCCGGCTTCCCACACCCTTTCCTATCATAAGCCCACAGCGTTCCTTGAGTTTACACAACTAGCGATTTTTTTGCAACTATCATAGAGATGGCTTTCTTGCTTATGATTACTATATTCTGAAGTTACGTCTGATTGATTACCTCTAAGGGAAGAATGAAAATAGACCATGACAATGCACATGAATAGAATACAACTTGCTTCATAATCCAGGAAAACAAAAATAGGCCATGAAAATGCACATGAATAGAGCATAATCTATGTTGCAAGACCGAGAGCCAATCTTATGGTCGATAAGCTAGATATTTATGTCAATCAGATTAAGTTCAACTGCACATGGAGTAAAACTGAAAACAACAGTGCCATGAACAAAATAGTTTATTCTCTCTCACACAAAAATGTAGAGGTAGGTAGTCTATGGCTACTTCATGGTCATGAGGCGCCGGGATCCTTCTGTCTTTCGTTTTCACCCTCATTAAGTTAGGTTCCATCCTCAAAGTTACCTAAGACCCACTTTGGCTGGTGGACTTCCAGTCATCACACCAGAGTTGCAATCTAAGAGGTAAGAATAAAAAGCAAAAAAGGGCTTCTTCTTTCTCTTTAATTAAAGAACGATTCCAAAAATATCACACAATATGTGTGTTTACACTTGTGAAAACTTTTGTGGGTGGTCATACTGAGTTGCAAGAGAAACTGAGAAATGTCTTTTAGCTAAGTATGTCTCCACACTAAAGAAAAGTGGAGTTTTATTACTAGGCATGTGTCAGAAACCTAACATGACAATGCTGTGTATCAAACAACCACAAAAACTTCTGTGACAATTGCTCAAATGTCTGAGATCAACTGAAGGTCAGGTGGGCAGCTCTTCTGACCTTGACTCAGCTTCTTCACACTTCTGGGGGAGATGACTAACAGCTATTGAATTGTGTAGGCTGGCCTTGACAGAAAGTGGGGGATGATCCTGGGGTGTCTCAGCTTTCTACATCTTTCTCATCCTCCAGAAGACTAGCTCAGTCATGTTCTAATGGAGTAGCAATAGAAATTTTCAGGACCTCTTAGATCTAGGCTCAGAACTGGTACACTGCCACTTCTGCCTCATTTTATTGGCTAATGCAAATAAAATTCTTTATGGAAAGAATTTTCCATAAAGACTTTTTATGGAAAGAAGTCTAAGGTTATTGACAAATTACATGGATAGAGGGAGAGGAGAAAATTTGGAATCATGAATACAATCATCTACTATGAGATGAAAGGGGAAATGAACACTGCACCAGGCAGCTAGCAATATGTGCAACAGTATTTTTGAGGCTGTAATTGAATTGTAGTATTAGACTTTCTTCCATTTTATGCCCTATCTTAAAAGTGAGGGAATTATGATTTAAAAAGAGAGAGAAAAGAACTAATATAAGTTATACATGACATTGTTTACTAATGTATTTCTTGACTCATGTTTGGTTACTAACAGGGTATTAAACTTCGCATTTGTCTTATTATTTACTGTAGGCAGAGATTGGGTATATGTACCCAAAACCTGATTTTATTTATTCCAAGACAGCTACAATACGTTCTTTAGCTCCATAGCAGTTAGTGTGGCGATGTGACAAGCACTAGTCAATGGAGTGTGAGCAAAAGCGATTTCCACTAAAATCCTGCATCTATCTCTGTCTCTCTCTGTCCTCTGTCTCTGTATCTCTCCATATTTTTCCTATTCACTTGCTGAACAGAAAATACTCTGAGAAAGGCAGTGCCATAAAATTCTAGCTTCCAGCAAAATTCCTCCTACCACCTGCCCTAGCCCCACTAGCTTGCATTGGTATGTGAAGTGAGCAAAATAAACTTTTGTGCATGAATACACTGAGATTTTGGAGTTGTTCGTTTCAACCACTAGACTATTCTACTTATTTTAGTATTCTCCAGGTAGTATGCATTCATTTTCTCCCTTAGAGTTTTGCTTAAAATAAAAGTAATAGCCCAAATCACCTGCCACTTTACACAATAAATTTTTCCTTTATATAAAAGGATACTTTTTAATACATATTACCATAAATATCAATGATGAAAAGGTTCCAGTTTACAGTGGCCCTAGAAGTTGTTACAGTTCCACCAAGTACTCTTCCTCTTATCACAATTAACACATTTTGTAATGCAGACAAGAAATCCAGACACTGCAGCTCTAAAAGGTGAGGCGACATTTAGCACTCTCTCCAATGGCTAGCAGTTTCTTATGTGGAATCAACTAATAGTTTCTTCAAAAATACAGGTACTACTAAAAACAACTTCTGGACATTTATTTAATGATCAGGTCAAACATTCAATACAAATTCTCAGTAATTACTAGCAAGCAAGCAACAATGTAAAGTTAGCTATGGGGTGACTTGAAGGCAGTGTTTGGAGTGGGTCCTGCTATTGCAATGTTGATTAGCGTCTCAAGTGGGTAGAGGAAACAACTATTAATAGACAGGATGAAAGCACCACCCAATAATCCAACGTGCATAGAAAAACTGCACAGCATTGTTCTTTGCCTTTTACTGAGCCATCTTTCTCTTTAGGCTGAGAAGCAGGGTTGTTTCTAATTGGCAAATAAGAACTCCCTAGGGCAAAGGGGAAAATAGATGACTCATCCTAGGCAATTCTAATGGTAAGTGACAAGCTTTTGCATGTGTATATATAGAGAGAGACTAAGAATTTGAAACCAGCCTGACACCTATCACACAGATTCTAAACACAAAGATTTCCAGTAGTAACAAGAGCAGTTGAGCTAGATGTTGAAACGAAGGTTGATCTCAGCTGGCTGCTTTTCTGTGATAACTCAAGTCTAAATTGACATCCAGATTTTTTTTTTATTTTCTTGATCTAGGAAAAAACATAAAGTATATAATTAAGCAGAAATGAATATAAGCCTTCAGAAGTATAGAAACTGGGAAGCAAACACTGAAGGAGCGCCAGTTAAACTTCATTTCCCCCACAGAATTCTCAAAGCATGGACTAGGCAAGTCTCTCTCAGGAAAAAACCACAGTGAAGTAGTAGTTTTTCATTGTCTTGCGCTAGTGCTGCAGGCACTTCTGCCTGGGCTCTCAACTGTTAACAAGGCTTTTATATCAAAGAATGAGCCAAGATACAAACAATGTGCCCCCCCCCCAAAAAAAAATGGGTCAGGCTTTCCCCGGGACATTGTAAACTCAAAGTCTTCTCATAATGTTTTCTTTCTAATGGATCTACAATTTTCACTTTTCATTTCCTACCTGCAATCATTTGTTCTCTGGAAGTGGATGAATCCCACAAAGACCAGGATAACCAACAAAAGAGAGAATTTCACGCAGAGAATGATCAGTAAGTCTGATCCTGGAAATCCCAGGGTTCTGACACCTTTAAACATAGATAACACAGGCAGAGGTGAAGAGCCATTTCAAAAATTCTTCTAACGAACAAATCAGAGTCTATAGTTTAAAAGAGCCTTTTAAAATATTCTTGAAAGTTTACAGATCATCATAATCAAAACACCTTCTAAAGTACAATTTGAATTCTGCTAGTGTGGTTTTTCCTGTGGTCATGTATGGATGTGACAGTTGGACTGTAAAGAAGGCTGAGCACCAAAGAATTGATGCTTTTGAACTGTGGTGTTGGAGAAGACTCTTGAGAGTCCCTTGGATTGCAAGGAGATCCAACCAGTCCATTCTGAAGGATATCAGCACTGGGATTTCTTTGGAGGGAATGATGCTGAAGCTGAAACTCCAGTACTTTGGCCACCTCATGCGAAGAGCTGACTCATTGGAAAAGACTCTGATGCTGGGAGGGATTGGGGGCAGGAGGAGAAGGGGACGACAGAGGATGAGATGGCTGGATGGCATCACTGACTCGATGGACGTGAGTCTGAGTGAACTCCGGGAAATGGTGATGGACGGGGAGGCCTGGCGTGCTGCGATTCATGGGGTTGCAAAGAGTTGGACACGACTGAGCGACTGAACTGAACTGAGTATATCATTCTTCCAGGACTGAATTTAGCAAGGGTATCTTTGCTTTTGTGCATGTTATCTTTTTAATAAATATTTTCTGAATGAATAAATACACAGTAAGCATCGTTAAAATTTCCCAATTTTATAAGAAAAAAGTAAATGTACTTTCTGACATCCTATGTAAATGTTAGTCTTTGGGCATTATTCTTAAATATTTTGAGTACTCTTTGATAGTACTTTCCCCACAGTGAAGTGGTTTTGTCAGAGTTGCTGTAACGCCATTAGTAGGGTATTTTATGTCTTTCTGCTTTAATTTATTCATCTGTAAAATGCCCCCAAGAACTGTTGAAAAGATAAAATGGGAATAGTTGGGGCCATCATTCTGAAGTCTTTTCTCCTACAAAAATGGCAGCCAAAAGAGTGTGTGAAGTCTAAGTACTAATCTAAGTTTTCATTTAAAAGGTTATGTCATCCTGTTAAATAATCTGCTCAAGGTCTAATTTAGCAGACTATCTCCTAGCAGGCTAGTGCTCAAAATATTTAAAAATAATGCTCAAAGATTAACATTTACATAGGAAGTCAGAAAGTACATTTTACTTTCTTCTTATAGAATTGGGAAGTTTTAAGCTCAGTCATGTCCGACCCTTAGCAACCCCATGGACTGCAGCCCACCAGGCTCCTCCGTCCATGGGATCTTCCAGGCAAGAATACTGGAGTGGGGTGCCACTGCCTTCTCAATTAACAATGCTTACTATGCATTTATTCATTCAGAAAATGTTTATTAAAAACATACCACGTACAAAAACAAAGATACCATTGCTAAATTCTGTCCTGAAAGAATGATACACTAGCAGAATTCAAATTGTAATTTAGAAAGTGTTTTGATTATCAGGCACTGTCATGGAAGAAGACATGTCACAACCCTCAAAAAGCTCACAAATCAATTGGAGAGTCAGATCTAGACAGTGAAAAGATAACCTATAAGAGAAAAAAGCAGTGCTAAGTGAGTATTATAGATAGTAAATCATCTAAGGAATAAAGAAGCTTAGTCAGCTCTAACAGGGAGGTCATAGTGGAATCTGAACTGAGCCTTGCTGATAAAAGAATTAAATAGGCTAAAAGCAGAAGAAAAAGACTTTTCAAGGGAAAGAAACAATATGAGCAAAGATTTGAAGATGAGTTAACTTCAATCATACCTGGAGCATAGAGTGTAATATATAGAGAAGTCAGTGATGATCTGAATTTAAGTCTGCAATTATTTGTAACTGCCACACACTGTCAAACTCTGAGGATGTAGAACTGAATAGTATGGTTCCCATTCTCAAGGGGAGCTAAAGAGCCTCTTGATTAGTGTGAAAGAGGAGAGTGAAAAAGTTAGCTTAAAACTCAACATTCAAAAAACTAAGATCATGGCATCTGGTCCCATCACTTTATGGAAATAGATGGGGAAACAATGGAAACAGTGACAGACTTTATTTTCTTAGGCTCCAAAATCACTGCAGACAGTGACTGCAGCCATGAAATTAAAAGATGCTTGCTTCATGGAAGATAAGCTATGACAAACATAGTGTATTAAAAAGCAGAGATACCATTTTGCTGACAGAAGTCCATATAATCAAAGCTATGGTTTTTTCAGTTGCCATGTATGAATGTGTGAGTTGGACCATAAAGAAGGCTGCATGCCCAAGAATTGATGTTTTTGAACTGTGGTGATGGAGGAGACGCTTGAAAGTCCCTGGTTTGATACCAGTCAATCCTAAAGGAAATCAATCCTGAATATTCATCGGAAGGACTGATGCTGAAGCTAAAGCTCCAATATTTTGGCCACCAGATGTGAAGAGCCAAGTCATTGGAAAAGACCTTGATGCTGGGAAAGGTTGAAGGCAAAAAAAAGAAGGGGGTGGCAGATGCGAGATAGTTAAACAGAATCACTGACTTGGTGGACAAGAGTTGAGCAAACTCTGGGAGACAGTGAAGGACAAGGAAGCCTGTCGTGCTGCAGTCCATGGGGTCACAAGGAGTTGGACATGATTTAGCAACAACAACAACATTCTCAAGGAGCTTACACTGTACTGGGAATCAGAGAAATGGGCAGTTAATTAAAAGACTATGGAAGTACTCAGAGGCATGCATGAGGCATTATGTGAGCACAGAGAAGAAACAGTTAACCAAACTGCAGGGTGAAAGAAGTTATCACAGAATTATATCAAATTGTCTTAAAACTGCAATAGCAATTGATTGAACGGAATAGAAGAGAGTTAGGGAAAGAAGTACACTGTGAAGCGGTAGAAGTTGCTTGTAAAGAGGAGAGGCCTGAAAGAGGATAACACTTTTGAGGAGCCCAAAGAGGCCCACATGCTTAGGGTACACGCTGGAGACTAGCAAGATACGAGGCAAGCAGAGCAGCAGGCCGAAGGGGCTTAACTTTCCAAGCGGCAAAGAGAAGGCCCTGGGCACATTTAAGTAGGGGAGAAGCCTGTTTTTCATCTTGGAAGTCACTGGCCACAGTGTAGGAGAACGGAGGAAGGTAAGTTAGGGCCAGAAGACCTGTTACAAAGGCAATGAAATAATCCTGGAAGGAGATGATCATGTGCTCAATTAGTGCAGTCAGAAGAAAGAAAAACGTCTGGATTTAAGAAAGAATTTAAAGCAGAATCAGTGAAAGATAGGAACTGACTTTCATTCTGAGAAATAAGAAAGAGTGCTATTGTAGGATGATGTCTTTAATTTTCTGGCTTAAATCATTTATCAAGACATAAAATATAGGTGTGGAGCTTCAGAAGGGGTGTTAGTCCCTCAGTCCTGTCTGACTCTTTGTGACACCATGGACTGTACCAGGCTCCTCTGTCCATGGAATTCTCCAGGCAAGAATACTGCAGTGAGTGGTGCCATTCCTGTCTCCAAGGGATCTTCTCAAACCAGGGATTGAACCTGGGTCTCCCACATTGCAGGCAGATTCTTCACCATCTGAACTAGAGTAGAGGAATTATGGTTGAGAATATATGCACACTGAGGTGCCCCTGATGCATTTGGGTGAAGCTGGTCAATTAGAAATTGATTTTGATCATGGGTAGCTAGGGAGAGGGGCTTCCCTGGTAGCTCAACGGTAAAGAATCCACCTGCAATACAGGAGTCCCGAGCTCGATCCCTCAGTAAGGAAGATCCCCTGGAGAAGGAAATGACAAATGACAACCCACTCAAGTATTCTTGCCCGGGAAATCTCATGGATAGAGGAGCCTGGGGGGCTACAGTCCATGGAGCTGCAAAAGAATCAGACACAACTTAGTGACTAAAACAACAATGAGCCAAGGAGAGAAATCTGGGCTCAAAATATAGATTTAAGAGTCAAGAATTAGATGTGGCTGAAGTCATGGGTCTCGATGAGATCCCTCAAAGAAAAGATGTAAAAAGGAAAAGAGAAGAGAATCAGTGATGGAACACATTGAAATACCTTCCTTCTTGGAATGAGTAGTTGAAAATGTATCTATTAAAGAAGACTAATAAATTGGCTGTAAGTTAATAAGAGAACAAAGTGAATATGGAAGGAAAACAGATGAAAAGGGAGGAGAGACCACATCAAATATCATAAAGAAGCTAATTAATAACAAGGAATGAAATTTTTATATTTTATTTGGCATCTGAGAGAATTCTAGTACCTTCTGTTAGAACATTTTATGTGCAAAGAGATGCATGTGATTTAAGGAGCAGATGTGAGGTGGCATAGAAAAGACAGTGAATATAAAATCTTCCTTTTCTTTTTTTTTTAAAATTGAAATGTAGTTGATTTACAATGTCATTTTAGTTTCAGGTATACAGCAAAGTGATTCAGATTTATGTATATACTTCTTGAGACTCTTTTCCAGTATATGTTATTACAAGATACTGAATATGGTTCCTATTTAGACAGTAGTTCCTTCTTGTTTACCTATTTAATAAATAGTCTGTATCTCCGGAGAAGGCAATGGCACCCCACTCCAGTACTCTTGCCTGGAAAATCCCATGGACAGAGGAGCCTGGTAGGCTACAGTCCATGGGGTCGCTATGAGTCGGACACGACTGAGCGACTTCACTATGAATTTTCACTTTCATGCATTGGAGAAGGAAATGGCAACCCACTCCAGTGTTCTTGCCTGGAGAATCCCAGGGACGGGGGAGCCCGGTGGGCTGCTGTCTATGGGGTTGCACAGAGTCAGACACGACTGAAGCGACTTAGCAGCAGCAGCAGTCTGTATCTCTTAATCGCAAACTCCTAACTTATCCCTCCCCCATGCTTTCCCATTTGGTAACCATAAATTAACTTAATTACCAGACCACCTGACCTGCCTCTTGAGAAACCTGTATGCAGGTCAGGAAGCAACAGTTAGAACTGGACATGGAACAACAGACTGGTCCCAAATAAGAAAAGGAGTACGTCAAGGCTGTATATTGTCACCCTGCTTATTTAACTTATATGCAGAGTACATCATGAAAAACACTGGGCTGGAGGAAGCACAAACTGGAATCAAGATTGCTGGGAGAAATATCAATAACCTCAGATATGCAGATGACACCACCCTTATGGCAGAAAGCGAAGAACTAAAGAGCTTCTTGATGAAAGTGAAAGAGGAGAGTGAAAAAGTTGGCTTAAAGCTCAACATTCAGAAAACGAAAATCATGGCATCTGGTCCCATCACTTTATGGAAAATAGATGAGGAAACAGTGGCTGACTTTGTTTTTTTGGGCTCCAAAATCACTGCAGATGGTGATTGCAGCCATGAAATTAAAAGATGCTTACTCCTTGGAAGGAAAGTTATGACCAACCTAGCAGCATATTAAAAAGCAGAGACATTACTTTGCCGACAAGGGTCCATCTAGTCAAGGCTATGGTTTTTCCAGTAGTCATGTATGGATGTGAGAGTTGGACTATAAAGAAAGCTGAGTGCCAAAGAATTGATGCTTTCGAACTGTGGTGTTGGAGAAGACTCTTGAGAGTCCCTTGGACTGCAAGGAGATCCAACCAGTCCATCCTAAAGGAGATCAGTCCTGGGTGTTCATTGGAGGGATTGATGTTGAAGCTGAAACTCCAATACTTTGGCCACCTGATGTGAAGAGCTGACTCATTGGAAAAGACCCTGATGCTGGGAAAGATTGAAGGCAGGAGGAGAAGGGGACGACAGAGGATGAGATGGTTGGGTGGCATCACAGACTGAATGGACATGAGTTTGGGTGAACTCGGGGAGTTGGTGATGGACAGGGAGGCCTGGCGTGCTGCAGTTCATGGGGTTGTAAAGAGTCAGATATGACTAAGCAACAGAACTGACTGAACCATAAATTTGTTTTCTATGTCTATGAGTCTACTCCTATTTGTAAATAAGTTCATTTATATCATTTCATTTTTTAAAGATTGTACACATAAGTGATACCATATGATATTTGTCTTTCTCTGTCCAACTTACTTCACTTAGTGTGACAATCTCTTAAGTCCATCCATGTTGCTGCAGATAGCATTATTTCATTCTTTTTTGTGGCTGAATGATACTCCATTGTATATATGTAGTTAAATTGCTTCCATGTCTTGGCTATTGTAAATAGTGCTATGAATATTGGGGTACATGTATCTTTTCAAAGATAGAGTTTCCATTGTTTCCAGACATATGTCTAGGAGTGGGATTGTGATATTTAATGAATCTCCACACTGTTCGTAGTGGCTGTACCAAGTTACATTTCTACCAGCAGTGTAGGAGGGTTCCCTTTTCTCCATACCCTCTCCAGTGTTTATTATTTGCAGATTTTTTGATAATGGCCATTCTGACTGGTGTGAGGTAATACCTCATTGTAGTTTTAATTTGCATTTCTCTAATAATTAGCAATGTTGAGTGTCTTTTCATGTGCCTATTGGTCATCTGTATGTCTCCTTTGGAGAAATGTCTATTTAGGTCTTCTGCTCACTTTTCAATTGGGTTGTTTGTTCTTTTGATATTGAGCTGTATGAGCTGTTTGTATATTTCAGAAATCAATACCTTGTTAGAATCCTCTTTTTCAAATACTGGATATGAGTAAAAGGCAAGACCTAACAGCTTGAGGAATTCATAGCATCTTGTTTTAAGTATGAAAGGAAAACAGGCATGTTTACATAATCAGGCTTAGGGAAAGGATTTGTGAAACAGAAAAGACTGAACAAAGGAGAGCAAGGATGATTAATGAAGCCAAGCTTCTGAGGACATGGAAGAGGAAAATAGAGTACAGGTTATGTTTGGTCTACAGAAGAGAAGGTCAGGTGAGCCTGGAAATAAATGATTCAGTCTGGAATCAATAAGTATAAAATAAGAGCCTAGAGTTGGTGGGAGGTGGATTGTTGCTGGTGCCATTCAGTCGCTAAGTTGTGTCGAACTCTTTGCAACCCCATGAACTGCAGTGCTCCAGGCTTCTCTGTCCATCACTAGGAGATGGATACCGGAAAATAAAGATTAGAAGTGGGTATACTCATATAAATATTATCTATATATTTTATTTCACTACTAGAATGAGTAGAAGCTGTAAATATCAATGGAACATTATAAAACATTATAAAAACATTATATAACATTATAAAACATTAATTATAAAACAATTAATTAAAAGCTGTATTAATACCTGAGCTAGTAGGAATTAGTCCAGCAGATCAACTCATGGAGTAGTATTGTCCATTAGAACCTATAATCTCTGTCCCCACACAAAGTTAATTGCTGGGGTTGGAGGGAAATGTATAAATATATAGATGTATTTGTTGCTGTTGTTTGGTCACCAAATCATATCCAACTCTTTTGCGACCCCATGACTGTAGCCTGCCAGCCTCCTCTGTCCATGGAATTCTCCAGGCAAGAATACTGGAGTGGGTTGCCATGTCCTCCTCCAGGGGATCGTCCCAACCCAGGGATTGAACCTAGGTCTCCCGCACTGCAGGCAGATTCTTTACTGTCTGAGCTACCAGGGAAGCCCATATTTATCTATATGTGGACATATATATGTGTGTGTGTGTGTGTGTGTGTGTGTGTGTGTGTGTGTGTGTGTATGTATAAATATACTTGTGAAAGGATATGCACCAAAATGTTAACTATGGTTATTTTGGGCTGGGACTGTGTTTGCTTGTTTCTTGTCTGTATTTCCTGAGTTTTCTCCACTGAATAATGGACTATTTGTATATTAAAATCCAGAAGGGTAAATGCAGGCTGTTTTCTTATCTGTATTTAATTTGTTCTATGATGAGAAAAGCACATATTTGTGTCATTTCAAAAACCTAATTTAAAATAAATAATATAAATATATATAAAGAGGAAGTGAATGTACCGATACATGTTACAACATGGGTGATTCTGTTTGTCGTTGTTGCTGCCGCATGGAGGCTTTCTCTAGTTGCTGCAGGTGGGGGCACTCTAGTTGTGGTGCACAGGCTTCTCATTGAATTGGTTTCTCTTCTTGCGAGGCAGAGTCTCTAGGGTGTGAAGGCTTCAGTAGTTACAATGCATGGGCTCAGTAGTTGCAATATACAGGCTTAGTTGCCCTGAGGCATGTGGGATCTTAGTTCCTGGACCAGGGGTCCAACCGGTGTCCCCTGCATTAGCAGGTGGATTCTTAACCACTTTACCACCAGGGAAATCCCAGCATGGGTAATTCTTGAAAAAATATACTAAGTAAAAGGAACCAGTCACAAAGGCCACATATTATATAGCTCCATTTATATGAAATGTCCAAAATAGGAAAATCTATTGTGACAGAAAGTAGATTAAGTGATTGCCTAAAACTAGAGGAATGTTGGAATTAAGGAGTGATAACTAAAAGGTAAAGGGTTTCGTTTTGAAGTGATAAATATGTTCTAAAATTGATTGTAGTGATGGTTGTACAACTATCTTCAAAGACCATTGAATAATGCACTTTAAATGGGTGAATTGTATGCCATATAAAGCTGTTGCAGAAACACAGATCAATATGAGAGATGTTATGGTGAATAATTAATATATATTATTTTTAATAATGTTATAGAGTACAATATCTAATGTATTGATATAATTAATATAATAGCTAATAATTTTTCATATAATAAGTATAGCAGCTAATATTTATTGAGTACTGATTTTGTGCTAGGCACCATGTTAAATACATATATTATTTTATTTGATGGACATAATAACTCTGTGAGGTGGGTACTTTTATCCTATTTAACAGATGAAGAAACCATGAGACACTAACTAGATCTATTTAGATGATCATTTCACAAAAACAAGCATTAAATATTATGCTGTACATCTGAAGCTAATATAATGTTATATATCAGTTAAAAACAAAATCTTGAGACAGAGAACTTAAATGCTGTTCAAAGTTACACATTTGGTAAATGAGAGCCATGTGTTACCAAAGACATTGCTCCTAATCAACATATTATGTTCCCTGGAACAATAAGAAAGCATGGATTTTGACTTTTCATCTCTGTATCATCAGCTTTAAATACATAATAACATTGAAAAAATGTTTGTTCAATGAATTGGCTTCAGACAGCAAGGGAGAAGGAAAGCTCTGTTACTCAGAGTAGCAATAAAGGGGTGAATACTATAAAAAATGAAATATCAGCAAAGAAGTTATTGTTCTTGACTATCTACTGAGTTAGTATTGTTAAATGATATGTAAGTATTGATATTTTGAACCAATAAAAGGTATGGACCTAACAGAAGCAGAAGAGATTAAGAAGAGGTGGCAAGAACACACAGAAGAGCTATACAAAAAGATCTTCATGACCCAGATAACCACAATGGTGTGCTCACTCACCTAGAGCCAGACATCCTGGAATGTGAAGTCAAGTGGGCCTTAGGAAGCATCACTATGAACAAAGCTAGTGGAGGTGATGGAATTCCAGGTGAGCTATTTCAAATCCTAAAAGATGATTCTGTTAAAGTGCTGCACTCAATATTCCAGGAAATTTGGAGACCTCACCAGTGGCCACAGGACTGGAAAATTTCAGTTTTCATTCCAGTCCCAAAGAAAGGCAGTGTCAAAGAATATTCAAACTACCATAGAGTTGCACTCATTTCACATGCTAGCAAGGTAATGCTCAAAACCCTTCAAGATAGGCTTCAACAATAGGTGAACTGAGAACTTCCAGATCTTCCAGCTACATTTAGAAAAGGTGGCTGAACCAGAGATTAAATTTCCAATACCAGTTGGATCATAGAAAAAGCAAGAGAATTTCAAAAAAACATCTACTTCTGCTTCACTGACTACACTAAAGCCTTTGACTGTGTGGATCACAACAAACCGAAAAATTCTTAAAGAGATGTGAATACCAGACCACCTTATCTGCCTCCTGAGAAACTTGTAGCAGGTCAAAAAGCAACAGTTAGAATCAGATATGAAACAATGAACTGGTTCAAAATTGCAAAAGGAGTATGTCAAGGCTATATTTTGTCACCCTGCTTATTTAATTTCTATGCAGAGTACATCATGCGAAATGCTGGGCTGGATGAAGCTCAAGTTGGAATCAAGATGCTGGGACAAATAGCAATAACCTCAGATATGCAGATGACAACACACTAATGGCAGAAAGCAAAGAGGAACTAAAGAGCTTCTTGATGAAGGTGAAAGAGGAGAGTGAAAAAGCTGGCTTAAAACTCAACACTCAAAAAATGAAGATCATGGCTTCAGGTCCCATCACTTCATGGCAAATAGATGGGGAAAAAATGGAAACAGTGACAAAGTTTATTTTCTTGGGTTCCAAAATCACCGCAGATGGTGACTGCAACCATGAAATTAAAAGATGCTTGCCTCCTTGGAAGAAAAGTAACAATGAACCTAGACAGCGTATAAAAAAACTGAGACATCACTTTGCCCACAAAGTTCCATATAATAAAAGCTATGGTTTTTCCAGTAGTCATGTATGGATGTGAGAGTTGGACTATAAAGAAAGCTGAGCGAAACTGTGGTGCTGGAGAAGACTCTTGAGAGTCCCTTGAACAGCAAGGAGATCAAACCAGTCAATCCTAAAGCAAATCAACCCTGAATCTTCATTGGAAGGACTGATGCTGAATCTGAAGCTCCAATATTTTGATCACCTGATGCAAAGAGCCAACTCATTGGAAAAGACCCTGATGCTGGGAAAGATTGAGGGCAAGAGGAGAAGGGACGACCGAGGATGAGATGGTTGGATGGCATCACTGACTCAATGGACATGAGTTTGCGTAAACTCAGGGAGATGGTGAAGGACAGGGAAGCCTGGAGTTCTGCAATCCATGGGGTTGCAAAGAATCGGACACAACTGAGTGGCTAAACAGGAACAACCAATAATTAATCTCAAAGTACTTTTACAGTGCCAGAATAAAAGATATTAGGAGAATATATTAGTAAGGAGTTATTGAAATAATTCCTTCTATCTAATAAAGGAATACAATTTCTCTAGTATACTAATGCATTACTCAGTTAAGTTTTAGAGACTATCTCTGAATTAGAAGCATAAGTTTTCTTACCCTCTGCTTGGTTATTCACAATCTTCTATAGAGCATCAAGTTCACTCTAGGAACAGGCACTTACCTTTATCCAGCTCTATGGACAGACTCTTGTTGCCAGCCAAGTGGGAGACAGAGCAGGACACGTTCAGCACATGGCGGCCCCCCCAGCGGCATGTACTCTGGACGGTCACTGTGCCATCACCCCAGTAAGGGTCTTGCTCAGTGACACAATCCCCCTCTGGGGTCCAGGAGATCTGTGCAGCCGGCTTCCCCGCAGCTGCCTTGCACACTGCAGTTCCCTTCTCAGTTTGAACAAGGGTCACTTCAGGGGGCACTGCAGAAATGTAGGGGAAATGCTTCAATCTTAAAACCTGGGACATAGAATTCATAGATTTGTTTCAGTCCCAAATCTTGTAATTGGAAATACCAAAATATATGATGTTCCTTACCTAACACTTGGAGGTGATACTCATGATAGAAATTCCCATCATTTGTTACTATTTGGCACGTGTAAATCCCATCATGAGTGATGGCCACTGGATCAACCTGAAGGGCAGGATTCTCGTCAGGTCTGGAGGCCCAGGTTATTCTCTTGTCAGTACAGTTTCCTCTCGTGGTCTGATTTGTATCACGTCTGTAGGCTCCGAAGCAGGGCGGCTTGTCTCTGAGGACTATTTCCCATGTTACTACCAACACACTTGGCCACAGCACAGGAGGGCAAGTGAGCACAGCTTTTGTATCCACTAGTACTGATAGTGAAGTTTTAACTGGACACCCACACAGGCACAAACATGAAAATAATAAGAGAAAAGCTCTTCATAGAACTTCATGTGTTAAAATTAATCCACAGTATATTACATGAAGTTGTACTTGAACTTTGCTGGTGGTAATATTCCAGAAATATTAGACTTACACAAGAAATTACATGAAATATATATAACCCTGGAGAAGGAAATTGTAACTCGCTACAGTATTCTTGCCCGGAGAATATATAAAGTATTAAACTTATCCAAAGATTAACCAACTTCATCCTGTATTATGAATCATTAAGATAGCAACATGAATTATATATGCAACAAAATTTTTCAAGTGTTATAACATTAGTTCAGGAGATTTGATGTCTATAAAACAAACAGATGAGAAAATAGAATCTATAAGACAGTGTTCTAAATCTAATCTTTTGGTCATAAAGACTAGCAGATTTATCTTGTAATTCATACTCCACAGGATAGAAAAGGGAATAATAAGTGATGTTTAGTCTCTTCCTAAGTTTTGATGAGAGAATGAATCAGTAACCTCAGAACTAAATGCCTGTTCCTAAGAGTATCACTTCAGACAAGCATTAAATAGAGTGGCATTTAGGTTAAGCAAGCTGGGAATTTTTTAAACAAGCTGGAAACTTTTTAAGTTTATTTTTATTTGGAGAATCCCAAAGTCAGTAAAACCAACAGATCTTCCTTACTTCCTCCTTCCCTCACTCCTTCCCTCTTGTTCTTCCTTCTTTCCTTCCTTCCTTTTTTCCTATTCAGTTATACTACCAGACCCATTCAACTGTGAACTTTGCTTGCAGATTTTATTTCCAGACATTAAATGTAATTATGAGAATTAAATAAAGAAATTGATTCCTTTTGTACATCTTTTAAAGTAAAAATTCAGCTCTGCAAACCTACAGATATTTTCCAATTTAAAAGGTCACTCTTTCCCATAAATTCATATAATGTTCTGTGCTTGGTAGGGGTTCGGTGAGATATGCTAATTAGGTGTGTCTGTTACAACTCACCTCTAACAGAAGTGCATGTCAGTTATTTATTCATAAATAGAATCAGCTATAATGGACAAGAAGTTTATATGGATGAAACTTGTCTGTACTAAACTCTGCATTTAATATCTCCTTTCTCATCTTCTGGTGTCACCTGCCTCTTCAGAGATGTACTCAAGTCCTTGCATTTTATAGCCAAATAAAGATCACATAACTAAGGAAGGAAGATGGAAGATTCTAAAAGCAGAGTGAAGGCGGTTAAATCATATTCTTCCCATTACTCCAAAAAGTATTCCCTTCCAGAGGGAACCTCTTGTCAAAGATGTAGATACAAGCAAGAACTTTCTAATTACATAAGAAATCACATGAAATATATAAAGTATTAAACCTTTGTGGAAAACAACTAGAGTGGGTGTGGGTAAACAGATCTGTACACAAGGGAAAGATGATGAAGATAACACCAGAAAGATAAAGAGACTGATGAGATAGCAAGGTGTGAATGTTCCTTTGTGTTCTCAGGAGTTTGAACTTTACCTTGTAAACAGTATAAGTTTAATGTTTTTGCTAGTATTTATCCACAAGTTCTGACTGTTTATTTAAGGGAATGTACTTGCCAGTCAATTAAGCACGCTTGAACAGGGGCACAATATCCAAAAAAAAATAGCTCCAACAGTGGAGATTCCAAGCATGGCAGATATTTTATGCCCTTTCATCTTCCATTCTCTGAACTTCAATCACCCTTCACGTATAATGATAGTTCTTATGGTGTTGCTATTATTTCATTCTCTTCTTTCATTTTCATACCTGTTGTGATCATTTACACAATGGCCAGAGCCAACCCCACACACAGTGGATTTGGCTCCTATCTACAAATGTATTCTTTGTACACGCCTGTGATCAGCTACAGGGATTTTTACCTTCTACTTCACAGAGAAGATAGAGGATAGAGTCTCATCTTTGTTTCCAAACCAGCAGTCATATCTCATCTTTTCTGCATCCCTTGGCTATAAATATGCACACAGACAAATTCCAGTTGGCTTTGGGGCATTCCCTTTCTTTTCTCACTACCACACCCTAGGTTAAGTCCCTATCACCATGTACCTAGATTGCTGCAAAGCCTCCTAACTTCTATCTCTGTCTCAACACTCTTCTCCCTTCAGTTCATACCTTACACTGCAGCCAGTATATCATTCTACAACACAGATGTCACTCCCTCAACTCTGAAACCCTCCAAACATCTCTCATGGCCTAAAAAGGACAAATTTAAATGTCTTAATATTGGCTTTGAAAGCCCTCTTTTTCACATTGACTCACTTTACATTTGACTACATTTCCTCCACACTCCAGAAAAAACACCAAGTACAATTCTATTTCTATGTCATTTCTCACATTGTTTTTACTCTCTAAGGTGGTCAGTATACTGCTTTTTTTTCTGTTTAAAAACCCTTTCTTTAAGACCCAGCTTACTGCTATATGCTCTGTGAACCCTTTCCTAAGCCTTGGTGCTTAACCATGCCCTTTCTCCCTTGATACACTTGCTATGAGCGCTTACCTCCTCTGTCTGTCTGATAGCTGAGCTCCTGATGGCTGGGTTCCCCCACAAAACTGGGCTCCCTTGGGGCTCTTTGATAGTCTTGTTAATCTTATATTCCCCACAAAGCCCAGCACAGTGCCTGATAGAGAACATTCCATAATCTTCCAGTGAAATTGAACTGCTTTAGGGGAGGACATGTGGGGTCATTCAGGTTCCTTATCCCACAGGGTTCAGATCACCATATTCTTCAACTGGGCACAAGGCTGGCACTCAGTCCAGACCATTGACTCTGTTTCTAAGTAAGCTCAACGTTTCATGCTTCAGTAGTGGCCTCAAAAAGATAAAAAAGCATACTACCTTCTGCATAAAGTGTTACAGTGCTCTGCTTTCTGTCCACAGAGGAAGTAATTGTTGAAGCTAGAAAATACGCAGAGAAAAGCAGATGAAATCAATTTTAGATACATAAATGGAGTGAAAACCATTATTTCTCCATAAGAGCTTATATACAATATGATAGAAAATCAATTAACTATAGTTAAAATCACATAAAAATCCTTAAAAGACAGAAATTCAAGGTTTTTCCTTGGAAAAACATGCTGACGTATGAAAAGTACCTTTATAAGGTACTAATTAATGATTTTCCCATTTATGAGACACCTTGTTTTGTACCTGACAACTATTTTGTACAAAGTAACCCCACCTCCTCCCAAGCCGTAATGTACTGGTTCATCGTGGGCACTTCATGTGAGCCGGACTGATTATAATCCTTTTACCGGATACCACCCCCTGCTTAAAATTATTTGGCCCAGTGGTGGGCACTGCACACAACAGGACAAACCAGAGTACTTTCTCAAAGAATTTTGAAACCAGAATTAAGAAGAGTAGTTCATCCCCTTCCTTCCTTACTTTTCCTACTGCGATGGTTAATTTTATGTGTCAGCTTGGCTAGCCATGTTATCCCAATATTTGGTCAAACGCTATTCTAGATATTTCTGTGAAAGTATTTTTAGATGAAATTAACATTTAAGTCAGTGAAAGAAAGTGAAGTCATTCAGTGGTGTATGAATCTTTGCGACCCCATGGACTGTAGCCTGCCAGACTCCTCCGTTCATGGGATTTTCCAGGCAAGAATACTGGAGTGGGTTGCCATTTCTTTCTCCAGGGGATCTTCCTGACCCAGGGATCAAACCTGGGTCTCCCACAGTGCAGGCAGACTCTTTACCATCTGAGCCACCAGAGAATCCCTTAAAAGTCAGTAGACTCTGAATAAAGCAAGTTACCCTCCAAAGTGTGGGTGGGCCTCATCCAACCACTTGAAGGCTTAAGAGAAAAAGACTGACCTTGTAGGCAAGGGAGCTCTGCCAGCAGTCTGCCTTCAGACTCCAAGTGCAACTCTTACCCGGGGTTTCCAGCCTTATGGCCTACTCTGCATATTTTGAACTTGCCAAGTCTCCGCAATCATGTGAATGAATTTCTTAAAGTAAATTAATCTCCCCTCCACATCCCTACCTTGCTTTTGCTTCATTCTTCCTAAAATAGGTCTATTGGTCAGGGTTCCTAAGAGAAACAGAACAGGATGTGTGTATGTGTGTTGGACATACATCCAGTAGAGAGAGGTACAGAGGGAGGTACGGAGAGAGAGAGAGAGGTAATAGTCTTTACTTTGTCCAAATTCTCAGTTTCATCGTTTTTGAGACCTATATGCATTCCTTCTCTTGAATTTTGCAGTTTCTGACAGTCAAAATAGTCTTAATCTAGTTCAAATTTGGTTTTTGAAAACACTCTGTTTTATAGTATTTTTAGTATTTAGTATTTTAAATATTTTTATAGTATTTTTCTGAACAATAATGATTTAAAAAATACTTCTTATATATGACCACAATTCAATAAGCATTTGGGGGCTTCCCTGGTGGCTCACTGGCAAAGAATCCACCTGCCAATGCAGGGGCCATGGGTTCAATTGCTGGCCCCACAGGCTGCGGAGCAACTAAGCCCATGCTCCACAACTATTGAGCCTGTGCTCTGGAGCCCAGGAACCACAATACTCCTGAGCCTACAGCAGCCTACAACTGCTGAAGCCTGTGTGCCTGGAGCCTGTGCTCAGCAACAAAAGAAGCCACCACAACGAGAAGCTCACCCTCCTAGAAAGCAGCCCCTGCTCTCAGCGACTAGAGAAAAGTCAGCAAGCAGCGAAGACCCAGCACAGCTAATAAATAAATAAAATTATAGAAAATAAGCATTTGTGAATCCTAAGCTTATAAAAATACACATTTTACTTCCCATTCTAATTTTATATCCATTTTCACCACATTAAAAAAATAAACAAAGAGCCTGTCACAGATACAGAGAAGAAACTACTGGTTACTAGTGGGTAGAGGGAACATGGGGAGGGGCAATATAGGAGTAGGGGATTACGAGGTGCAAAGTATTATCTATAGAATAAGCTACAAGGATACATTGTAAAATAGGGAATATAGCCAATATATTGAGCAAGGCATTTAAAAGTTCTGAATAACTTTTGCACACATGTAACTTAAATAATATTATGTATCAACTATACTTGAATAAAAATAATTTTTAAAAACATGTTGACA
Organism: Bos indicus; assembly: GCF_029378745.1. NCBI lineage: Eukaryota > Metazoa > Chordata > Mammalia > Artiodactyla > Bovidae > Bos > Bos indicus. The sequence goes on from NC_091760.1 coordinate 58,292,738, forward strand.
TAAGAAAAATAGATTCAATAAAGTTCTTAAAAATAAACAGTAAACAAGTCTCTGAAATAATTTTACTTTTCTAGACAGCTAAATATTACTGGTTTGGGCTGGAAGTAAGACAAAGGATGAGATTCTAACTATTAAATTTAGTTCATATTAGGCTCAAATATCTATTCCAGAAACAGATAAGAGTTGAGAGCTGACCTCAGAGGGATTACTCTGTAGTTTTTCCAAAGGGCTAATGAGTGAACTTTTGAGCCTTTGTGTTCCATATGGTCACTGTTGCAAGTATTCAACTCCGCTGTTGCAACAAGAAAGAAGCCACATATAAGGGAACAAATGTGCATGGCTTTGTCCAAAAAAAATTTATTTGTAAAAATATGACTAGATTTTGTCCATGGGCCACAATTTGCTGCCTCGATTTAAAGTATAGTATTTCACTTGCCCTAATGCCATTTCTTGCATTTATCACAACTAAAAATAAGCAATGAACATCTACTGCATGTTCTATTTTCTTCTGCTTTCTTTGCCTTTTAAAAGTAAACTAAATCTCCAGTGACAACCTCAAGTTCTCCCTCAAATTAACTTCCTATTTTGTTTTTGACTTATGTCACAATTTCTTTCCTTCTTTCCTTCCTTTCTTCCCTCCTTTCCTTTCTTCTTCTCTTTCTCCATCCCTCCTTCTTTTCCTTCCTTCCCTCTTTTCTTACCCTAAGTGTGACAAGTATTGAGGGCATCTGACAGGATTCCAATGAATAATAAAACTACAGTGAGCCTGCCCATTCCCAGCTAAAAGGGAGCTGTCTGCTGGTCAGAAGACAGCAGCCATGATAGCGTAGCGTTACTGGAGCTTATGAAGGCTTTCTCGTATAGGTATTTTGGTCTGTGCACCTTGAGACCCAATGCTTCTGGAAGAAAGTGTTTCACGAATATGGTATCCTGTGGTCCTTGCAAAATAGAATTCTTCTTCAGTGTCAATTCTTCACGTATTCTGTCACCCATTGCGCTCCCTATTTTAAAGATATAGGTTGTTGTCCATGGAAAATTCAGAGAACCCAGCCTTGATTAATGCCTTTCAAAGGATACTCAAAGGCTTTTCTTCTATCCTATGGATTCTATTTCAAATGCCCCATAAAAAGTATTAATTTTAGTGATAAAACATGATTTTCATGCATGAACTGTTAAGTGAGAGTGAAAGTCGCTCAGTCGTGTCTGACTCTTTGCAACCCCATGGAATATACAGTCCATGGAATTCTTCAGGTCAGAACACTGCAGTGGATAGCCTTTCCCTTCTCCAGGGGATCTTCCCAACCCAGGAATCGAACTGGGGTCTCCTGCATTGCAAGCAGATTCATTATCAACTGAGCTATCAGTGAAGTTGTTGCCATTTCAGTAGATTCTCATTTTAGCCATTTTGTTTGAGAGTATTGACAATTTGGCACATTAGTTTTTATCAGATATAACTAAATCAGTGCCTTAATACTAGAGGATTCTGTTGTAATAGCTTTGTCATGCATTAGTGGTGTCTTCAAAATTGACTTAAGTAAGTCTTCAAGTATATTGAGTTTCAGTGATCTCTTACTGGCTGGAGAATGGAAGACACTTTATGGTTAATAAAGGTATTTTAGGGAATGGAGGCCCGTGGAGAGTCCTGCCTTTTAAACCAGACACAAAATTCTCCTACAAGTAAACAAAATACCACCTTCCAAAGAATACACTGAGAAGGTAAATCAGTAAATTATCTCTGCAACTTCTCATGCCAGAGATAAAACCTGCAACTTAGAACATACCCCTCAAGTGTACAAAAATGGTTGTTTTTAGAAGAGAAAAGAAATTGTCCTTGCTTTCACAAATATTCCTGTGATTATTTTTATAATAGTGAATTCATTTTAAAACTTAATTGCTAATATGAGTTATTCTGTTTCATTACCTCCATTGGCAGCAAGTTTGTACAGAATGTCAATTTTATATCAAGTATCATGTCTTCCCTGAGAGAAGAAAGCATGCTTCTTAGAGTCTTGGTTGAAACTTTGCATGCACTGAAGTATTACAACAAATGATCAAAGGTCCTGAGACTTCTTTCTTTAATTTTTCAGATGAAACTAAATTTTCTTTTAAGTTTAGAAACATTGGTCTTTACATTGTTCACATCAGATATCTGAAACTGGCTCTCTAATCTGGTTACATTTAAAGACTGTAATGATTGTATTTCTAGTGATGAAGAGGGTACTAATAATCCACAACCTTTAGTCATAGAGATATGCGAAGTATCACCATTGGATACTTCTCATTAAATTCTTTTAAAATGTTCTGAGAGACCATGTATTTATACTTTAGAACATTTTAGCCTAGCAAGATTGGCTGGTTTCTCCTCACTGCCCTGGAAAGTAAAGGGGAAAAGTATGAGATTAGTTCAGTTCAGTTCAGTTCATTTCAGTCACTCAGTCGTGTCTGTCTCTTTGCAACCCCATGAACCACAGCATGCCAGGCCTCCCTGTCCATCACCAGCTCCCCGAGCTCACCCAAACTCATGTCCATTGAGTTGGTGATGCCATCCAACCATCACATCCTCTGTCGTCCCTTCCTCCTCCTGCCCTCAATCTTTCCCAGCATCGGGGTCTTTTCAAACAAGTCAGCTCTTCACATCAGGTGGCCAAAGTACTGGAGTTTCAGCTTCAACATCAGTCCTTCCAATGAACACCCAGGACTGGTCTCTTTTAGCATGGACTGTTTGGCTCTCCTTGCAGTCCAAGGGACTCTCAAGAGTCTTCTCCAACACCACAGTTCAAAAGCATCAATTCCTCGGTGCTCAGATTTCTTTATACTCCAACTCTCACATTCATACATGACCACTGGAAAAACCATAGCCTTGACTAGATAGACCTTTGTTGGCAAAGTAATGTCTCTGCTTTTTAATATGCTGTCTAGGTTAATCATAACTTTCCTTCCAAGAAGTATGCGTCTTTTAATTTCATGGCTGCAGTCACCATCTGCAGTGATTTTGGAGCACAAAAAAATAAAGTCAGCCACTGTTTCCACTGTTTCCCATCTATTTTCCATGAAGTGATGGGACCAGATGCCATGATCTTAGTTTTTTGAATGTTGAGCTTTAAGCCAACTTTTCACTCTCCTCTTTCACTTTCATCAAGAGGCTCTTTAGTTCTTCACTTTCTGCCATAAAGGTGGTGTCATCTGCATATCTGAGGTTATTGATATTTCTCCTGGCAATCTTGATTCCAGCTTGTGCTTCCTCCAGCCCAGCATTTGTCATGATGTACTCTGCATAGAAGTTAAATAAGCAGGATGACGATATACAACCTTGATGTACTCCTTTCTTATTTGGAACGAGTCTGTTGTTTCATGTCCAGTTCTAACTGTTGCTTCATGACCTGCATACAGATTTCTCAAGAGGCAGGTCAGGTGTTCTGGTATTCCCATCTCTTTAAGAATTTTCCACTGTTTATTGTGATCCACACAGTCAAAGGCTTTGGCATAGTCAATAAAGCAGAAATAGATATTTTTCTGGAACTCTCTTGCTTTTTCGATGATCAGGCGGATGTTGGCAATTTGATCTCTGGTTCCTCCGCCTTTTCTAAAACCAGCTTGAACATCTGGATGTTGATGGTTCATGTATTGCTGAAGCCTGGCTTGGAGAATTTTGAGCATTACTTTACTAGTGTGTGAGATGAGTGCAATTGTGCGGTAGTTTGAGCATTCTTTGGCATTGCCTTTCTTTGGGATTGGAATGAAAACGGACATTTTCCAGTCCTATGGCCACTGCTGAGTTTTCCAAATTTGCTGGCATATTGAGTGCAGCACTTTCACAACATCATCTTTCAGGATTTGAAATAGCTCAACTAGAATTCCGTCACCTCCACTAGCTTTGTTCATAGTGATGCTTCCTAAGGCCCACCTGACTTCATATTCCAGGATGCCTGGCTCTGGGTGAGTGATCACACCATCATGATTATCTGGGTCATGAAGATTTTTTTTGTACAGTTCTTCTGTGTATTCTTGCCGCCTCTTCTTAATATCTTCTGCTTCTGTTAAGTCCCTATCATTTCTGTCCTTTATTGACCCCCATCTTTGCATAAAATGTTCCCTTGGTATCTCTAATTTTCTTGAAGAGATCTCTAGTCCAGGGTTTCAGATTACTAGCTCAAGCTCTGACCAGAAAGTTCCTATATCTGCTCTGAAAATAAAAAAGTCTTATCTTCAATAGCAGCAGGACTAAGATTCTGAAAAATCAAACTTTATACTGTGAGTGGCTGAATTACAACATGGATTCATAACCTTGCAGACAATTTTCTTTTTTTTTCTTGGAAAGGCATTTTATTTTAAATTTGGCAATGTGTACATATCAATCCCAAACTCCCAATCTACCCCATCCTCCACCCTTCCCACCTGTGGTAACCATAAATTCATCCTCTAAGTCTGTGAGTCTGTTTCTGTTTATTAAATAAGTTCATTTGTATCATTTTTTATATTCTGCATATAAGCTATAGTATTTGACATTTGTCTTTCTTTGTGTGATTTACTTCATTTAGTATGATAATCTCCAGGTCCATCCACATTGTAGCAAATAGCATTATTTCATTCTTTTTCATTGCTGGGTAATATTCCATTGTATATATGTACCAATTTTTCTTTTTTTCTTTTTTGTCTTGCTACACAACATGCAGGATCTTGGTTCCCCAACCAAGAATTGAATCCTTGCCCCCTGAAGTGGAAGCACTGAATCTTAACCACTAGACTGCCAGGGAAGACCCCATACCACATCTTCTTTATCCATTCATCTGTTGATGGACATTTAGGTTTCTTCAATATCTTGGCTGTTGTAAACAGTGCTGCAATTAACACTGGAGTGCATGTATCATTTTGAACTATGTTTTTCTCTGGATATATGCCCAAGAGTGGGATTGCTAGACCATATGGCAGCTGTGTTTTTTGTTTGTCAAGGAAACCCCATACTGTTTGGGACAGTGGCTATACCAATTTACCAATTTGATTTCAAGAGAAACCATTTAACCAGAGCCTCCCCTGCTGGGGTTTAATCAGAGCCTAACTTATTTGAGAAAGGAAATATCCTACTTCATTCATCCTGGTCAATCTGAGTTGTGGGAACAAAAACTGAGAAGCATTTGTAAAGTTCACAGTTCAGAGGCATTGGCTCTCTAAAAGACAGACACCTAATTGTAGGACTCTAAAATGTTTCCTCCTACTCCATTTTATCACCACATTACTGAAGGTCTAGTTACAGCAGTTCTCTTTACCAGTACATCACATCTGGGTATCAAGAAAAAGTTACAAGACATACTCTTCAACACAGTTTGAAGAGACAGAGCAATTATCAGAACCAGACATGGCAGATATATTGGAATTATCAGACTTGGAATTCAAACAATTATTAGAAAAAGCAAGGGAATTCCAGAAAAACATCTACTTTATTGACTATACTAAAGCCTTTGACTGTGTGGATCACAACAAACTGGAAAATTCTTAAAGAGACGGAAATACCAGACCACCTTACCTGCCTCCTGAGAAACCTGTATGCAGGTCAAGAAGCAACAGTTAGAACCAGACATGGAACAACAGACTGGTTCAAAATTGGGAAAGGAGCACGTCAAGGCTGTATATTGTCACCCTGCTTATTTAACTCATGCAGAGTGCATCATGGGAAATGCTGGGCTGGATAAAGCACAAGTTGTAATCAAGATTTCAGGGAGAAATATCAATAACCTCAGATATGCAGATGACACCACCCTAATGAAAGTGAAGAGGAATTAAAGAGCATCCTGATGAAGGTGAAAGAAGAGAGTGAAAAAGCTGGCTTTAAAAAATCAACATTCACAAAACTAAGATCATGGCATCTGGTCCCATCACGTCATGGCAAATAGAAGAGGAAACAATGGAAACAATGACAGACTTTATTTTCTTGGGCTCCAAAATCACTGTGGACAGTGATTGCAGACATGAAATTAAAAGACACTTACTCCTAGGAAGAAAAGCTATGACAAACCTAGACAGCAGCATTAAACAGCAGAAACATTACTTTGTCAACAAAGGTCCCTATAGTCAAAGCTATGACTTTTCCAATAGTCATGTATAGATGTGAGAGCTGGACAATAAAAAAGGCTGTGCACCAAAGAACTGATGCCTTCAAACTGTGGTGCTGGAGAAGACTCTTGAGAGTCCCTTGGGCTGCAAGGAGATCCAACCAGTCAATGCTAAAAGAAATCAACCCTGAATATTCATTGGAAGGACTGATACAGAAGCTCCAATACTTTGGCCACCTGATGTGAAGAGCCAATTCATTAGAAAAGATCCTGATTCCGGGAAAGATTGAAGGCAGGAGGAGAAGGGGATGACAGAGGACAAGATGGTTGGATGACATCACCAACTCAATGGACATGAGTCTGAGCAAATTCCAGAAGATGGTGAAGAACAGAGAAGCCTGATGTGCTGCAGTCCATGGGGTGGCAAAGAGTCAGACAGGGCTGAACAACTACAACATGATTAATATGCTAAGGGCTTTAATGGATAAGCAGACAACATACAAGAGCAAATGAGCAACGTAAACAGAGAGATAGAAACTCTAAGAAAGGACCATAAAGCAATACCACTGCTGCTGCTGCTGCTAAGTCGCTTCCGTCGTGTCCGACTCTGTGCAACCCCATAGACGGCAGCCCACCAGGCTCCCCCGTCCCTGGGATTCTCCAGGCAAGAACACTGGAGTGGGTTGCCATTTCCTTCTCCAATGCATGAAAGTGAAAAGTGAAAGTGAAGTCGCTCAGTCATGTCCGACTCTTTTCGATCCCAGAACTGCAGCCTACCAGGCTCCTCTGTCCATGGGATTTTCCAGGCAAGAGTACTAGGGATCAAAAAAACTGGAACAGAAATGAAAAACACCCTTAATGAGCTTATGAATAGTTTATTAATAATTAATGCTGTGGAAAGAATCTATGATTTAGAGGACATATCAGTAGAACTTTCAAAAATTGAATAGCAAAGAGAAAAAAGATTTTTAAAAATAGAGTGTCTAAGGACTGTGGGACAAATACAAAAGTTGCAATGCATTAATGGAAACACAGAAGGAAAGAAAAAGAAAAGAGATAAGAAGAAATATTTGAAACAATAATGACTGGAAATTTCCCCCAAATTAATGTCAAAACCAAACCAAAGTTCAGGGAGACTTGGAGAACACCAGGCAGGATAAATGTCAAACAAACAACTACTAGGGGGCATATCAACCAGATTCAGGCAAATCATATTCAAACGAAATAAAAAATGAAGAAAAGCATCCTGAGGAGAGCCAGAGAAACAAAGCATCTTACTTACAAAGATAAGAATTACATCTGTATTCTCCTCAGAAACTGTGCAAACAAAAGAGAGTGGAGTGAACATATTTTAAATATTGATAGAGAAATACCCCTCCCACCTAGAATTCTGTACCTTGTGAAATTATCCTTCAAAATTAAAGAAGAAATAAAGACTTTCTCATATAAATAAAAATTGGAGAAAGTTATTGCCAGTAGCCCTGCCATATGAGAAATATTAAAAGTTCTTCAGAGAGAGGAAATAATACAGGTCAGAGACTCAGACCTGTTGCTGCTGCTGCTGCTAAGTCACTTCAGTCGTGTCCGACTCTGTGCGACCCCATAGACGGCAGCTCACCAGGCTCCCCCCGTCCCTGGGATTCTCCAGGCAAGAACACTGGAGTGGGTTGCCATTTCCTTCTCCAATGCATGAAAGTGAAAGTGAAGTCACTCAGTCATATCTGACTCTTAGAGACCCCATGGACTGCAGCCTACCAGGCTCCTCCGTCCATGGGGTTTTCCAGGCAAGAGGACTGGAGTGGGGTGCCAGTGCCTTCTCCAATGCATGAAAGTGAAAAGTGAAAGTGAAGTCGCTCAGTCATATCTGACTCTTAGAGACCCCATGGACTGCAGCCTACCAGGCTCCTCCATCCATGGGATACTCCAGGCAAGAGTACTGGAGTGGGGTGTCATTGCCTTCTCCGACTCAGACCTCTATTGGAGAATAACTAAGTGAAGGTAAAATAAAAACTTCTTTTATTTACTTTTAATTGATCTAATAGCTAACAGGGTTCAAAATAATAATAGCCACACTGTTTTCAGTTATACAATTGAATTATTGGTTGTTTATATATAAGTGAAATGAATGACAACATTAATACAAGGAATGGCCAAAGTTGAGAATATTAGTAATTCTGAATGTTGGCCAGGATGTGAAACAACATGGACCCTCATTGACTGCTGACAAGAATGCAAAATGGTACAGCAACTTTAGAAGACAGTTTGGTGGTTTCTCAGAAAACTAAACATACTTTTATCATACAATCCAGCAATAGTACTCCTTGGTATTTACCCAATGGAGCTGAACAGCACATGTCCACACAAAAACCTGCACACAAATGTTTATAGCAACTTAATTCATAAATGCCAACATGTTGAGGCAATCAAGGTGCTTTTCAGTAGGTGAATGGCTAAATGAATTGGCACATCCAGACAATGGAATATTATCCAGTGCTGAAAAGAAATGAGCTATCAAGCCAAGAAAAGATACTGAGGAATCCTAAATAATATTAAAGTGAAATAAGCCAATATGAAATGGCTACATACTGTACAATTTCAACTACATGGTTTTATTTAAAGGTAAAACTATGGAGACATTAAAAAAATCAGTGATTAGCAGGATTCAGAGGGGAAGAGAGAGAGAAAGAGGCAAAACAGATTTTTAGGTCACTGAATCTTTGTATGATACTATAATGATAAGTATATGACATTATACACTTGATCAAATCCATGGAAAGTACAACCCCAACAGTGAACTTTATGTAGACTATGGACTTTCAGATGATAGATATGTGTCGATCTAAGTTCATCAGTTGAAATTAACATAATGCTCTGGTGAGGCATGTTGATATTGGGGGAGAGGGTATGCAAGTGAAGAGTTAGGCGGTATTTGGGAAATCTCTGTACCTTCCTCTTAATTGCTGTTAACATAAAACTACCCTTAAAAAAATAAATCCTAAAACACGAACACTTTTTTATAATTAGTGAATGTTTAATGTTATCAAATACATAAGGCAACCTTATGATTTTCTTCCTTTGGACGGGTAATAGAGTCAATTACATCAACAGGTTTTAATTAAACTCTCCTCCTGGTGACTCAGAGGTAAAGAATCTGCCTGCAATGCAGAGAACATAAGAGACTCAGGTTCGATCCCTGGATCAGCAAGATCCCCTGGAGGAGGGCATGGCAACCCACTCCATTATTTTTGCTTGGAGAATCCCTTGGACAGAGAAGCCTGGCAGGCTATAGTTCACCGGGTCGCTGAGTTGGACACGACTGAAACAACTTAGAATAGCAGCACAGTTGCCTTGTTTTTGGCCATTTATTTCCTGCCGCACCTAAATATTTCTCTAGCCCTTTACATGAGTCAGAATCTGCTACTGACTTTTGACTTCATCCAAAATGTTCCTCCCCACTCCCAATTTCTTTCCGCTTTCCCTGGCCCTAGATTGCTTTCTTTCTTTCTTCAAAGAACAGGTTATTTTCTCCCTTGACTAGATATAATACAGAAGCGTGGAAGCCAGTGTTTCTCAGAATATTGTGAACTATCATTGGGATCATTGCAAGAAAAAATAGGATTCAAAGGTTTATTTCTGGCTACCCAAGTATGCTCTAATCAGCATCACTTCACTCGTTTATTCTGCGTGTTTACACTTATGAGTAAGATTCCGTTTGTACAAAGAATTCTGGTTGGAAGTTGAAAGTTAAATAAAGATTAATTATTTATCATTTATATGTTCTTATATTCCCTGAGCCTCATTTTCTGAAAATTGTACCCACAATTTTCTTACCTCTATTTAAAAACTGCAAAACCCCAAATAGAAATTTAAGGTTTCCTTTTTAGCCTTGGGGCTAGAAATATCAAAGCAGGAAAAGCTACACACCAGTAAATATTAACATCCGAAAATTAAGAATTCAATTGACTCAATAAAACTACAAACCAAAAAAAATGGAGAAAAAATACTACATTTGTCTAAATATAGAAGTTTAGTTTTATTCCATTCGAGGGTCCCCAGTATTACTCTGGACTTCACTAGTCTGTGCAACATTGGAATAAAGTAAAATCAGCAGGTTTGCTAGATAATGCACAAATCTATCATTGCTACTAGAGCAAACCATAAAACATCTTATAAATGGATCAAGAGCATCCTCATCACTATTGAAAGATAGCTTTAATTTTTGCTAAAAATGTCATAGAATCAGACTTACCAGACATCGTGATAATGAAGGAGATCAGTAACATCTCAGCTGAAGTCCCCCCAAACTTCTGCTTTTGGGGTAGTCGGTGTTTACTTTGATACAAATCCACTTAAATCCGTCCAGATCTCTATCTTTCGATCACTTTTGTTTACTCTCAATTCAACAGTATGATGCATCATTTTTCCTAGCCATTTTAGTTGGCTGGTTAACAACTGACAGGAAATGTCTGTGAGTTTTGCTAAGTGATAAGGCAAAAAAAACAAGGCTTACTATTCATTGGTTTTCCCACGGTACTGAGGTGATGAGATAAATTACACAGCAATTTTTTTTTTTAAGTTAGCATTTTTGGAAGTATAAATTACATAGGTAAAATGCACAAAGCTTAAGTTTACAGAATGATGAATTTTTATATGTGTATACACCAAAAGCAAGATAAGGCCATTTCCATTATTTAAGAAGTTTCCTTCATGCTCCGTCTTTGTCAATATCCTTCTTCAGAAAGGAACACTACTCTGAATTCTGTCACCATCACCCTCTAGTCAGGGCATGAAAATTTGGTTTAGGTAGGGTTTTTTTTTTTTGTTGTTTTTATTTATTTATTTATTATCTTTGGCTGTGCTGGGTCTTCATCATTGCATGAACTTTCCTCTAGTTGCAGCAAGCATGGGCTCCAGGGAGCATGGGCTTCAGTTGCTGCAGCACGTGGGCTCAGCAGTTGCAGCTTCCAGCTTCAGACCACAGACTCAGTAGTTGTGAGTGCCCAGGCTTAGTTGCTCCGCGGTATGTGGGATCTTCCCAGATCAGGGATTTAACCCATGTCTCTGGCATTGACAGGTAAATTCTTTTCCACTGAGCTACAGGGAAGCCCCTAATCAGTATTTTTAAAAAACTAAAAACTATATTAAAACTGACCCACTGATCTTCACATCAGTTTTGAGCTTGATTGTAGGTAGTATTTGAGTGGCCCAAACAGTAAAGGAAACAATAGTAAAGGAGACTTCTAAAGAGTAGTGCCTAAGTTTCCTAAACAGCTTAAAAATATTTTATTATGAAAATAAGTGAAGTATAAGAAGTTCTTGCAGGTTGGTCCGTAACCAAGTTCTCCATTATGTAGTGTTAGCCAAGAAAACAAATCTAAAATTCTAAGAACCTATAACAATATCTTCAATTCAGTTCAGTCATTCAGTCGTGTACGACTCTTTGAGACCCCATGGACGGCAAGCAGCACGCCAGGCCTCCCTGTCCATCACCATCTCCCGGAGTTTACTCAGATTCATGTCCATTGAGTCGATGCCATCCAACCATCTCATCCTCTGTCATCCCCTTCTCCTCCCGCCTTCAATCTTTCCCAGCATCAGGGTCTTTTCCAAGGTGTCAGTTCTTTGCATTAGGTGGCCAAAGTATTGGAGTTTCAGCTTCAGCGTCAGTCCTTCCAATGAATATTCAGGACTGATTTCCTTCAGGATGGACTGGTTGGATCTCCTTGCAGTCCAAGGGACCCTCAAGAGTCTTCTCCAACACCACAGTTCAAAAGCATCAGTTCTTCGGCGCTCAGCTTTCTTTATAGTTCAACTCTCACATCCATATGTAACTACTGGAAAAACCATAGCTTTGACTAGACAGACCTTTGTTGACAAAGTAATGTTGAGTTGTAAAGTATGTTAAAAGCATGTTATATTTTTATGACAATATTATCTCAGTATATTCATTGATTCAAGGTGGCAAGTCCATTGTTGGAGGGTTTGAGCTTGTAGTTCAGAAAGGTATATGTAATCGTTAGTGATATTTGTATCCAAGTGAAATAAGTAGTTGTTGTGATCATTATCAGAGATGCAGGGTGGGAGGCTGTAGTGGCAAACTAGAGATGGGAAGTAGGAGAAGGCACCAGGGAGTGAATGATTTCCCTCCCTAGGGGTCCTAGGGATGAACCTATATGAGGCCTCCTGGAGAAAGCAATACTCTCCATTAATTTTTAGAATGACACAGATAGATTTCCCTTTAGACATGAGAGTATAGGGAGTGTAGGGAACCATGTCTTTACAGAGCACAAGGAGTATATCGGGATTGTGGGCTAAGCAAACAGTGAGGGGCAGTTTTTTTGCATCAGAAGTTCATGGCAGGACTTCCCTGGTGGTTTAGTGGATAAGACCCCATGCTCCCAATGCAGGAGGTACAGATTCCATCCCTGATCAGGGAACTAGATCCCCCATGCTGAAACTAAGAGTTTTCATATAGTAACTGAAAGATTCCATATGCTGCAACTAAAGAGATACCACATGCTGTAACTAAAATAAAAAAAAAAAGATGCTTGGGGCTGGTGCACTGGGACAACCCAGAGGGATGGTATGGGGAGGGAGGAGGGAGGAGGGTTCAGGATGGGGAACACGTGTATACCTGTGGTGGATTCATTTTGATATATGGCAAAACCAATACAATATTGTAAAGTTAAAAAATAAAATAAATAAATAAAAGATTCCATATGCTGTAACAAAGATCATAGATCCCACCTGCCAACTAAGACCTGGTCAAATAAATAAACAAACAAACCAGTCAAATAAATAAATACTTAAAAAAGAAGTTTATGGGCCATCATACATAGTCCAGAGACTTTAGAGTTATGACAGAAAATCCTAAAACCTGCACAATGAGTAGCACTCTTTGAGAGCACTAACAAAGTACCTATTGATTTTAACTTAGACATTAGAGCCTTTTGTTGGGGTGCCATTTAATGTGAGTTCATTTGTAAGTAGAAGCATCAGGGAGATTAAGCAAAATTGGTAAATGAGGAATGTGTTGTCTCTGATTTAATTTTTAAAAAACTTTGGCTGAGTTAGGTCATTGTTGCAGCATGCGGGCTTTTCTGTAATTGTGGCACATGGGCTTCTCTTGGGGGCTTCTTGCTGTGCTGCACAGGCTCCAGAGCACATGGGCCAGTAGTTGTGGCACATGGACTTTCTCTAGTCGTGGCAGGCAAGCTTAGTTGCACCATGGCATGTGGGATTATAGTTCCCTGACCAGGGATCAAACCCATGTCCCCTGTGTTGGAAGGCTGATTCTTAACCATTGGACCACCAGGAAAGTTTAATTTAATTTTAATGTATTACTTATTGTATCCGAATGTTTATGCCCACTCTCTTAGTCTGTTCAGGCTGCTATGTAAAAAAAAAAAAAAATACCATGGACTGGGTGACTTTTAAATAACAGAAAAAAATTTTTTTCACAATTCTGAAGGCTGAGAAGTCCAAAATGGATGCACTGATAGATTTGGTGTCTGGTGAGGACCAGCTTTCTGGCTCATAGACAGTCTTTTCATTGTGTTCTCACATGGTGAAGGGGATAAGCTAGTTCACTGGGACCTCTTTTATAAAGGCACAATCCTGTCCATGAAGGCTCCATCCTTATGACCTAATCACTTCCCAGGCCCCCACCTCCAAATACAATCACTTTAAAGGAACAGGTTTCAACACATGAATTTGGTGCCACAAGTGGCTAATCACTTCTATTGCCCTAAGGTGGCTCCCACTTGGGCTAGTATCTAACTATGGCATTTAGCCAATTAGAATTGCTCATATTTAATATTCCAACAGCTTGGAAACTGGAGTAAGGAGAGACAAGGAAACCACCAGCAGACACAACAGCAAGCAACAAGATTAAAGTAAAGCACACTGATTTCCCAAACTATTCTTCTCATGGTTTTGAGTGAATCAGTAAGCAAGAACAGACCCCCAAGAATCTATACAAGTCAGAGTCATGACCACTTTATCCTTCTGACAGTGTCAAGTATTTTATAAGATTGAAAGATTTTTTTGACAACAGAACACAACACTCACACAGATAAGAGGCAGAATTCTTTGTTACTTAAAACTCCAGATGAGAGAAGTCTGCCAAACAGGGCCACGCAGGGTTAGGGACAGGCTAACAGCAAAAATTATACTGTATTTGTTTTTCTCCATCTGACATATTCACTGAGCAAAATATCCTCTAGGTCCATCCATGTTGTAGCAAATCAAATGCCATTCTTTTTTTATGGCTGAGTAATGCTATGTATGTACCACTTCTTTACCATTCATCTGTTAATGGACACTTCGGTTGCTTCCATATATTGGCTATTGAAAATACTGCTGCTAAAAACATTGTGGTGCATATGTCTTTTTCAAATTAGTTTTTATGTTTTATTCAAATATGTACCAGGAGGAATTGCTGGATCACATGATAGTTCTATTTTTAGATTTTTGAGGAATCTCAGTACTGTTTTCCATATCAACTGAACCAATTTCCATTCCCACCAACAGTGTATAAGGGTTCCCTTTTCTCCACATCCTTTCAAACATTTGTTATTAATTGTCTTTTGATGATAGCCATTCAGACAGGTGTGAGGTAATATCTCATTGTGGCTTTGATTTGCATTTCCTTGATGACTAGAGAGGATGGGAATCTTTTCATGTGCCTATTGGCTACCTGAATGTCTTCTTTGCAAAAATGTCTATTCATGTCTTCTGCCCATTTTTTAATTGTTATCTGGTTTTTTGATATTGAGTTATGTGAGCTGTTTATATATTTATTTAACCCGTTATCAAATATATCATTTGCAAATACTTTCTTCCATTTGGTAGGTTCTTTTCATTTTGTCAATGATTCACTTTTCTGTGCAAAAGGCTTTAAATTTAATTAGGTCCCATTTGTTTATTCTTACTTTTGTTTCCCTTATCTGAGAAGACATATCTGAAAATATATAAGACTTATGTCAAAGAGTATTCTGTCTATGTTTTCTTCTAGGAAGTTTATGGTTTAGTCTTACCTTTAGATATTTAATCCATTTTCAGTTTATTTTTGTAAATGATATGAGAGAAAGTTCTAATTTTACTCTTTTACATGTAGCTGTCCCATTTTATCAGCACCACTTATTGAAGGAACTGTATTTTCCCTGTTGTGTATTCTTTCCTCCTTTGTCACAGATTAATTGATCATAAATTCTTGGGTATATTTGTGAGCTCTCTGTTCTGTTCCATTGATCTATGTATCTGTTTTTGTGCCAGTATGATTATTGTAGTTTTGTAGTATAGCCTGAAATCAGAAAACATGATATTTCCAGCTTTGTTCTTTTTCCTTAGGATTGCTTTGGGAATTCTGAGTCTTTTGTGGTCCCATAAAGATCACCCATGGAAACATGTAAAATATCACGTATGAAACGAGATGCCAGTCCAGGTTCAATGCACGATACTGGATGCTTGGGGCTGGTGCACTGGGACGACCTGGAGGGATGGTATGGGGAGGGAGGAGGGAGGAGGGTTCAGGAGGGGGAGCACATGTATACCGGTGATGGATTCATTTTGATGTTTGGCAAAACTAATACAATTACGTAAAGTTTAAAAATAAAATAAAATTAAAAAAAAAAAAAAAAAAAGATCACCCATGAAATTAAAAGACGCTTACTCCTTGGAAGAAAGGTTATGACCAACCTAGATAGCATATTTGGAGAAGACAATGGCAACCCACTCCAGTACTCTTGCCTGGAAAATCCCATGGATGGAGGAGCCTGGTAGGCTGCAGTCCACGGGGTAGCGAAGAGTCAGACACGACTGAGTGACTTCACTTTCACTTCTATGCATTGGAGAAGGAAATGGCAACCCCTCCAGCGTTCTTGCCTGGAGAATCCCAGGGACGGTGGAGCCTGATGGGCTGCCGTCTATGGGGTCTCACAGAGTTGGACATGACTGAAGTGACTTAGCAGATAGCATATTGAAAAGCAGAGACATTACTTTGCCAACAAAGGTCCGTCTAGTCAAGGCTATGGTTTTTCCAGTGGTCATGTATAGATCTGAGAGTTGGACTGTGAAGAAAGCTGAGTGCTGAAGAATTGATGCTTTTGAACTGTGGTGTTGGAGAAGACTCTTGAGAATCCCTTGGACTGCAAGGAGATCCAACCAGTCCATTCTAAAGGAGATCAGCCCTGGGATTTCTTTGGAAGGAATGATGCTGAAGCTGGAACTCCAGTACTTTGGCCACCTCATGTGAAGAGTTGACTCATTGGAAAAGACTCTGATGCTGGGACAGATTGGGGGCAGGAGGAAAAGGGGACGACAGAGGATGAGATGGCTGGATGGCATCACCAACTCGATGGATGTGAGTTTGAGTGAACTCCGGGAGATGGTGATGGACAGAGAGGCCTGGCATGCTGCGATTCATGGGGTCACAAAGAGTCAGACACGACTGAACGACTGAACTGAACTGAAAGATTTTAAGATTCTTTGTTTTGGTTCTGTGAAAAATGTCATCGGTGTTTTGGTAAGAATTGCCTTAAATCTGCAGATTGCTTTGAGTAGTATGGACATTTTAACTGTATTAATTCTTAAAGTTCATGAACAAGGGATATCTTTTCATTTCTTTGTATCATCCTGAATTTCCTCCATCAGTGTTGTGTAGTTTTCAAAGGCCTTTCACTTCCTTGATTAAGTTTATTCCTAGGTATTTTATTCTTTTTGATGTGATTTTTTTTATATTCATAGATAGATAAACTTTATTCCTATGTTTACATAAAAATGAATTGACGTTGAACAGGAAAATGTTTTCCCAAAGGGTTAAAATTTATCAAACAATGGAACTTGATCCTTCCTCTTAGTTTATCTCTGAATTCAGTTCACCAACACATCATTATTAGTATCCGCCCTCACTAATCATTTTCACACAATATTTAAAAGACTTTGGGTGTCACTTACCATTCTCTGGATATCTCTTAAACTACTTTCAGTTACACGAGAATGACAAGGTTTTTATCTGTTCATACTGTATTCCATTGGAGGCAAAATACATCCCTCAGTTCTCTTGTCTAAACTATGGCTGTTCCACTATGGAGAACAGTATGGAGACTCCTTTAAAAATTGGAAATAGAACTGCCATACGACCCAGCAATCCCATTGCTGGGCATACACACTGAGGAAACCAGAATTGAAAGAGACACATGTACCCTAATGTCCATTGCAGCACTGTCTACAATAGCTAGGACATGGAAGCAACCTAGATGTCCATCAGCAAACAAATGGATAAGAAAGCTGTGGTACATTTACACAATGGAGTATTACTCAGCCATTAAAAAGAATACATTTGAATCAGTTCCAATGAGGTGGATAAAACTGGAGCCTATTATACAGAGTGAAGTAAGTCAGAAAGAAAAACACCAATACAGTATACCTATGCATATATATGGAATTCCCTGGTAGCTGAGACAGTAAAGCATCTGCCCGAAATGCAGAAGACCTGGGTTCGATCCCCGGGTCGGGAAGATCCCCTGGAGAAGGAAATGGTAACCCACTCCAGTATTCTTGCCTAGAAAATCCCATGGATGGAGGAGGCTGGTGGGCCACAGTCCATGGGGTCACAAAGAGTCGGACATGACTGAGCAACTTCATTCATTCATGGAATTTAGAAAGATGGTAATGATGACCCTATATGCGAGACAGCAAAAGAGAGACAGATGTAAAGAACAGTCTTTTGGACTCTGTGGGAGAAGGCGAGGGAATGATTTGAGAGGGTAGTGTTGAAACGTGTTATTACCATGTGTGAAGCAGATCACCGGTCCAGGTTTAATGCATGAGACAGGGTGCTCAGGGCTGGTGCACTGGGATGACCCTGGGGGATGGGATAGGAAGGGAGGTGGGAGGGGGGTTCTGGATGGGGAACACATGTGTGCCCTTGGCTGATTCATGTCAATGTTTGAAAAAACCACTGCTGCTGCTGCTACTGCTAAGTCGCTTCAGTCATGTCCGACTCTGTGTGACCCCATAGACAGCAGCCCACCAGGCTCCCCTGTCCCTGGGATTCTCCAGGCAAGAACACTGGAGTGGGTTGCCATTTCCTTCTCCAATGCATGAAGGTGAAAAGTGAAAGTGAAGTAGCTCAGTCCTGTCCGACTCTGAGCGACCCCATGGACTGCAGCCTACTGGGCTCCTCCGTCCTACAATATTGTAAAGTAATTAGCCTCCAATCAAAATAAATAAATTAAATTTTAAAAAAAGCCCTATGGATGTTGGCAGTGTCCAAATGAAGAACTTAACACTAACACACAAATTACACAGTATAATCTCTGTATAACAGTAACTTTGCTTTAAATTTTTCTCATTAAAAAATTATTTTTATTATATCTCTATAAGAAATTGTAAATATACCTGTGAAAACATTGAAAAGGTTCTTTAAAAATCCTGGAATGAAAAATTCTGAAGTATAAATTATAGTACATCTTCTATGATTTGCAAATAAGAATAAAATACATTCTTCAAGCTAGAATTTCTGAATGATTTTGACAGGAATTTTCCAGAAGGAGGCAGAACATCAAACCTTAGCAATTTTCTATTTTCATCCCAATTGAGTTTTTGAAAAGCTATAAAAACTGTTGATAGGCATAGTTCACATAGGAACTTGCTTCTGCCACTAATGACATGGTCAGTCTGAAGGATAGAGATTTGTATCCTGGACACACCAGGCTCTTCCATGCAACTGATTGAAGTGGTCTTCTCTTACTTTTTCCCTTATGTTTTAAATAAAAGTAAATACACATATGGTAAAAAAAAAAAAAAATTAAATGGTACAGAAAGATTTAAAATATTCAGTAAATACCCTTTTCTTTCATAACGTAGAAAATCTGATGTCTTCCAAATCATCAGTCACATGAATAATCTTCAAAGTGAAGTCAACCTTGGAGTCTCTTCATCTGAAAATTATTCTCAGGACTTTTAGAAATTGTTGATTCTCTCATATTTTACCTCTGTTACAGAGGAAAGCCACGAAGTCTTCTTCTTTTAAAAAAAAAAAAAAAAAAACCTTACTAGAAAGCAGTATACACAGTCTGCTCTGAGACAAGTCCAGGCAGGCAGCAGCTTGTACTGCGTGGTTCTGGTCCCAGCTATGGGCAGAGTCTCTGGTATCAACTGGAGACATGGGCCAGTGTCAGGAGCTCAGCAGAGCATTTCCTAAATGCTTTGGATCCCCCCTGGCCAGTTGCACATCCTCTGGGAAGAGCATGAGGTGGTCGGCATGTCAGGAGAAGAAATAAACATCCTCAAAGAGGTGAACTAGAAATGCTTCTGCCATCTCTGGTAGGGTCAACAGGGCTTGGGCTTGCCAATTGAAGTCCATACCATGAGTGAATTTAACACGTTTCTCTTGCCAGGAGGCAGAAGAGGTTCTTTCTTAACAGCAGGTATGTGCTCTTCTGAAGAGTTCAGATCTCCTTCAGGACCCCATGTCTCCTGCGAGCAAGCTGACGGGAGGAAGTACCTAAGGACTGGGCCGGCCAGTGAGCAGCGGGAGCCAGACTCCAGGTGTGCCTCCTTGGTGTTTCGGGCTTGTGGCTTTGGCAGTCCTGGCCCATGGCACACACACAGAGTCGTAGGCCCACGGCTCCTTCTCAGCTTTCTACTCTGGGGGCAGAGGCTGGGAAAGCCAGAAGTGCTCTGGCCACATGTCCTGGCTGGGTGGTGTTCAAATTATCCACCTGTTGTGATTTTAAACATAATTTCTTTTAAACTTTCTCTTTCTTATAGTTCATTATTAGTGTTGGCAAGCAACCAATTTCTATATATTAATCTTGTATCCTGCAACTATACTGAATTCAATTATTGATTCTAATAGTTTTGGGGTAGAGACTTTAGGGTTGATATATTCATGTCATATGCATGTATTGACAGTTTTGCTTTTTCCCTTCAGTTTGGATGTTTTATATCTTTTTTCTTGGGTGATTACTGTGGTTTATGACTTACAGTACTATGTTAAATAGAAAAAGTGAGAGTTGACATCCTTGTCTTATTCCTGATTTTAGAGAAAAAGCTTTTAGATTTTCAACATTGAGCATGATGCTAGCTAAGGGTTTGTCATAAATGACCTTTATTATATTGAGCTATGTTCCCTATGTACTGACTTTGATGATAATTTATATCATGAATAAACTTTGAATTTTATTACATGTTTTCTCTGCATCTATTGAGATGCTCATGTGCTTTTTATCACTCATTTTGTTAATATGGTTATCACATTGATTTGCAGATAATGAACCGTCTTTACATTCCTAGAACAAAACCCACATGTTCATGATGTATGACTTTTTTATGTACTGTTGAATTCAGTTTGCTAATATTTTGTTGAAGATTTTGGTATCTATATTCATTAGAGACAATGGCCTGTAATTTTCCTTTTTTTGTAATGTCTTTGTCCAGTTTTGGTCTCAGGGTAATGGTGGCCTCTTAGAATGAATTTGGGTGTGTTCCCTCCTCTTCAATTTTTGGAATAGTTTGAGAAGGATAGATATTAACTTTTCTTTTTATGTTTGGTTGAATTTCCCTGTGAAACTATTTGGTTCTGCACTTTTGTTTCCTGGGAGCTTTTTGATTACTGATTCAATTTCATTACTAGCGAACTGCCTGTTAAGATTATCCTTTTCTTCCTGATTCAGTGTTGGAATATTGTCTGTTTCTAGGAATTTATTCATTTCTTCTAGTTTGTCCAGTTTTTTAGCATATAAATGTTTGCAGTATTCTCTCAATGTTTTTTGCATCTCTCTGTGATATCAGTTGTAATTTCTCCTCTTTTATTTCTTATTTTGTTTATTTTAATCCTCTTTTTTTTCTTTATGAACCTGGTCAAAGGTTTATCAATTTTGTTTATCTTTTTAAAATTGGTTTCACTGACCATTTCTGTTGCTTTCTTTTTTTCCTTTTTCTTAAGTTCTCTACTTTGTTTATTTCCTCTCTGATTTTTATTATTATTCCTTCCTTCTGCTGACTTTGGTCTTTGTTTACTCATCCTATTCTAATTCCTTTAAAGGAATCAGGTAAGGTAGGTTGTTCACATGAGATTTTTTTCTGTTTCTTGAGATAAGCCTATATCACTATGAACATGCCTCTTAGAAATGCTTTTGCTATAGCCCACAGATTGTGGAAAGCTGTGTTTTTATTTTCATTTGTCTCAAGGTTTTTTTTCTGATTTCCTCTTTGATTTCTTTATTGGTTTTTTAATAGCATGTGGTTTAGCCTCCGTATGTTTGTGTTTTCCCCCCATTTTCTTGCTGTAATTGATTTCTACTTTCATACTGCTATGGTTGGAAAAAACGCTTGATATAATTTCTGTCCTCTTAAACATATTGAGACTTGTTCTGTGGCCTAGTTTATGATCTGTCTTGGAGAAAGTTCCATGTGCACATGAAAAGAAAGTGTATTCTGTTGGTTTGGATGAAATGTCCTATAGATATCTGTTAAATCCCACTAATCTAATGTGTCATTAAAGATCATTGTTTCCTTATTGATTTTCTGTGTAGAAGATACCTATTGATGTAATTGTGGTTTAAAATCCCCTACTGTTATTGTATTATTGTCCATTTCTCCCTTTACATCTGTTAATATTTGCTTTATATATTCAGATGTTCTTATATTAGGTGCATGTATGTTAACAAATGTTATATCTTCTTCTTGTATTGAACCTTTTATCATTATACAATGCCATTGACAAAAAGTTATAGAATTTGCCTTAAGGTTTACTTTGTTGAGATGAGTGTTATTACCTTTGTTTTCTAGTCATTTCCAATGCATGAAACAGCTTTTTTCACTCCCTAACTTTCAGTCTGTGTTTTTTTTCATTGAAATATAGTTGATGTACAATATTATATAAGTAACAAATGTACAATATAGTGATTCACAACTTCCAAAGGCTATACTCCATTGATAGTTACCACAAAACAATGGCTATATTCCCTGTGTTGTACAATATATTCTCATAGCTCATTTTGCATGATAGTTGTATCTCTAAATTCCCTACCCCTATTTTTCCCTCCTCTTTTGCTCACTGCACTGGTAACCAGTAGTTTGCTCTATAAATCTGTGAGTCAGTTTCTTTTTTGTTATATTCACTAGTTTCTTATATTTTTTTAGATTCCACATTTAAGTGACATTATACAGTGTTTTACTTTCTCTGTCTGACTTATTTCACTCAGCATAATACCCTTCAGGTCCATCCCTGTTGCTTCATTGCTTCAAATGACAAAATTTCATTGTTTTGTGTTTTTGATATCATATTTTACATCTTTTGTCTGTCACCTATTTATTATAATTATATTTAATTTTCCAATTTTTGTCTGTTAACCTTGCTTATTTAAATGGTTGATACCTAACCTTCTTTATATATTTGCCTTTACTAGTGAGAATTTTCCTTTTCTATAAATTCTTAGTTCTTGCTGTAGCCTTTTCTTTTCTGCTTAAAGAAGACTCTTTAACATTTCTTGTAAGATCCATTTAGATGAACTCTTTTAGGTTTTGCTTCTGAGAAGCTCTTTATTTCCCCTTTAATTCTGAATGATAACTCTGTTGGGTAGAGTGTCCAAGGTTGTAGATTTTCCCCTTTCAGCACTATAAATATATCATGTCCCTCCCTTTGGCTTGCAAAGTTTCTACAGAAAAATAAGCTGATAGCCTTATCAGTTCAGTTCAGTTCAGTTCAGTCACTCAGTCGTGTCCAACTCTTTGCGACCCCCATGAATCGCAGCACGCCAGGCCTCCCTGTCCATCACCAACTCCCGGAGTTCACCCAGACTCACGTCCATCGAGTCAGTGATGCCTTCCAGCCATCTCATCCTCTGTCATCCCCTTCTCCTCCTGCCCTCAATCCCTCCCAGCATCAGAGTCTTTTCCAATGAGTCAGCTCTTCACATCAGGTGGCCAAGGTACTGGAGTTTCAGCTTCAGCATCATTCCTTCCAAAGAAATCCCAGGGCTGATCTCCTTCAGAATGGACTGGTTGGATTTCCTGCAGTCCAAGGGACTCTCAAGAGTCTTCTCCAACACCACAGTTCAAAAGCATCAATTCTTTGGCGCTCAGCTTTCTTCACAGTCCAACTCTCACATCCATACATGACCATTGAAAAAAACATAGCCTTGACTAGATAGACCTTTGTTGGCAAAGTAATGTCTCTGCTTTTGAGTATGCTATCTAGGTTGGTCATAGCTTTCCTTCCAAGGAGTAAGCGTCTTTTAATTTCATGGCTGCAGTCACCATCTGCAGTGATTTTGGAGCCCCCCAAAATAAAGTCTGACACTGTTTCCACTGTTTCTCCATCTATTTCCCATGAAGTGATGGGACCAGATGCCATGATCTTTGTTTTCTGAATGTTGAGCTTTAAGCCAACTTTTTCACTCTCCACTTTCACTTTCATCAAGAGGCTCTTTAGTTCCTCTTCACTTTCTGCCATAAGGGTGGTGTCATCTGCATATCTGAGGTTATTGGTATTTCTCCCGGCAATCTGGATTCCAGCTTGTGCTTCTTCCAGCCAAGCGCTTCTCATGATGTATTCTGCATTTAAGTTAAATAAGCAGGGTGACAATATACTGCCTTGACGTACTCCTTTTCCTATTTGGAACCAGTCTGTTGTTCCATGTCCAGTTCTAACTGTTGCTTCCTGACCTGCATATAGGTTTCTCAAGAGGCAGGTCAGGTGGTCTGGGATTCCCATCTCTTTCAGAATTTTCCACAGTTTATTGTGATCCACATAGTCAAAGGCTTTGGCATAGTCAATAAAGCAGAAATAGATGTTTTTCTGGAATTCTCTTGCTTTTTCGATGATCCTTATAGGGGCTCCTTTATTTGTGACTCTTTGTATGTCCCTTGCTGCCTTTAAAATTCTGTCTTTATCTTTAACTTTGCCGTTTTAATATGATATGTTTTAAATCATACCAATGTTTTCTTAGGTCAGTTTTCAATACAATAGAAATAAAAACAAAAATAAACAAATGGGATCTAATCAAACTTGTAATCTTTGGCACAGCAAAGGAAACCATAAACAAAGTGAAAAGACAACCTACAGATTGGGAGAAAATATTTGCAAATGATGCAACTCATAAGGACTTAACTTCCAAAATATGCAAACAGCTCATACAACTCAATAACAAAAAAACACAAATAACCCAATTTAAAAAAATGGGTAAAAGGCCTAAATAAACATTTCTCCAAAGACTCACAGATAGCCAAAAAGCACATGAAAAGATACTCAACATAACTAATTATTTGAGAAATGCAAATCAAAACTACAGTGAGTTACCAGCTCACACTGATCAAAGTGGTCATAATTGATGCGAATCCCTTTGGGTTCATTTTGTTTGGGAATTTCTTCAATTTCAAGAAGCTTTCAGCCATAATTTCACCAAATATATTTGCAACACTTTCCTCTCTTCTCCTTCTGGGAACCCCATAATGCAAATGTTAGTATGATTGATTTTGTCTCAGAGCTCTCTTGAAATTTATTTTTTAATTTGTTTTTCTATTTGGTGCTCTGATTGGGTGATTTTCATTTTTCTGTCTTCCACATTGCTTGTGCATTCTTCTCTATCATCTAATCTGCTCTTAATTCTTTTTAGTGTAATTTTTATTTCAGTTATTGCATTCTTCAGCTGTGACTGGTTCTTTTTTACATTTTCTAGTTCTTTGTTAAAATTCTCACTGTATTCATCTATTCTTTTCCCAAGTTCAGTTGTCATTTTTATTACTAGTGCTTCAGTGCTTTTATCTGGTAAATTATTTATCTCTGTTTCACTAGGTTTTTTCAGGGCTTTTTTCCATGTCCTTTACTTTGAAACATAGTCCTCTGTCTTCTTATTTTGTTTAACTTTCTCTGTCTCTATGAAATTAGGTGAAACAGTTACCTACCTTATCTTAAAGGGATGTTCTTGGGTGGGAGCATTACCACCCAATGCCGCCTGTGTGTGCCTGGTGGTTTTTGTGAGATAGCTGGAACTGAAGTGAGCATGGATCACATATATCCCCAAGGTGTCCTGGCAACCATCACTTTGGTGGGATGTAAGGCTGGAGGTGGAGGAGTAGAGCCAGAGCCAGATGTGAGCTTCTCCTGTGCCTAATGGAAGTCACCACCCTATCTGAGTGGGCAGATAGGGTGCAAACCAGGGGCAAGGCCCAAGGGTTCAGAACAGAAGCTCTGACGAGTTGGGTTTCTCCCCAAGTGTGTGAGGGCACTCTCTGCCTTGGTTGGGATAGTGGAAGGGACCCGGGGACTAGTGACTTCATGTCTGTGCTGGGTCACGTTTTCCCCATTGTGCATTCCTTGGTTAGAGACTTGAGTCAGGTCAGAGGGTTTAGAGCCACACTACTGAGCTGATTTTGCTCCTGCTGAAAATATTAGTGTCTACCATGGAACTAGTTTCAGTTCACTTCAGTTCAGTTCAGTTCAGTTGCTCAGTCGTGTCCTACTTTGTGACCCCATGAATTGCAGCACGCCAGGCCTCCCTGTCCATCACCAACTCCCGGAGTTCACTCAAACTCATATCCATCGAGTTGGTGATGTCATCCAGGGAACTAGTTTAGCTCCCCATAAATGTGGGCAGGAACTTGTGTGCTGGTAAAGGTTGCCTCCACCCTTGTCTGAAGCAGGGTTGGGTCTGAGCTGGTTCTGTTTCCTCTAAGTGTACACACTTTTCTTGGTAAGGACAGCCTTCACAATGGAGAGCAGTGCCAGAGCAAGAGGGGATAAAGCTGGCACCCAGTGTGGCTGGGTGTACACAAGGGCTTCTCTGGCAAACTGGCCAGAGCCCCAGGCAGTTTTCTATCTGTTTCTTGTATGTTGTTCCTAGGAGTAAGCAAGCATGTGCAATGCTCTTCAAGAGTGTTATAATACATACACACAATGTAATATTACTCAGCTATAAAAAGGAACACATTTGAGTCAATTATGAGGTAGATGAACCTAGAACCTATTATACAGAGTGAAATAAGTCAGAAAGAGAAAGACAAATACCACATATTAATGCATATGTATGGAGTTTAGAAAGATGGTACTGATGATCCTACATGCAAAGGAGCACAGACATAAAGAACAGAATTTTGGACTCAGTGGGAGAAGGAGAGGGTAGGATGATTTGAGAGAATAGCATTGAAACATATAAATTACCATATGTAAAACAGATAACCAGTGAGAGTTTGATGTATGAGGCAGAGCACCCAAAGCCAGTGCTCTGTAACAACTTGTAGGGGTGGTATGGGAGTGAGGGGAGTTGGAGGGGTTTGGGGATGAAGGGGACACATGTATACCTAAGGCTGATTCATGCTGATCTATGGACAATCACACACGAATGATGGTGGGAACCATCACAATACTGTAAAGTAATTATCCTCCAGTTAAATAATTTTTTAAAAAAGGAGTGTTATCTTGGTTTCCTTCATCTCTCTAGTAAGTCCCACTGGTTTTCAAAACAGCTAAAAAGACTCGTCTTACCGGTGTTGGACCCTTGTGCTGGGGCACCTTAAAGTCCTTGCTCCTTCCAGGGAGGATCCCTGAGCCCATGACATCCCCCTTCTCTTTTGTTTTCCTGCTAAGGTTTGGGTTCTGACCTGATGGCGTCTCCTCTCTTTCTAACTAACTTCATGTGGATCTTTCTTTATAGTACTGGTTGTGGATCTTTCTTTACAGTGCTGGTTATAGAAGAGCCTTTCTGACAGTTTCCATGTTGTTTTCAGTAATAATTGTTCCACATATAATTGTATTTCTGATTTGTTCGTGGGGAAGCTGAGCTCAGCATCCTCCTTTTCTACTGTCTCTGTCTCCCTCTCTGTGTGTAACTTATTGAAGACTCACCAATTTGCTGTTAACAGCAACTTCACAATTGTACATTTCTACTAGTAATATATGAGTTCCAGTTCCTCTATAATCTTGCCTACACCTGTTTTTCATTTCAGCAGTAGTAGTAGTAGGATCCTAGTGGGTGTTAAGTGATATCTCATTTGGTTTTGATTTGTATTTCATTAGTGACTAGTGCGGAGAAGGCAATGGCACCCCACTCCAGTACTCTTGCCTGGGAAAATCCCATGGACAGAGGAGCCTGGAGAGCTACAGTCCATGGGATCACAAAGAGTCAGACACGACTTAGTGACTAACACTTTCTTATAATAATTACATCCTGTATATGTTATTAATGTATCATGGCTTCCCTGGTAGCTCAGCAGTAAAGAATCTGCTTGCAATGCAGGAGACATGGGTTAAATCCCTGGGTTGGAAAGATCCTTTGGGGAAGAAAATGGCAACCCACTCCAGTGTTCTTGCCTGGGAAATCCATGGACAGAGGAGCTTGGCGGGCTATTGTCCATGAGGTCACAAAAGAGTTGGACATGATTTAGCAACTAAATATGTTATATCCCACATACTGACTTTATTCTCAGAAGTCAGACCTTTTTGTTTACATTGGTGGTAAGCTATGTGCAAAAATCTGTTCACTTTCAAGGTCACTTGTGGAGACCTTACAGCCTTTCATCAGCATGGCTTAAGCTGCTTCTGCTTGGACATACCTTGGGCTCCAGTTTTTCCATCACCCTCCATAGCCAGCTTACCTCATTGCACTTCTCCCCCCAATTCTCTGGGCAGTCTTTCTCATCTTTCTCTTCTACTGCCTTTCTGCTGCTGCTGCTGCTGCTAAGTCGCTTCCGTCGTGTCCGACTCTGTGCAACCCCATAGACGGCAGCCCACCAGGCTCCCCCGTCCATGGGATTCTCCAGGCAAGAACACTGGAGGGGGTTGCCATTTCCTTCTCCAATGCATGAAAATGAAAAGTGAAAGTGAAGTCATTCAGCCATGTCCAACTCTTAGCAACCCCATGGACTGCAGCCTACCAGGCTCCTCCGCCCATGGGATTTTCCAGGCAAGAGTACTGGAGTGGGGTGCCATTGCCTTCTCCACTGTCTTTCTAAAGTGCCTATTTAGCACTGAAATAGTTACTCACATGAATTTCCTGTTCAGGTTGATTCTTATCACAAACATTTCCACCACTGATACAAACATTGTGTCAATAGTATTAAACGTGAATGCAAATATACCATATACACACAAACCAAGCATTAGGTTTTCATGGTGTGGTCAATTGTGGCTGTCATAAATATCAGGGCTCAGAAGAAACTGTTTTTTGCTTATTTCACATCTGAACCACAGGCAATGTGGTTGATTATGTTGAAAATGCTACAGTTTCTGTATCTGTTCTAACATTTTAGCAATATTTTACTTTATCAGAAGTCTCTAAGTGGTTATGACTATGAGTAAGACTTTATTACTCTGTCTTATTTTATTTTGCTTCTGGGAGGGTTTTTTTTCATCTTTTTTTTTCTTGGAATGAAAACTAGTGGTGCTAATAACTCCATGGTTACACTGTAAGATAATAGATCCAACTACACATTCAATGAGTGGCATAACAGAGAGACAGACACACTCTGGATTAGAATGAGTTACAATAGGTTTTATCTCATCTTACCTGTAGATCAAAACCAAAGAGGACAGGAGAGAATTTAAAAACAGATACAAGCACTCATTTTTTTAATCTTTCCTCTCATACTTCTTCAGTTGTAAAACATACAACAAAAGCACTAGATAGTTCAGTTCAGTTCAGTCTTTCAGTTGGGTCCAACTCTTTGCAACCCCATGGACTGCAGCACGCCAGGTTTCCCTGTCCATCACCAACTCCCAGTGCTTACTTAAACTCATGTCCATCGAATTGGTGATGCCATCCAACCATCTCATCCTCTGTCATCCCCTTCTCCTGCCTTCAATCTTTCCCAGCATCAGGGTCTTTCAAATGAGTCCATTCTTTGCATCAGGTGGCCAAAGTATTGGAGTTTCAGCCTCAGCATCAGTCTTTCCAATGAATATTCAGAACTGATTTCCTTTAGGATTGACTGATTGGATCTCCTTGCAATCCAAGGGACTCTCAAGAGTCTTATCCAACACCACAGTTAAAAATTCTTCAGCACTCAGTTTTCTTTATAGTTGAACTCTCACATCTGTACATGACCACTGGAAAAAACATAGCTTTGATTAGACAAACCCTTGTTGGCAAAGTAATGTCTCTGCTTTTTAATATGCTGTCTAGGTTGGTCATAATTTTTCTTCCAAGGAGCAGCCATCTTTTAATTTCATGGCTGCAGTCACCATCTGCAGTGATTTTGGAGCCCAAGAAAATAAAGTCTCTCACTGTTTCTATTGTTTCCCCATCTATTTGCCATGAAGTGATGGGATCGGATGCCACTATCTTAATTTTCTGAATGTTGAGCTTTAAGCCAACTTTTTCACTCTCCTCTTTCACTTTTATCAAGAGGCTCTTTAGTTCTTCTCTTTCTGCCATATATATCCCAATAACAAAAATAAATAAATAAATAAAAATTTTAAATCATGATTTGTGATGAACAATAAATCCATTTAAATATATAGTTTAAACATGAGAGAATTATTTATAAAGAACACAAGTGTTTTAATCTTCAACATGTAAAAATATATATTGAAGAAGGAAATGGCAACCCAATCCAGTATCCTTGCCTGGGAAAATCTCATGGACAGAGGAGCCTGGTGGGCTGCAGTCCATGGGGTCACGAAGAGTTGGACACGACTGAGCGCCTTCACTTTCACTTTTCACTTTCATGCATTGGAGAAGGAAATGGCAACCCACTCCAGTGTTCTTGCCTGGAGAATCCCAGGGACAGAGGAGCCTGGTGGGCTGCTGTCTATGGGGTCGCACAGAGTCGGACACGACTGAAAGCGACTTTACAGCTCAAACGGTTTCTGTTTGTCCCCTACTTCCACGTGTATGTAGCCGCCCTCATCATCCCTACCAGAGTGGTACATTTGTTGTGATTGATGAACAAACAATGATGCAGCATTATCACTCAAATATCATAGTTCACATTCACATTTGTATATGGTAGGGACATTTCTATCTCACATTCAGTAATTACATCTGCCCCTTTTGCCAGCTTAAAATAAAGTAACAATAAATGTAATAATTTTTATTTAAGGTAACATGCTCATATGAAATAATTTTCATACAATAATTTGTCTTTCCTTCTTTTTACACATATTCATAGAAAACTGTTCAGCTAATGTTAAGAGTGGTTGTTTTGAGTGGTGGAATTTGAAGCAGTTACATTTTCTGTATTGCCTGAATGTCCTATAAGAAGGACATTTCACCAAAATAAAATAAAATATATTATTTTTAAAATAACTAAAGAGAAAATTGTATGTCCTAGGAACCTCTGATAAATATTTCCACAGTATATGTTAATGCTGACTTATACCATATTTGGCAGAATTGACTTAGAAAGGTATCTTGAAAAACAGGATACTTGAAAGAGAAAAAGATATAGTAAACAATTTGATTTGGGAAGGTAAGAATAATAAGTGGGATAAGTAGAATACTTCAACAAATATTTATTTAGGCTAATAATTGAAAGCATTTACATCAAAAATAACTCATATTTAAGGCATTTTAGACCAAGTCCCATAGAGTACTAGTCTGCTATGGCATCAGTAACAAAATACCACAGACTGACTGTTTGGGCTAACCACATGGTGCTTGTCCAAAAGGTTGGTTATCAAGGCTAGAGGGTGTGTTTGTTAGTAGTCAACAAAAACCAAAGTTAGGCTTGTGTTAATTTTAAAGAAGATGGGCAAAATATATATATTTATTGACAAAACAAGACAAAAACAAAGAAAGAGAGGAAGCTCTGCAGCTTAAGAGTCTGAGTCTTAACCACCAGAACCTTGTTATAACTCTAGAAAATGAAAGAGACCCGCAGCTAGGAATTTATAGTTAATTCAGTAATTTATAGTCAATTTAGGTAAGCCAAATGATACAGCTCACGAATTTTCATTACTTTTTCACATTTGATAATATCTTATAATTTTATATAATTTTCTAAAGTTTTATTCCCCCAAATTAAGACTAATTCAATAATAAGTGGTCCTAATTCATATTTTCTTTCATCTAAAACAGTAATTCTTAGGCTTTTTAGTTTCAATGTGTCTTTCTACCCTTAAAAATTGTTGAGGATCCCAAAGAATTTGCCATAGGAAAATTTAGAAACACACACACTAATAATACATAAGTACTTACTCCATAAGCCATCAAGGCAACAATATCAACATATGCCATGTAGCATCTCGAAAATGAATGCAAGAGAATGTAAGTGCAAAAAGCAAACATATTAGTATTATTATGAAAATAGAACCTACCTTGAGGACCTCCTGCAAGGGCTCCTAGGACCACATTTCAATTAGAGCTAAGCTAAAACAAGCTTGAAAGCTCAAAGACTGTTCTTCTTTTTTTTTCTTTTTCCTTTTTTTTTTACATTTTTTAAAAAATTTTTATTTTATTTTTAAACTTTACATAATTGTATTAGTTTTGCCAAATATCAAAACGTTCTTTTATCTATGTGTGTGTCAAAAACATTAGGGAGTCAGGAAATGTAGGAAAAAGAAAAAAATAATCTGATTTGTTTATTTGTATTTTTTGGCTGCTCTGGGTCTTCACTGCTGCGCACGTGGGCTTTTTCTAGTTGCAGCAAGTGGTGGGTATGCCAGCTGTGGTGCTCGGGCTTCACACTGTGGTGGCTTTGCTTATCGTGGAGCATGAGCTCTAGGGTGCTCGAGCTTCAGTAGCTGCAGCTGCCAAGTTCTAGAGCTGGGGCTCAGTAGCTGTGTTGCATGTTGCAACATGCCCTGCAGCATGTTGAATCTTCCCAGACCAGGGATCAAACTCATGTGCCATCCCTTGGCAGGTGGATTCTTAACTCCTGGACCACCAGGGAAGTCCTTGTAATTTGATTTAGTACTTGTTGTTCCTCTTTTACCAATTCTAGTTGGCAAAGCAATTGTGATAAAAAGCTATTTACACTTTTAAAGAAAAACCTTTTTTTTTTATTATGTGTTGTGTTATATTTTTTATTAAAAGGAATAAAATATATTCCTTTTTTTTATGTGTTAATTCACTGCTATACCTTGACATATCCAAAAATGCATGCATAAAAGACATAAAAGCTTTTCACATAAATGATCAGTTGCTTCCAATATATATTTCTGTCCTTGTTAATAAGAAAGTAATAGTTTAAGTGATATGTGCGGCATATGGTACAGTGCCTGGCGGAGTAGTAAACATTCAAATAGTGACAATTATTGCTGTTTGTTGTTGGTTGCTGCTGTTGCTACTAGTTTGTTTTAGTAGTTGTTTTTACCAGTGCCATTAGTATTGAATACAAGGACTACCGAGGTAGCATAGAAGGACCATAAATTTTGCTGCCTATGAATTTCCTATTTGAATAAATAAACTTTGAATGTAAAGTCCATTTTGATTAACTAACAGATAAGTTGCATCCAGTAAACTTCCAGAAAGCAATGGATCCCACAATAGTCAGAATGCCCAGAAGGAAAGAGAACCCTAAGGCTGAGTCCAAGGGGTGGAGTAAGCTGGAGGCTCAAGAACTTTAATTACAAGTAATATCTTTAAAGTACATTCCTTATTGACAAGTCAGGTTAATCTATAGTGTATTATTGATGTTAATAATTCTTTTTTGCTCAAAGTAGCAAAGGAATCTGGAAAAAATCAGGTATTTTGCTTTTCTCTAAGAAATATAAGAATTTTCTAGTGAAATTTTACCCGAATGTTCCATGAGAGTTCTTTGGAAAGGGTTCTGCAAATAAGACATCAAATGTCAGCATTCTGATAAAAAAAAAACTCCTTGACCAATGTGCTACTTAATATTATGATATTATAGAAAAAGAGCCTCAGTAAGATATTTGGGGATATTTCCTGATATGATTCACAATAAGGTTTTTTTAAAATATATATATATAATCAAAAACTGCCCGGAGAGCACTTTTTATAGCCTTCCCCATTACTTTTATGACAGTCATCAATGATCCAGTGATTAATTCAAAGCACATTTAAAATTTTTATTCTACCTGACATCTTGAAGGAATTTGACATTTTTGCCCCTTCCTCCCTCAAACTCTTTCATTGGTTTCCACTGATTTTCCTTCCCCATGGACTCCACTCTGTGTCTTTTATTAGATTCTGTTCTTTGGACCATTCCTGAAAATGTGGTGTTTCCCAGATTCTATCTTGTGGTTGCTTCTCTATCCAACTCAACATCTTTGTCTAGAAAAATTTGATTCATTGCTTATAAGAAGAAGACTTCAAAATCTGAATCCCATTCTAATTTCCTTTGAATCTGTGTTTCCAACTCATCTGTAAAACATATTAATTCCAAACAAATCATCTCCACTTCTTTCTTTGCATAGGCAAAACAGTCTTTGCAAAAGCAAAACACTCTGTGACATAAATCACAAGCAATATCTCTTTTGATCCACCTCCTAGAATAACAAAAATAAACAAGTGGGACCTAATTAAGTTTAAAAGCTTCTGCACAACAAAGGAAACCATGAACAGAATGAAAAGACAACCCTCAGAGTGGGAGAAAATATTTGCAAATGAAGTGACTGACAAGGGATTAATATCCAAAATATACAAACAGCTCATGCAGCTCAATATCAAAACACCCAAACAGTCCAATTAAAAAGTGGGCAGAAGATCTAAATAGACATTTCTCCAAAGAAGACAGATGGCCAAGAGACATATGAAAAGATGCACAGCATCACTAGTTATCAGAGAAAAGTAAGTCAAAACTATAATGAGGTAGCACCTCACACCAGTCAGAATGGCCATCACCAAAATCTACCAACAGTAAATGCTGGAGAGGATGTGGAGAAAAGGGAACTCTCCTACACTGTTGGTGAGAATGTAAATTGGCACAGCCACTATGGAGAAGAGTATGGAGGTTCTTTTAAAAAGTAAAAATAAAGCTATGATATGATCCTGCAGTTCCATTCCTGGGCATATATTCAGAGAAAACCAAAGTTCAAAAATGTTCATTGCAGGACTACTTACCATAGCCAGGACATTGAAGCCCATAAATAGAGGAATGGATAAAGAAGATGTGGTACATATATACAATGGAATATAAGTTCAGTTCAGTTGTCGCTCAATCATGTCCGACTCTTTGCGACCCCAGGAATTGCAGCACGCCAGGCCTCCCTGTCCATCACCAACTCCCGGAGTTCACTCAGACTCACGCCCATGGAGTCAGTGATGCCATCCAGCCATCTCATCCTCTGTTGTCCCCTTTTTCTTCTGCCCGCAATCCCTCCCAGCATCAGAGTCTTTTCCAATGAGTCAACTCTTGGCATGAGGTGGCCAAGATATTGGAGCTTCAGCATCAGTCCTTCCAAAGAACACCCAGGACTGATCTCCTTTCGAATGGACTGGTTGGATCTCCTTGCAGTCCAATCACTGAGCCATAAAAAAAGATAAAAATAATGTCATATGCAGTGCCATGAATGGACCCAGAGATTGTCATACTGAGTAGTCAGATAGAGAAAGACAAATATCATATGATCTCACTTATATGTGGAATCTAAAAAACGGTACAAATGAACCTATTTACAAGACAGAAATACAGTAACATATATAGAAAACAAACTTACAGTTACCGTGGGTGAAGGGATGGGGCTTCCCTGGTGGCTCAGTGGTAAAGAATCCTCCTGCCAATGCAGGAGACACAAGAGACACAGGTTCGATCCCTGGGTTGGGAAGATCCCTAGAATAAGAAGTGGCAACCCACTCCAGTATTCTTGCCTGGGAAATCCCACGAACAGAGGGGCCTAGCAGGCTACAATCCATAGGATCACAAAGAGTCAGACATGAGTGAGCGACTGAATGCAAGGGGGGAAGGGCAAGTGGAGGGATAAATTGGGAGATTGGAATTGACATATACGGACTACGATATATAAAATAGATAACTAATAAGAACCTACTGTATAGCACAGGGAACTCTATTCAGTACTCTATAATAGCCTTTATGGTAACAAAATCTATAAAAAAGTGGATATATGTGTATATATAACTGGATCACTTTGATGAGCAGCAGATACTAACTAGCACACTGTAAATCAACTATTGCTGTTATTGATAAATAAAATAAAATGCCCTCTTTTACTTTGTCAGCCTAATTAACTTTTTAAAGTTCAGTCTATCCTTCAGACCTCATTCAAATTTTATCCCCTGTACAAAGTACTCTCTAAATCCTTCTCACTCCCATTTACCATTTAATGGTCACTACCTCTTCTATAATTCTGTTTTTCTATTACAGCAACCACCAGAATTGGCAACACGATAACTAGAAATAATGAGACAGTGTGAAAACCACTATGGTTTTCCACTATGGAAAATAACATGTGATTAACATGGTTAAAAAAGAAAAGAGGAAAAAGGAAATAAAATGAAAGAACTAAACTTTTTAAAAAGAAAAATACAATTATTGGAATCATATCTCAGTGGGTAGGTTAAAAACCTGATTAGACATAATCAAAAAGAAAATTAAGTGGTGACACAACAACCTAATACTTAAAATGCACTGTCAGAATGGACTACGAACCAATAAAGAGATTAAAAAAAATAGAGTGAATTTTATCTGAGAAAATCTACCTCAGGCCAATAATAAGACAGAAGGCAAAGGAAAACTTGAAAGAGGAAATAAGACAGAATGAAAAAATTCAATGTAAGTCAATTAGAATTTCCTGAGGTGATAACCAAGTATGTCAATAGGTGATGACACTTGTTTGGGAAGAAGTTAAGATAATTAGATCAGTTACT
This sequence comes from Bos indicus, assembly GCF_029378745.1. Lineage (NCBI taxonomy): Eukaryota > Metazoa > Chordata > Mammalia > Artiodactyla > Bovidae > Bos > Bos indicus. The sequence continues at coordinate 58,328,523 of NC_091760.1, forward strand.
GCAAGCCTGCTCACCTATGGTTAGACTCTTGCTCCTGTTCAAATGTAAAATAAAGCAGGTCACATAATATACAATGTTGCCTGCCCAGTGGCATGTGTTCTGGACAGTCACTGCCCTGTTAATCTTAGATTCATGCTCAGTGATGCAATCTTCTGGGGCTTAGAAAATCTGTGCAAGCTGGCTTCCCTGCAACCTTTGCACACTGAAGTTTTATTCTTCCTCTAAAGTAGTGTTACTTCTGGAGATGCTGTAAATCAGAACAGAAAAAAAAAAAATCAAAAAATCAATACAGTTTTATCTGTGACTGTTTAATAAGGATCTACTTATAGTGCATGCTGGTTAAGGCCATGGGCTCTTGAGTTAGATTATCTGGGTGCAAATTCTGCCACAACTGCCTTCTAATGTGTAACACTGAACAAGTTTCTGTGCTTTATCAAATAAAAGAATGATACTAATTTATAACATATTGATTATGCAACAGTAGGAGACAAAATGCTCTGCCAATTACTCATGACATGATTTCTATTGTAGGATGCATCTTGTGCTGGAATATGCTCCATTTGCCCCTCCAGATCAATTCTCCAATGTTTTCTGCCATTCTCTAGGTCCTAAGAGGCCGACTTCTTGGAGGCATTGACAGCAAATGTAGATCAGAGGTGGAAGGAGAGTGAGGTCGGAGTACTACATTTTTCCTGTGGGGGTGTTAGAGTTTGCATATATACCACTCCCATAGCCATCGTCCTATAGGCAGCTCTCAAAAACACTGCTTTCTTCAGATTCCTTCATCTTGTAACTTCAGGTCAAGGAGTGTAATGCCTTCCAGCAGTTGCAAGACACCAGGTCCTTCCTTATCTCTTACCGGTTATGAAAACCACATCTTTTTAAAGTATGCATGCTTTTGTAAAACTCTCCCTAAGTTACTCAAAGTGTGCTGGTTATTTACTGCTGGGACTCTGACTGATACACATCCCATTGTGGAGATGCTAAAATGTGAAAAAATATTGCAGCTTAGATATAGTGAAATATATCACTTAGCTCCTCTGTGTCTCAATTTAATTTCCCTTAAATAGAAGTAATATTCCTTTTAGGATTATTATGATTAAAAGAACTAATACATGTAGAGTACTTAGAAAAGCATCTTGCATGTAATAAGTGCTCAATAAATATCATTAGTATATTTGAAGTATTGTGATAGGTACCATGAATTATGCAGAGACAGATAAAAGACAAAACACAATTTCAAGCATCTTGGTAGTCTTGGTAAGTGACCACGTTTACATCTCAAATTCAGATATTTTGACCTGAAGCCCAGTATTCTTATGTCAAAACTTCCCTAATAATCCAAAATACCTAGAAAGAAGATCACTCTAGGTTAGTTCAAAAACACTTGTAAAACACTTTTTAAAATAAGAGAAGTGTTATTAACTTTAATTATGTACAGTAACACAGCCTAATGATTAAAATGCATTGTCATAATACACTAAGAATGAATAAAAAGATAAGAAATTAAAATTATCTTGAGTGCAAAACTGGTAGTTATTTATAAATAGATTCTTCAGAAGATAAAATAGGAAAGAGACAAGAAACCTAATCTTAACTGAGCATCCTCTGCTTGAGAGCCACTTCTATACTATGTGAGAGGCACTAATATACTCACGAACTCTCTACAGAGAGAAATGGCTACTCCTTGTGTAGAGATGAGAAATCTACCTCTAAAGGGCAGAGCAGAGACTCAAACTCAAAGCTTCCACAGTCAGGAAGGGGAAGTACAGGGAGCAAGCATACCTTTTCTACATCACACGGCGTCTGGAGTTCTTAAAAAGATCCCCTAACGTGGCTTAAATAGCTTGTACCCACTTATAAGGAATTTAACATTTATGTGTGAGTTCTTTCTTAGACTCCTTTTTGGTTTTTGCTTTATTTTAGGGTTGGTTTTTTGGTTTGTTTGTTTGTTTGTTGCAAATGGCATAAAGATGCAGTCTTAGAATTATCACGTGTCTTTTTTCGAAAAACAAGACTTCTTTAAAACCTTGCTACTCAGTGTTGATCTACATACCAGCAATATCAACATCACTTGGTAGCTCATTAGAAATGCAGAGCGTTAGATCCCCATGCAAGGACTGTTCTAAAATTGTTACCCAAGGAAACTAGAAAGAGAAGAATGAAATTGAGAGTTTTAAAAGACATAAAAATTTTGGTGGAAAACAATCTAAAGTATCTTTCTCAACATGGTTTCCTCTACTTCACTCCAGTACCTTTCGCCCTTCCCCACCACCACTCCCAACAGACTCACCAGCTGTGAAAGGGAGAAAAATTGTGAAAAGTATCCCAAAAGCTGAAGACATTTTCTGAAGGGAGTTCCCTTCTTCTTCTTCCTATCCTTACCTCTCTCTTTTCCTTCCATATACCTAGCTGTAGTCTTTTTCTTCTCCTGATCTCCCACATAAGCACTAATGAGAAATCCCCTGCTCTCTTAACTCCACTGTGTTTGCAGCTCACGAGAAACTTAAGAGGAAGCATTTCCTCTTTGGTGAGTTAGGTGATAATGACTGAACTTCCTGATTTGTGCTTATATACATTTATTTCTCTCCAGAGAAACATATGCATTTGACCCACTATTCAGATCTAATTGTAATCAATTGAGTTATATCCCAGATAATGTTTAAATGATTCTTATGAAACATGCATCAGTATATTCATTTTTATAAATGGGGAAGTAGAGAAGTAACTTATCCTAATTTGATCAATGACAGAGCTGTACAACCAGGATAGACACGATGATCTTTTCATGGATAGTTTTCCTTCCCTTGCATTGTGTCGTGTGTGTGTGTGTGTGTGTGTGTTTGGTAATTTGTTGCGTGGTTTGTGACAGAAGCCAAACATGATCTCTCATTCTAGAAGTATACACTTTAATACAAAAAACACAGAGTATTTAAAACGCTCATAAAGACCATAATACTAATAATTCTCCACTCATATGACCCCCTGCCAAACTTGGGCTGGGGTTAGGGACCAGTCTGCAATCCAGAATTAAAGCCCAGCTGGTGCAATTTTACTCTGATCCATCCAGCAAATCTTATGCACAAGCCCCGCACTTCCACAGATAGGGAGGGGACCAGGTGCCATGATGATGCTGCACCTGACGTTTCTCAGGCACTTCCAACCTGGCTCCAGCCACAGCTGCCCCACTGCTCTTTTCTGAACATGGCCTTAGTGCTGTGCCATCCCTGACAGGGACACCTCTGCCCACTCCACAAGCTCAGATATTTTGTAGCCAGGCCAGGTCCTCATTGCCTCTGCCCGACCTGCCTGCACACTCACCCTCGCACGTTCACACCCTGCAGATGATGTTACCCTCTTCTCCTTCATAATTTCTGCTTTATTTCTTTTTCCTTCTTTATTCTGTTTGTTTCTGGTTAAAACATTTTAGAATACGGTGCCTTCTGCCACAAAATAGAGGGTGGTGGGGTGGGAGAAGCAATCTACAGATTCACTGCAGTGTTAACATGGGTTTTCTATGTGAAAGGGGTCAGTGAAGACTGAGGGGCATGAGTTTCTGCTTATAAATTCTCCTTGCTACTTCTGCTGCTGCTAAGTCACTTCAGTAATGTCCGACTCTATGCGACCCCATAGACGGCAGCTCACCAGGCTCCCCCGTCCCTGGGATTCTCCAGGCAAGAGTACTGGAGTGGGTGCCATTGCCTTCTCTGATAAATTGTCCTTACATCTACTTAAACAGACAGTAATTCTTTCCTTTGGGTTTGTTTGATTATCCAAAGAAACAATTAATGAAAATTTCTTGTAGAAAAAAAGCATTGGGTTCAGATTCTTGTCACCAGATAGATCATTCCTCAATACATCTAAAGATAAAAGTTTGGATTTTTTAATTGGTGAATTAAATTTATTACTGTCACTATTCTGGTTGTGAGTGTGTGCTCAGTCATGTCCAATTCTTCGCAACTTCATGGACTACAGTCCACCAGGCTTCTCTATCTTTGGAATTTTCCAGGCAAGAATACTGGAGTGGGTCGCCATTTCCTACTCCAAGGGATCTTCCAGACCCAGGGCTCAAATCTGCGTCTCTCATGTCTCCTGCATTGGCAGATGGATGCTTTACCACTGCGCCACCTGGGAAGTCCTCTGGTTGTGATATTATACTATTATTTAGCATAATGTTATCATTAGGGCAAACCGGGAATGGTGCACGAGATCTCTGTGTTATTTCTTTCACCTGGATGTGAATCTATAATTATCTCACTAAAAGTTTCAATTAAAAAAAATTGAAAGTCAAGTATGGCTGAGGAAGGAGAATCTCCCTGAAGATTATAGTCAAAACATTTATTAGCACTGATCTGTGGGCCATGGACCAAAGGAAGATGGAGCACATCTCTTCCAGTGTGATTTTGATCGTGGCCTTTTCCAAAGCATTTGAACTGGGATTAGTTGCTGGATTGAGCCACTGTAAACTTACCCATCCAGTACAGGGAGACCAGCCCTTCAGAGATAATGGTTCATCATTGGCCTTCCCAGTTTATATCATCCATGGGAATCCAGAACAGTAAGGGGCTAAACAGAACCTGCTGCCTGAATGGGGGAACCTGCATTCTGGGGTCCTTTTGTACCTATCCTCCCTCTGTGGAGAGAACTGTGAGCTTGACATGCACTAAGGGAAGTGTGTGGGTCTATGCCCCATGACACCTGGTTGCCATGAAGTGTTCCATGTGTAAATGCTGGCATGGCCAGTTTCGCTGCATTCCTCAGTGATTCCTACCCAGCTGTGATGAACACCTCATCACTGCTGGAACTCCAGAATTAACATTGTCTGCATGTGCTTTTCTGCTACCTGGAATCTTCCTTGCTATACAGTTATTAACCCACATTTGCAATCAACATTTGTCATGCAAATTTCATGACCTGAAGAGGCTGTCCCTCCAATGACCCAACTGAGAGACAATGATTCATTCGTTAGTTGTCTTGAAAGAGTGAATACATTTCCCTATGGTCTCTAACATTTCCTTAAAGTACCAGCTACTTTCCTCTGCCCTGCCCTCTCCAGAAAACTACTTTAAAAAAGTAAGCCATATATTATGCCGAACTTCTGTGTTTCTGATACATGTATTTCTAGCAAGGGTTTATAAAGAGTTTCCTTTAAACAATTGAATTCTATCTTCAGATTATTAAGGGTTACTCCCAGTGTGAAACTGAGTATAAAGCAGTGAATAGAGTTGAACAAATTAATTAAGGCAATATCTTGGAAAGGAAAGAAAATCTGTAATGGGAGCAAAGGAGAAGAGAAGGAGCAGTTTTAAGAGGTGAGAGACAGGATGCTGGAGTAATAGAAGTGTACATGTGTCCCTGGGAGACTAGGTAGAAAACGGAGAGCAAATGAGAGAGAGTTGAGAAAATAAATGGATTACTTAGTTGATTAGATGGGTACTGAGAAGCAAGTCAAAAAGCAAAGTTGAAGGGCAAGTTTCTATCATCTATAGGAAGCTGTATAAGACAAGAACACCTGTTCTCTCAAAGATTTGTAGAGAATAAAGTCTCCTTGAAAAAAATTCTATCTGGTCAGTTTTATGTCTTTGGAAAAATGTCTACTCAAGTCCTATGTCCACTTTTAAATTGAAGTAGTTGGCTTTGCTTTGTTTTTGCTGTTGGGTTGGATGAATTCTTTATTTATATTTCATATATTGACATCTTATAAATATGGTTTGCAAATATTTTCTTCCATTTTATAAGTTGCCTTTTCATTTTTACGGAAGCAAGGTCCAATGCTGTAAACAGCAATATTGCATAGGAACCTGGAATGTTAGGTCCATGAATCAAGGCAAATCGGAAGTGGTCAAACAGGAGATAGCAAGAGTGAACGTAAACATTTTAGGAATGAGCAAACTAAAATGGACTGAAATAGGTGAATTTAACTCAGATGAACATTATATCTACTAGTGTGGCCAAGAATCCCTTAGAAGAAACAGAGTAGCCATCATCGTCAACAAGAGTCCAAAATGTAGTACTTGGGTGCAGTCTCAAAAATGACAGAATGATCTCTGTTCATTTTCAAGGCAAACCGTTCAATATCACAGTAATCCAAGTCTATGCCCCAAGTAATGCTGAAGACACTGAAGTTGAACGGTTCTAGGAAGACCTACAAGACCTTATAGAATTAATACCCAAAAAAGATATCCTTTTCAGTATAGTGGACTAGAATGCAAAAGCAGGAAGAAATACCTGGAGGAACAGGCAAATTTGGCCTTGGAGTACAGAATGAAGCAGTTCAGTTCAGTTCATTCACTCAGTCGTGTCAGACGCTTTGAACCACATGAAATGCAGCACGCCAGGCCTCCCTGTCCATCACCAAGCGCAGGAGTCTACCCAAATGCATGTCCATTGAGTTGGTGATGCCATCCAGCCATCACATCCTTTGTCATCCCCTTCTCCTCCTGCCCTCAATCTTTCCCAGCCATCAGGGTCTTTTCAAACAAGTCAGCTCTTCACATCAGATGGCCACAGTACTGGAGTTTCAGCTTCATAATCAGTCCTTCGAATGAACACCCAAGACTGATCTTCTTTAGGATGGACTGATTGGCTCTCCTTGCAGTCCAAGGGACTCTCAAGAATCTTCTCCAAAACCACAGTTCAAAGCATCAATTCTTCGGCACTCAGCTTTCTTTATAGTCCAACTCTCACATCCATATATGACTACTGGAAAAACCATAGCCTTGACTACACAGACCTTTGTTGACAAAGTAATGTCTCTGATTTTTAATATGCTGTCTAAAGTCCCTTGGACTGCAAGGAGATCCAACCAGTCCATTCTAAAGGAGATCAGCTCTGGGTGTTCTTTGGAAGGAATGATTCTAGCACTGAAACTCCAGTACTTTGGCCACCTCATGCAAAGAATTGACTCATTGGAAAAGACTCTGAAGCTGGTAGGGATTGGGGGCAGGAGGAGAAGGGGACGACAGAGGATGAGATGGCTGGATGGCATCACCGACTCGATGGACGTGAGTTTGAGTGAACTCCGGGAGATGGTGATGGACAGGCAGGCCTGGCGTGCTGTGATTCATGGGGTTGCAAAGAGTTGAACATGATTGAGCGACTGAACTGAACTGAGCTTGGTCATAACTTTCCTTCCAAGGAGTAAGCATCTTTTAATTTCATGGCTGCAATCACCATCTGCAGTGATTTTGGAGCTCAAAAAAATAAAGTCAGCCACCGTTTCCCCATCTATTTGCCATGAAGTGATGGGACCGGATGCCATGATCTTAGTTTTCTGAATGAAGCAGGGCAAAGGCTAATAGAGTTTTGCCAAGAGAACACAAGAGTGATAACCAACACCCTCTTCCAACATAAGAGAAGACTACACGTGGACATCACCAGATGGCCAACACCTAAATTAGATTGATTATATTCTTTGCAGCCAAAGATGGAGAAGCTCTATACAGTCAGCTAAAACAAGACCGGGGTTAACTGTGGCTCAGATTATGAACTCCTTGTTGCCAAATTCAGACTTAAGTTGAAGAAAGTGGGGAAAACCACTAGACCATTCAGGTATGACCTAAATCAAATCCCTTATGATCATACAGTGGAAGTGAGAAACAGATTTAAGGGGCTAGATCTGATAGACAGAGTGCCTGATGAACTATGGATAGAGGTTCATGACACTGTACAGGAGACAGGGAGCAAGACCATCCCCAAGAAAAAGAAAAGCAAAAATCAAATGGCTGTCTGAGGAAGCCTTACAAATAGCTGTGAAAAGAGGAGAAGTAAAAAGCAAAGGAGAAAAGGAAAGATATACCCATTTGAATGCAGAGTTCCAAAGAATAGCAAGAAGAGATAAGAAAGCCTTCCTCAGCGATCAGTGCAAAGAAATAGAGGAAAACAATAGAATGGGAAAGACTAGAGATCTCTTCAAGGAAATTAGAGATACCAAGGGAACATTTCATGCAAAGAAGGGCTCAATAAAGGACAGAAATGGCATGGACCTAACAAAAAGCAGAAGATATTAAGAAGAGGTGGCAAGAATACACAGAAGAACTGTACAAAAAAAGATCTTCATGACCCAGACAATCACGATGGTGTGATCACTCACCTAGAGCCAGACATCCTGGAATGTGAAGTCAAGTGGGCCTTAGGAAGCATCACTATGAACAAAGCTAGTGGAGGTGATGGAATTCCAGTTGAGCTCTTTCAAATCCTGAAAGATGATGCTGTGAAAGTACTGCACTCAATATGCCAGCAAATTTGGAAAACTCAGCAGTGGCCACAGGACTGGAAAAGGTCAGTTTTCATTCCAATCCCAAAGAAAGGCAATGCCAAAGAATGCTCAAACTACCACACAATTGCACTCATCTCACACGCTAGCAAAGTAATGCTCAAAATTCTCCAAGCCAGGCTTCAATAATATGTGAACTGTGAACTTCCAGATGTTCAAGCTGGCTTTAAAAAAGGCAGAGGAACCAGAGATCAAATTTCCAGCTTCTGCTGGATCATCGAAAAAGCAAGAAGAGTTCCAGAAAAACATCTATTTCTGCTTTATTGACTATGCCAAAGCCTTTGACTGTGTGGATCACAATAAACTGTGGAAAATTCTGAAAGAGATGAGAATACCACACCACCCAACCTGCCTCTTGAGAAATCTGTATGCAGGTCAGGAAGCAACAGTTAGAACTGCACATGGAACAACAGACTGGTTCCAAATAGGAAAAGGAGTACGTCAAAGCTGTATATTGTCACCCTGCTTATTTAACTTCTATGCAGAGTACATCATGAGAAACCCTGGGCTGGAGAAAGCACAAGCTGGAATCAAGATTGCAGGGAGAAATATCAATAACCTCAGATATGCAGATGACACCACATTTATGGCAGAAAGTGAACAAGAACTAAAGAGCCTCTTGATGAAAGTGAAAGAGGAGAGTGAAAAAGTTGGCCTAAGCTCAACATTCAGAAAACGAAGATCATGGCATCCAGTCCCATCATGATTATCTGGGTCGTGAAGATCTTTTTTGTACAGTTCTTCTGTGTATTCTTGCCACCTCTTCTTAATATCTTCTGCTTCTGTTAGGTCCATGCCATTTCTGTCCTTTATTGAGCCCTTCTTTGCATGAAATGTTCCCTTGGTATCTCTAATTTCCTTGAAGAGATCTCTAGTCTTTCCCATTCTATTGTTTTCCTCTATTTCTTTGCACTGATCGTTGAGGAAGGCTTTCTTATCTCTCCTTGCTATTCTTTGGAACTCTGCATTCAAATGGGTATATCTTCCCTTTTCTCCTTTGCTTTTCACTTCTCTTTTTTTCCACAGCTATTTGTAAGGCTTCCTCAGACAGCCATTTGGCTTTTTGCTTTTCTTGGGGATTGTTGCTCCCTGTCTCCTGTACAGTGTCACGAACTTCCGTCCATAGTTCATCAGGCACTCTGTCTATCAGATCTAGCCCCTTAAATCTATTTCTCACTTCCACTGTATGATCATAAGGGATTTGATTTAGGTCATACCTGAATGGTCTACTGGTTTTCCCCACTTTCTTCAACTTAAGTCTGAATTTGGCAATAAGGAATTCATGATCTGAGCCACAGTTAATCCCGGTCTTGTTTTAGCTGACTGTATAGAGCTTCTCCATCTTTGGCTGCAAAGAATATAATCAATCTGATTTAGGTGTTGGCCATCTGGTGATGTCCACGTGTAGTCTTCTCTTATGTTGGAAGAGGATGTTGGGTATGACCAGTGCTTTCTCTTGGCAAAACTCTATTAGCCTTTGCCCTGCTTCATTCTGTACTCCAAGGCCAAATTTGCCTGTTACTCCAGGTGTTTCTTGACTTCCTACTTTGCATTCCAGTCCTGTATAATGAAAAGGACATCTTTTTTGGGTGTTAGTTCTAAAAGGTGTTGTATGTCTTCATAGAACTGTTCAGCTTCTTCAGCATTACTGGTCGGGGCATAGACTTGGATTACCATGATATTGAATCATTTGCCTTGAAAATGAACAGAGATCATTCTGTCGTTTTTGAGATTGCATCCAAGTACAGAATTTTGGACTCTTTTTTTGACTATGATGGCTACTCCATTTCTTCTAATGAATTCTTGCCCATAGTAGTAGATAATATGGTCATCTGAGTTAAATTCACCCATTCCAGTCCATTTTAGTTTGCTGAATCCTAGACTGTCAACGTTCACTCTTGCCATCTCCTGCTTGACTGGTCCCATCACTTCATGGCAAAGAGATGGAGAAACAGTGGAAACAGTGGCAGACTTTATTTTTAGGGGCCCCAAAATCACTGCAGATAGTGGCTGCAGCCATGAAATTAAAAGATGCTTACTTGTTGGAATAAAAGTTATGACCAACTTAGACAGCATCTTAAAAGCAGAGACATTACTTTGCCAACAAATGTCCGTCTAGTCAAGGCTATGGTTTTTCCAGTATTCATGTATGGATGTGAGAGTTGGACTGTGAAGAAGGCTGAGTGCCAAAGGATTGATGCTTTTGAACTGTAGTGTTGGAGAAGACTCTTGAGAGTCCCTTGGACTGCAAGGAGATCCAACCAGTCCATTCTAAAGGAGATCAGCTCTGGGTGTTCTTTGGAAGGAATGATGCTAAAGCTGAAACTCCAGTACTTTGGCCACCTCATGCGAAGAGTTGATTCATTGGAAAAGACTCTGATGCTGGGAGGGATTGGGGGCAGGAGGAAAAGGGGACGACAGAGGATGAGATGGCTGGATGGCATCACTGACTCGATGGACGTGAGTTTGAGTGAACTCCGGGAAATGGTGATGGACAGGGAGGCCTGGCGTGCTGCAATTCATGGGGTCGCAAAGAGTCGGACACGACTGAGCGACTGAACTGAACTCCATATTACCTTCTGCTTCTTGGAAAACATGACACGCTAAGTCCAACCACTAGATTTTCTGGTTCAGCAGATCTAGAGAGGAATTGGGGAATCTTTATTATTTTGTATTTCCCCACATAATTCTGATTTTCAACTATGTTTAACACCCCTGTAGTAGAAGAGTTTAATACATTTATTTCCTAAAAAGTGTAATTTGACATTATAAATTATCTTGACACCTTCACTATGATGTTATTTGACATGATTGTTTTGACATTATCAAGTTAAAATGTAAAATATTTAAACAGATATTGAACCTAAGAGTGAACCTCATCCCAATAAAGGGATGGATGAAGAATTAAGAAAATGTCAAGACAAGGTTATAATGTCTATTGTGCACACTTCTTGGTAATATTTATATGCAGAAACTTAATGGACTGTTTTCTTGACCTCATCAAAATGGTTTGGTTAAAATATCACGTCAAGAGCCACTATAGTAGTTTTATATCCAAAATAAATTAACAATCATTTTAAGGATAAAGTTTAGAGTAACCAAAATATCTTCAGGGAGACAAACATATTAGTAAAACAAAATATCTGTCAAATGTTTCTAATGGCACAATTAAAGCATGAATGGATTTTGTTTTAATTTCTACCATGTTAAAAAATTTAATTTTTTTTCAATGTACCAGCAAATTTATTTTATTTTATTTTATTTTTAAACTTTACAAAATGGTATTAGTTTTGCCAAATATTGAAATGAATCTGCCACAGGTATACATGTGTTCCCCATCCTGAATCCTCCTCCCTCCTCCCTCCCCATACCATCCCTCTGGGTCCTCCCAGTGCACCAGCCCCAAGCATCCAGTATTGTGCATCGAACCTGGACTGGCGACTCATTTCATACATGGTATCATACATGTTTCAATGCCATTCTCCCAAATCTTCCCACCCTCTCCCTCTCCCACAGAGTCCATAAGACTGTTCTATACATCAGTGTCTCTTTTGCTGTCTCGTACACAGGGTTATTGTTACCATCTTTCTAAATTCCATATATATGCGTTAGTATACTGTATTGGTGTTTTTCTTTCTGGCTTACTTCACTCTGTATAATAGGCTCAAGTTTCATCCACCTCATTAGAACTGATTCAAATGTATTCTTTTTAATGGCTGAGTAATATTCCACTGTGTATATGTACCACTGCTTTCTTATCCATTCATCTGCTGATGGACATCTAGGTTGCTTCCATGTCCTGGCTATTATAAACAGTGCTGCGATGAACATTGGGGTACACGTGTCTCTTTCCATTCTGGTTTCCTCAGTGTGTATGCCCAGCAGTGGGATTGCTGGATCATAAGGCAGTTCTATTTCCAGTTTTTTAAGGAATCTCCACACTGTTCTCCATAGTGGCTGTACTAGTTTGCATTCCCACCAACAGTGTAAGAGGGTTCCCTTTTCTCCACACCCTCTCCAGCATTTATTGCTTGTAGACTTTTGGATCGCAGCCATTCTGACTGGCGTGAAATGGTACCTCATAGTGGTTTTGATTTGCATTTCTCTGATAATGAGTGATGTTGAGCATCTTTTCACGTGTTTGTTAGCCATCTGTATGTCTTCTTTGGAGAAATGTCTATTTAGTTCTTTGGCCCATTTTTTGATTGGGTCATTTATTTTTCTGGAGTTGAGCTGTAGGAGTTGCTTGTATATTTTTGAGATTAGTTGTTTGTCAGTTGCTTCATTTGCTATTATTTTCTCCCATTCTGAAGGCTGCCTTTTCACCTTGCTAATAGTTTCCTTTGATGTGCAGAAGCTTTTAAGGTTAATTAGGTCCCATTTGTTTATTTTTTCTTTTATTTCCAGTATTCTGGGAGGTGGGTCATAGAGGATCCTGCTGTGATGTATGTCAGAGAGTGTTTTGCCTATGTTCTCCTCTAGGAGTTTTATAGTTTCTGGTCTTACGTTGAGATCTTTAATCCATTTTGAGTTTATTTTTGTGTATGGTGTTAGAAAGTGTTCTAGTTTCATTCTTTTACAAGTGGTTGACCAGATTTCCCAGCACCACTTGTTAAAGAGATTGTCTTTAATCCATTGTATATTCTTGCCTCCTTTGTCAAAGATAAGGTGTCCATATGTGCGTGGATTTATCTCTGGGCATTTATAGATTCAATGCAATCCCTATCAAGCTACCAACGGTATCCTTCACAGAGCTAGAACAAATAATTTCACAATTTGTATGGAAATACAAAAAACCTCGAATAGCCAAAGCTATCTTGAGAAAGAAGAATGGAACTGGAGGAATCAACCTACCTGACTTCAGGCTCTACTACAAAGCCACAGTTATCAAGACAGTATGGTATGGTACTGTACCAGCAAATTTTTATTCTACAGGTGTTTAGTGAGAAGGATTAACACATAACTGTTAGTTTCCAAACTATGTCCCATAGAAGGGGAAGGTCCCACAGGGGTCACTGCAGGGTTGAGGAACTGAGAAGTCACAAGTTCAGGACCTCTGGCTACTCCTTTGGCTAAAAGGCTTTATACTTATCTCTGTTTTATATAATATGGTTCCACAGAAAAAAAATTTTTTTGAAAAAAAAAAAACAAACCTTTTTTAAGGTATGAGAGTCATGTTTTAAGCAAAGTTCGTAATTCTATAAAAGAAGTAAGAAAGCCAATGACTTTCTTACTGAGTCCAGGCCCTATGCCAGCTACTTCCTCAGATTACGAAAAAACACATAGATTTTTAACTATAATGCAGAGAAAATGAATATGTAAAACCTTCTTACATAGTTCAATAATGCTTGTGGCATGACATGACATAGTAGCTTTCTAACTAAATCATGTTTATTTTATTCTTTTTAACTTTACAATATTGTGTTGGTTCTGCCACACACCAAAATGAATCTGCCACAGGCACACATGTGCTCCCCATCCCGAGCCCTCCTCCCCCCCGCTCCCCACACCATACCCCCGGGTCGTCCCAGCGCACCAGCCCCAAGCATCCAGCATCGTGCATGGAACCTGGACTGGCGACCTGTTTCACACATGATATTATACATGTTTCAATGCCATTCTCCCAAATCATCCCATCCTCTCCCTCTCCCACAGAGTCCAAAAGACTGTTCTATACATCAGTGTCTCTTTTGCTGTCTCATATACAAGTTTATTGTTACCATCTTTCTAAATTCCATATATATGCATTAGTATACTGTATTGGTGTTTTTCTTTCTGGCTTACTTCACTCTGTATAATAGGCTCCAGTTTCATCCACCTCATTAGAACTGATTCAAATGTATTCTTTTTAATGGCTGAGTAATACTCCATTATGTATATGTACCACAGCTTTCTTATCCATTCAACTGCTGATGGACATCTAGGTTACTTCCATGTCCTGGCTATTATAAACAGTGCTGCGATGAACATTGGGGTACACATGTCTCTTTCAATTCTGGTTTCCTCAGTGTGTATGCCCAGCAGTGGGATTGCTGGGTCATAAGGCAGCTCTATTTCCAGTTTTTCCTCTATTTTTCTAAGGAATAAAATATTGGGAATATATTAATAATTTTTAATATATGAAAAATATATTTCATTATGAAAAATAAATCTGTTTACTTCATAGCAGGAAAAATGATACTGAAAATTAAATTTCAAAAACTGAAAAAATTTAATTTTCAGTATCGTTTTTCCTGCTATGAAGTAAACAGATTTATTTTTCATAATGAAATATATTTTTCATATATTAAAAATTATTAATATATTCCCAATATTTTATTCCTTAGAAAAATAGAGGAAAGGGTCATGTCATCCCATGGTTATTCCTTTAGCATATAAGATCATACTTAGTAAATATCCCAAGTCCTCAAGAATGCATATTTAACTGATTATATAGTCAATCAACATTTGTTATTTGATAAATGTATCACAATAAAATGTATACCATAAAAACACACTTCTCCAATTGATCACATTATTAGGTATTAGATAGCAATACTGCTCTAGAGATTTAATAAGTTCAGAAGAAGCTAATGTCCTCATGTGTGTTCTTCCTCTCTCTCTCTCACACACATATGCACACATGCACACACGGAAGGAAAATATAAATTCAGTTTTATTAAATAGTGAAATTCTTATTATAATCCTATATTTGCTAACAGAAGGTTGACAATTAACAGATATTGAAATAATAGAAAAGGCACCTTCAAACAGGATTGGAGAGAATATAAATTGATACAATTTGACATAGCAGTCAATAATATTGACATATCAGTCAATAATAACGATGCTCAAAACTTTTAACCTCGCAATTTCACTCAAGGAAATTATCTTACAAATATGTTCAAACACATTCAAAGAGATAAATCCACAAGAAATATTCTATGTAGTATTGTTTATAATAGCAAAACAAAACAATCGAAATGTCCACCACAGGGTTAATTAAATTCAATTCCATTACATACAATGGAATTATATGTAACCATTAAGAAGAATGAGGTAGCTCTGCTTGTGTTGATACAAAAGATCTTTAAGATATACTATATTATTAACTTTCTATAAGTACAGAACAAATTATGCTATGTTTCTATTTCTGTCTTGACAAGGATATACGTGTATGAATATGTAAGTGGACATATAAGTGTATACATATACAATGCACCTACAGGTATGACATGTGCACATAGAAATTTCCTCAAATATTACATAAAACTTTTCGTAATTATTCTTTCTGTGAAGTTATTTGAGGTAACTCAATTTTCATCATCTACCGTACTGAACAATTTTAATATTTTATCAGGAGCGTGTACTTTCTTTGTAATAATATCAGTTTAAAGAACTAGCCAGTAACAGCTAAAATTCTAAAAGTTCAACTGTATAAAGATATAAATGCAAATCCTCTATAATGTCTCTGTCTTCTAAGAATCTTTGAAAAGCTAGTTTCAAAATAGGCTTTTCATTCCAGAACTCTAAGAAAATAAGAACAGTATCTGTAACTGCATCTTGATTCATTTGTCCTGGTGCTACACTCTAGGAACATAAATAGTATGGAGATTCATACCATCAACTTCACTTTGTAACACCTGAGACGTCTTCACCCTGTTTGTAATATCATAAAGTGGATTGTTCTTCTCTGTGTAGCTGGCATAGGGCTCCATTTCATCCTAAGATATAACCCAACGTTAAATTCAATTAAAAAAAAACAACAGAAATCCTAACGACCTGTGCTTTTCTAACAAGTGCTCACAACTTTAGTGTCTACCAATAGTGGTCTCTGAGTCTGCATGAACATAAAAGCAAGACTTTTCTAATATACTATCAAAAAATTTTTGATTATTTATGTCTCAGTGTCAGATGATAACAGTTGCCTGAAAGTAGGAATGTAGAAGAGTGAAGTGACGTGAGGAGTATTTCAGAAGAGAGTGTCAAAGATTTAATAAACTACTTGTTATAGTAGGTTCTAGAGCTGGATAGGTATTAAACTTAGGTAAAAAGGGCTTCCCTGATAGCTCAGTTGGTAAACAATCCACCTGCAATGCAGGAGACCCTGGTTCGATTCCTGGGTCAGGAAGATCCGCTAAAGAGGGGATAGGCTACCCAGTCTAGTATTCTTGGGCCTCCCTTGCGGCTTAGCAGGTAAAGAATCGCCTGCAATGAGGGAGACCTGAGTTTGATCCCTGGGTTGGAAAGATCCCCTGGAGAAGGGAAAGGCTACCCACTCCAGTATTCTGGCCTGGAGAAGTTCATGGGCTGTATAGTCCATGGGGTCTCAAAGAGTGGGACACGACTAAGTGACTTTCATTTTCACTTTAGGTAAGACAGAAATGATGATGGTATTGAAAAAAGGAAATCAAGAATTAGAGATGGTTTAAAGGAGGAAGAAATACTAACTCAATTTCTCCAAAGATTACAGTCCAAACGAGGCTAACATGATGTCTTTTGTAGGATGCAGTTCTTAAAAATATGGATTTGGGGTGTGTTTAAATAGTGCTTGGTGGATAATTAACAAAATAAGTACATCTGACAGTATTGTAGAATTAGAATTTTTTTCTTTTTAATTAAAATACTAATATTGATGCAAATTACAAATTATATGACTAGATGCTGGGAAAGATGGAGGGCAGGAGGAGAAGGGGACGACAGAGGGTGAGATGGTTGGATGGCATCACTGACTCAATGGACATATGTTTGGGTGGACTCTGGGAGTTGGTGATGGACAGGGAGGCCTGGCGTGCTGCGGTTCATGGGGTCACAGAGAGTCGGACACAACTGAGTGACTAAACTGAACTAACTGACTAGATTTTCAGACTACATGGCTTAAAAGTTTGCAAATATTCTTTTTAATCTTACCTCCTGAACAACTGGAGTATGCTCTGTTTTTTTCAATTTACATTTTCTGCAAAAATAAAAATAAGCTAGAATAAATATCAAACCATGATTATTCAGATTGAAAATGAGAAAACAAAAGAGTATGCTGTTGACAATTATGGTTCATTTTGATAGAAACTATAATAAGTCAGAAATGAACTATCAGATATGAGTAAAGAATGCTGCTTGCAGTTAACACATCCAAATAAGATAATTCTGAATTTTGGAAAGATAAGTAAAATTATGCAAAGAACCTTGTGTAATGGAATATATGCAACACCTCATCTTTGGTATATGAAATTAATTATTGTAATTCTTTTCCCTAATACAAAATAGCAGGCACTGTCTTTCCCAAGATCCTGCCCCAGACAGCCTAATTCACTATGCTTGCATATCTAAATAACCTAGAAAAATCCCCCATGTCATTCAGAGTAGACCATATATTTTATTTTCAGGGTATACTTCTTGATTATGGGAGAATTGATGTTAAAATCTTAATTTTACCTAGTTAATTCCATATTTCTGACTTCTTTTTAACCCAATAAAGCTGGAGAAGAGAAGGCATCAGTCAGTACCTGCAGCCACTGATTTTCAAAAGCCAAATGGATCCCACGACGATCAAGATAATAAAAATAGGGGCAGTGATATATAAATTTTTTAAGTGTGCTGGTATTTCAGCACCTGTAAATATAGACACAAGAATATATAATTTAACACTCAGTTCAGTTCAGTCACTCAGCCATGTATGGGCTTTGTGACCCCATGGACAGCAGCATGCTAGGCTTCCCTGGCATAATAAAATAATTTAACATTATTCAGCAGTAAAAAGCAATGAGCTATGAAGCCATGAAATCATGTAGGACTATTAAAAGCATATTACTAAATGAAAAGAGCCAGTCTGAAAAGGCTAAATGCTGCATGATTCCAACCATGACATTCTGGAAAAGGCAAAACTATGGAGTAAGACAATCAGGGATTGTTAAAGGTTAGGATGGATGGAGGCATGAATAGGTGGAGCATAGAGGATTTTATGGCAATGAAACTACTCTATACCATACAACAATGGTGAATGTATGTCATTTATGCATTTCTCAAAATTCATAGAACATGTACCTAGAGTGAATCTTAATGTAAACTATGGACTTTGAGTGGTAATAGTACATTAAGATAGGGTCATTGATGATAACAAATGTACCGCTGCAGTGTGGGGGATGATCAATAGATAGATAGAAAGACCATGCATGTGTAGGGACAAGGGTTTTATTGGAACTCTCTGTACTTCCTATTCAATATTGCTATCATTCTATTTAAAAAATAAAAGTCTACTTTAAAATTATACGTATATATATTTACATCTACAAGAATGTCTTATAGTACATGAAATTTATTTCTGTGATTTAATTTTTAAAACTTTTGCCCCATTAATAGTTCAAATAATTGTTATAATAAAATTGCTTTATCATTTCAGACACTTGAGTTTTTAGCAGACATTATCTTGGATCAGGATTTTGTTGCCTTAAGGATTCATTTAGTGAATTCCTATAGGAGAGATGTGAAATTTAGATCTCTCTGTTACAGTAACAGAATATTGGTCTTCTCCAATATTCAGAAATGAACAGGGAATTGTAAGAAAAGTATTTGGAAAAATAACCCTAATTCTGAAGTCACCTCTATTCCAAGGCATTGAAACTGAACTGAATGCATGTCAGCAACTTTAAACTATTCACTAACTGCTGGTAGAAATATAAGCTCAATCTGACAAGAGGAGAAGTCAGCAAAGGACCTGGCCGACTCTGAGAGGTTTTAAGACTGTGCTCCTGAAGTTGCGTGAATGTGTCTGGGACAGAGAGAGAGGTAAGTGGAGGCTGCAATCCACCTTCTTTCAATACTTTGTTTTTAAACACTGGATTTTTATTTAAAGAAGAAAATTTTTGTTTTACAGTTAAAAACTACAATAGTGTTTTGAAGCCCTCTCTTTCAAACTAATGAGCTGTCTTTTGTTGGAAGTGTACTAGCAGAGGTAAAGGTCCACCCTGTGTGGGAGACATACCTGCATTGGGTGGGACTGGACTAGAGACTCGCTCCAATTCTGAGATTCTATAAATATGATGTCATATTGTAATACGGAGTGGTCGGACTTCATACATAACCGGGAGCATTACTCTTCTCAGTAAACACTGCCAAACTATATATATATATATATATATATATATATATATATATATATATACACAAACTATAAGAATGGACTTTAGAAAATCATGCTTTAAACCCAACACTTTCCTCTTCTCCTTTCTTAACACTAAAATATCAGTAGATAATTTTTTTAATTAATTAATTTATTTTAATTGCAGGCTAATTACTTTACAATATTGTAGTGGTTTTTGCCATACATTGACATGAATCAGCCATGGGTGTACCTCTGTCCCCCATCCTGAAACCCCCTCCCACCTCCCTCCCCATCCCATCCATCAGAGTCATCCCAGTGCACCAGCCCCGAGCGCAGAATTTTTTTTTAAGTATAGACTTGCAAAGACAAAGAGATTATGGATGAAGATAAGAGCAGATGAAAGATTTCAACTTGTTTTAACATGAAAGATGAATGGAAGAATGGCCAATAATTCAGCGTGAAATAAGTATAAACCTTAGTGAATCCAAGAAGGCTCTAGAATAGGGAGGAAAAGATATGGAGAAAGGGGAATGTCAGGAGTGAAGTGTGGAGCTAAAAGTTGGAAGCTTCCTTAAAGTTCTGTATGAAGAACAGATAGGCTGCCAACTCTCCTCCCACCCCACTCAACCAGGTCACCACACTTCCCCAACCAGCAGAAAATGGGAAGTTTGGCCCAAAGAAGATGAACTGGAGAAATTCCAGAGTCAAAGATTCAGATATAATGTAGGGTGGAGATGAAGTGTCTTTAAAGGAAAGTTTGAGTTCTGAATAGTCACACACACACACACACTTACACACACCCCTCTCCTCCCTTCTCTCAGAAACACTCTCAGATAGTCAGGATTATTTCTCCAAGGTAAGAGATTGGAGAGGTTTTCTACAGAGTCTGAATAGCCTCAGAGAAAAGACCTCCCCTGGTAGCTCAGATGTAAAGAAACTGCCTGCCAGTGTAGGAGACATAAGAGACACGGGTTCGATCTCTGGGTTGGGAAGATTCCCTGGAGGAGAACATGCCATGGCAACCCACTCCAGCATTCTTGCCTGAAGAATCCCGTGGACAGAGGAGCTGAGGGGCTAATAGTCCATAGGGTTGCACAGAGTCAACACAACTGAAATGACTTAGCACGCACACATGTACACTAGGTTTAAATTAGCTATATTAAGAAATAGCAACATAACCATGTTGTTAATAAAAACTGAGTCAAATACTAGAAGAAACACTTTAAGATCTGAAAGTACTTGTCTCTGGAGAGTTGTTTATAATGGAGCAGGGGGGATGGAGAATCAGAGAGGGCTAACATTTTACATGATATACTTGTCTACACATGATAGACAACACAGATTTTAAACTATATGAGTTAGGCTGATTAGAACAATATTTTTATAACAAGAAATTAGAGTAGAATGGGTGCAGAGAGCAGAGAAACTAAACTGTAATGAACTGAATCATAGATGTTATTATAAGACATTAAAGAAACTTCATTGGGAAAACCGTGAGGAGAAAACTCTACCAGACTGAAAATTCATGAAGGTAATTTATGAGCAACTTTATTCTTCTAATAAAATTATAATTAGTTGTTTAAAATTACCCTTTATCCTTCTATTAAAACCATTTAAGTATTTGTGTAAAAGTACACTATACAAGTCAATTTATTAGTACAGAAGAGAACATTAAAGGAAGAATAAATTGGGAGTTCCCTGGTAGCCTAGTGGTTAGGATTCTGGCTTTCACTGTCATGGCCCAGGTTCAGTCCCTCGTAGGGCAACTGAAATCCTGAAAACTGCTCTACACAACTGAAAAAAAAAAGTAGAATAAACTTCATTCTATAATATGGCTTTTTACAACAAATTTTTGTATTATTCTTCTGGATAATCCTTTACTTTGAGGAGGAGATGGAGATAAAGTGGAGGGTGGAAAGGACATCCTTGAATGAAATTTCTTTGTAAACTCCTTTTTCTTTCTTAAGGTAACTCCTCTGAAAGAATGGAAAAATCAAAAATAAGACTAGAAAAATTACTAACCTTGACTCAGTTGTATGGACAGACTCTTGTTGCCAGCCAAGTGGGAGACAGAGCAGGACACGTTCAGCACATGGCGGCTCCCCCAGCGGCATGTGCTCTGGACGGTCACTGTGCCGTCACCCCAGTAAGGTCCTTGCTCAGTGTCACAATACCCCTCTGGGGTCCAGGAGATCTGTGCAGCCGGCTTCCCTGCAGCTGCCTTGCACACTGCAGTTCCCTTCTCAGTTTGGATCAGGGTCACCTCTGGGGGCACTGCAGAAATGTAGGGGAAATGCTGCAGTCTTAACACATGGGACATGGAATTTAGACAGAGATTTGTTTCAGCCCAAAATCTGGTTATCTGAAACACCTCAATATATGACGTTCCTTACCTAATACTTGGAGGTGATACTCATGATGGAAATTCCCATCACTTGTTACTATTTGACATGTGTAATTCCCATCATGAGTGATGGCCACTGGATCAACCTGAAGGGCAGGATTCTCGTCAGGTCTGGAGGCCCAGGTTATTCTCTTGTCGGTACAGTTTCCTCTCGTGGTCTGATTTGTATCACGTCTGTAGGCTCCGAAGCAGGGCGGCTTGTCTCTGAGGACTATTTCCCATGTTACTACCAACACACTTGGCCACAGCACAGGAGGGCAAGTGAGCACAGCTTTTGTATCCACTAGTACTGATAGTGAAGTTTTAACTGGAAACACATACATAAACACACAAACAGAGAATAATAAGAGAAAAGCTTTATAATACTTGATGTGTCAAAATTTATTCACAACATATTACATGAAATTGTACTTAAAATTTACTTTGCAGGTGGCCTTTTCCCAGAAATACTAGACTTACATAAGAAATAACATTCATGAAATATATATATAAAGTATAATATTAAATCCATCCAATGATTAACCAACTTCTTCCTGTATCATTAGGAAAATAACATGTATTATATGTATGATGATTTTTTAAGTGTTATGAAATTAAATCAGAAGATTTGATATCTATGAAACAAACTGATGAGAAAAGAGAATCTGAATTAAAGGACAAAGACAGTGTTCTAAATCTAATCTTTTGGACAAAGAGACTATGAGATTTACCATACAACTCATGCTCTAAAGGGGTAAAATGGAATTATTAATAATGTGGTTTTCTCCTGCCAAGTTTTGATGAAAGTGAAAAATCAGTAACATCAGAACTAAACACGTACTCTTAAGGGTGGCACTTCAGACAAACATAAGTCTGGAAAGATATGGTACTTCCATTAAAAATAGCTATGACATTAACGCTGAAGAAATTGGAATTTTTTATTTAATTTTTATTCAGAGAATCATAAAATCAGTTAAATCAACAGATTTTAAAATAATCTGTAATCTCATTAGTTGGACCATCTCACATAAATGAAAAATGACAATGCCAAGCTGTAAGAGATGCTTAGAAGTATTTTTCTAGGGGAAAAAAAAAGTAGTATAGTATATAAATACAAATCAAATGAAAAACAAGGATTATTTTCCTCTATAAATTTTCTATAAAAGTATTTCATTGCAAATGTGTGATAGTATAATATATAGTCTTTCAATGAGTTCTCCTTCCGTTCTATTCATTCACATAAATACTCGCTGATAGTTTGCTGTGAACCTTGTTCACAGACCTTGTTTTCATACATTTAATATCATTGTCAGGATTAAACATAGCATTGACCTATTTATCCATATTTTAAAATAAAAATTAAGACTGGCAAGCATTTCCCAATGTAGAAGCTCATGCTTTCCCATAAACTGACATGTCCCTGACTGAAAGGGGTTTGCTGAGACGTGTATCTGTTACAAGTCACCTGTAACAAAGGTGAGTGTCAGTGATTTCATCAGTTTGACATGAACAAAACCAGCTGTGGTGTGACAAAAATTTTATGTGAATGAAGCTTAACCTTATGTTTCTAAGCTTTGCATTTAGTATTTCCTCTCTCCTCTTTTGATGTCATCTGCCTCCTCCGTGATGTACTCAAGCCTTTTCATTTCATGGCCAAATAAATATCATATTACTAGATAAAGGAAGGAGGAGGATTTTAAAGTAGATCTGAGAAGGCAATGGCACCCCACTCCAGTACACTTGCCTGGAAAATGCCATGGACAGAGGAGCCTGGTAGGCTGCAGTCCATGGAGTCGCTAAGAGTCGGACACGACTGAGCGACTTCACTTTGACTTTTCACTTTCATGCATTGGAGAAGGCAATGGCACCCCACTCCAGTGTTCTTGCCTGGAGAATCCCACGGACAGAGGAGCCTGGTAGGCTGTAGTCCATGGGGTCGCTAAGAGTCGGACACGACTGAGTGACTTCACTTTCACTTTTTACTTTCACGCATTGGAGAAGGAAATGGCAACCCACTCCAGTGTTCTTGCCTGGAGAATCCCAGGGACAAGGGAGCCTGGTGGGCTGCCGTCTATGGGGTCACACAGAGTCGGACACGACTAAAGCGACTTAGCCAGCCAGCCAAAAGGGCAGTTAAACCCATGCTGTTTCCATCACTCCAAGTGACATCAGCTCATAGTGAGAACCTCCAGCTTGGCAAAGGCTTGGAGACAAGCAAGAACATGGCTTGTTAGAAATCTGCTAGAGGTTGGATGTGGGAAGCATATATGTGCATAAAGGAATGATGCTTAAAATAAAACCAGAAAAATAAGAGACCAGTGAGATAGCAAGCTGTGAATGCTCTTTTGTGTTCTCATATGTTCGAACTTTACCTTGGTAAACAGTATAAGGTTTAATGTTTTTGCTAATATATATCCTCAAGATCTGTTTTTTAAAGGCAAGTATTTGGTAATCAAATAAGCACACATTTGAACAGGGGCACAGTATCAAGAAATAACTCCATCAGTGAGGATTCCAAGCACAGCAGATATTCTGTGTTCTTTCACTTTCCTCCATTCTGTGACCTTCAAGTCAATCACCCTTCACCTATATCGATAGTTCTAATGTTACTGGTATTTTCCCCCCTTTCTTCATCCTCTTCTTTCCTTTTCCATACCTTTCCTTTTTCATACTTTTTCATAAATTATCAGGATTAAAATGATAAACTGATAAATTATCATTAGTAAATGATAATTTTGGAGAAGGCAATGGCACCCCACTCCAGTACTTTTGCCTGGAAAATCCCATGGACGGAGGAGCCTGGTAGGCTGCAGTCCATGGGGTCGCCGAGAGTTGGACACGACTCAGTGACTTCACTTTCACTTTTCACTTTCATGCATTGGAGAAGGAAATGGCAACCCACTCCAGTGTTCTTGCCTGGAGAGTCCCAGGGACAGCGGAGCCTGGTGGGCTGCCGTCTATGGGGTTGCACAGAGTTGGACACGACTGAAGCAACTTAGCAGCAGCAGCAAATGATAATTTACCAATGGCCAGTACCTCCACAACACTCAGTGGGTTTGGCACTTAACAAATATATTCTCCATATAAGATCAGCTAGGGTAATTGCACTTCCTACTTCCTGAGAAAACAATAGAGTCTCTTCTTTGCCCCCAAACCAGCAGCCACATCCCATCTTCTCTGCATCCTTTTTCTATAAATCTCTTCCAGTCTCATTCAGCCTTTTGCACACAAATTCTTATTGGCTTTGAGGCATTTCCTTTCTTTTCTCACAACCTTTCCCTAGGGCTTCCCTGATAGCTCAGTTGGTAAAAAATCTGCCTGCAGTGCAGAAGACCCTGGTTCAATTTCTGGGTAGGGAAGATCCCCTGGAGGAGGGATAGGGTACCCACTCCAGTATTCTCGGGCTTTCCTTGTGGCTCAGCTGGTAAAGAATCTGTTTGCTATGCGGGAGACCTGGGTTCGATCCCTGGGTTGGGAATATCCCTGGGCTGGGAGAAGGGAAAGGCTATGCACTCCAGTATTCTGGCCTGGAGAATTCCATGGACTGCATAGTCCATGGAGTCGCAAAGAGCTGGACATGACTGTGTGACTTTCACCACCCTAGATTAAGCCCCCATCGCCAGGCACCTAACTTCTGTTTGTGTCTCAAAACTCTTCTCCCTTCAGTTCATACCTTAAAATGCATCATTCCACAACATAATGAGATTACTTCAACTCTAAAACCTCCAGACATCTTTCACTGCCTGAAGAATAAGTTTGAATGTCTTCCTATTGGCTTCAAAAGCCCTCTGTCACACTGACTCACTTTGCAATCTTATCACCCACTACATTGTCCCCTTACTGCAGAAAAAAAAAAAACAAGCACAATTCCACCTCCATGTCATCTCTCACACTGTTTTCACTCTCTAAGGTGCCCAACATAATGCTATTTTTCTATTAAAATAACTCTTTCTTTAAGACCTGATTCACATGCTACATCCTCTGTGAAGCCTTGTCTAAGCCTTGGTGTTTAACCACTCCCTTTCTGCACTCCTGGTACACTTGATGTGAGTGCTTACCTCTTCTGCTTGTGTGATATCTGGGCTTCTGTCTGGGTTCCCCACAGAATAGAGCTCCCTGGAGGGCTCTCTGACAGTCTTCTTCATCTTGCTTATCTTTATGGTCCCCACAAAGCCCAGCACAGTGCGTGACAGAGAAAACTCCATAATCTTTCAGTGGAATCGAATTGCTTTAGGGGAGGATTGGCGGAGTCATTCAAGTCACTTACCTTACAGCATTCAGATCACCATATTCTTTAACTGGGTACAAGACTAGAACAGAGTCTAGACCACTATGTTTCTAAGGAAGCTCAGCATTCTATGCTTCAGTACTGGCCTCAAAGTAAAGAAACAAAAAAATACAGGCATACTACCTTCTGCATAAAGTGTTACAGTGCTCTGCTTTCTTTCCGTAGATGAAGTTGTTGAAACTAGAAAATATTCAGAGAGAAATAGATGAAATCAATTTTAGAAACTTAGAGTAAAAACCATTCTTTTCTCCACAAGAGCTTGTGTACAACATGATAGAAAATCAATGAACCATAACTAAAATTACACAAAAATCCTTGAAATACAGAAATTAGAAGCTGTTACATCATTATATGGAAAAACATGTTAACATTTGGAAATTACATTGTAAGCTATTAATCAATGATTTCCCATTTACACAATATCTCATTTTGTACTTAAAACGATTTTGTACAAGGTAACACTGCCTCTATCCTTACCTAGCCATAATGTATTGGTCCATCATGAACACCTCTCATGAGCTGGGCTGATTATGTGGTCTTTTTTTACAGATGCCACTACTTGATTAAAATTGTTTAGACCAGTAGTGGGCATCTCAAACAGCTGGACAAATCAAGTACTTTCTCAAGAACCAACAGTGAGAAGAATAGTTCATCCCTCTTTCTTCCCCAATTTCCTGCTATGATGGTTAATTTTATTGTCAGCCTAGCTAGTCCATGGTACCCAAATGTTTGGTCAAACATTATTCTAGATGTTTCTACAAAGATATTTTTTAATTGGTAGAATTTGAGTAAAGTAAATTACCCTCCATAATGTGAGTGGGCCTCATCCAATCAGTTGAAGGGTTTAACAGAAAAGACTGACCTCATGGGAAAGGGAATTCTGCCAGCACATTGCATTCAGACTTGATCTGCATCTCTTCCCTGGGTCTCCAAAGATCCTGCAGATTTTGGACCAATTCCATAAAGTAAATCAATCTCTTCCTGTTTCTCTCGTTCTCCCTCTCTCTCGGATGTCCAACACACACATACATCCTGTTCTGTCTCTCTGAAGAACCCTGACTAATAAACCTTGGGAAGAATGAAGCAGAAGCAGAGAGAGATGGCAGACTTAACCTAACTCAAGTTCCCAATTCCTTAGTTCTTAAGATGTACATGCATTTCTTCTCTTGAGTTCTATAGAGTTTCTGAAGATAGTCCCAATCTACTTCAAATTTGCTTTCTGAAAAATACGTTTGTATTACTATCTTTTTAAAGAGCAACAATGACTTTCAGAATGCTTCTTATGACTTAAAAACCTGAAAAACACCTTCCTCTGAGTTTTTAAGACCACCATTCAATGTGCTCTCCTGCTTTTAAAAATATTCTTTATGCTCCCCATTCTAATTTTCCACTCAATTCTACCACATAATAAACAGAGAAATTAAATTAAAGGTCTTAGAAGCCAGCAGTGAATAGGCTTCTAAAATAATTCGGCTTTTCTAGGTAGCTAAGTATCATTAGACTGGATTGGAAAGAAGGCAAAGAATGAGATTCTAACTATTGAATTTAGCTCATACTGGGATTAAGTATCTATTCCAGAAACAGATAAGAAATCAAAGTTGACCTCAGAGGGATTACTGAAATCAAGTTATGTCTTAGGTGGTCTAGATTCTGAAGCCCTATCATCACACACAGTGTAGCTTTGCCAAAGAACTGAAAAAGGAAACATCTGGAGCTTTGCATTCCCTATGGTCTCTGTTGCAAGTATTCAACACTGCTGTTGCAGCAAGAAAGCAGGCACATATAATAAGGGAACAAATGTCCATGGCTTTGTCCAATACAATTTTATCTGCAAATATATACAGCCAGCTGGATTTTGCCCATGGGCTATAGTTTGCTAACTCTTGACTTAAAGTACAGTATTTTGTTTTTTGTAATTTCTTACAGTGACAATATTTATAAATACAAACAATAAACATCCACTGAATATTCTATTTTATTCTGCTTACTTTGCCTTTTAAAGATAAACTAAATCTCCAGTGACAACCCCAAGTTCTCCTTCAAATTAAATAAATTTCTTATTCTATTTCTGTGTTGGTGGTTTAGTCACTAAGTCGTGTATGACTCTTTGTGACCCCATACTATAGCCTGCCAGGGTCATCTGTCCTAGGATTTCCCAGGCAAGAACACTGGAGTAGGCTGTCATTTCCTTCTCCAGGGGCTCTTCCCAACCCAGGGATTGAACCTGGGTCTCCTGCATTGCAGGACAGATTCTCTACCAGCTGAGTCAATCTGTTTTTACCATGTTGCAAATCTTTCCTTTCTTCCTTGCATTCTTTCTTTCCTTACTTTGAGTGAAGAGTGGCAATATTGAGGACACCCAATAGGATTCTGATAAGTAAGAAAACTACAATGAACCCTGCCCATTCCCAGCTAAAAGGGAGCTGTCTGGTGGTCACGAGATGGCTACCATAATAGACAAAGGCTACTGAAGCCTATGAAGGCTTTCTCTTGTGAGCACTTTGGCCTTTGCAGCCCTGAGACCTGCTGTTTCTGGAAGAAAGTGTCACAACCATAATATTCTCTGGTTCTTGTTAAACAGAATTCGTCTTCAGCATTAGTTCTTCACATGTCTGGCTGTCACCAATCATTCGCCCTAATTTTTTTTTTTTTCCTCAGTGCATGGCAATCAGAATCTTATTCCCCCACCACAGGTCAAACCCACATCCCTTGCAGTGGAAGTGAGGAGTCTTAACCACTAGACTGCCAAGGAAGTACAATGCTCCTTATTTTAAAGATATAGGTTGTTTGTTATCAATGGAAACTTCAAAGAACCTAACCTTGATTGATGTCTTCCAGGAGATATTTAAAGACTTTTCTTCTTATCTTTGGATTTCACTTCATTTTCACTTCACTTCATTTCACTTCACTGCCCCATAGAAATTGTTACTTTTAGTAACAGAGCAAAATGATCTTCATGCTCTGAACTAAGCTATTGCCATATCAGTGAATTCTCATGGTAGTCATCTTGTCTGGGAATATTGTCACATTAGTTTTTATGAGACATAACGAAATCAGTGTGAGTACCAGGGGATTCTATTGGAGGAGCTTGGTCTTACATTAAGTGGTGTCTTCATAATTGAATAAGGTCTTCAAGCATTTTGAGTTTCAGTGTTCTCAGTGGACTAGAGTGTAGAAGAGACTTTATGCTTAATAAAGGTATTCCAGTGAGTGCTGGAGCAGCCGTGAAGAGACACCCCATGTCCAAGGTAAGAGAAACCCAAGTAAGACGGTAGGTATTGTGAGAGGGCATCAGAGGGAAGACACACTGAAACCATAATCACAAAAACTGTCAATCTAATCACATGGACCACAGCTTTGTCTAACTCAATGAAACTAAGCCATGTCCTATGGGGCCACCAAGACGGGCGGGTCATGGTGGAGAGGTCTGACAGAATGTGGTCCACTGGAGAAGGGAATGGCAAACCAATTCAGTATTCTTGCCTTGAGAACCCCATGAACCGTATGAAAAGGCAAAATGATAGGATACTGAAAGAGGAACTCCCCAGGTCAGTAAGTACCCATATGCTACCGGAGATCAGTGGAGAAATAACTCCAAAAAGAATGAAGGGACGGAGCCAAAGCAGAAACAATTCCCAGTTGTGGATGTGACTGGTAATAGAAGCAAGGTCTGATGCTGTAAAGAGCAATATTGCATAGGAAATTGGAATGTTAGGTCCATGAATCAAGGCAAATTGGAAGAAGTCAAACAGGAGATGGCAAGAGTGAATGTCAACATTCTAGGAATCAGTGAACTAAAATGGACTGGAATGGGTGAATTTAACTCAGATGACCATTATATCTACTACTGTGGGCAGGAATCCCTTAGAAGAAATGGAGTAGCCATCATGGTCAACAAAAGAGTCCGAAATGCAGTACTTGGATGCAGTCTCAAAAATGACAGAATGATCTCTGTTCATTTCCAAGGCAAACCATCCAATATCACAGTAATCCAAGTCTATGCCCCAACCAGTAATGCTGAAGAAGCTCAAGTTGAACGGTTCTATGAAGACCTACAAGACCTTTTAGAACTAACACCTAAAAAAGATGTCCTTTTCATTATACAGGACCAGAATGCAAAAGTAGGAAGTCAAGAAACACCTGGAGTAACAGGCAAATTTGCCTTGGGAATACGGAATGAAGCAGGGCAAAGGCTAACAGAGTTTTGCCAAGAGAACACACTGGTCATAGCAAACACCCTCTTCCAACAACACAAGTGAAGACTCTACACATGGACATCACCAGATGGTCAACACTGAAATCAGATTTATTATATTCTTTGCAGCCAAAGATGGAGGAGCTCTATACAGTCAGCAAAAACAAGACGGGGATTGACTGTGGCTCAGATCATGAACTCCTTATTGCCAAATTCAGACTTAAATTGAAGAAAGTAGGGAAAACCACTAGACCATTCAGGTATGACCTAAATCAAATCCCTCATGTTATACAGTGGAAATGAGAAATGGATTTAAGGGACTAGATCTGATAGACAGAGTGCCTGATGAACTACGGAGGGAGGTTCATGACATTATACAGGAGACGGGGAGCAAGACCATACCCATGGAAAAGAAATGCAAAAAACGAAATGGCTGCCTGGGGAGGCCTTACAAATAGCTGTGAAAAAAAAGAGAAGCGAAATGCAAAGGAGAAAAGGAAAGATATAAGCATCTGAATGCAGAGTTCCAAAAAATAGCAAGGAGAGATAAGAAAGCCTTCCTCAGCGATCAATGCAAAGAAATAGAAGAAAACAACAGAATGGGAAAGACTAGAGATCTCTTCAAGAAAATTAGAGATACCAAGGGAACATTTCATGCAAAGATGGGCTCAATAAAGGACAGAAATGGTATGGACCTAATAGAAGCAGAAGATATTAAGAAGACGTGGCAAGAATACACAGAACTGTACAAAAAAGATCTTTATGACCAAGATAATCACAATGGTGTGATCACTCACCTAGAGCCAGACATCCTGGAATGTGAAGTCAAGTGGGCCTTAGAAAGCATCACTACGAACAAAGCTAGTGGAGGTGATGGAATTCCAGTGGAGCTATTTCAAATCCTGAAAGATGATGCTATGAAAGTGCTGCACTCAATATGCCAGCAAGTTTGGAAAACCCAGCAGTGGCCACAGGACTGGAAAAGGTCAGTTTTCATTCCAATCCCAAAGAAAGGCAATGCCAAAGAATGCTCAAACTACCACACAATTGCACTCATCTCACACGCTAGTAAAGTAATGCTCAAAATTCTCCAAGACAGGCTTCAGCAATACGTGAACTGTGAACTTCCAGATGTTCAAGCTGGTTTTAGAAAAGGCAGAGGAACCAAAGATCAAATTGCCAACATCCTCTGGATCATCAAAAAAGCAAGAGAGTTCCAGAAAAACATCTATTTCTGCTTTATTGACTATGCCAAAGCCTTTGACTGTGTGGATCACAATAAACTGTGGAAAATTCTGAAAGAGATGGGAATACCAGACCACCTGACTTGCCTCTTGAGAAACCTATATGCAGGTCAGGAAGCAACATTTAGAACTGGACATGGAACAACAGACTGGTTCCAAAGAGGAAAAGGAGTACATCAAGGCTGTATATTGTCACCCTACTTATTTAACTTATATGCAGAGTACATCATGAGAAACACTGGGCTGGAGAAAGCACAAGCTGGAATCAAGATTGCTGGGAGAAATAGCAATAACTTCAGATATGCAGATGACACCACCCTTATGGCAGAAAGTGAAGAGGAACTAAAGAGCCTCTTGATGAAAGTGAAAGAGGAGAGTGAAAAAGTTGGCTTAAGCTCAACATTCAGAAAATTAAGATCATGGCATCTGGTCCCATCACTTCATGGGAAATAGATGGGGAAACAGTGGAAATAGTGGCTGACTTTATTTTTCTGGGCTCCAAAATCACTGCAGATGATGATTGCAGCCATGAAATTAAAAGACGCTTACTCCTTGAAAGGAAAGTTATGACCACCTAGACAGCATATTTAAAAGCAGAGACATTACTTTGCCAACAAAGGTTCATCTAGTCAAGGCTATGGTTTTCCCAGTGGTCATGTACGGATGTGAGAGTTGGACTGTAAAGAAAGCTGAGCACTGAAGAATTGATGTTTTTGAACTGTGGTGTTGGAGAAGACTCTTGAGAATCCCTTGGACTGCAAGGAGATCCAACCAGTCCATTCTAAAGGAGATCAGCTCTGGGTGTTCTTTGGAAGGAATGATGCTGAAGCCGAAACTCCAGTACTTTGGCCACCTGATGTGAAGAGCTGACTCATTGGAAAAGACTCTGATGCTGGGAGGGATTGGGGGCAGGAGGAAAAGGGGACAACAGAGGATGAGATGGCTGGTTGGCATCACCGACTCGATAGACATGAGTTTGAGTGAACTCCGGGAGTTGGTGATAGACAGGGAGGCCTGGCATGCTGCAATTCATGGGGTCACAAAGAGTCGGATATGACTGAGTGGCTGAACT
The DNA here is from genome assembly GCF_029378745.1 of Bos indicus. Taxonomy (NCBI): domain Eukaryota; kingdom Metazoa; phylum Chordata; class Mammalia; order Artiodactyla; family Bovidae; genus Bos; species Bos indicus. The sequence continues at coordinate 58,361,057 of NC_091760.1, forward strand.
GAACTGAACTGGAGGCCCATGGAGAATTCTGCCTCTTAAACCAGACACAAAATTCTCCTACAACTAAGCAACATTCACTGTCTAAAGAAAAATACCTTGGGAAGAAAGTCAATTTTCCCTGCAATTTCTCATACCAGAGATAAAACCCACAAGTTGTAGTGTACTCTTAAGTGTGCTAAAATTATATTTTTCAGAAAAGAAAAATATTATGCTTGTTTTCAGAAGTAGTCTTATGATCATTTTTATAATACTGAATACATCTTTTAAACTTAGTTAATTGCTATAATGAGTCATTCAGCTTTATTATCTCCATCTATTCCTATAGAATTTCAATTTCACATCAAGTATCATGTCTTCAATGATGAAAGAAAGCATCTCTTATTTAGTCCTTCTTGAAGCTTTGTATATACCAAAGTAGTACAATAATCATTTAAAGCTTCTGATTAATGGTTCTATGATTTCTGTCTTCAATTTCTTCATATGAACCCAAATTTTCTTTTAAATTTAGAAAGATTATAGTTTCCCATTAACATAAGAAGTCTAACTCTTTCAGTATGTACATATACAGACAGTCCGCAACTTGGGATAGTGTGATTTACGACTTCTTTTTTTTACTGTACAGTGGTGCAAAGGCCATATGCATTCAAGTAGAAACTGTATTTTGAATTTTGGATTTTGATTGCTTTCTAGGATAACAATAATGCATTATGGTATTCTCTTGTGATGCTGGGCAGCACAGTAAGCCACAGTTCCTAGTCAGCTACACAATCACAAGGGTAAATAACCGATACAACTATTCTGTACCCATACAACCATCTTTTTCACTTTCAAAAGGTACAGTGTTCAATAAATTACATGAGTTATACAACATGTTAGTATGAGATAGGCTTTGTGTTAGATGATTTTGCCCAACTGTTTAAAGAAGGCTCAGCTAAGTTTTGATGTTAGGTTATTATTATTGTTCAGTCGCTAAGTAGTGTTCAATTCTTTGCAGTCCCATGGGTTGCAGCATGCCAGGCTTCCTTGTCCTTCACTATCTCCAGGAGTTTGCTCAAATTCATGTCCATGGAGTTGGTGATGCCATCCAACTATCTCATCCTTTGTTGCCCTCTTTTCCTCCTGTTAAGTAGGTATTTTGACTTATGATATTTTCAACTTAGGATGAGTTTATTGAGGCATAATGCCATCATAAGTGATGGAAGATCTGTATATAGACTGAATCACATGTGGACTGTTTTTAAAGACATATTTACAGTAGAAAAGTAAATTAGTTATTCATTATATTAATTTCCTAGAACTGTCTTGATATGTATCCACAAACTCAATCCCTTAAAACAATAGATATTTATTCTCTCACATTTCTGGAAGTCAGAAATATATCAAAGTGTTAGCACAACCATATTCCTTCCAAAGTCTCTAGTAAAGAATCCTTTTTTTGTTTCTTCCAGGTTTGGGTGGCTACCAGAAATCCTATGTGTTCCTTAGTTTGTAGATGTATCATTTCAACCTCTGACTCCATCTTTACATTGGATTTTCCCTTGTGTCTTCTCCTTTTCTTTTCTATGTCATTGGACATAGGGCCCACACTAATCCAGGATGATCTCATCTGAAAGCTTTAGCTTAAATACATTTTCAAAGACCCTTTGTCCAAATGTACCCATATTTGTAGGTTCGTGGTGGACAGATCTTGAGGTGGAGGCACCATTTAACTCACTAAACTCAAGCACTATGAGTGCCTTCCCACCCCTCAGATTAATAATTTATATAGTCATTTTACTTATTTGAGTCTGCAGTTGACCTGAAATCTAATTTTTCTAAATAGTAAATAAGTAAGTGTAATTAAAAAGGATATTTATTGAGTCCAAGAATGCATTTTGAAATCACTAGAATTATTTTTCCATGAAGTGCTCAATGTAAAATATATTACAAAAATAATATTTTAAAATACAAAGAAAAAGTTAACTATAATGAGAAACAAAAATTTGGGAGACAATAGAGCTGGGCAAGGGCACACAGAAAGTAAATTAGTAACATCTGCGAAGGCCAATATTTTTAAGTTCTCTAGAGTAAACCTAGTAAAACTATGATTTAAAAATAGAATGAAAAAAATTGGTGCTGTGCCCTTGATTTACTTCATGATGACAGTCTTGAAATAAGTACTAAATAAGCACAGAAAATAATTTCAGAATGAAAAATTTACCATTTTAAAACATAAGCAGTATTTCATTTTGACAATTTTAGCTAAAATAATCTATAAATAACTTAAGACAATTCAAGATCTCAAAGTGTAAAAACTGTAAAAACATCAAGCACTCTTCTATTAGAATTATTATTAAAAGATGAGCATTACCTGAACTGTGATTACCATTGTCCAGCTGCTGCATTGAGTTGTTTGATGTTTTAGTTCCTTCCATTCCTGCACTTAAGCATTCTGAAAAGACACATGGGGTAAAGAGAGAAATACACATTAGCATTTCTCACTCCCGGAGAAAATCACATTTTTTTTCACATTCCTTGGGCCATTTGGGGATTGCAGTTGCCAATAAAAACATGAATTATGACAGGAAAGCAAACATCTCAAAAAAATTTATCCTGGTATGAACTTTTCACTTGATCTTCCTTCCTATTTGGCATACCCCCATTTTAGGCCCACAGTACCACTCACCACCCTCCGGTCTTATATTCAAGTCAAAGCATTTCTTCTTCTAGACTTCAATGCACTTAGTCTATCTCCAGTTGTGAAAAGGTGTTTTACTATGTTACAGACATTTCAGGCACCAGTGAGGAAGGAGAAGTTTAGCACTGATGTGTTGACTGGATGCTCATATAGAACAACAAATGAAAGTCGCTCAGTCGTGTCCAACTCTTTGCAACCCCATGGACTATACAGTCCATGGAATTCTTCAGGCCAGAATACTGGAATGGGTAGCCTTTCCCTTCTCAGAGGATCTTCCCAACCCAGGGTTCAAACCAAGGTCTCCCACATTGCAGGAGGATTCTTTACCAGCTGAGCCAGAGCAACAAAGGAGTATCCTAAACACTGTTGAAATCACATCACATAGACAAGTGTCTATTAAGTTCAAATTTTACAAGGCAAGCTCCAAATGAAAAATGTTAGTAAGCATTTTTTGAGTAGCAACTCCTGGCAAAGTACTCGCTAAGCACAGAAACATCATAATGAACAATACCCTTTTCTCTCTATGAGCCTGAGGTCCAGGGAAGAAACTAACTGTATAAACAATGATAACATAAAGTTTTAGTGTGAGGTAGATATATACATAATGTCCAGAAGTTTAAAAGAAGATGTTTTTAACTCTAAAACAGCAGGGGTAAAGGATTAGGAAAGACTTCCTACAATAAACGATATTTGAGCTCAATCTTAGATGAGGAGTTTTCTAGGAAAATAAAAGGAAGAAGAAAACTGCACACAAAGAATGGCATTTAGAAGAAGGCATGAAGCCATTTGGAGGTTTCAAAGAACTACACATGGTTGGGTATTGCCATTATATGAGAAAAACTGGATATATGATTAGAACTGAGGCTGGATACTGGCAGGCTCCAACTGTGGCAGGCTCTAATTGTGGAAGGCATAAAACTCAAAGTATTCACAAGGAAATAATACATTTCTAGTGCATCTACAGTATCTGAAAAACAAAGAGAAACATTTTAGGATAAAATTCAATGCACAGTGGGTTTTTTGGAGAAATTTTGAATACACTGAAAGTGAATTCGCTCAGTCGTGTCTGACTCTTTGCAACCCATGGACTGTAGCCTTTAGAGTTTAAATATGATGGCTTTGTTATTGACCAGTGATCAAAGATGAGCAAATTACCTGGAATAGAAATATGTGCCAGGCACAAGGCTAAGTGTTTACATATATAGATAGATAGATAGATAGATATAAATGCACTTGATAGCATTATTCCCATTTTGCCAACAAGGAAGCTGAGCTTCTGGGACATTGACTCCTGGTAGGCTACAGTCCATGGGGTCACAAAGAGCTGGACACGACTGAGCAATGTCACTTTCAGTGTATTCAAAATTTCTCCAAAAAACCCACTGTGCATTGAATTTTATCCTAAAATGTTTCTCTTTGTTGTTCAGATACTTTAGATGCACTAGAAGTGTATTATTTCCTTGTGAATACTTTGAGTTTTATGCCTTCCACAATTAGAGCCTGCCACAGTTAGAGCCTGCCAGTATCCAGCCTCAGTTCTAATCATATATCCAGTTTTTCTCATATAATGGCAATACCCAACCATGTGTAGTTCTTTGAAACCTCCAAATGGCTTCATGCCTTCTTCTAAATGCCATTCTTTGTGTGCAGTTTTCTTCTTCCTTTTATACACGACCCACTCCCTTTTAGCTACTATTTACTTTAATAAAACATTGTTTTAAAATAATTTTTGAACACTTAGGAATAGATTTTTGCTAATTTGCATGTTATTTATTTCAGTCTCTCCATGTCAACAGGTGATATCATCCTCATTTTACAGATGAAAAAATTTAGACTCACCTTGATGAAGCAATTTGGCCATAGTAACCCAGCTTGGGCTTAGCTGGTGGCTCAGATGGTAAAGAATCCACCTGCAATGTGGGAGACCTGGGTTCGATCCCTAGGTTGGGAAGATCGCCTGGAGAAGGGAATGGCTATCCACTCCAGTATGCTTGCCTGGAGAATCCCATGGACAGAGAAGCCTGGTGGGCTACAGTCCATGGGGTCACAAAGAGTCAGATACAACTGAGCAACTTACACTTTCATCCCAGTTTATAAGCTGCTCCAATTGTCAAATTTTTCTTGTGTGAATAGTTCTTGCAACAGTGGGCAGAAACGAAGAGTTGGTTCCTAAGAAATACACTAGGATAAATACACTACCTATCCGTGGCATGCTAAGTCACCTCAGTCATGTCTGAATCTTTGTGACGCCATGGACTGTAGCCTGCAAGGCTCCTCTGTCCATGGGAATTCTCCAGGCGAGAATACTGGAGTGGATTGTCATGCCTTCCTCCAGGGGGGTCCTCTCAACCCAGGGATCGAACCTATATCTCTCAAGTCTCCTGTATTGGCAGGAGGGTTCTTTACCACTAGCCTCACCTGGGAAACCCAAACTTAACCCAATTAAGAGAGTTGGAGAAGCAAGTCCCAGCCATGTTTCTGTAGAAACAATGAGAGACAAAGGTCTGAAAGAGCACATCAACAGCAAGTCCATAGAATCAGGATTATTATAAAGACACATGGGCACAAGCATTTTGAATTCTGAATCTGAATAGGAAAAGCCAAGCTAAGGAAGAAGATTTGAGACATTTGCCAAAATTCATGGGCCAAACCCACCACTCCCTCACTAGATTGTAAGCTCCAGGGGGGCAGGGATTTTCATCTAGGTTTTTCATTCTTCATCCTCAGTGCTTAAAAGAGTGGTTTGCACAGTTTCCTGGCATGCAGCTGGCTTAAGCTGGCTTAAAAATTAAGGTCAACACAACCCTATAGTTACGTACAGTTCACAGAAAAAGAAGTATACATGTCTCCTAGTCATTTAGAAAAAAGCTCAACATCATTTATGGTAAAAGAAATACAAAATAAAACTACTCAGAAATGCTATTTCTCACTTATAAGATCATCAAAACTAAAAAAACTGGAGAATATACTCTGCAAAACTGTAGAGAAATAAGTATGCCAATATACTGCTGGTTGGAATGTAAAATGTTACCACTTCAGTAATGGAAAATTTGACAATAGCAGTTACATAAGCATTTTCCTTTTGACCCAGCCATATCACTTCCCAAAAACTATCCCAAAGCTATATAGGCAACAGTTAAAATATATTAATATATGTACAGAAGACAGGTCATTGCTACATTGTAATAGCAAGACTTCTAGAAATAATCCAAATCATAGGGAACTAGTTTTCTAAATTATAGAACATCCACAAAATGAAGTACAATGAAACCCTTAAAAAGAATGAGGAATATCTTTATAAACTATTATGGAGTGATCTCCAGGACATATTGTTACATAAAAAAAGTAGGACAGATAAAAGTGTATATAGTATCAAATTCTGTGATATGCAGCTACACTAAAGCAATGCTTACAGAAAAATTGATAGCTTTAAATACTAATAACAAAGCAGGAATTACCTAAAGAAGTTAAAAACAAAATAGAAAGATGAAAATAATAAAAGGAAGAGCAAAACTCAACAAAACAGAAAACAAGTAATACAAAAATTAACAAAATTAAAAGCTGGTTCTTCAGGAGTTCCCTGCTTGTCCAATGGTTAGAACTCAGCACTTTGACTAGAGAAGTTCAGATTCAATTTCTGGTCAGGGAACTAATATCCTACAAGCCACAGCACAGCTCAAAAAACAATAGTATGTGAAGAACGTTTATAATCCAATAATTTTAAAAATCAATTAAAAAAAACAGGCAAGTGACTTGAACAGACACTTTACCAAAAAAAAAAAAGATTCAGATTACCAATAAATACACAAAAAAGATGTTTAATATTAGTAATCATAGAGGAAATGCAGATTTAAATCAGTGAGATAATGATTATGCACCTATTACTATGGCTAAAGTTAAAAAGACTGATAATATATATTGGCAAAAATGTAAAACAACTAAAACTTTCACACATTATTAGTGGGAATATAAAAAAGTATAACTGCACTAGAAAATTTATAGTAGTTTTTTCCAAAAGTCAAACACATGCCCACATAAAACCTTACCATTTCAATCCTAAGTATTTACCCAAGAGAAATAAAAATATATGTCCACACAAAGACTTGTGCATGAATGTTCACAGAAGTTTTATTCACAATAACCAAAAGCTAGAAACAACCCAAATGCCAATCGGCAGATAGCTAAGTTATCTGTATAATGGAATACTGTTCAGCAGTAAAAAGGAACACACACGAATTGATGAATCTCAAAAATCATTCCTTTGAGTGAAATAAAGTAGACACAAAAGAGCACATATCAGACACCACAAAAAGAGTAAACTAATATAAAATGCTAACTAATCTATGCTGACAAATGGCAGATCATTGGTTGCCCATAGATGATGGGTGTAAAAACAAGGAAGGACTACTAGCATACATGAAGGAATATTTGGGGAACGATGGATATGTTTTTTATCTTGTTTGTGATAGTAATTACAGAACTATACGACTGTCAAACCTCATCAAATTGTAACTTTTAAATGTACCCGGTTAATTACATATAAATTATCCCTCAGTTTAATTAAAAACAATGTCAGAAACATCAGGTTTTAACACACATAATATTAGAACATGCATCTACACAAATAAACATGAAAGAAAATACAAATGAAAACCCCTTGGCATTGGAAATAATGTTTAAAAAAACCTTTTCCATCTAAGTCAAAATCATCAGTAGAAGTAAGATTGTTTTGTGATTTGACTACTAGTGAAACCTCTTAGTCACTTTGAGCACTCGCTTTGAGTTTCCTTTCCCAAATCATCATTGTCATATGCCTGAGCAACTATACACCGCCCACACAGGAGACATTGTATAGGCATGACTATGCAAACACATACTCCAAAGCCTTCCTCCAGTGAGTGAAAAAGGCTCTCAGAAACAGCACATGGTTTTCTTGTGTGATTTAACAGATTTTATCTATACAAAATCCTGTGCTTTGCTGGGCTGTACTGACTAAAAAAGTTAGAAATAGGCATTTCTAATATTTCACAATTCCTAGTAAAATCCCTGATTTAGTAACTGTTTATTAACCAAAGTAGAACATATATTATGCCATAATTAATCAATATAGTGGCTTAAATTATTATTTCTAATATATGCAGATGGTAAACAAAAAGTAAAGATTTTCTGCTGTTTCATTCATTTGCAAGGTTTGGGGAGAATACAAACAAGCAGTAAGGAGCCCGAACAAATGAATTTAAGCTGAAAGAATCCTAAAATTGAAGCAAAACTATAGCCTAAAATATTTGGCTATGCTCTAATAAAATGACCATATAGCTATAAAAGAGAATAATGTAGAAGAACTTTATTTTTACATTTCTTTTAATATTTCTCTCCAGAACTTGAGACTTCTATGCTAGTATTGACCTAATTAAAAGTCATTTTTATGGTTTTTTGTGGTATTTACATCTTTATTTGTCATCTTTTCGTTATTTAACATTTAATGAACTTACTATCAAAATACTTTTTAAAAAGAGGAACATAGAATACATTAAAATATATTCAATATATTTCAATACACTTAAATCTGTGCGAATATTCTGATATTTTACACAAGGAGGACCAAATAATAGAATTATTGCATTTTTCATTTGGTGTTTCAAGCTTCTGACTTCAAAACTGCAAATTATCATAACAAATACAGAACTGGATCATTTTGAATAAAGCAATGGTGGGAAAATATGAGAGATTTGAGTTTTACTTCACTCTGCTTCTTTCCCAAATTACTTAAAATAATTAAATTTATATACTCTAGTTCTCCCCTCTGCAAAATGCAGACTGTTATTCTTAATAAGTAAGGAATAACTAGTGAAAGGCATCTGAAGAGCACTACAAACTGAGGTTTAAAAGCCAGTAAAAAGGAAACTACATTTCTCCTAAAGATTCAAGCTTCATTTTAAATAAATGCAACTCTGAGACTGAGATCTTAATCACACAAAGACCCGGAAATCAAAATCACACTGCTAGAACAACCTTATTTAGCTATACTGAGCACGTAACTTTTTCTAATCACCAGTATGGTAAAGTCAATACAGTACAGAAAGCTTTATCATAACTCTCTGGCTTCAGAAAACTTAAAATATCAACCTTAACATTTTAGTTAGTATGTTTGTACTGTGTTTTATAAAACTGCATGTTGTGGATATAGGTTAGACATACAAGTATTATTTCCCAACAGTTTTTAGAGTTATGAATGGATTCAAACAAGAAGAGACCTTGAATTGTCTCCTTTTTTTTAGAAGTTCTGAAAATAAGATGAATTGTTAGCCAAGTAGTCTAATTATATTTCTTTCTCTAATGCAATAATTTTCACATTGGGAACTAGTGGAAATCCATGATAGTCAGCCAGAAAATCCATAAACTTTGTAACTTTGGGAGAAGTTTTACAATAATGTACCATTTTATTTCTGATATATAATTTAAAAGTACTACCACCCTGTAGGAATAATTGAAAGCATAGCCAATTTCCCCCCGCATTTTGTTATTTTCTAAATAGCAAACAGTAATGGAGAGACTAAACAAAACAACAGCTGGAATAACAGACTCATGTGATTTTTTTCTCTACTAAAGCTACCTGAAAAGTAATGCAGTAATTTTATGAGAAATATTGCACGTAAAGGAAATGAGCTTTTTTTTTCTGCCTCCTAAGATGATGATCAGTCTTTCACTAGTAGTTTTCACTGAGATGGTGTCTGAGTGACCACCTATCACATGTATTAGAGCTTTTGGACTGGTGGAGGGAAGCTGGAAGCTGCATTAATAATACTTATTTATGCAGTTACAATAGCTAAGCTTTAATAAATGCCTGTATCATGGAGCTTTCAATCCAATAGGAATAATACACAGTAACCAAATAATCACACAAGTATATGAAACTGTAATAGCAATAAGTGAAAAGTATATAAAATGTACTTTGAGTAACTTATAGTAGTACTGAGGTGATAGGCAGTCTCTAAGATGGTCCCTACTTTCTTGGTAATTGTGTCTTTATAAATCCCCTCCTCTTGCACGTGGGCTGGATAGGACTTCCCTGGTGGCTCAGACGGTAAAGCGTCTTGCTTACAATGCAGGAGACCTGGGTTCGATCCCTGGGTTGGGAAGATCCTCTGGAGAAGGAAATGGCAACCCACTCCAATACGCTTGCCTGGAAAATCCCATGGACAGAGGAGCCTGGTGGGCTACAGTCCACTGGGTCGCAAAGAGTCAGACACGACTGAGAGACTTCACTCACTTCACTCACTTCTAACAAATGCGATACAGCAGAAATGATAGAATGTCAGTGCCAAGATTAAGTTATAAAAAGACTATGGCTTCTACCCTCATGGTTTCTCTCTCACTCACTCTTGGGTCACTGTGAGAGAATAAATATTTGTCTGAGGGTAGTTTATTATGCAGCAAGAGGTAATTGATACAAGACCCAATGAACAAGATGCTGATAATAAGAAAGAGAATGAGAAACAGAGCAGTCCAAATAGAAGTACTTTTATATGCAGAGAATGTGTATCTGGAGGGAATAAGATCTGAAGAAAGACTGGAGCTAAAAAAAAAAAAAAGTTTCAGCTTTTGCTATTAATCTAATCTTCCATAATGATTTCAGATCTTTTTCCTGAGACAAGTGTATTTTCCTATGGAAGGAGAACAGAAAAGAAAAACAAATGCTTGCCAGGAACACATGTATACCTGTGGCGGATTCATTTTGATATTTGGCAAAACTAATACAATTTTGTAAAGTTTAAAAATAAAATAAAATTTAAAATTTAAAAAAAAATGAAATGTCTTTTAAAATGAAAACTATCTCCTTTATGTGTCTCATGGCTTAATATTTCAATTATCATGATCCTTGCTTCCAAAAAGGAAAGAAACTGAAATGTAAAATAAGAGATTTGGGCTTCTTTTGTGGCTCAGCTGGTAAAGAATCTGCCTGCAATGTGGGAGACCTGGGTTCCATCTCTGGCTTGGGAAGATCGAATAACAATTGGGAAGATGGAATAACAATGTCAAAAGCTGATCCTGGTAACACAATACATCTATTCTGTGTTCTTATACTTTAATTTATGAACGTTATTTACATTTTAAAATACATTAACTTAGTAGCACACAACAACTGTTCAGTAAACAAAACATTGAGTAGAAACCCAAAGTTTTAGCAGAGACAAAACTAGAAAAAAACACCACAATTAGAGTAACAAAATCAACTAGCCTTTTGGCTAATGTTAAAATAAATAAATTTCCACTTATTACCTCTGTAATATTGCACAGATTACTCTCTGAAACAGTTGCTCTATCTACATTTATGGGAATTTAATATCTGATAGGAATAGGCATTCAAATTCCTAAGGGGAAGAATGATTATATCATTGGTAAATGATACTGAGGGAACTAACTAGCCACTTGGGAAAAAATATGGATAGGAAACGTGCTAATAAAAACCATATTGCTGGGACTAATTTTTGTGTATGTGACAATAGTCACAAAGTCTGCATCATTTTAGTAGGACACCGTATTAATAAAAGTCATATTGTTGGGCTAACTTTTTTTCAGGCAATTACCATCACACAGTCCAAAACTAGGTAATGAAAACAAATTTGTTCCCTACTCAAGGTAGATGTTGTACAAATGTGTATCAGTGATCACAAGGGTCAGTGTTTTTGGTGAATAGATAGTGAATATATACATATATCAGATATACAAAGATATGGGCATACCACATTTTACTGCGCTTCACTTTACTATGTTTTTTACAAATTGCAGGTTTATGGAAACCCTGTGTTGTGAGATGATGGTTAACAATTTTTAGTAGTAAAGTATTTTTTAATTAAGGTGTATACATTGTTATTTATACATAATGCTATTGCACACTTATACACTACAGTGTAGTGTTGTTATTTAGCCTCTCGGCTGTGTCCGACTCTTCTGTGACCTCTATGGACTGTAGCCTGCCAGGCTCCTCTGTCCATGGGATTTCCCAGGCAAGAATGTTGGAGTAGGGTGCCATTCCCTTCTTCAGGAGATCTTTCTGACCCAGGGATCAAACCCACAATGCTTATGTCTCCTGCATTACCAGTAGATTCTTTACTGATAAGCCAGCAGGGAAGTCACAGTATAGTGTAGACATAATTTTTTTCTTTAGACAAAACTTTTACATGCACTGGGAAACCAAAAATTTGTGTGTCCCAGTTTATTGTGATATCTACTTTATTGTGGTGGTCTGGAACCAAACCCACAATATCTCCAAAAAACACCTTATATTCTAGGATATTAATGCTTATATAGTTTATAATTCTTAGAAAAAAACAAAAAGTTGGTCTGTAGGGGCCAATTAAATAAGTTATGAAGTAATATCTATAAAAGAGCTTTGGAAACTATAAAATGATAATTATGATATAATTTTTTGAATGTTTTTCATATTCAGACATAGTATTAAGTGCTTTATATATATAATTTAACTCAATCCTCATAGCAATCCTAGATACCATCTCAGGGAGTTTGGGTAAATTCTCCCAATTTAAAAATATTGGCAGCTAATTCAAAATTTCAAAAATATTACATGAGCCAGTCAAAAGTGTCTCTAAGCCAGATCCAGCCCATGGACTGCCACATCACTGTCTTTGATGTGGAAATTAAAGACAAGGCCAAATTGAGAGTCTTGAAACATTTAAAATTAGGGATCTAATGAAGGAAGTAAAGTTAGCAGAAACAATGAAGAAAAGTAGAAGGTAAATGTGGGGTCTTGAAACCAGGGAAAGAGAAGTTTTCAAGACACAAGTAATCAAGGCCAAGTCATATATGAAAAATTTTAAAGTAAGGAGTAAGAGACATTATGATTTGCTAACAAAATTCAGAGACCATTAAGAGCTGTAAGAGAGTAGTAGTGTCAGTACAGAGGCAATAGAGAACAATGGCAAGGACCCAAGCAGAAGCAACTGTCAACAACTGTAGACTTGCTCTTTCAAGAATTTTTACCCTGAAAGTATCAGAGAATGAGACAGTAACTTTATCTTTTCATGTCAAATCTGAAAGAGAGAGATGGGGCAATGTCTGAAACTAGAAGGACTTTTCTAGTGGGTATTTGAGTTGTACAGCGTATTTGTAGACAGAGGCAGCGCTAGCAGTTACAAGAGTGGAGGAGGCTAACTGGCAGGCAGGATCCTAGAGGTTGTGGGAGGGGATGAGACAAATGCAAAATGAAGGTTTGCTTTTGAAGAGGCTGACACTTGGTTCTTCAGAGCGAAGCATAAAGGGCAAGAGTGGTTACAGATACCAGAGACATTTTGAGGAAGTTTAGGCTGACAAACATTTTCTGAGTATACCTGGGCCTCCTGAGTGGTGCAGTGGTAAAGACTCCACCTGCCAATGCAGGAGACCCAAGAGACACAGGTTTGATCCCTGGGTCAGGAAGATCCCCTGGTGGAGGGAATGGTAACCCACTCCAGTATTCTTGCCTGGGAAATCCCATGGACAGAGGAGCCTGGTGGGCTACAGTCCATGGCATAACAGAGTTGGACCTGACTGAGAAACTGAGCAGACACAAACACGCAGGTGGACAAACACTTTGTGAGTATACCTACTCAGTGTCAGGTAGCTGTGCAGAGCTTTAGGAATAGTAGAATGAATAAGGCAAGGTGCTGGCTCTCAGAAACCTTAACATTTGCGGAAGTTAAATTCCACATTGGATGAAGGGTAAATCTGAAGGTGAGCAGCCTGTAGAGCTGGGACAATGGGGATAGTTTAGGTGATGAAGAAAGACCTGAAATGGTGTTCTTAATCTTGGCTCCCATCAGAATTACCTACAAAAATTTGTGAAAGTCCAGATGCCCTGAAATTTGCATTTAGGCTTCAGATAGCATCACTGCATCTTTAATATTTTAGGCCCTGTGGGTGACTCTATCTGGAAACTAACTTCAAATTATTGGCTCAGAACAACCTCTGAGTAACGTCTAAGAGAGAGTCAGTAAAGGGCAGATACAATGATTTTTTTTTTTTTGGAGAATGAAAACAACTAGACTTAATTATTTTGAACCTACCACTCACTACTTACTACATGAACATTTTTTTTTCCAAAAGTGTCAATATCACAAAAATAAATCATAAAACCAGACATTCTCAAATTATGTAATAGATGCTCATGTGTGCTCAGTCGTGTTCCACTCTTTTCGACCCCATGGACTATAGCCTACCAAGCTCCTCTGTCCATGGGATTTTCCAGACAAGAATACTGGAGTGGGTTGCCATTTCCTCCTGCAGGAGATCTTCCCAACCCAGGGATTGAAACTGCATTCCCTGCATTGCAGGCAGATTCATAAACCATAGGGAAAGATGGCATAGTATTCCATAGTAAATTAACAAAATGGCAAGGACAAAGAAAAATCACTAAGCAACTTAAAACTTTATGTGAGAACACCCTTTGAACACACTTAGGCTCCCCTCTGTTGACAGGAAAAAAAAAAAAAAATCAGATTCTGCTTTCTCCTTTTAGCTGTGATCCTGTCTCTTTTCTTTGCTACCAAACTTCTAGAATTAGTGGTATGAGCCCTCAGCCTCCATTTCCTATCCACTCATGCCCTTCTCAAGGTTAGCAATCTTGTGGCTCCTACGTCCTTCCATTCAGGCCACAATTTTGAACGTCATCAGGCCCTTTACAGTCAACCTTTAGGCCTTTCTTCAGTGCTTATGCTCCTGGACTGCTTGGCATATTTTGATGCTATTAACCATTTTCAGAGAAGGCAATGGCACCCCACTCCAGTACTCTTGCCTGGAAAATCCCATGGACGGAGGAGTCTGGTAGGCTGTGGTCCATGGGGTCGCTAAGAGTCGGGCACGACTGAGTGACTTCACTTTCACTTTTGACTTTCATGCATTGGAGAAGGAAATGGCAACCCACTCCAGTGTTCTTGCCTGGAGAATCCCAGGGACGGGGGAGCCTGGTGGGCTGCCGTCTATGGGGTCACACAGAGTCGGACGTGACTGAAGTGACTTAGCAGCAGTAGCAGTATTAACCACTTTCCTCTTCTGCAGCCATGAAATTAAAAGCTGTTTGCTCTTTGGGAAAAAAGCTATGACAAATCTAGACAGCATATTAAAAAGCAGAGACATTACTTTGCCAACAAAGGTCTGTATAGTCAAAGCTATGGTTTCTCCCGTAGTCATGTATGGATGTGAGAGTTGGACCATAAAGAAGACTTAGCACCAAAGAATTGATGCTTTTGAACTGTGGTGTTGGAGAAGACTTTTGAGACTCCCTTGGATAGCAAAGAGATCAAACCAGTCAGTCATAAAGGAAATCAGTCCTGAATATTCATTGGAAGGACTAATGCTGAAGCTCCAATACTTTGGCCACCTGATATGAAGAGCTAACTCATTAGAAAAGACCCTGATGCTGGAAAAGATTGAAGGCAGGAGGAGAAGGGGGGACGACAGAAGACGAGATGGTTGGATGGCATCACCAACTCAATGTACATGAGTTTGAGCAAACTCTGGGAGATGGTGGAGGACACGGAAGTCTGGTGCACTGCAGTCCATGGGGTGGGGCCACGAAGAGTCAGACACAACTGAGCAAGGGAACAACAACTAAAACCCCTTCCTTCCTGCACCTCTATCACCACCGTATGCTTCTCCCTATCTGTCTCCTTCTCCACAAGCCTGCCTGTATCCTCAGGCACCTTTGTAAAGGTATTTCCCCAGGTCTCACCTGTTCCTCTTTCACCATCATCCCCCACCTCCAGAACTTGAATTGGGCCTCAGTACAGTTGATTTCTCCTTGTTTTATCACTTCAGTCACAGTTTAGCTCCCTCGGCCTTCATATAGGCTGTTTGACTTTCTGGAATATTCATCCCCTCAACTTTCCTTGCCTGGCTGTTTTATGCTCTTCTTCATTTTAAACCTCGCTTCCAAAGAGCAGTTTTCCCTGATCTTCAGAACAGATCAGGCTTACCAATTACACATTGCCATGTCACCCTATATTTCTCTTAACTCATTTTATTTTATGAAATTATTTGTGATGATTAATTTAATGTCTACCTTTCCTAACAGATTCTAAGCTCTGTGAGAGCAAGATCTATGTTTCTGCAACAGAACATTGTGTCTGACACACGGCAAACACCTCCTTACCTACTGATTGACAGAAAAAGCTAGTCCGTGTTGTGAACCTTGACTTATTTTTCCTAAACAAGAATCTCAGTCCTTATGCCACTGTTTCTCACCACTCAAATGCTTGCTGTTATTTCAAGTATATCACACCAAAAAATCATGGATTTTCCCACATATACTTGCCACATCTGTTTTCCCCTCTATTTTTTGTTGCTATGGAGGAGTTCCAAGCTCAGCTCATGCACTAAAAAGCTGAGTAATGTCTTTAGTAATTCCTTAAACATTTCTGGGCTTTATTTGCTCATGTATAAAATGAAAGAATTTAATTTGAAGGTTTCTAAAGTCCTTCCTGTTTGAAAGTTCAATACTTCTTAATACTGTCAGGCATTTCTTTTATTCCACAAATAAGGAAATTACGGTTTAAGGTCGGGAGGGCAAGTAAGTTCTTAAAGATGACATAGCTAGTGATTTAAATTATATCTCATTATAGATCTTTAAATTGAATACAGAGATTCATAAGAATCTAGAAAATGGGGGGAAGGGGAGTGAGATTTTTTTTAGAAAAATGAAAGGTAACAAAATAGTCAATGCATGGAGGAAATTTAGAAAGCAAAAAGGCCACCTGATGCGAAGAGCTGCCTCACTGGAAAAGGCCCTGATGCTGGGAGGGATTGACGGCAGGAGAAGAAGGGGACGACAGAGGATGAGATGGTTGGACGGCATCACCGACTTGATGGACATGGGTCTGATTAAATTCTGAGAGCTGGTGATAGACAGGGAAGCCTGGCGTGCTGCAGTCCATGGGGTCACAAAGAGCCAGACGCAACTGAGAGACTGAACTGAACTGAACTGAACATTCAATTTCAACATCTAAGACAATACAGCCAACCAAATCAATATCAGTTCATAAAAACACAATGATATTTAAAAAATCACAATGATATTAAAAAGACAGACGAAGAAAGTTCCAGTTGGCTTATGGCCCTGTAAGCTTCAACACAATAACAACCGCAAATTCTGACAAAATATAAAAGCTATCTGAAGCCACGGGAAAGTAGAAAAAGTGAGATTCTTGAGGGGTATCAATCTTGAAAGAAGGAAAGGTTCCCATATTTATCACTTCTAGTCCCAGGAAATACTGCAGTTGGCAGGACACTGGACAGCTAAAACTCTAAGAGGAAAAAAAATCCACAGTTTTTCTGAAGAACAGAAAGATAGATTTCGGGGCAACCTTGGGCTCTTGAAATTGAGAGAGGCAGAAAGAGAGAGTTCAAATTCCTTATATAAACTGTATGCACATCTCTGGCTAATCCCAAGCCCCACATGGCAGGGCACACTTACGCCAACCAACTAAAGGTAAAAGCACTGTGATTTAAAATATTGTCCAAAAGAGAGCTTTTAGTTTGAGTTCCACCAAGTTCAATGTTTTCTGAAAAAAAAAAAAAAAATCAACAAAGTAATAGAATATAGTCCTCTAAGATGTAATAGTCACAATATAAATAAATTTACTCACTGTACAGAGAACCAGGAAATTGTGACCCATTTTTAGGAGGGGAAAAAAAAAAAAAAACATTAAAGGGAGATCAACCTCAAATTGACCCACATATTGCAATTATCAGACAAGTACCATAAAGTAGAGATTAAACTATTCTCAGTGATATGAAAGAAAACAGGCTCACAATGAATGAAGAAACAGAAAAACCTCAACAGAAAGGAAAGAAACAAGTTACAAAATAAATGGAAACTATAAAATAGAAAAATATAAGATGACCTTAACAGAAGAATAGAAATGAGAGAAGAAAGTGTTAGCAAACTTAAAAATATATCAATAGAAGTTATCCAATCTGAAGAGCAGAGAGAAAAAAAAAATAACTGGAAGAAAAAAAAAAACAAACAAACCTATGTTAGCCACAAAGGCCTTCAATGAAGTAGCAGAATGTCTAACTTAGAAAGCTGGTAGATAAATATTTGGAGAAAATAGTGATTAAAAATTTCCCTAAATTTACCAAGAAGCATAAATTTACAGATTCAACAATTTCAGTAATCCTCAAGCAGGATAAATATAAAAGTAACCATACGTAGACACATTATAAGCGGTGAGAACTAACAGAAAAAATCTTGAAAGTGGCCAGGAAAAAACATGACACATTAGAGTAAGAGGAACAGTGTTTTGAGTGTCTGCCAACTTTTCATCAGAAATGGTAAAGCAACATTTTTAAAGTGACGAAAGAAAAAAAAGTCAACCAGAATTCTGTATCCAGCAAAAATATGCAAGAATAAATATGCAAGAATGAAGCATATTCAGATAAAAGGAAACCAAGAGAACTCCTCGCCAGCAGGACTACACTATTAGTGAGGATAATAGAAGTTACTTAGGTTGAAGGGAAATAGCATCACACAGAAACTCAGAAATTCAGGAAGGGATGAAGAATATTTGAAACAGCAGCTATGGTGGAGATAGTACGTGTACCCAGAATCCTATTTTAGGAATGACTTTTTGCTCCTGCTGTTAGGAGCACTGTCAGCAGACGGCCTTCAGTTCTCACACCTTCAGAAATCATCTCAGTTATCCCAAGCAAAGTCAGACTTTACCCAGAGCAGTCCATATCTGTTGACTGATTTGGAGAATGAGGCCCATAAGACATTCTGATTCAATGCAGAGCCTCTCTGGAGCCACTCTAACTCCAGAAATTCACATGCAGTCAGATGAGGGTGTCATGATTGGGATTGCTGGCCTTTCCCCCTCTGCTGCGTTGCCCTATTTTCCAGCTGCTGCTTCCAAGAGTCCTCACTAATAAACTTTCTCTGCTCAAAACTCAACTTTTAAAGTTTATAACTATTTAAAAAAGTAATGGTTTGATTCTTAGGAGCAATTAGCATCACACAGTCCCAAGTCATTTTGTAGCCACAGATCTGCTCCCTAATCCTATTTAGGAATTTTCAAATCTGTATTGATGACAACAAGGGGAAGAAGCAAAAGTATATCCATGGTTACTACATTCTTAATCACTGTACAGATTGATTTTTCAGATACAGCAGAAAGCCAAATGACAACCGAGTTATTTTATTAACTAGCACCATTAACTGAAATACTCGTGACTTTGTTGGAAAGGAATTTACCTACTGTGGAATTCTCTGATTTGTTCCCATTTCCTTATTTCTATCCTCAACCTATTAGCATCTCTACATACAACTTCTCATCTTAGTCTGCAATTTCAGAAGAGCTTCTGTCCTCTTTTTTAAAGTGAAGCATTCCATCTATACTACAGTGTCTCTTTTCCCACATCTTCTCAGATCTTATTTTCTGTTATAAAGAAGAAGAAATAATTATCATTCCTAGGACCCAAATCCAAAAATCTCTAGAGCTTATTCTGCCATTTTTATCTCAATGTGTACTCTTTTTGTGGGATCCTCCACCATGAATAATTCACGAAACCTGGATTGTGCTATACTTCCAAGTACCAATAGAGATTTTCATCCTGTGTGTTTGCCATCTCTAGATTGAATTTAACATCTTCCTCTGCAAAGAAACTTCCCTTCTTAGCCACCAATGACTCTCAGTGATACCATGGACCTTCCTAAAATGGAAACTCAAGGGTAAGAACCCTTGCCCCTGCTTCAAAATAAAGCTTTACCAAGTACCACTCCCACTCAATGAGATACTGCTGCCACATTTTTTTTCCAAAATTTTATTTTATTATTTCCCCCAAAAGTTACAGTTTCCAAGTTCCTTTGTTTACTGATTAAGGATGCCTGAAATGCAGCCTTATTTCCTGAGATCATATAACAATCTCTGTTACATCAAGCTACAGTGCTTTCTCTCCCTGAATCATCTGCCTTTAATCATGCTGCACACCTGCTCCTCCCAATTCCTATCTTTCTTTCCCCATCTATCCAAACCTATCATTCAAGACCCTTCTCCTCCAGAAAGCCTTCAATAACTCCAACACCATTTCAAGATTGACTGATTTAAAATGTTCTCCATGTGTTTCATTTTAGCTTGATCTCTCGAATGTAGGTGGCAAATAATTTTTAGGCCCTATTCTCTCTCTCTCTCTCTCTCCACACACACACACAAACACACACACACACACACACACACATTATATATGCAATCAATAACCTCTAACCAGATTGACAAAGAGAAGACACAAATTATCAGTATGAGGGGCAAAATAAGAGATTCTGCAGACACCAAAATCTGCAGATGCCAAAAGGATTTGTTGATGTTGTTCAGTCGCTCAGTCATGTCCAACTCTTTGCAACCCCGTGGACTGCAGCATGCCAGGCTTCCCCTCCTTCCCTGTATCCTGGAGTTTGCTCAAACTCATGTCCATTGAATCGATGATGCCAACCATCTCACCCTCTATCAGCCTCTCCTTCTGCCTTCAATTTTTCACAGCCTCAGGGTCTTTTCTAATGAGTCAGCTCTTTGCATCAGGTGGCCAAAGTATCCAGGTTTCTCAGGAGGCAGGTAAGGTGGTCTGAAATTCCCATCTCTTTAAGAATTTTCCAGTTTGTTGTGATCCACACAGCCAAAAGCTTTAGCATAGTCAATGAAGCAGATGTTTTTCTCGAATTCCCTTGCTTTCTCTATGGTCCAACAAATATTGGCAATTTGATCTTTGTTTCCTCCGCCTTTTCTAAACCCAACTTGTACATCCGGAAGTTCTCAGGTCACGTACTACCAAAGCCTAGCTTGCAGGATTTTAAGCATAACCTTATTAACATGCAAAATGAGCTCAACTGTATGGTAGTTTGAACATTCTTTGGCACTGCCTTTCTTTGGGATTGAAATGAAAACTGACCTTTTCCTGTGGCCACTGCTGAGTTTTCCAAATTTGCTGACATATTGAGAGCAGCACTTTAACAGCATCATCTTTTAGGATTTGAAATAGCTCAACTGGAATTCCATCAGCGCCACTATCTTTGTTCATAGTAATGCTTCCTAAGGCCACTTGACTTCTTCACACTCAGGATGTCTGGGTCTAGGTGAGTGACCACACCATCATGGTTATCTGGGTCATTAAGACCTTTTTTGTGCAGTTCTTTTTTGTGTGTATTCTTGCCACCTCTTTTTAATCTCTTCTGCTTCTGTTAGGTCCTTACTGTTTCTGTCCTTCATTGTGCCCATCATTGTATGAAATGATCCCTTGATGTCTCCAATTTTCTTGAAGAGATCTTTAGTCTTTCCCATTATATTGTTTTCCTCTATTTCTTTGCATTGTTCACATAAGAAGTGAACATAAGAAGGTCTTCTTATCTCTCCTTGATATTCTCTGGAACTCTGCATTCAGTTGGGTATATCTTTCCTTTCTCCCTTGCTTTTCATTTCTCTTCTTTTTTCAGCTGTTTGTAAAGCCTCCTCAGACAACCACTTTGCCTTTTTTGCATTTCTTTTTTCTTTAGAATGATTTCAGTCACTGACTACTGCACAATGTTATGAACCTCTGTCCATAGTTCTTCAGGCACTGTCCACCAGACATAATCCATTGAATCTATTCATCACCTCCACTGTGTAATCATAAGGGATTTGATTTAGGTCATACCTGAATGACCTAGTGTTTTTCCCTACTGTCTTCAATTTAAGCCTGAATTTTGCAACAAGGAGTTGATATTCTGAGCCATAGTCAGCTCCAGGTCTTGTTTTTGCTAACTGTACAGAGCTTTTCCATCTTTGGCTGCAAAGAATACAACCAATCTGATTTCGGTATTGACCATTTATTAATTGCTTAAGCATGGATGTTTAAAGGATACCACACCTAAAAATTACTAAAATGTGTACATTCATAGCTATTGCAAATTAGAAAAGGAAGACTGAAATCAATGAGGACAAACACCTTCTTTCCACATTGCTTTTAATCTCTTTTTCCATCTTTTGCAAACCTGCCAAAGCTGCCATTCAACCCTCCCTTGATTTTTATCTCCTCTTGTGAATGCCTGCCCCCTACTGGAAGATAATGATAAATGGTTAAAATTAGCCCAAAGAAGAAAAAAAAAAAGGAGGATTTCTTTTCAGTAACTCATAATCTAAATATTAGCGACTTTTATAAAAGAAAAGAGTCATTTTGATGCGGACATCAAAATATAATCTGAACACAAGAAAAAAATCTAGAAGACAATAGTATAAAATAAAAAGAAAGACGTGGCGTGCGGTAAAGGGAGTTTGAGGGAAGGATACTAGATACAAGGCTAGAGAGCTTTTCTCTGCAATGGATGATTAGCATTGTTTTTATTTTTCCCTCTCAGACACTTTCTTAATAAATCTTATCCATCAACTACCACATTACTTGAATTTAAAAGCAAATAAGTAAACAAAAAAGTAAATAATTTTTTTTAATTTATATTGATTTAATGTTTAAATGGTAGTACTTTAGACATATTGGATTGAGGAAAATATTAAATTTACTTTCCTCTTTTTTTTGGCATTTATTTATTTATTTATTTTTTAATTTTATTTTATTTTTAAACTTTACATAATTGTATTAGTTTTGCCAAATATCAAAATGAATCCGCCACAGGTATACATGTGTTCTTTAATGGCATGTTCAGAGAAGTCATTAGCTCTCTTCTTTGTGAGTTTGTTTTGTCTAATAAAGTGAGTTATTTCTGTTTGGCAGTATTAATAACAAAGCAGTATTAGTAATAAAGATATAAACTCATGCCCCAAGGGCTTTACATATCATTATTCTGAATTATTTCATGGTGAATTTATCATGTCAAATCACTGCACAAAATATAATTTGCTTTTCCATATCTTTCTCTTAAATATTCTGATAACACTATAATTATAGAAGCACAAATCTCAGGGATTTGACATTGGTAGTATATCCTAGCTGTGGTTAGAAATAGTTTTAAAATCCAAACCTTTAAACTATCAAATTCAAAATTATCGATTATGTTTTAATCATGATTTTTTTTTCTTTTACCCCAAAGTCACATTGCAGCTTAACATAAATAACTCATTGTCTAGCTGACATTCCCTGCCAAATTGGGTACTGTACAGGTTTCTATAAAAACTTTCTACAACAAGATCTCAACTACTAAAAGATTCAGCTGATTTGATTTTTTTTAAATGAGTAAATACTCCATTCAGTTTATAACTACCTATTGACTTAATGGTGCTTGTTAGTGAGAAGCATAAAGACTAAGTATTGAGGAAAACTGCCTATTCAGATGTTTAGTGTTGCTTACAAATGTATATTAGTACTAGGTATGACTGTCATATACTAGTAGTATAAACTGGGACAAATTTCAACTCTCTATACCTCAGTTTCTTTGTAAGGTGGAAAAATGTCTTCTATGTCTACTTCGATGGGTTGCTGTGCTGATCAAAGGAGAAAAATTATGTGAAAGCACTCCCCAGAAAAGCTCAGTGATACAGCACAGTTACTTTACATGTGCTCACCTACATGAGGAAAAGTAGATGTTTTCCTGGAAGACGGGCAGTATTTTAAAACCCTTTATATGAGAAAAAAATAAATTTTTCTCTTTGAATTACTAAACTATAAAATTTTAAACCAAATGTTTCCTTGCAACTGCTCCCATCAACTAAAAGTGAAACCTGAAAACTCCCTCCTACATCAACTCCTACCAACCCTCAGTAGTGAAACCAGGACACCCCCACAACAGCCCCAATTTCTCCACAACTCTTGCAGGAACCTAGATGTTGAAGAGTGTGTCTTCTAATCCAGAAAGAGTTTCTGACAGCCCACACATATTAAAATAAATGCAGACCTACATCACAGACACAACACCAAACTTGTGAATGTGTTATATTTTTAAAAGTGCCTGCTCATCGAAAGTGACAAGACAGCAATAAACTTTCCTAATTTATACTGTTAACAATACAGACATAAATAGATTGGGATTATTATTTAAGTGGTTTAAGAAGAGACGAAAAGAATTCCACTTTCATCAGATGACTTGGATTGCTACTAGAAAGTAATTTATTCTGCCTTGCCCTAAAAACGTGTTGGGGGGATGAGGAAGTAGGCAGTGGGGTAAAGTAAAGATATACGTATAGTGTAGTAGGATGAAAAATAAAATAAGCGAGACAAAGGGGAAAGTAAGAAAAATAAAGTAAAGTTAATCCAGGAGGAAACTCTCCCCTCCCCCATAACTCTGATTGTATTTGCTGTGCTCTGCCCCCATAAGAAAGGCAAAGAGCGCAGGAAAAGCTGTGACCACGTTTCTCACCTGTCATTCTCCTGTCACCCTCCCAAAGAAAATTCAAACTCACCTGCAACAAAGAAGAGAGTCAAAATTAGTCGTAGCTGAAGATCAGAAGTTATCCAAGTGCAGGGCATTTCTGTTTCCTTATTTTCTGCCCTTCACTCAGCACTGTTCGTCCACACAGGTGTAAAAGGAGCTGTGGACATGGTGAGGCTCTGTCTGATTGACTCTTCCGTGCTGGATCTTCTTAGCCCATTAGCAGCTCAGCACTTCTTTCCTCCTAGCCCCTTCCTTCACCTCTATGTGTTTCAGCCAGATTAGTAACTTGGAACAGAAGAAACTTCTCTGGAACTTGACACAGCAATAGATTTCCTGTATGAAGCACTGAAGCAAAGACAGAGGAAGCGGATTGATTGAGTTATCTTTCAGCTCATTGGTCCTTCTCTCACTTCTGCTATACACAGATAAACCCTATAGTAAGGCACTGAACGTGTCCAAGACAAACTTGGTTTAAAAGGTAAAACAAGATATTTATCTATATTTGGCCCATCCCTGTAAATTTCCCAGTCATCGTAATTTTAAAAGTTATCTCCAGGTTGAAGAGGTGTACAGTCTTAGTAACCAAGCTTGAAATAAAAGATTTTTGCTTGAAAATTCTTGTGTGATTTTGGGAGTCGCACACAACTCTAGAAGCATCATAAATGTGTTACTTTCCTATTACTACTGTAATAAGTTACCACAAACTGAGTGGCTTAAAACAACACAAATTAATCACCTTACAGTTCTAGAGGTCTGAAGTTCAAAATAGATCCCATACAGATAATATCTAGGTATTGGCAAGGCTGCATTCTTTCTAGACACCTGAGAGAATCTGTTCTTTGCTTAGGGGCCACTTAGACTCTGAGTCTCGTGGCTGCATAATTCCCACCAGTGTTCTTTGCTACATCTTCTCTGATTGTAACTCTCCAGCCTCCCTTTTATAGAGACCTTTGTGATCCACGATCACCTCCCCATCTCAAAATCCTTAACCACATCTGCAAAGTCCCATTTCCTGTGTAAGGCTACACATCTACAAGTTTCAGAGGTTAGGACATGGATATCTTGTGGTAGTGGTATAGTATGGTGGTGGTGGTTAAGTCGCTAAGTCATGTCCAACTCTTGCGACCCCATGGACTGTAGCCCGCCAGGCTTCTCTGTGCATGGGGTTTTCCAGGCCAGAATACTGGAGTGGATTGCCATTTCCTTCTCCAGGGGATCTTCCCAACTCAGGAATCGAACCCAGGTCTCCTGCATTGTAGGCAGATTCTTTAGCAACTAAGCTGTGAGGGATATCTTGTAGGGGAGCATTATTCTGTCTATCACAATTTGGTATTTATTTCCATTCACTTTCATGTTTGAAGAGCTAGAATGTGTCATATGAATCAAACTACAAATAAAAACTCATCTTTAGTTGCCACACATTTGAAATTTAGATTTGCCAAAAAAATAAAAATGAAAACTGTCTTAATGTTACTAATCATATGTATTTAGATTACGTTTAGGAGGAAAAAACTCTTCTCTGTGCTAAGAGTTCCCTACTGCAAGGCAAAACTCTCCAGGAAGGGGAAGAAACCATTGCAAACAGGAAAAAATTAAACAACATGCATTTTTTTTGAAGCTAGAAGTTCCATCTTGCCTCTTGCCAAACAGTAATATATATATATATATATATATATATATATATACTTCCTCTCTGCCCCTTCTCAAGCTTTTCTTCCGGTGAGTCAGTTTGATTAAGGCAGTGAAATCAGGTGTTTGCAAACTTGGACTACTAGAAGAGGCATTGGATTGAATCTCGGCTGGATGATACTAGACAAGTTTCTTATTCGAGTCTATTACCTTCCTTTCCCATTTAATATTATATTGACATGAGCATTTTCTCAGGTCAGCAAAAATTCTTGATGATCATTCATTTTAATGCCTTTTCGATGACACAGCCAAAACCAGGCACAAAAGGGTTACATGATCTACCTGAGGTCCCAAACTGACTTGGTGACACAGTAGGGAGTAAAACTCATATTTCATGTTTGCCAGCCCTCCATTCTTTCCACTTTAACTCCTCTGGTTTGAAATTTCAGGCAACAACTTTAAAGACGCACTCATCTCAGATCTGACCACAATGTACAATCAGCGTTTTAAGAGTCAAGTGAGGGGTGTGAAAAGCCATAGAATTCTCAGAATAAAGAATCTCATAAAATTCTCAGAATAGATTTGGAGGGATGAGACCCTCTCTCCCCACTCTTATATCCCTTCCATCCCAAAATCCTATTCACCTAACCCCTCAGCTCCCACTTTGACCTCTTATGCAAAATAATAGACTAAGAGCTTGTTAGCACAACCATGCACTAAAGATATGCCATGAAAATCAATAGAATAAGAGAAATCTGTGCTTGACTAGTATATGCACGTCCCTGAAAAATATAAAGGACACAGATTCTCATTAGGTGTGCCCCTGGGGTCCCAAAAAGCAAAGCAAAAGATGGAAAGATCAAGAAAAACATACCCCTCAAGCCAGAAACTCAAACCTTTTACTCCAGCAGTCTTCCAACTCCTCTTTAATACTAACTATGAATCGGTGCACACAAGAGACAAACAGAACAATGTCATGCTGGTTAATGTTACAGTGGCCAAAACAAAAGGCCTAGTAAGCTTTGGCAAGTTAGAGCTGCTTTAAGACATAATGCCCCCAAATCTGTACTGTTGATTTATTTAAAAAATGATTTATCCACCTATAAATGCTTTTGAAGTAAACTTCTTCTAGGAAGGTGTATATCTCTTTGTCTCCAATGTCAGAGTCATGCTTAGCCCACAACTAAAACCAGTTAAGATGTTGTCATCTTGCCCTTAATATCCCTCTCCATTATATAATGGCTTTGCATGGATCTTGAATATTTACTGCACAGATTCTAATAGCCTTTTATTTCTGACACCTGTTCTCCATTGCCTGCTCTTTTGCCTCTTGGATTTGAGTCTTGACTGCCTAGAATTGAAGTCCCTGCCTGCCCTTCCTTCCTTAGCTGAAGTTTCTGGATGTGCATCCTTGCAGAAATGGGCCAATACTTACTTGCCTTGTCATTTTTACTCTCTGTGAACATTCTGGCTTAGATATGTGGGCCCTTGCCTTTGCATGTGTATATACACGTGTACACACAAACTCAAATGTGCTACTAAACACTTAGTCCCAAGTCCCCCAGTTTACCCTGTACTACCACTACCCAGGTGCTAATATAACTATTTCATGGAGTATAAAGAACAATGCCCAATGTGAAGAATTTAAAATAATTCAAACTCTACAACACTCCACTCCTTATTTTATTTCCTCCCCGCCCTCATGGTTATGACAGAGGCACTGTAATTCAACGTATGATTGCATAAAATGGCTGTTCTCCTAGCCACATCCTATTTCCCTATTCTCTAATTCACTTCTCTGCAATCTTCCCTGATCCTGCTCTGAAGACCTATCTGAAGTCCTGGATCTTCTTCCATGCATAATCACTAAATCATTACTGATGAGTAACTTAAAAGAGCCTAACAAAACATGTATTTCTACTTTTTACATTTGACTATGTCATTAATATTTACCTTGAAAACTTCCACCATAAAGTTGATGCTATACCTCCATAATTCTCCTTTAAAAGTTAGACAAAACATAGATAAGAGTTAATTATTATTTTTCAAAATAAGTTCATAAATTGCACAAAAAAATTTAGAAATAATTGAAAATAAATTGTATGCGATATCAAATAAACAAGTAAAACTAGAACAGAGAAATTAATAACCATATCTTATATTCTTATATTTTGTTAAAATATCGATGCTAGACTTCACTGGTCATGTCCATAGTAAATAGTCATGGTCCTGTTCTAAGCATTTTATAATATGGCCTCATTTAACCATCTCAACAACCCTATGAAGTAAAATCATTATTATCCCCATTTTACAGCTGGGGAAACTCGAGCCAGAGAGGCTAAATATCCAATCACACAGCTAACAAGTGATGGAAATAGGATTCAAGCCCAAGAAATCTCATTCCAAATCTGTCTTTTAATTATGCAGCAAATTACTTTACTACCTATTTTTTGACCCTGTCTTAACTCTAATACATCTCCCATACTTGTCACACTTTCTAAATCTGTTCATCTGTTCACTCACTCTTTCTTCCATTTGGGCACTCTTACAACTTCACAGTTTGTCTGTTTTGGAGAGAGGGAGAGAAAGATGGACTTATGGAGCAAGAGAGGAGGGGAGGGAGAGAGACGGAGGAGAGAAACTGCTGTCTCTAATCACTATTTGCAGTAAGACCACTCTCTGCTGCCCCCTGGTGGTAAAACTTAAACTAATGTTTTTATAAACTTACTAGCAAATTCAGGAACAGTTACACTTTCAGATTTTGATTACGAAGTATATTAACATGCTAACATGTTACTCCATTTCCCAAAGAGAAATTGGACATGGGGCAAGGGGATAAGTGCTGGCCAGAGAAATATCCCTTTCCTGTGGCATTAGAAAGGGAAGGGACAGCTCAACCCATTTTCCTATCCTTTCAAACTCCTGACCAGCCCCTTGGCCAGTGTTTGCATCTCCTAACTCCCCTCATGCACCCTTTGATGAATCTTTGGTGATGATTTTGGCAACTTCTGTATACCTGACAGTTCTCAGAGAAGCAAAAAACCTTTAGAGGAAGTTATATTATTTTCATCTATGAGTGACAACTGAGAAGGGGAAGTCCAGAAGAATACAGAAATGAACAGAAAAGAATGAAAAGTTGAGTCATACTTTGTCTAAAAACCAATATCCAGGGGCTTCTCTGGTGGCTTAGTGGTAAAGAATCCGCCTACAAATGCAGGAGATATGGGTTTGATCCCTGATCGGGGAAGATCCCACATGCCATGGAGTAACTAAGCCCGTGTAAAAAAACTAGTGAGCTTGTGCTCTAGAGCTTGGGAACCGCAACTACTGAGCGCATGAGCAGCACCTACTGAAGCCTGTGCATCCTAGAAACCATGCTCTGCAATGAGAGAAGCCACTACAGTGAGAAGCCCATGCACCAAAACTAGAGATAGCCTCCACTTGCCAAAACTAGAGAAAAGCCCCCAAAAGTGAATATATAAATAAACCCAACATCCAGGCAAAGTATTTGAAAAAAGACAAGTATTATCTGATCTCCAAAGTGCCCTAGTCAAAAAGGAATAGGAACGTTTTTTCATATTCAACAATTAACTCTATTTTAACAAGGTTCTGTTCTGTCAAATTATTACCATTACTCAAATTTGCCCCCTTTGATCTAAGGCATGCATTCTAACCCTCTTTCCCCTACTCACAACACATTTGGAACTCTTTCAGAAGCACTGACTTCAAAGTTAGGGATCCTAAAAGAGAATTAGTCTCTTTATTTTATAGCTACCTCTTACAGCTTTGCCATTTACCCTAATCACCAGACTGGGGCATTTTTGAAAACTAAAATTCATTGTCAGGTCAAGATTTGATCCCTGGAAACAGTCAAAAGTTTTGCTGCAGAAACACCACCGGGTTGGCATACTCAGTCTCTTACACACGTGTATTTTACTGGTCAGATCTGAGAGCCCCTGATGCCTGAAGCTGGACCTTTGGTTGGAGGTGGCAGCTGGTCAGGACCAGGAAGACAGAGATTAAGGAGACAAATTTCCTCATCTAATTCTCTGGCTCCCACAGATCTGTTGGCCTCCACATTTGTGGGGCCTGAGAGAGAGTCAAAAAATAATGGACCCCATGGATGTGGTCTCTGGCAGGGCCAAAGGACCAAAAACTGAAGAGAGTGGACCTTCAGCGGGGAACACAATGTTTCTGGTGCAGAGCTATTTGAAATTCTAGGCAGGAGAATTTTAAGTTGACTCCTAGAAAAGGAAAAGTGAAAGTGTTAGTCGCTCAGTTTCATCCAACTCTTTGTGATCCCATGGACTGTAGCCCACCAGACTCCTCTGTCCATAGAATTCTCCAGGCACAAATACTGGAGTGGGTAGCCATCCCCTTCTCCAGGGGATCTTCCCAACCAAGGGATCAAACCCAGGTTTCCCACGTTGCAGGCAGACTCTTTACCATCTGAGCCATCAGGGAAGCACCAGAAAAGAAAAATGAAGACAAATTAAAGATTTGGTCAGTTGTTGCTTAAAGTGGGCCTTTGAAATTATTATTTATTGGAAGATATTACAAATGTTATTATTTGTCCCTATTAATTTGTTGAATAAACAATATAGTGAAATAGGTCAAAGGGTCTACAAGTTCTGAGAAGAATCAGGAACTTTTAAAAATAAAATCTTTAGACTGAGCCAAATGGGGTCACCTTAAATGTTCTGCTGCTGCTGCTGCTGCTAAGTCGCTTCAGTCATGTCCGACTCTGTGCGACCCCATAGACGGCAGCCCACCAGGCTCCCCCGTCCCTGGGATTCTCCAGGCAAGAACACTGGAGTGGGTGCCATTTCCTTCTCCAATGCATGAAAGTGAAAGTGAAATCGCTCAGTCGTGCCCGATTTAGCAACCCCATGGACCGCAGCCTACCAGGCTCCATCCATGGGATTTTCCAAGCAAGAGTACTGGAGTGAGTTGCCGTTGCCTTCTCCTTAAATGTTCTAGACAGTATTAAATTAATAAATCACTTCAGTGCAACTTTCTGGTAAAGTGAAAGTGAAGTCACTCAGTCGTGTCCAACTCTTTGAGACCCCATGGACTGTAGCCTACCAGGCTCCTCAGTCCATGGAATTTTCCAGGCAAGAGTACTGAAGTGGGTTGCCATTTCTTTCTCCAGGGGATCTTCTTGACCCAGGGATTGAACCCAGGTCTCCCGCATTGCAGGCAGATGCTTTACCGTCTGAGCCACCAGGGAAGCTGAACCATATAAACTATGAAAAGTGTATCAATCATAGAAGCCAGTTACTGTCTACAATTTCATTCAATTTTCAGTGAAACATTTCTAAGGAAATAACAAATGTTCTGTTGATCATAGTTTATTATATCAGTGGCTTAAAATGTGTATTCTGAAACCACATATTTGACCATATTGCCTATCTTTTATAAGATGGTATGTTTTCAATGATTAATCAGAAAGTAGTTTATGTTAGTTAAACTCTTGTTAAATTTGGAAGTTTAAGAATGTTAACAACTTTTTTTCCTAATTTTGAGAGTAGTTGCTAAGATTCTTGTCCCTAAAATTGAATTTCCTGGGTTCAGACTTCAGTTCTGCTGCTTAGTTTTTGGTTGCTGCATTTTTCTTCATGTTCTGAAATGTCTATTGGATTCTTTTTCTTCAAATCTGCTGTCATTTTTTAAAATTTCTAGTTTTCCACCAAACTTTTGATTTTGTCTTTTGTCTCTTTGAGCGTAAAAAGGATAAAGTATTTGAGAATGCCAGTGTGTGCTCAGTCACGTCCACTCTTTGTGACTCTATGGACTGTAACCTGCCAGGCTCCTCTGTCCATGTTCTTCTCCAGGCAAGAATACAAGAGTGGGTTGCCATTTCCTACTCCAGATCTTCCCAACCCAGGGATGGACCCTCTAACCCTCATCTCTTGCATTTCCTTCATTGCAGGCAGATTCTTTAATCACTGAGCCACCTGGGAAGCCCCATGGTGGCTAAGAGTATATCTCTATTATCTATTGCTTCTATTGTCTCTTTCTGTGATGCTGAGTTTACTCATGTGTCAAGCATTGAGTTTTGTTTTCCAAACTGTAGAAATAATTTGAGACCCTGTACAATTTTACCTTTCTCTAGAGTAGATTCTCATTTACTTCTCCCAAGGAATCTAAACATTAGTAATCTGGCATCATCTTAACCCAATGTTAAGGACAGATTCTCTAATCCACCAGGTGCCTGAAAGCTGGGTTGCAACCTATGTGAGGAATGGTTTTATTTTTTTCTGTCTCCCTACCTCTCCTTCCCCAAGAAACCATCACAATTCTACTTAATTTTTCAGCCAGCTCTTCAAGACCAACAAATATCACCAAGGGAAAAGTAGTCAGGAGTGCTAGCCTCAATAATCTGTATTTCTTTCTTTTTGGGATCTTGACCAGGTAATTCTTCATCACCTTGTGAGTTCTCTGATGCCTTCCAACAGATGTTATTACTTCTGGCTTTTCTGCTTGTCTTCAGTGGGAAGGTCAGTCTAAATTTCTGTCTGCCATTACCTGATACAGAAGTCCCATCCTTTGATTATTAATTTTTCCTTATCGCTCACAATCCATTAGCACGTCTTTTTGGTTCCTCCTTTAAAATATTTTCTATCTTGGCCATTCCACCAATCTCCACTGCATTGTATCAGAAAAAGAGAGAGAGAGCCTAAAGTTCTTGATTCAAAAATGTGGGGGTTTTTTTTGCTTTAACATGTGGGCAGCAGGAAAAATATAAATAGATACCTGAAGCTGAAGAACCCTTGCATGTGGAAACTGCTCCATTTTATCACAACTTTCTGCAATCTGCTCTATTAAAATTTTTGTTTATTTTGGTCACTTGTAGAAATATATTAATGAAACATAAAAGCTCAGATATTCCATACATCAAATTTAAGAATTTTAAGTCATAAGTCCTACATTATTTTTCCTTGAAAGAATTTATGCTATATTACTGCAAAGTCACTTCAGTCGTGTCCGACTCTGTGCGACCCCATAGACGGCAGCCCACCAGGCTTCTCCGTCCCTGGGATTCTCCAGGCAAGAACACTGAAGTGGGTTGCCATTTCCTCCTCCAATGCGTGAAAGTGAAAAGTGAAAGTGAAGTCACTCAGTCGTGTCCGACTCTTAGCTACCCCACGGACTGCAGCCTGCCAGGCTCCTCCACCCATAGGATTTTCCAGGCAAGAGTACTGGAGTGGGATACCATTGCCTTCTCCGATGCTATATTAACATCTGTCTAAATTATGTTTCTGTGATTATTTTCCTACTAGTGACATTTCTTTCTTGTATGCTTTAATTCATCTTATTTAATAAGCTGCCAACAATTTTGAAGTAGTTTAATATGATTTGAAAGTATGTCTAGGGGAATTTTCTAAAGATTTTATGATCATCTCACCTTTAGGGTGGAAAAAAGATTATGAGACTGTTTAGATGTTGAATACTCTGTATTGAAAAAAGGAAGTAGATAAGATCTTTTTGGTTTAATGTTTCTATATTTTACTTAGCTTAATATGATAAGCCAATCAAACCTATAAGAAATGGTGCCCTGATTCTAACAAATTTGTCCTAAGCCAATTATGACTGAATTCCTGCTGGTGATGCACCAATCTTGAATGAATCAGGAATGAGCTAAACCCTGATTTTTCAAAACAAGAACCTCAGAACCAACGGCAGTGGGAACATAGCAGCCATGCTTCCGTCTTCTGAAGTAAATGATCATCACAATATCTATCCTAAGACACCTCCATTCAGAGGGAGGAAACCCTGACCATTAGAACATCTTGGAGGATATTGATACTCTTGAGAGAAGGGAGGTGGGCAGAGATGTGAAGGGTAGGCTGCTTTTACCTTTGTCCAAATTAATCTTGTCTTTTAATAACACATTTTATGACTGAGGAAATTTGTTTTGATGACTTGAGAAGATCAGGAAAAAAAGAGAAGCTATTAATACTGCTGGGCTTCCCAGGTGGAGCTGGTGGTAAAGAACCCACCTGCCAATACAGGACACAGAAGAGACACAGGTTCAATCCCTGGGTGGGGAAGATCCCCTGGAGGAGGGCATAGCAACCCACTCCAGTATTCTTGCCTGGGGAATCCCATGGACAGAGGAGCCTGGCGGGTTGCAGTCCTTAGAGGGGCACAGAGTCAGACACGACTGAAGTGACTTAGCATGTACGTATTATTACTGCTAGAAAAGTTAAGCTTTTCCAGAAAAATGTCATTGGGTAATCTGGTGACTAAACGACAACAACAGTTTACTTAAATTTTAACTTGGATGCATTTGGAAGCAAATATCAACTCTTTGACCCCTGGGATATCAGTGTTATTGAGAATAAGACTCAATACACAGATTGGAACTCATTTGAGGGAAGTGATATGTTGAAAGACACCTTTTTAAAAATCATATATAGTCTCTTACTCCATTGTTATTATTCTTCCAAAAGATTGTCCCTTTATTCAAGTACAAATATTTAGGTAACTCAGTTATGCTTTATGTATACCAGTTTGTATCTCTATTAAATGGGATTAAACACAATGATTTTAAGAGGTCTTTTGAAATAATGCTTCTACAGGTCAAAGAGACACATAATATAAAATATACTTTCTATAAAAAGAAACAAAAAATGGAAGAGGGAGCAAAATGTATTTTTAATGGTTATCCTTATAAAAGTAATAAGTGAAGTGAAAGTCACTCGGTCTTTGTGACCCCATGGGCTTCTCAGTCCATGGAATTCTCCAGGCCAGAATACTGGAGTGGGTAGCCTGTCCCTTATCCAGAGGATCTTCCCAACTGAGGAATTGAACCAGGGGTCTCTTGCATTGCAGGTGTATTCTTTACCAACTGAGCTATCAGGGAAGCCCATAAAAGTAATATCTTCTTTACTAAAGCAACTTAAACAGTAGTATAAAATTATATAAAGTAAAAAGCGAAACTATTCCTTCAAGTGCTTCAATTTCTGCCTGTCTTCCCGTTCCCACTCTTCATTTGTTATAGACAGAGAAATGCACACACACCCCCGCCCCCCACACCAACAGGTCCGTCCTAATCCTTAGGACATGTGAATAAGTTTCTTATGGCAAAAAGAACATGGCTAAAGTGATTAAGTTAATGAGTTTAAAATGAGGAAATTATTTTGGATTATCTATTTGGGTTCAATATAATCACAAGTACCCTTATAAGAGAAAGGAGGGAAGCAAGTCAGTGTCAGAGAGATGAAAGATGTTACTCTGCTGGCTTTGAAGATGCAGAAAGGAGATAAAAGCCAAGGATTGTAGGTTGCCTATAGAAACTGGGCAAGACAAAGAGGCAGATTCTCCTCTGGACCTTCTAGAAAGAACACAGCCTTGCTGACACCTTGATTTCAGCCCACCCAGTTAAAGCCATTTCAGATTTCTGACTTTGAGAATTGTAAGGCAATAAATTTGTAAGACAAAAATTGTCTTAAGCCACACAGTGTGTGGTATTGTGTTACAGCAACAGTAGAAAATTAATATACCATTTAACCACCACTGATGCTGGGAGGAATTGGGGGCAGGAGAAGAGGATGACAGAGGATGAAATGGCTGGATGGCATCACTGACTCAATGGACGTGAGTCTGGGTGAACTCCAGGAGTTGGTGATGGACAGGGAGGCCTGGTGTGCTGCGATTCATGGGGTCGCAAAGAGTCGGACACGACTGAGCGACTGAACTGAACTGATGCTTGTATAATCTTCCATAACAGATATTCTTCCTCCTTTATCAGGTCCACTCCTAATATCTGGGGGGCTCCCATGACAGTACAGATGGAGGTCCACATAGCACATGTCTAAATATTTCGAAGTTATAAATTAAGGTAACAAATTGTTAAATAAAGTATGTTTTATCCTCCTACCTTAACAAGTAGAACTTCAAAACAAACAAACAAAAAAAAGCTTTTTGGACTTCCCTGTGGTGGTACAGGGCATAAGAGTCCACCTGCCAATGCAGGGGACACAGGTTCCATCCCTGGTCTGGGAAGATCCTACATGCTATGGAGTAACTAAGCCCGCACACCTCAGCAACTGAGCCTGTGCTCTAGAGTCTTCATGCTGAAACTACTGAAGTCTGTGCACCTAGAGTCTGTGCTCTGCAACAAGAGAAGCCACTGCAGTAGAAGCCCGTGCACCGCAATGAAGAGTAACCCCGGCTAGCGGAAGCTGGAGCAAACCTGTGCTCAGCAGCAAAGAACCAGTGCAACAAAAAATAAATAAATAATAAGTTTTAAAAAGTTTAACTCTAAACCTATGATTTGTATAAGGGCAAATGTTGGTAAAATATCAGAGATGGTCAAATTCAATTACTATTATGTAAGTCTGAATCTTCTCTTGCCAGTCTATATATGTTTGTAAGAGTCAGAAAACTTATGTAACTCATAAGCCATTGTGTAATTATGTCATAAACCCTTTTCTTGTTTCCATACAGCTCAGTTTTCCCCCTCAGTAAGGTCCGTCTAGTCAAAGCTATGGTTTTTCCAGTAGTCATGTATGGATGTGAGAGTTGGACTATAAAGAAAGCTGAGCACCAAAGAATTGATGCTTTAGAGCTGTGGTGTTGGAGAAGAGTCTTGAGAGTCCCTTGGACTGCAAGGAGGTCCAACCAGTCCATCCTAAAGGAGATCAGTCCTGGATGTTCATTGGAAGGACTGATGCTGAAGCTGAAACTCCAATACATTGGCCACCTCATGCAAAGAACTGACTCATTTGAAAAGACCCCGATGCTGTGAAAGACTGAAGGTGGGACGAGAAGGGGACGACAGAGGGTGAGATGGTTGGACAGCATCACTGAATTGATGGACATGAGTTTCGGTAAACTCCGGGAGTTGGTGATGGACAGGGAGGCCTGGCGTGTTGCAGTCTATGGGGTAGCAAAGAGTCAGACACGACTGAATGACTGAACTGGAAACTGATGGTTTATATGCTTTGCCTAACCTTTTCTCTTTCTACTTGAGTTAACTATATTCTTTGTTGATATACCTAAGTTCCTCATATTCAAGATATTAATCACCTTAGCTGCCTCCTGGCTTGGCCCCACCCCATCTGCTGCTTCCAATAGTTTAAAAGAAGTTAAAATGCTACATGTTTTATTTTAAACTTTGTCTCAAAGACAACATACAGAATTATCTAATGAATTTGAGCCTTGTATTTTTATTGAATTTGTTTTTTGTTGTGTACCAATAGAGCATCCTTTATGAGCTAGTTTAAACTATTTACATTTATTATATTGCTGTGATATTAGATCTTATTTCAGCCATCTTATTTCCAGTTACTGTTTATTATGCCTTTAAAATTTATTTATCTTTTTCTAATACTTCCATTAGAATTCAATTTTCTTATTCTATTTTGAAAAATCTACATCCTATTTTTATTTTTATAGTAGATAACCCAACTTAACAAGATTCATATCTATGTTTATTTTTTCTATAAAGTTTTAAAGTTTATCAATATCTAAAACTTCTCTCCACCACAAAGCTAAGACAAATATCCAAGCTTCTGTTCATTTTCCAATGGTCTTGTGCACTTCCACCCCACACCCACCCCATAACATCACCTACAAACAGGCTACTCAAAATATGGTCCCTGAACCAGCACTAGTCAGCAAACTGTTTGATATCAGTTTTGATATTTTTAAAAAGGAACTTTGTGCCAGAGTGTAAATCATCTGCATTACTAAGCATACAGTTTAGCACAGCTTCCTTTTTTTTTTTTTTTTTGTCTAACAAGATTTTATTCAAATAAAAAAAGAAGCCATGTATTCATTTACATTCCTACACATGCTTTTTGTCTCATCCAGTGGATAACAAACTCTTCTTGTAGCTGCACTTCAAGACGAAGTGATCTAGACTAGTTTTAGCTTTGAGTAGTTAAAATATGCTCTTGTGGGTCATTGCTTATTTAGTCAACAATAAAACATACTGAGCTTGATGTTAATTTTCTCCAATGCTTTAAGAATGCTACTTTATTATTTTCTTAAAAATGCTGCTACTCAGAAAATTTAGTCCCTCTCTTATGACTTGGTAGTTGATCTGCATTTATCCTCCGGAAATTTCTAACATTTGTTTTTTGCACTTAGTGCTCTAAAATATAAACTTAATATGACTAAGTATAACATTTCTTTCATCTATTCTGTTATTTGAGCCCTTTCAAACAGTGGTTTTACATCTTTCATTCTGGAAGTTTTTCAATGGTTATTTTTTTAAATACTAACTTTCCTCCATTTATTTTACAGTCACTCCAATAATATTGAGACCAGCATTTCCTCTTCTATCCCACTTTAGCTCTTAATTTTTTTATGTTTCATTTTATTGTGTTTTTCCAGTGCTTTCCTAGACTCTTCTTTAACTTGATTATCCAGTTCACCATTTTGGGTGGGGGCAGGGAGGTTTCTATTCATTCTGGTACTCATTACCAAGTCTATCCATTGAGATCTTTACTTGAAAATAATAAATTCCTATCCAGTATCTCTTTTTGCCTTTTTATACAGTTAATGGGGTTCTCACGACAAGAATATTGGAGTGGTTTGCCATTCCTTCCTCCAGTGGACCATGTTTTGTCAGAGCTCGCCACTATGACCCGTCCGTCTTGGGTGGCCCTACACAGCATGGCTCATAGCTCCAATTGAGTTATGTAAGCCCCTTCGTCACGACAAGGCAGTGATGCATGAAGGGTGAGGAGTGATCCGTGAAGGACAGGGAGGCCCTGCATGCTGCAGTCCATGGGGTCGCAAAGAGTCAGACACAACTTGGTAACTAAACAGCAACAACATCCAGTATCTCCAATTGGTTCTTCTTTGAAGCTTCCTGTTTCATGTTTTTCATGTTCTCCCTTATCTCTCTGTGAATATTCACTGGTTTTATTTTAAATTCTTTGTCCACCAGATATGTTCACTGATTACCTGAAGATAATTTCGTTTTTACTTTTATCTTTTTTTTTTTTTTTTTTTGGCTTGTGGGTTTGTAATGCAAGTTTGTAAGCTCATATTATCATGGTAAAATCAGTTAGTTACATTGGCAAATAACAGATACAGGGGGAGAAGAGTGAACTAGGCCCTAGCTTGTAGTAGTTTGGGCAGTAAAGGGGTACCCCACAGTATAAAACCATCTTGCATTACATTCTAGGCTCAGCCATTCCTTCTATGCCCTCCATTCATGAGATCTGCCTATCAGGTAACTGCCTTATACCTTTACCCCAAGCATCCTTCTAAAAGTAATCACAAAGAAAGCAGGAGTAGCAATACTCATATCAGATAAAATAGACTTTAAAACAAAGGCTGTGAAAAGAGACAAAGAAGGTCACTACATAATGATCAAAGGATCAATCCAAGAAGAAGATATAACAATTATAAATATATATGCACCCAACACGGGAGCACCGCAGTATGTAAGACAAATGCTAACAAGTATGAAAGGAGAAATTAACAATAACACAATAATAGTGGGAGACTGTAATACCCCACTCACACCTATGGATACATCAACTAAACAGAAAATTAACAAGGAAACACAAACTTTAAACGATACAATAGACCAGTTAGACCTAATTGATATCTATAGGACATTTCACCCCAAAACAATGAATTACACCTTTTTCTCAAGCACACATGGAACCTTCTCCAGGATAGATCACATCCTGGGCCATAAAGCTAGCCTTGGTAAATTCAAAAAAATAGAAATCATTCCAAGCATCTTTTCTGACCACAATGCAGTAAGATTAGATCTCAATTACAGGAGAAAAACTATTAAAAATTCCAACATATGGAGGATGAACAACACCCTGCTGAATAACCAACAAATCACAGAAGAAATCAAAAAAGAAATCAAAATTTGCATAGAAACGAATGAAAATGAAAACACAACAACCCAAAACCTGTGGGACACTTTAAAAGCAGTCCTAAGGGGAAAGTTCATAGCAATACAGGCACACCTCAAGAAACAAGAAAAAAGTCAAATAAATAACCTAACTCTACACCTAAAGCAACTAGAAAAGGAAGAAATGAAGAACCCCAGGGTTAGTAGAAGGAAAGAAATCTTAAAAATTAGAGCAGAAATAAATGCAAAAGAAACAAAAGAGACCATAGCAAAAATCAACAAAGCCAAAAGCTGGTTCTTTGAAAGGATAAATAAAATTGATAAACCATTAGCCAGACTCATCAAGAAACAAAGGGAGAAAAATCAAATCAATAAAATTAGAAATGAAAATGGAGAGATCACAACAGACAACACAGAAATACAAAGGATCATAAGAGACTATTATCAACAATTATATGCCAATAAAATGGACAACGAGGAAGAAATGGACAAATTCTTAGAAAAGTACAACTTTCCAAAACTCGACCAGGAAGAAATAGAAAACCTTAACAGACCCATCACAAGCACGGAAATTGAAACTGTAATCAAAAATCTTCCAGCAAACAAAAGCCCAGGTCCAGACGGCTTCACAGCGGAATTCTACCAAAAATTTAGAGAAGAGCTAACACCTATCCTGCTCAAACTCTTCCAGAAAATTGCAGAGGAAGGTAAACTTCCAAACTCATTCTATGAGGCCACCATCACCCTAATACCAAAACCTGACAAAGATCCCACAAAAAAAGAAAACTACAGGCCAATATCACTGATGAATATAGATGCAAAAATCCTAAACAAAATTCTAGCAATCAGAATCCAACAACACATTAAAAAGATCATACACCATGACCAAGTGGGCTTTATCCCAGGGATGCAAGGATTCTTCAATATCCGCAAATCAATCAATGTAATACACCACATTAACAAATTGAAAAACAAAAACCATATGATTATCTCAATAGATGCAGAGAAAGCCTTTGACAAAATTCAACACCCATTTATGATAAAAACTCTCCAGAAAGCAGGAATAGAAGGAACATACCTCAACATAATAAAAGCTATATATGACAAACCCACAGCAAACATTATCCTCAATGGTGAAAAATTGAAAGCATTTCCTCCAAAGTCAGGAACAAGACAAGGGTGCCCACTTTCACCATTACTATTCAATATAGTTTTGGAAGTCTTGGCCACAGCAATCAGAGCAGAAAAAGAAATAAAAGGAATCCAAATTGGAAAAGAAGAAGTAAAACTCTCACTATTTGCAGATGACATGATCCTCTACATAGAAAACCCTAAAGACTCCACCAGAAAATTACTAGAAATAATCAATGACTACAGTAAAGTTGCAGGATATAAAATCAACACACAGAAATCCCTTGCATTCCTATACACTAATAATGAGAAAACAGAAAGAGAAATTAAGGAAACAATTCCATTCACCATTGCAACGAAAAGAATAAAATACTTAGGAATATATCTACCTAAAGAAACTAAAGACCTATATATAGAAAACTATAAAACACTGGTGAAAGAAATCAAAGAGGACACTAATAGATGGAGAAATATACCATGTTCATGGATTGGAAGAATCAATATAGTGAAAATGAGTATACTACCCAAAGCAATTTATAGATTCAATGCAATCCCTATCAAGCTACCAACAGTATTCTTCACAGAGCTAGAACAAATAATTTCACAATTTGTATGGAAATACAAAAAACCTCGAATAGCCAAAGCGATCTTGAGAAAGAAAAATGGAACTGGAGGAATCAACCTACCTGACTTCAGGCTCTACTACAAAGCCACAGTTATCAAGACAGTATGGTACTGGCACAAAGACAGAAATATAGATCAATGGAACAAAATAGAAAGCCCAGAGATAAATCCACGCACATATGGACACCTTATCTTTGACAAAGGAGGCAAGAGTATACAATGGATTAAAGACAATCTCTTTAACAAGTGGTGCTGGGAAAACTGGTCAACCACTTGTAAAAGAATGAAACTAGAACACTTTCTAACACCATACACAAAAATAAACTCAAAATGGATTAAAGATCTCAACGTAAGACCAGAAACTATAAAACTCCTAGAGGAGAACATAGGCAAAACACTCTCTGACATACATCACAGCAGGATCCTCTATGACCCACCTCCCAGAATATTGGAAATAAAAGCAAAAATAAACAAATGGGACCTAATTAACCTTAAAAGCTTCTGCACATCAAAGGAAACTATTAGCAAGATGAAAAGACAGCCTTCAGAATGGGAGAAAATAATAGCAAATGAAGCAACTGACAAACAACTAATCTCAAAAATATACAAGCAACTCCTACAGCTCAACTCCAGAAAAATAAATGACCCAATCAAAAAATGGGCCAAAGATCTAAATAGACATTTCTCCAAAGAAGACATACAGATGGCTAACAAACACATGAAAAGATGCTCAACATCACTCATTATCAGAGAAATGCAAATCAAAACCACTATGAGATACCATTTCACACCAGTCAGAATGGCTGCGATCCAAAAGTCTACAAGCAATAAATGCTGGAGAGGGTGTGGAGAAAAGGGAACCCTCTTACACTGTTGGTGGGAATGCAAACTAGTACAGCCACTATGGAGAACAGTGTGGAGATTCCTTAAAAAACTGGAAATAGAACTGCCTTATGATCCAGCAATCCCACTGCTGGGCATACACACTGAGGAAACCAGAAGGGAAAGAGACACGTGTACCCCAATGTTCATCGCAGCACTGTTTATAATAGCCAGGACATGGAAGCAACCTAGATGTCCATCAGCAGATGAATGGATAAGAAAGCAGTGGTACATATACACAATGGAGTATTACTCAGCCATTAAAAAAAATACATTTGAATCAGTTCTAATGAGGTGGATGAAACTTGAGCCTATTATACAGAGTGAAGTAAGCCAGAAGGAAAAACACCAATACAGTATACTAATGCATATATATGGAGTTTAGAAAGATGGTAATGATAACCCTGTATACGAGACAGCAAAAGAGACACTGATGTATAGAACAGGCTTATGGACTCTGTGGGAGAGGGAGAGGGTGGGAAGATTTGGGAGAAAAAAAAAAAAAAAGACCATATGTATTGTACTATGTAGTTTTCCAAAGAGCATTGACAACGTATATATTTCTGTATAACTATTTCCTATAGTATATTAATTGTGCCAGTGGTGTGAAAAAATAAATAAATAAATAAAAGTAATCACAAAACTTTTTTTTTTTCAACTTGTTGTTCAGCTTATGAAGGAGAGTAAGGAGGTTAGAGGGACTAGTCCAGAACCTAATTGCACTCAACTGCAGCTAAATAGCCCAGGATTCATTCCGTCACCCTAGGCTCTGCTGTTCAATCACTAATTCAATTACTAATGTTCACTGCACTGGTCTTAGGGTCCCCATACTTTATGACAAGTAGATGGCACAGCAATGTTGATTATAACCTCCTTCAGTATAAAGAGTTCTAGTTTTGCTATGTTTCACTAAATTAACTACAGCACGTTTATCCCACCTTTCTCAAAAATCTCCAGAAAAATAATTTGTATTTAGAGCAGAACCTGGAGTATAGCTTTTCTACAAGCATACAATCTCATAAGTGCAAATAAGAAAATCCTCACTTAAAAACAACTTTCTTACCTTTTAATTTATGTGCAGAAAAGAGTTAAAATAGGAGATTATGACTGCTGTCCTTAAAAAGGCTTTATTATATGGTTGCCATCTGAGAAATTGATTCAGAAAATTTCCCTGAATGATAACAAGAGCTCACTATACCTAAACTGACTGTAAGAACAATATGGTTTATGCTGAAGATCTGCTTTTCTTCTGTGAGTCTGGAATTTCAGTGACCACAGTCTCATGAGCACTATGTGCCAGTATGACGGGCCCAGCATAAAACACTGGAGTCCTAGGCTCAGGCGAATGTTCCTGGTGGACAGCTGACACGTGTTTTATGGCTCACTGCTGGCAGAATTAATTGCTTCCTGTGCAACTCCCCTGGGAGAGGACTTGTAGAAATTTATGACTGGTTTCCTCCAGATTTCACCTTGAGTGTCTTTCTCTTTGCCAATTTTGCTTCATATTCTTTCACTGGGATAAATCATAGCCACGAGTACACCCATATGTTGAGTTCCATGAGCCTATCTAGGGAATCATCAAATTTGGGGAATGGTCTTGGGAACCCCTGACACAATCTACCTGAGAGTGAATTAAACTATCTGAATCTCTCTCAACGTCTCTGCCTCTTGAAAGTCTTCTAATCTACTCAGGATGCCAGAGAACACACCATTTACTTCCAGTAAGACAACGAAGATATAAATTAGAGGCATACTACAATGTAAACTTGCCCATCAAAATGATCTTGCCTAATAGGTAATAAGGTTTAAAATATAGTCAATAATCTGTGAGAACAGCAAAATGCTTTTTTCCAACAACAAAAACTGAATAATATAAAAACACAAGTTGAGTAGAGTTCTAATATCTTTTAAAAACACTAGTATGGCAGAGAGATCAAACACAAAGTTACAAGTGAGAACAACTGACTACCTAAAGTAACCGTTTTTATTGAAAAAAACAACCTTGAAGGAAGTGAAGCTCTATACTCCTCCTCCTCCAAACCCAAATCATTCTAAGAACTCACCTCCTACACATGATCATGGTCTGTGTAGATATTTAATCTACAAATCTCTCTAGAGAGATCTGTGAGTACAATAGGCAAAATCTTAAAAAAAAAAAAAAAAGCTCAAAAAGCTTCTCTGAAGGAAAAAAATATATATCTCTGTTAGAGGCATTCTCTAGAGATATATTAATGGAATACAAACTGAAACGAAATGATTCGATGAGCTCCCAAAGAAAAGGACTATAGGAAGTACGTTTCTTGAATGATGGTCAAATAATAAATTTCAAGAATAACAATTTATAACATAATTAGGGAATTAGGTTATGCTTTGAGGGATTCCCTGGTGACTCAGATGGTAAAGCATCTGACTGCAATGCAGGAGACCTGGATTCGATCCCTGGGTCAGGAAGATCCCTTGGAGAAGGAAAGCCCACTCCAGTACTCTTG
Organism: Bos indicus; assembly: GCF_029378745.1. NCBI lineage: Eukaryota > Metazoa > Chordata > Mammalia > Artiodactyla > Bovidae > Bos > Bos indicus. The sequence goes on from NC_091760.1 coordinate 58,405,666, forward strand.
CCTGGAAAATTCCACGGATGAAGGAGCCTGGTAGGCTACAGTCCATGGGGTTGCAAAGAGTCGGACATGACTGAGCAACTTCACTTTCCTTTCCTTTCCTTTAGGGAATTAGGTGGGCAAATCATACATCATGTTACATATGTGTGCCATAAATTTTTGTCAACATAATTTTTTAATCAGCTGTTACACATAAATATTGTTTAAATAATTAAATGCATTTTTAACTTATAGCATTCACTCAGACAGTAGTTATTATAATTCAACCAACTTAAGTTACATGTGGAAAGTTCTTCCATGTTACTCTCATTCATATAATGAGAGTATAACATCATAAATTAACATCTTCCTAATACAAGAGTTTGAGTTCCAAATTAGATTGTAAGCATGTTTTTCTATTTGATTCCTGGCACCTAGATCAATTCCTGGCATGACAGTCAAACAATAAATGTTAATTACTATTGTTTAAAACAAGGGGAGAAGTATGGTGGGGAAAGGTCTTGTGTAAATTGGACACTGCAACCTAATCCATTCTGTCTGTGTATGTTTAGAAGTTTTTCTAGAATCACTGCCCTTGCTTCTGCTAGAGCTTTCAAACCATTTCTAGCCTAGAATAAGAGTTAACCTATGTATATATTCTATGCTTACTAATTCTCTGATGTCACAGATTCTGCCTACAGTGTTTGCCTTCTTCATATCTTGGATGGATTCCCTAAACTTAACACTTACAGGACCTGGACATAAATTGAGATCACTCTGGATCCAATGGCCATTCATTATAGAGAGACATCCTGAAGGAACAATTGAGACGATCCTGTCCTAATGGTAAGACCCTCCCACTGTTCTGCCTATGTTCTTTCCATTCTTATTAGATAAACATGATAGCATTTCAGTCAGATTGGTTTTAGTAATAAAGGCCGATTCTAAGGAGTGTGTGTTAAGTATGTACTACCTTCCCAAGTCATATTAAACAGTAAAATCTTGTTAACTTTGTGGTGAACTACCTCCTAAACTGTCAAACAGAAGGTACTTTTTTTTCAGGATGACCATAAACACATCCTGAACTCGGTTAATTTTCACAACATAACCAGATTACTGACGTTTACCAAAGACCATAAGTAACCACTGGATGAGGAAATACCATGAGTGGAAGGGAGATTCTTAAGACTCCTAAAGTTCAGCTGTTACTTCAAGGTAGGGTAATAGTTTGGCCTACTTCCCCTGCACGGTCACCTCTGGGAGTTGGTGATGGACAGGGAAGCCTGGTGTGCTGCAGTTCTTGGGGTTGCAGAGTCGGACATGACTAAGCGACTGAACTGACTTAACCTGTAGGCAGGCACAGGCACTCTAAGCCTAAAGCTTCATCATGACTCCTCTAGAATAGATTGAAATTTACATAGAGCACCCAAACTCTCATGCATGGTAGTCTGATGGCTCTGGATTTACACAAGGAACCACATATCATCTTAAAATACTCTGTTAAACAGGACTCATGGCTGCCATCACATCCAAGTCAAATCAGTTTCAGTAAAAACAAGGAGAGGAACATATTGACTTGTGTGATTGGAGAGCAGAGGGACAGAGAACATGATATTCAACATAGGTAATCAGGAATCATGCCGACTCCATCTCCATCTCACAGTACTGTTTTTCTTTCTGTGTCAGCTTCATTTCCTCTTAAAGCACTGTAGGCATCTTTCACATAGCAGTGGAGAGCAGCCATCATGAGTGTTGGCCTCAATTCCAGCATTATAACACGAGGTTCAATGGCAGAGCCAGCTGCCTGTCCAACTTTAACATAATGACTGGCTCAGTTGGGATTGCCTGCACATTACTCAAATAATCAATATTGTCATAACACACACGGTGTATCTACGGCCAAATCCCACCTCCTGTGATCAGAAGTGTGGAGTTGTTAGTGATAACCCCATTAGAATGGGGTGTTTCCTCTCTACACAAGGGATGCCAACCAGCTAAAGTTTCTTATACATACATTCACTTTAACTCTCTGTATCAAAGCCAAAGTTTGAAAGTAATAGCTGGAGTCACTGCCAGCATCATCTTTTCACTACATCCTGGCCACATTGGCCCCCTCACTGTTGTAAAAAAGTCATACACACTCCTGCCTCTGAGCTTTCACACTTTCACTTGGAATACTTCCCCCAAGAAATCACGTGGTTATTTCCTTACTTCCTTAACATCGGTGTTCAAATATCACCTTCTCAGTGAAGATCACACTAAAATGGCAATATTCTTATGCCTCTACACACATACACATCTAACCTCCCTACCCAGCTTTAGCTTTTTCCTAAGCATTTATCACTATCTAATATACCCTCTGGGCTTCTCTGGTGGCTTAAAGAATCCACCTGCAATGAAGAAGACAAGGGTTTGATCCCTGGTTGGGAAGATCCCCCTGGAAAAGGAAATGGCAACCCACTCCAGTATTCTTGTCTGGGAAATCTCATGGACAGAGGAGCTTGGTGGGACAGTCCATGGGTTGCAAAAGAGCTAGACATGATTTAGCCACTAAACAACAACAATAATACCCTGTATTTACTTATCTTACTATCTCAAGATTATAGCATATGAGAACAGAAACTTTTCTGTTTCATTTACTCTGTCTTATATCTCCAGCACTTAGTACAGTGCTTAGCATGAATATTTGATGAATGAACAAATGATGGAATTGAGCAGGGGTGCCTTATCACTCTCAGTGTCAAATAATTTACACTACAGTATTACACAGGAAAGAGTATAGAACAGTACAGACCATGAATACAGGCCTCATTTATCAACTTCCCTGGGCTACCATGGGCTTCTCTGGTGGCTCAGATGGTAAAGAATCCACACCCAAGGCAGGAGACCTGGGTTCAATCCCTGGGTCAGGAAGATCCCCTGGAGAAGGGAATCACTCCCTACCCCAGTATTCTTGCCTGGAGAACTCCATGGACAGAGGAACCTGGTGGGCTACAGTCCATGGGATTGCAGAGTCAGACATGACTAAAGAACTAACACTTTGACTTCTCTTTCGCTGGGCTACCACAGTTTAGTGAGTATGTCTTGACCTCTGTGCTGTGGAACTAGATCAAGGGTGGGTTTTCCACAGTTCTCTGGGATGCCTCTAGGTCAATTCAAGCCCTTTCTCACATCCTAGTTATGTCTCTGCAATCTGCTGACTAAGTAGCTGCTTGGTTTCTTAGTCCACTCTCCTTTTCCCCACAAGGACTTAAATCCTCTTCTGAATCATATGACACCCTGCCTAGCCAGGAAGTTTGATTCTGACTCACAATTCAAAACTGTTAGCCAGGGTACTACTTCAGCCAGACAGACCACCTGGCAAGGTACTGCCCACAATCAGAGACAGAATGTTGCCAGAAAACAGGGAATACTGTTGCAACATCCATCTGCCAGACTGGATCCCCATCAACATTGATTTGGTCTGACATTCCTGGACTTTGAGAATTCTGTTGCAGAAAGGAGGACCCCTTTCAGGGCCTAAGGGTGGGCTCTTGTCAAATACTCGGAAATGAATTGTCGGAGGACACATGTGCTGACAAAGCAAGAGATTTTATTGGGAGAGATTTTATTGGGAAGGTGCACCCAGTGGAAAGCAGAAGGGCAAGTGAGCTAGGAGGACTGTTCTGTCACGTGGCTCACAATCTCAGGTTTTATGGTGATGAGATTAGTTTCTAGATTGTCTCTGGCCAATCATTCTGACTCAGGGTTCTTCCTGGTGGCCCATGCATCACCCAGCCAAGACAGATTTCACTGAGAAGGCTCCTGGGAGGATAGGACATATGGGCTGGTGTCTCCTACTGACTTTTGACTTTACCGGAATTCTTCCAGTTGATGAATTCTTGTTAGTTCCATGTTCCTTATCAGGCTCTCCTATCATAAAATAACTCATGCAAATAGTTACTCTGGCGCCTGGTCAGGCGGTGGTTTCAGTCAGTGTTTCCCCTAACAATTCCTTGTGTACCCTAAGATTTCCATTGCAGCTCCGCAATGGAATTATTTCCCTTATGCCAATTCCTCCTGTTTCTAGCTTTCTCCCTCTGACTAGCAGGCCTCATGGCAATGAATGCCCCATGCAGACTTCCTAGAATACCTCTCAAACCCTTATAAGAATTAGCAAAAGTCTTTCACACTTGGGCTTATTTCCACACCTGGGATCCCAAGGTTAAAAATGAAATGACACATATGAAAGCACTTTCAAGGTTCAGTGTTGAAAGTGTTAGTTGCTCAGTCATGCACAACTCTTTGTGACCCCGTCGACGGTAACCCACCAGGCTCCTCTGTCCAGGGAGTTCTCTATGCAAGAAGACTGTAATGCAAAGCCATTCCCTTCTCCAAGGGATCTTCCTAACCCAGGGATTGAACTCAGTTCTCCAGCATTGCAGGTGGATTCTTTACCACTGAGCCACCAGGGAAGCCCTCAAAGTTCAGAGTTGTCTGCAAATGTACCAACATACATATTCAGTGAAAAAAAGATGGACTATTTAATCAGTATTGTTGAGACAACTGGCTAACCATTTGGAAAAAAATAGAGCTGAATTCCTAGCAGACTCTTTTTATTAAAACAAACTCCAATTGTATGAAACATTTAACTGTGAAAAAACTTAAACCACTAGAATAAAAGACAGGTTAATTTGTTTATAACCCTAGAAAATTTTTCTAAACATAACACAAAGCTTAGAATGTTTACGAGACTATTCAGTTTGGCCACTTACAAATTAAAAATCTACAATCAAAATCCTATTAAAAAGTCAAAAGTTAAAAAGTTGGGGAAAATATTTTAAAAACATGACAGATAAAAGGTCAATGTTCTCAATAACTAAACAGTTATTATAAATCATCTTAAAGTGAATAATCTAATACAAAACATGATTTTTACAAAGTATATTTATTCTCTTTAATAATCAGGAATATATGAACTTAAAAAATGTTTTTTTAATTTGTTCAAGAATGTATGGCATGATTACACAACATTATAATAGCCTGCTTTTATAATGCCTACTTTGATGCTATAATATTTTGTTATTAGGAATTAGTCCAGAGAAGGAAATGGCATCCCACTCCAGTACTCTTGTCTGGAAAATCCCATGGACAGAGGAGCCTGGTAGGCTACAGTCCACGGGGTCGCAAAGAATTGGACACAACTGAGCGACTTTACTTCACTTCCATTGCAATTTCTTTAAAAGATAATTTTTCCACAGAAATATGAAAAATAGAAATGCACACAACTTATGCACCAATCAAGTCCTCTTCTAGGGATGTGTCCTACTTCCACAAGTGTGAAAAAATATCTCTTTATGAGGGCTCATTGTAGCACTGTTGTAACAACCAAAACCTAATTAGTGATCAATAAGACATAAGGAAATAAATTGAATAATATGCCTCCATTAAAAACAATCATTTATGTTAAGTATGTATTGATACAGAAAGACTTTCAAATACATTGTTTAAAAATTTTTAAGGCTTTAGAACAGTATTTTGAGTTAAATTACAAACATGGTAACTTATATATCCAAAACGTCTAGATGTTTACAAAAAGTATTTTCTTATGGAGGCGTGCGTCTAGGAGATGGAGGAAAGCCTTAAAGCCTAAAGCAAAAATCAACAGAAAAATTAGCCGGCCAGTAATTTCAGGCTACTTTGTTGCCTGAAACAACAAAGTCAAAGTTGTTGATCTTGTTCACTAATTTTTGTGTGACATTAACTCAAGAACTGCCCTGAATAGTCAATGAACAACCTGAGGAATCGCTCAAGAGATCATGAGCTAACCTTGCTATGCTGTTTGCTGCTAAGGTTTTAGAAGACCCATCGTCTTTTAGGTAGAAATATCTTTCAGATAGTCATTTTATCACGGTCGCTCTATCTCCCATTCCAGCACTGAAGAGTTTGAACGACTTTAAGAAACTTCTGAAATAAGATGTCACTGCTGCTACTGCTGCTAAGTCGCTTCAGTCTTGTCCGACTCTGTGCGACCCCATAGACGGCAGCCCACCAGGCTCCCCTGTCCCTGGGATTCTCCAGGCAAGAACACTGGAGTGGGTTGCACTACGTAACTTCAATGAAACAACTCTTGAACACCTGTGTAAACTGTTTTTTTTTTGTTTTGGTTTTTTTTTTTACTCTGTAAGAAATCTCTAAATTTTAATGACATTTCCTGCAGCTCTAGAGAAGGTGGAATGAAGTACGAACTGTCTGCACCCTGAAAACCAGGTGCTTTTTGAACATTTCTCACCCGCCCTTTTCATTTCTGCTCAAGTGTTTTTCCAACAACCAGAAAGTGTGAAGAGTAAACCGCCCTGAAATCCATCAGGGCTTCGCACGTTTTCTTCTTCACTTGGGCCTCAGGGCTTACACAGCCGATATGTTTTTTCAGCTCTGAAAAAGTTAAACAACCTCCCCAAAGCGACATACAAGTCAAAGGCACAGGTGTCAGGGCCAGAATGTGAAAAGCACCCAGCCACTTTTTCCCCCGCTGCGGTCAACACCTGTCTCCAGCTCTTGATACACAAAGAATCTCTGCGGGAACCAAAGAGGCCATTGGAAACTACAATTCCCAGCAGGCTTAGCGGGAGCCGGGTCACGCACGCGCATTTCAGACTCTGGGAATGAGGTCCCAAGGTGTGACTTCTAAAAGAGGAAAATGGCAGCGCACCGGCTGCGGCAGAGCGTGGGCAGGCTGTTTGCGATGGGACCAGAACTGGGGAGTGGAAGACGAGCTTTCAGCGCGTTCCAGGCCTTCACGGAGGTTCTACGGCTGCCGAGCAAGCAGCTGACGAAGCTGGTCTTCCCGCTGGAAGAACTCCATGAGCATTTCGTCCCGGGCTCGAGGCCAGACCTTCACCTGAATATCTTCCACCCGAGCCTGGAGGACATCGCGCGGGCGGAGAGTTTCTTCACGGCCTCCGCCCGAAACCGCATCGAGTACCTCACCTCGGCGGTGCGTCTCGACCACGCCCCGGACCTTCACCGCCCCGAGGTGAGCGCCCCAGCCGCCTGCGGGTACTGAGGGCTTGGGCTGTGATTTTGCTATAACCTATTATCAACTAGAGATGCAAATGGTAAAGAACCCTCCTGCCAATGCAGGTAGACATAAAAGACACAGGTTCGATCCGTGGGTCGGGAAGATCCCCTAGGAGGGCATGGCAGCCCACTCCAGTATTCATGCCTGGACTGGACACAGAAGCTTGACAGGCTGAAGCCCACAGGGTCACACAGAGTCGGACACGACTGACGCAATTTAGCATGCCTGCCTGCATTATCAGCAAACCAGAGAGATTTACTAGCTTTGTATGGACGCGGTATCATTATTGTAACATAAGCAGATATGGGTTTAATTTTTTTGGTGAGTAAGTGAGTGAAAATCACTCAGTCGTGTCCGACTCTTTGCGACACCATGGACTATACAGACCATGGAATACTCCAGGCCAGCATACTGGAGTGGGTAGCCGTTCCCTTCGTCAGGGGATCTTCCCAACCCAGGGATTGAACCCAGGTCTCCAGCATTGCAGGCAGATTCTTTACAAGCTGAGCCACAAGGGAAGCCCAATTATTTTGGTAGTGAATATGAAAGACTTTAGAAGGCGATTAAAACATTTATCATTTTTGTTTTTAATTGAAGTAGGGAAAACATGCCGAGACAAACTGGAAAAAGTGAAGAATACAAAAAGTAGAGTAGTTTTACAAATGAAGTGATCCTTATCAGTACATAATTTTCACTCAATCTGAATTTCCTATCATGTGCAAAAAAAAAATCATATATAGATGGCAATAATCTGTAAGATTTTCTAAAACAGCTTCAGTGGAATTCAGTGAGTGTGCATTTTATGCATGTCCTATAGTTTAATATTTTGTTCTGTCTGTCAAAAGAAGGCTCAGTTCAGTCGCTCAGTCGTGTCCGATTCTTTGCGACCCCATGAATCGCAGCACGCCGGATCTCCGTTATTTGTGATAACGGCACCATTGCTCTGGAACTTTTCCACTCGAACTCTACAATAATTTAAGAGTACATAAATCACTTAATGATTTTGTGACAGCATTGCTTTTCCATTTTTAAATTACTGGACTTTTGTGTAATTTCTTTTTAATTTAGTTTTTTTAATCTATATTATCCGATTTAATCCGGTAGGACATTTGAAATTTATACAGCATCCAAATCAGTTTATTTTGAAGGACTGACCACAGTTTTGCAAAATAAATAACATTGCTGGCTCCTGCTCACTAAATGCCACCCAGTTATATTAATAACCAAAAATGCCCTCATGTTAATAAAAAACGCCCTTACACATTTCGAAAACACCCCCAGGGGGCGCTACCGCCCTCATTTAGAAGCACTGATTGGTTGTACCTTCTTCAATACTTTTAAAAAGCCAAGCCATGTGTATTAATGGTTGCTATTGCTAAGTCACTTCAGTCATGTCCGACTCTGTGTGACCCTATAGACGACAGCCCACCAGGCTTCCCCATCCCTGGGATTCTCCAGGCAAGAACACTGGAGTGGGTTAGTCTCAGAAATATTTTGTTGCTTTCTACACTCACACTAAAGGAGAAAAGTTTAAATGGAACAAGAAAGGTCAAGAGAAAGAAATAATTATAATGTTTTAATGGTGTACTTTGAGAGTTTGTGGAGAAATGACTTTAGAGCCAGTTTTGTTGAAACGCATGTAATTGTTAACTTCAAAAAGCTTTGAAAATATGGAATTCTTAATAAATGTTGCAGATGTTCTTGAGTGGCATGTGTAATTAAAAGCACAGGTACAGATATAGATGTCTAGAGTTCAGTTTCCAGCTTCTTCACTTTCTAGCTGTATAATTTTGGGCCAGGTATTGAGCCTCTCTTTGCCTCAGGTTTTCTCACCTGTAAAGTGAGAAAACTTTTACAGTTTATGAGACAGATAATTTATAATATTATCTGTCTCATAGGGATATTGTAAAGAGTAAATAAGAAAATAACAAGAG